>NC_052623.1:133874155-134499155 GCF_016161935.1 Mauremys reevesii | reverse complement strand
ACCTGGTTGCCTAAAACTTTGCCTCCTTAATCCATTCTTAGGTATTTAAGATGGAATTATGCACCTAAGTCACTTAGATCATTTTGAAAGTTCTACCATGGATGCATGGATTTAGGAGGCTAATTTTTAGGCACCCACATCTAAAAATTCTGGCTAAAAGATTCATGACAGTGTATTATGCTATGAGCTGTAACCTGAGAGAATATCTCATAAAAGATATTTAGTACCCATTCTTTTATACACGCAGACTAATGATACAAACAAACTTCAATGCATCCCTTCTCCATTTTAAATTCCTGTGATTTATTTTTTAATTTTAAAAGTTTCTTATAAAAACCATTAGTAAAAATGGTCCCTTGAAGCACAGAAAAGAATTGGAGCTTCAGAATTCGACCTGCTGCAATTTGTATAGTTAGTCATTATGAAATGTATCTGAGTAACAGTGCAAAGTGCATTTCTCAGCATCAGAAATCTGAGTGTGTGATTGGAGTCACAAAAGAGGGTATGGTAATGGAGAGATAGTACAACTGAC
Source organism: Mauremys reevesii (assembly GCF_016161935.1). Taxonomy (NCBI): domain Eukaryota; kingdom Metazoa; phylum Chordata; order Testudines; family Geoemydidae; genus Mauremys; species Mauremys reevesii. The sequence goes on along the minus strand of NC_052623.1, from coordinate 134,498,623 downwards.
ATAAATGAAATTACTGCTAAGAGCTACACTGATACAAGTATCCTTTTTGCTCATCCAGTCCCGTGAAGAGAATGAATTTAGAATCTTGCATTGTTAGGTTGTGCAACTCTACAGCTATAATGTGTCAGTTTTGACCTGGAAACATTAAACAATAAAACTATGCCAGTTGAACAAAATGTATGTTTCTGCAGACCAAAAATAGCACTCTGATTAGGCTGGTTTTAAAATGTTTCATTTAGCCTTGGGATGTATTTTGCATTCTAATATAATACCACTAGGCCTTTTAAAATGCCTCAGCCTTGAAATTTGCTACAGATCAATTAACACAAAATTGGGGGAGAGGAGTGTCAGCCTTAACCTTTTTATCAAAGATAACATGGGTGAAATCCTTATTGAAGTCAGTGGGAGTTTTGCCATTGACTTCGGAGACAGGATTTCATCCCTAGTCTTTTCACTTATTTGTTAGTTGCAAAACAGGATACTTGCCAACTCTCCAGGGATTTTCTCAGAACCTCCTTTTTGGTGCTTGTAGCCCACACTGCCACATGAATTCCAGGAACACTGGTCTCTGCACTAAAAGACCCAAATAAAATCTCTTTAGATGCAGCAATTTAATTTATATATATATAAAATGTTTTTATAAAATGTTTAAACTCTAATGTATCTTTATAGGGTGCAGGAGAAAATGCTCTCTTCAGAAAGTTTTTATGCAGATCTACAGTTTTTCAAACCAACTGACATCTATTGCTTCTATGTGTCATGTATTTATGACAAAGTAATATCTACAGAACTGGATATTGGCATGATACACGATGGAACAATGTGTCAGCAGGGAAGTATGAGGAAATATCTGTAGAAACATAATATTGTTCCAAAACAAAACAAACAACAGCCTGTATTTTTAATGTATTTTAAAATTTACTCAGAATAGTTTAGTCCCATGGCTTCTTCAGAGTGTTACTATGTGTGAACTGAGTTTAGGTGCATGGTGTCTGTTACTCACGAGGTCAAAGAAGCTCACTAGGATCATAGAATCATAGAATATCAGGGTTGGAAGGGACCTCAGGAGGTCATCTAGTCCAACCCCCTGATCAAAGCAGGACCAATTCCCAACTAAATCATCCCAGCCAGGGCTTTCTCAAGCCTGACCTTAAAAACCTCTAAGGAAGGAGATTCCATCACTTCCCTAGGTAACCCATTCCAGTGCTTCACCACTCTCTGAGTGAAAAAGTTTTTCCTAATATCCAACCTAAACCTCCCCCACTGCAACTTGAGACCATTACTCCTTTTTCTGTCATCAGGTACCACTGAGAACAGTCTAGATCCATCCTCTTTGGAACCCTCTTTCAGGTAGTTGAAAGCAGCTATCAAATCCCCCCTCATTCTTCTCTTCTGCAGACTAAACAATCCCAGTTCCCTCAGCCTCTCCTCATAAGTCATGTGCTCCAGTCCCCTAATCATTTTTATTGCCCTCCACTGGACTCTTTCCAATTTTTCCACATCCTTCTTGTAGTGTGGGGCCCAAAACTGGACACAGTACTCCAGATGAGGCCTCACCAAGGTCGAATAGAAGGGAATGATCACACACCTCGATCTACTGGCAATGCTCCTACTTATACAGCCCAAAATGTCGTTAGCCTTCTTGGCAACAAGGGCACACTGTTGACTCATATCCAGCTTCTGGTCCACTGTAACCCCTAGGTTCTTTTCTGCAGAACTGCTTCCTAGCCATTCGGTCCCTAGTCTGTAACAGTGAATGGGATTCTTCTGTCCTAAGTGCAGGACCCTGCACTTGTCCTTGTTGAACCTCATCAGGTTTCTTTTGGCCCAGTCCTCTAATTTGTCTAGGTCCCTCTGTATCCTATCCCTACCCTCCAGTGTATCTACCACTCCTCCAAGTTTCGTGTCATCCACAAACTTGCTGAGAGTGCAGTCCATGCCATCTTAGAGATCATTAACGAAGACATTGAACAAAACCGGCCTCAGGACTGACCCTTGGGGCACTCCACTTGAAACCAGCTGCCAGCTAGACATGAAGCCGTTGATCACTACCCGTTGAGCCCGACGATCTAGCCAGCTTTCTATCCACCTTATAGTCCAATCATCCAGCCCATACTTCTTTAACTTGCTGGCAAGAATACTGTGGGAGACTGTATCAAAAGCTTTGCTAAAGTCAAGGAATAACACATCCACTGCTTTCCCCTTATCCACAGACCCAGTTATCTCCTCATAGAAGGCAATTAGGTTAGTCAGGCATGACTTGCCCTTGGTGAATCCATTCTGACTGTTCCTGATCACTTTCCTCTCCTCTAAGTGCTTCAGAATTGATTCCTTGAGGACCTGCTCCATGATTTTTCCAGAGATTGAGGTGAGGCTAACGGGCCTGTAGTTCCCCGGATCCTCCTTCTTCCCTTTTTAAAAGATGGGCACTAGAGTAGCCTTTTTCCAGTCATCCGGGACCTCCCCCGTTTGATGGATGCGTGAGCTTTAGGGTAGGACAGGTAGGCAAGAGGCTGACTCCTGTTGATCAATAGAAGAGTCCTAATGGTTTGGGTGTAATGGGGAATGATACAGCCTTGCCCAGGTTAGCTATGTAACATTGTTCATGTTAAAAATCAATCATTTAAACTTGCTGCATATTTAGTTCTACTGAAAATAGACCAAGTTTGCATTTGAAATGTCATATCACCATAGCATCTGCTTTACACGTTTAAATATAGAATCATAGAATCAAAGAAGTTTAGGGTTGGAAGAGACCTCAGGAGGTCATCTAGTCAGGACCAACCCCAGCTAAATCACCCCAGCCAAGGCTTTGTCAAGCCTGGCCTTACAAACCTCTAAGGTTGGAGATTCCACCACCTCCCTAGGTAACCCATTCCAGTGCTTCACCACCCTCCTAGTGAAAAAGTTTTTCCTAATATCCAACCTAGACCTCCCCCACTGCAATTTGAGACCATTGCTTCTTGTTCTGTCATCTGCTACCACTGAGAACAGCCTAGACCCATCCTCTAAGGAACTTCCCCTTCAGGTAGTTGAAGACTGGTATCAAATCCCCCCTCACTCTTCTCTTCTGCAGACTCAATAACCCCAGTTCCCTTAGCCTCTCCTCGTAAAAGTCATGTGTCCCAGCCCCCTAATCATTTTCATTGCCTTCCGTTGGACTTTCTCCAATTTGTTCACATCCTTTCTGTAGTGGGGGGCCCAAAAGTAGTTGTAATACTCCAGATGTGGCCACACCAGTGCCGAATTGAGGGGAATAATCACTTCCCTCAATCTGCTGGCAATGCTCCAACTAATGCAGCCCAATATGCCATTAGCCTTCTGGGCAACAAGGGCACACTGTTGACTCATATCCAGCTTCTTGTCCACTGTAATCCCCAGGTCCTTTTCTGCAGAACTGCTGGTTAGCCAGTTGGTCCCCAGCCTGTAGAAATGCATGGGATTCTTCCATCCTAAGTTCAGGACTCTGCACTTATCCTTGTTGAATCTCATCAGATTTCTTTTGGCCCAATCCTCCAATATGTCTAGGTCACTCTGGACCCTATCCCTACCCTCCAGCATATCTACCTCTTCCTCACCAGCTTAGTGTCATCTGCAAACTTACTGAGGGTGCAATCATCCCATCATCCAGATCATTAATGAGGATGTTGAACAAAACTGGCCCCAGGACCCACCCCTGGGGCACTCCGCTTGATACCAGCTGCCAACTAGACATCGAGCTGTTGATCACTACCCGTTGAGCCCGACAATCTAGCCAGATTTCTATTCACCTTATAGTCTATTCATCCAATCCATACTTCTTTAACTTGCTGGCAAGAATACTGTGGGAGACCATATCAAAAGCTTTGCTAAAAATCAAGGTACATCACATCCACCACTTTCCCCATATCCATAGAGCCAGTTATCTCCTCATAGAAGGCAATCAGGTTAGTCAGGCATGACTTGCCCTTGGTGAATCCATGTTGACTGTTCCTGATCACCTTCCTCTCCTCCAAGTGCTTCAAAATGGATTCCTTGAGGACCTCTCCATGATTTTTCTGGGGACTGAGGTGAGGCTCACCTATCTGTAGTTCCCCAAGTTCTCTTTCTTCTCTTCTTTAAAGATTTACATTTGCCTTTTCCAATCGGGACACGAGTTTTCAAAGATAATGGCCAATAGCTCTGTAATCACATCAGCCAACTCCCTCAGCACCCTCAGCACCCCATGGGCTTGTACATGTCCAGCTTTTCTAAATTGTCCTTAGCTTGTTCTTTCACCACTGAGGGCTACTAACCACCCATACTGTGCTGCCCAGTGCAGCAGTCTGGGAGCTGCCTTTTTCTGTGAAGACTGAGACAAAAAAGCATTGGGTACTTCAACTTTTTCCACATCATCTGTCACTAGGTTGCTTCCCCCATTCAGTAAGGGTCCCACTCTTTCCCTGACCACCTTCTTGTTGTTAACATGTTGGTAGAAACTCTTATTGTTACCCTTCACATCCCTTGCTAGCCGAAACTCCAATTATACTTCTATTATCATTAGAAATGTTAAATCTAACCTCATTAGGATGGACATGGTTGGCAATGGATCAATTGTCTGGGTTAGTGAGGCACATGAAAGTATCTTGGTTGCTTATCTGGCCTTACTGTGCTTGTTGGCATTCTTACCTGTCCTTGGACTGTAATGGATACATCCCGTTTTTTACTGACAAACCAAAAGTTACCCCCTTTCAATCAGGTGCATGCAGTCATTTTAATAATGTAAATATACGTGCTGTAGTGTCTTCTCTGACTTCAAATCTGTGACACAGAGAAATTTAAACAACCCCAAGAAAATGCTGTTTTAATCAGCTCTTACAGTTTAAATGTACTTTTCATGTTAGCACTATTTTCTTTTGGCACTCTGCTCAGACTGTTTTTCATGTCTCAGGGTCACCCTCTACTAAATCATAACATGCAGCATATTACTAATTATGGCATCTTTTGTGGGAGCAGCAAATCCTTGTGACCCCAGTGGTATCCCATTAGTGCTTTGATTTAGTCTGATTTTTCCTTAGACTTTTTCCAGGAAAAAAAAGTTAGGGTGGAGTAATTCCCTTAACTCTGCATTTCTCACATTTTTAGCTTTTAACCACAGCCCTGAATGTATTTTGAACTTAGCCTGTTTGTTTAGATTTATAACTCTATGGCAATGCGTAATTTTGAAATCATTCATATTGTGGCATTTATCCCAGAACATGTATCCTCTGCCCACAAGAAACTATATACAGTAGTGGACTATCCTGCAGGGTCACTACTCCTCTTGAAGTTACAGGACAGGCCTAGATACTGAATATCAGTTCTCCCCCTCATTCTATTTTTTTGCTGGGGAGAGAGAGTAAGAGGGTAGTTAAAGAGACAAATCCCCAGCTGCTGTAAATCAGCATAATTCCATTGATTTCAAAGGAGCTACAGTGATTTACACAAGCTTAGAATCTGGCTCAAAGAACTTTGTTTGTAACTAATGCAACTGATATATGGACATAGTTTTGGAGGATTACTGCTAGAGTTACGTGTTCTATAATGAATCTCTCTTTTTTGGTTGGGGAAGGGAAAGAATTTTCTAAAATTGCCTCTCTCAGTTACTAAATTACTAGAAAGTAAGAAGATTGAGTGAATTGTTCAGATTGCACTTGATAGATGGTACAATTACAGTAACCCAAGAGCCATCTCTATACAAAATTGGCTATAAAACTAATATTTGATTAAATATTTTCAAGACTGCACCCACAAACTCCAGACTTCTTGCAGCCCTTGAAAAGTTTCTATCAGAAGTATTGGAATCTGGCTGAAAAGATGGAAATAATAGAAAGCTCACCCTCCCCCACAAAATGCATAGTACACTGGAACTACTAAAGGGGCAGAATTAAGATTTTTATGGAGTTAATGATAAGAATTTGCATAAAATTCCAGCAGATAAAAAGTCTTGGAATTTTATGCACTAAGGCATATTTTTAAGTTACAGAAATTAATCATGATGAGTTATGCTGTGTGACATCAAGAGAGCATAAAATCTAATTCAGCAGTATACTTTATGGCTCACCATCACAACATAGCTAAACATAACAATTGTCTACAAGTATCAAGGCCAAGTCATGAGCAGCTTGCCTAGTGGCTACACTCAAGGCCAGATGTCAGGAATCTGAGTCATTTGTCAATCCACGATCAGAAACCAGAAGTGGAAACAAGCCAAGTCAGAAACCAGGTATCAAAGCCAGGAGACAAATGCAGGGCTCGGGGATCAGAAGCAAAGCAAGAAAATAGGGCCCGTAGCAGCAAGTAGCTGAGGTTCTGCCCAGTTGTACAGACAAACTTCCTGCAGCCTCCAAAGATTTAAATAGGATGTATGGCCCAATCAGGAATCCAGAATGTCCTGTCAATCAGGGCCTCCTATGAATGGCACATCTTGTGGGCGGTGCTACCCTAGGGCTCATGACTCCCTGAATATAACTGCTACTAAAGCACGACTGTGGTGTCATGGATGTGATTGATGCATAGGGACTCTGCAAGTCCAGGATCTAGACATTCCCGCCGCATGCCTTTTAACAAGTGTCTGATGGGTGTATTACTGAGAAAGGAAAATTGTTTTAGGTGGTAAAAGAGAGCATGACTAGGACTAACAGGTCTACAGCAGGGACTTTGGTAGAGTTTGCAATGATAAGGCATTTAGTTCCTGAGAGCAAACTACTGGGAAGAAGGAGCTTTTCTTACATGAGTCTCTGCACCAAGCTGTGTTTGGGGTCAGAGCTGACTGGCAGCCCCACAGCAGCTGTGAAGATAAAAAGGGCTGTAAGGTAGGCAGGCAGAGTGGCTACTAGAGAGGCAGAAGGCTTCCAGAAAGTAGCTTCTGCCAACAAACTGATGAGAAGAAAGTAAACAGAGAGAGAAAACAGAATAGGAGGCAAGAAAGTCCACAGAGGTAAGAAGCAACTCAGGGAACAGCAAGGAACTTGAGATGGGTTAACTCTGACTGCTTTGAACCAGGGCCCTGAGCTGGAACCCAGTGGCACGGGGGGACCTGGTTTCCCTTACCTCTTTCCTAGGCTAAGAAGGGAAAGGGAAAATAGTCAAAGACTATAAGTATTATACAGAGGCCAGAGGAGAGATTCTGAGATGGTTGGGCTTTGAGTTCCTTATTTTTGGACTCTTCTGTGCCTGTGAAAGGGGATAGACTGAGCAGGGGCTTAACCAGTGACAGATTGTCTTGATGCCAGAAGGGCTGGAAGATGTGTTGGACTGAATGGACCACTAGGGTACTATGCCCAGAAACAGAAAGGTGCTTTAGAGGTGAGTGTATGTTTCTACACCATGTGAAAGTGACCTAAGCCCAGAGGTAAGTTGGGGAGTGGGATACCAGGAGGAAACACAAGAAGGAGGGTACAAGACGGGAAGCCTCCTGATTCATATTGAGAAAGTAGGGCAATCGGCTAGTTTTATTAGGTTCGTGTATATGAGTACAAGAAGCCTGGGAAAGAAGCAGGAAGAATTGGAAGTCCTGGCACAATCAAGGAACTACGACATGATTGGACTAACAGAAACTTGGTGGGGCAGTTCACATGACTGGAGCACCGTCACAGATGGGTATAAACTGTTCAGGACGGACAGGTATGAGAGGAAAGGTGGAGGAATTCTCAGTGGTGGCAGATGACAGAATAAGGAGTAATGGTCTCAAGTTCCAATATGGGAGGTCTAGGCTGGATATTAGGAAACACTATTTCACTAGGAGGGTGGGGAGGGGGGAGGGTTAGCTAGGGAGGTGGTGGATCTCCATTCTTAGAGGTTTTTAAGGCCCGGCTTGACAAAGCCTGGGCTGGGATGATTTGGTTGGTGTCCGTCCTGCTTTGAGCAGGGTCTTGGACTAGATGACCTCCTGAGGTCTCTTCCAACCCTAATAGTCTATGAATCTATGAACTCCCTGAGAGGACTCCTACCAAATAATCTGTAACTATCTCTTGCCAGACCCACCTGGACAACTCACCCCAGCTAGATTGCTCAGACTGCCCATAAAGACAGCTCAACTCTATTTCTACTCTCCCAACAGAGAAGCTCAGCCTACAAACTTATCTGTTCCTGCGCTTCAGGGCAATGCATACCTTATTAAGCATGAGTGTACTTCTTAATACATTAGGAGTGAACTCCTGGCTCCATTAAAGTCAATGGGAGCTGTCCATTGACTTCAAAGGGGCCAGGATTTCTCCAGTTACGCTCTAAATATTTGACAATATAATTAAATACGTAATGTACTCCAGTCCAAAAAACTCATCAACAGTACCAGTGTTAACCTGGGACAATTGTAATGAGGCAAAGTGGCCTCATTCCAGCACAGAGGGGGTTAACTCACCTTGTTGGGCTCAGCTAACCCTGCCAGAAACCAGTAGGTAGTAGTCCAGGGAAGTGCGTCAATGACTTGGCTATGTTGCTGGGAGGTGAGGTATCAACCCCACATTTCTCCATGATGGGACCACCTGTTGCTTCTAGGCCCATGGGCTGGGACCCAGTGGAGCAGGGTGGGCTCAGATCCCTTTTCCCCTCCCTGTACTTGGAGCTGGATGAGTACTAACCCCCATGCCTGAAGACCTGAGCCATTGGCTGTTTATTTGCTCAGCCCTCAGGCAGGGGTCCTGAGCCACAGATGGCTTGAGTACTTAATGCAGAAGGCCTGAGTCACTTACTGTTTGTCTCCTCCGCCCTCATCCAGGAGGCCTGAGCTAATACTTGCTCAGTGGCTCAGCTGTAGGACAGGATGCCTGATTGACCAACCTGGCATGAGCACTGATTCCCTATTACCTTCAAAGGGGGGAGCCACTGGCCCTGAGACCCAGGAACCTTACACACCACAATAAAACAAATTGGGGGATCCTTATTCCAAAATTAATAAATAGTTTAGGAAATCATGCTAAAAGGGAAAAACACCCATATCTTCCAAATACCTTTTCCAGTTTTTCTGTAGCTTCCCAGGAAATGTTTACCTCAGACTAATTTCCCCCATTTAAAGTTCCAAACAGATCAGTTTTGGTCTGGCAAAGTTAGGGATGTGGTAAAAATCAGGGTCATAATGGAAGACTTTTACCTCTACACTAACTGTGGGAGAAGCCTTCCCCTAATGAATCTAGGATACATGTTGAAATGTCTCTCCAAATCAGCAAAGGCCCAGAGATCATTGCTATTTCCATGATTATTTTAAGAAGTTTTTAGCTCTAGATGTTAGAAATAAAATAGCCTCAGACTAAGAGACTCAACAACAGGACACCCACTCCCTCAGTTCTCATTGTGGCATTTGGAAAGGCCAGTTTACCAGCAAAACCTCTGCTGCATCAAGTGCAATTGACAAGATCAGCAAAGTTTAGGAGGTTTTAAATGGTGTGTAGTGAGATTCTTCTAGGGATTTGCAAATCTGGCATCTCTGTCCAGTACATAACAAACATTGTCATTAATTTTACTTTCCCTGTTTTTCCTGGCATTTCCCCGAAGCCCTAATTTAGCATCCCTGATTCAGACTGCTGAACTCAACTGACCTTGGAAGGGTCAGGTTATTGTTTACATAAGGCAGGATGGAATTGTATATACAAGCCAAGATGATTTACAGAAAACAAAGTCTTCTTTCAGCATAGAACAAGATGTATGTTTTGGTGATTTGAGTAATTTGTTGACTACACTGGCCCAGTCACAAATTAAGCAATCTTACCTTCGTTCTCAAAAATGTTTTGAGACATCTTAGTTTATCATGACTTGGTACGCAAACCACTCAGTTCGCACAGAACCCAGAGAACTCACTAGCACATCAGCATCACCCCTGCTCCATTATTAATCTATTAAAGTATACCTTGCCCCATTTGGTGTTGTAAACCTCTTCCCCCTCCCAAACCCCAAAGAAGATGAAACCTGCATGTGGCTGTTTTACCTTTGTAAACCAGCCTTAGGCAGTAAATATTCAGCATGGTGCAGAGTGATTTAGAAATTGAACTCCTTTTAATTGAACTCCTATTTAATTAAATCCCTAGGGCAGTAAATTGAAAATGCCTCCCTAGGTTTTTTGATGCAACATGTAAATCTCAGACACTAGGGGACACATTTTCAGGCGATTGCAAGTTAGATCATGTGGGTATCCAATTTGCCATAAATGACTTCAAGCTTTGGTTACCCTTCTCTTCCTTGGGTCATATTTAGGGCTGCCGATTAATCACAGTTAACTCACGCGATTAACTCAAAAAATTAATCTCGATTTAAAAATGTATTGCGATTAATCACAGTTTTAATTACACTGTTAAACAGTAGAATACCAATTGAAATTTATTAAATATTTTGGATGTTTTTCTACATTTTCATATATATTGTAGTCTGTGTTGTGAGTGAAATCAAAGTGTATACTAGTTTTTATTATAAATATTTGCACTGTAAAAATGATAAAAGAAATAGTGTTTTTCAATTCAGTTCATACAAATACTGTAATACAATCGCTTTGTTGTGGAGGTGCAACTTTTTTTTGTTACATAACTGCACTAAAAACAAAAAATGTAAAACTTCAGAACCTACAAGTCCACTGAGTCCTATTTCTTGTTCAGCCAACTGCTAAGACAAACAAGTTTGTTTACATTTACAGGAGATAATGCTGCCCTCTTCTTATTTACAATGTCACCAGAAAGTGAGAACAGGCATTCACCCGGCACTTTTGTAGCTGGCATTGCAAGGTATTTACATGCCAGATATGCTAAACATTCATACACCCCTTCATGCTTTGGCCACCATTCCAGAGGACATGCTTCCATGCTGTTAAAAAAATTGTGTGTTAATTAAATTTGTGCCTGAACTCCTTGGGGGAGAATTGTATGTCTCCAGCTCTATTTTACCTGCCTTCTACTATATATTTCATGTTATAGCAGTCTCAGATGATGACCCAGCACATGTTGTTCATTTTAAGAACATTTTCGCTGCAGATTTGCCAAAACCTAAGAAAGTGCCGATGTGAGATTTCTAAAGATAGCTACAGCACTCAACCCAAGGTTTAAGAATCTGAAGTTGCTTCCAAAATCTGAGAGGGATGAGGTGTGGAGCATGCTTTCAGAAGTCTTAAAAGAGCCACTCTCCAATGCAGAAACTACAGAAAATCAACCTTCTGCTGGTGGCATCTGACTCAGATAATGAAAATGAACATGCATTGGTCTGTACTGCTTTGAGCAGAACTTGTTATCTGCATGGACACATGTCCTCTGGAATGGTGGGTGAAGCATGAAGGAACATATGAATCTTTAGCACATCTGGCACGTAAATATCTTGTGATGCCAGCTACAACAGTGCCATGAGAATGCCTGTTCTCATTTTCAAGTGACATTCTAAACAAGAAGCAGGCAACAAATTATCTTCTGCAAATGTAAACAAACTTGTTTGTCTGAGCGATTTGCTGAACAAGGAGTAGGACTGAGTGGACTTGTAGGCGCTAAAATTTTACATTGTTTTATTTTTGAATGCAGTTTTTTTGTACATAATTCTACGTTTGTAAGTTCAACTTTCATGATAAAGAGATTGCACTACGTACAAGGTGAATTGAAAAATAGTATTTCTTTTGTTTTTTACAGTGCAAATACTTGTAATAAAAATAAATATAAAGTGAGCACTGTACACTTTGTATTCTGTGTTGTAATTGAAATATATTTGAAAATCTAGAAAACATCCAAAAATATTAAAATAAATGGTATTCTATTATTTTTAACAGTGCAATTAATAGCATGATCATAATTAATTTTTTTAATTGAGTGATTAATTTTTTAAATTGCTTGATAGACCTAGTCATATTGATATCAGACAGAGAAGGAAAGACTGATGTAGAGATGGACTTGGACAGATATATCTGATGCATATGGTGTCCTTCAAACAATTCGTATACACATGCCTAATTACTGGGTTCTGTCTTGTTTTCTGTTGTTGCAAAAAAGAAGAGAACTGCTGCCAGTCTATAATATTTAGCCAACTTTTGTGGTTAAGACTGTAGTATTTTAGAACATCTAATGCTTAGATGCACTCTATTTTCTTTCTCTTATAGGAAAAAAACCTCTAGATGAGATAGGTGCAATAAATAGTGTTTAGAGAGATTTTTATTTGAAATGGTTTTAGAGAAGCTAACAAGAGAAGTATTCTATGTAGAAGTATGCAAGGCAGAACTAATCACAATAGATAGTAGTGCAATTTGCATACCCAACATTCTGTTTGTCCCCGTGGACACCCATCATATTTCAAAACTGATGTGCTAGAAAATTTGGGTTAGCTAATACCTAGGAGTTTATTCCCTGATTAAGAAATTGCCCTCCCTCACACTTAAATAGCACTTTCTCTCAGTCATATTATAATAGCACAACAGACTAAATTAAGTGACAATAAACCTTTTCAAAATAAACAGTGTTAAGAAAAGTAGCAATTAATTTAGTTAGTAGCTTTCAAGCAAATTATCTTCTGAATTTCTTAGGACAGTTTGTGAAAAGAACATAGAGTGCAATGTTATTAATTATACGTAAAGTAATTGTATAATAATCCCTTACATTTATGCACATGATCCTAAAGTGCTTTACCAACTTACACTGAAATATAAACGATACGCAAGGATCCTCTCATTAGTCACTTCTGGAGTGGAATAGAGTAACATTTTGCACACAAGGTGAGAGAGGTAATATCTTTTATTGGACCCACTTTTGTTGGTGAAATACAAGCTTTCAAGCTACAGAGTGCTCTTCTTCAGCTCTGGGAAAGGTACTCAGTATCACAACTAAATACAAGCTGGAACAGATTGTTTAGCATGTTTAAAGAAGCTGGTCTAATAAAAGATATTACCTTGCCCACTTTGTCCTCTAATATCCTGGGACCAACATGTCTACAACACTGCAAACAATTTCCAGGCAGAACATCTGCCAGTTCTAAGGGGACTTTGATCAGTCCCCTAGGACAGAAAGAATAGTATCCAGTTGTAAGGGTGTGCAGAGCTTATATAGGCAGAATGTAATTACTTGACTTGACTAGGAAAGAATCCTGGTTCACTGAAGTGAATAGGAACTTTGCCACTGACTGCCATGGGGCCAGGATTTCATGCATAATTTGCCTAGGAAACCAGGGTTGATATTTTTATTTATTTTAAAAGTGCCATTGGATTTTTAATGACAGCAAGTGGAAAGGGCTTCAGTTTTATAATACAAAAAACGAATACATCCATCTTGGGGGGCTATATTAAGGCTACAGCAATGTTTGCATTCTGCACTTGGCCAATAGGTAGGTCCTGAAATGATGGGAGTTGTTAAAGTCTAGAGAATGTTGTTTTATCCAATAGTTGTAGAATATTGCAGCACTCTTCAGAGACGGGCAATATTAGGGTTGTCACCTGGCGGAGGACCTCTCTATTGCTTCTGGGTACAGAAATCTTTGGCCAAGATTTTTTTAAATGGGTGTGTAAAGTCTCCTAAATCCATATTTAGGCCCTGATTCAATGAAGTACTTGAACATGTGTCTAACATTCAGCATGTGAGCATTCATATTGACTTCAGTGGAACTACTCCTGTGCTTAAATATAAGCATGTGCTTAAATGTCTTTCTTCACTGGAGACAGCCTCTAAAAATATGTTGTCATCTTCAGAAGTAGGGAGCACCCAGCAGCTCTCACTGAAGTCAAAGAAAAAAGAAATAAAATGGGAGCAGGAAGGAGAACCTTGGAGGATGCCTGCTCCCATTGTGGAAATGTAATTGAAACATGTACTGGTTAAAGTATAAAATAAAAGGTTAACCATAAAAATTAAACCCAGACTTCTATCCTCTATAAATATTTGTATGTATTTTAGCACTTAGAATTGTGGGAGAAAATAAATTCAGCACAAGATGGACCATCAGGAGAAGCAAATTAAGCCATATCTTTCACTTCAGTTCATTTTCCTGCCTTATTCCCTCCCCCACAGAGTCCTAATAATCTTCTTCAGAACCTCAAATCCTCCTCCTTTCACCTCCCCATTTAAGGTAGTATGCCACTTTCTTATGATAAAGAAATGGAGGGCTGGAGGAGACTCACTCCAGAGTCTGTGAATGACACTCCTTCTTGAATCTTAGCAGTCATTGTTAAATGCTGTCGGGAATCTCCTCTTTAGGGCTTAGCATGCTGACTGTAATATTTCTTGCCAGCTCTGGGAGCGAGCCACAAGGGTAAGGTATTAAAACTCAGTTTGCAAATTTGTCTCTTTCTCCTTCCTTCTTTTACAAGAGAGCATGCATTTGATATTATCTATTGTCCATCATAATTAGGCATGGCATAGAAAAGAATACACTCAGTGGAGATGTTCAGCAGCAGACGGCAGGAAGTCCTGTACAAAGCCTTTGGGTCTCTCTGCAGCTAGTGCTGTGGAAAAGGCACAATATACATTTTTCTGTAGAAATGTTTAAATGTCATTATTAGCTATCACCTTTTTGAACCTCACTTATTCCTAGCCATCAAAGTATTCTCTCTGACAGCATGTTTAGCTCTAAGAAGCTGTGCATGAAATCTCTTTATGTTGCATTGAAAGTAATTACCAGGCATATAATGAATTCTCCTTTATGTCTCCAAGCAGATGGGTTCCTATTATCAGGGTCTCAGAACAAACTGATTGTGTTAAGGTGTTGTGTCATATCTAATTCCAGGAGCCACAGGGGAAAATAACCTCATTTATTAATGAATTTCTCATACTTTTCCAAATCATTATCTCACACTTATTTCCTGTAATTGAACTTTTTTTTCCACTTTCACTAGTATTAAGGGGGAGCTCACACAGTACAGAAAGGTGGTTTGAAATCACATTAACTTAAAATGAATTTGTGTTTGCTTTGTGATCTGCTCCAGAATTCATGGCGAGTGTGGTCTAGGGAAACGAAGGAATTTAAACATTTGAATGACCACAAAGATTTATTTGTCTACACCTTTAACATAAAAAGCATACATTTACATAGGATCTGTGAACAACATGGTCCAAATTTATCCCTGGTGTAAGTCAACTGAATCCAACAGAATTACACTACTGAGTTTAGCCTAGTGGGTTTTCCCTGGGGAAGATTCAGGTAATTTTATATCAATCAGCTTAGCACCAACTGATTTGAGGGTAGACTGATACCCACATTATTGACAAGAAGGATGGTCTGATAAATTTACTGTGCTTCCCATCCCTGTAAGTGTTTCAGAACGGTATCCCAAACAGCATTTTTAAGACTTTGCCTGTACTAGCAAATAGCACCACTTTAGACTAAATAATTTAAACATTAATCTAGTTAAACTGGTGCAAACCTCTAATGAAGATATACTTAAATTAGCTAAATTGACTTAAGCAAGGTTTAACTCATTTAAGCGCATCTCTATCAGCACCAGTTTAAGTCATAGATTTCATATGCATTTTATTAAAATGTTGCAACCTTCTTGTGTGGACAAGGCCTATTTTTTCCCCCTAAAGTTGACACAGATCTTAATAAACCTGAGGCAGCTTAAAAAATAAAGAGCTTGCTCGCAATAAATTCCTTTGAATTTATCTAGCTCTAATTTTAAAGGTTATTTGTATGATTGACTTGCTGGGGGCCTGATTTCTCAAAAATAGGAACCTAAAGGTAGGTTTTTAGATCTGTACTTAGGAAGCTAAATAAGTGGTCAGTTTTTCAAACCAACTGAGCACCCGCTGAGTAGGTCTACACTGCAAAAAACAAAACAAACAAACAAAAAAACCACACACAGCAGTAAGTCTCAGAGCCTGGATCAACTGACTCAGGCTTGTGCCATGGAATTAAAAATAGCAGGATAGACATTCAGGCTCAGGCTGGAACCTGGGCTCTGAAACCTGGCAGAAGTGGGTGGGAGAGGATTAATATAAAAGCCTGGCCATTATACAACATCTACACTGCTGTAGCTGCCACGGGTCTCTTTTTGCAGCATAGACATACCCAATAACTCCTCATTGACTTCAGGAGAAGCAGCTGATGCTCAGCACTTTTGAAAACTGACCGCTTCTTTAGATGCCTTAATATGGAGCCTATCTTATGATTATTTTTGAAAATCTTGAACTCAGGAATCATTCTTTGTATAGTTTCTGCATTATAATTCCGTTAGAAACCTATGATCACCTCTTCATTCTACTAAAAAAACACAAGTTCTAAAAATATTTTTCTTTCAAGCTTCATTTTATACACTGAAGCTAAACAATACACAGTTCAGAAAGCTGTATATTTTTGTAAACCTATTCTCAGCTGCAGTCATCACTTCGCTGACAACCATCTGTGTCAACCTGTTTCTTCCTTCCTGTTCTCCTCAGATGAAATTAAAATAAATTGACAGAAATAACTTCTTCAGGGAAAGTGAAAAAAGAAAGTTAATAGAGCAGTGGAACTTGCACTGGAAGCCTGTGTGTATTTTTGAATGTTAAATCTTACTTGTATTCACATTAAAAAAATCTATTTCTTTAAAATCAAAGCAGTAATGCAACCCCAACATTTTTACTTACAAAAGGGGAAAAGCTATAGAAAACCTAACAGGCCCAGCATCATGTGGCCACTTCATTATGAAATGGCATTTCTTGTTGAGAACGCATGATACCAGTGTTCTATGATCTTCATTGCCTAACTGATGGCTTGCAGGTGGACTTTTGATTTTGCCATGTAAAATCTTAATTTGGTTTGAGACTTGCCTGCATGAAAGACTGTCTCAAGTTCAAAGTCCAGGAACATTCAGACATGGATCCAAACTTCTTTGTGGTCTCTATCTATATAAACAAATAAACCCACCACATCTGAACATACTGGAACTCATGGATGATAGGAATCATTAAGGCATTTGCTGGAACCTTGTGGGAAATGGGCATGAAATACCTCAAACTTTTTGACCTCTGAGATTTCAGTGTCCATCTCGACAAGGCCACAAATGGAAAAGCCCAAAAGCTTATCTCTTTACTTGCCTCCCTAGGATTTTCACAGGTCACCTCTGGTCCAATCCACGCAGCCAGTCTCATCCTGGTCCTGATCTTTGGCCTACGCTTCAAGATTGAGGACCTTCACTTCACTAGGCAGTGGTCAGAAACCTTCCAGCTCCCAGATAAAAAGACCTCTGCCCCTGATTCACCCATGAAACTCAGATACCAACAAATTCCAAAATCTGCTCAAGCACACTGTATCCACAGGATGAGGCATCAAGGACCTGGTGAATCATTTCCATTCTATACTGGTGCTGAGATGGCCTCTTTCTCCCCATTGGCTACACATAAAACCTTGGTTTGCTAGCTTCCTGCTGCACCAGATGAGAGAGGCGCAGAAACTCAAGCACTCATTGCAGAGAACTAAGATCGATGCAAACTGAGGAAACACAATAAATTCCTCAAAGTCTATGCTTAGGCTGTTTTACAGTTCAAGAGTCCCTTCTTACCAGCCTCTATTGAGGCTTCAAAATTCCATCCCAAAAAGATATCCAGAAATCCTAAGTGCTTTTATCCTGCACCAGAACCCATCATGAAGAACTGTGAAGACCTATCATCCTACTTCAGATTTGGGAAGGCTTCCCAAATAACTGATCCACCTCGCCTGCCTTCACCAACCACCAGCTCTCCTGCATTCCCAAAGTTCAGCACATCCACTCACCAGGAAGTCTGACATCCTAAAGGAATCTCAACCCAAGATTTACAAATCCTCCCTGTGCCCTTCCTGACTTATGAAAGAGAATCATAAGCAACTGGTGCTACTCCTAACCAAAATAGCAAATGCCTCATTAACAACTTAAATAGAGATAAACTTAGTATTACACACCGTTATGCACCACTAAGCAATATGCAGATGACACACAGCTCTACCTATCCTTCACCACATATGAGCACACCACTACACTAAGATGGTCTAGGGCTTGGACAAGATCAGCTCATGGATGTTGCTGAACCTGAGCAAAACAGAGGTGATGCTGGTAGAGAGAGGAAAAGCTTGGAGCCATGGTGCAACTTCCATTGGCTGAAGCGATATACCCATAATTTGTCAATTCTGCCTGTCTAGGAGTACTCCTGGATTCCTTGCTGATGCTGACATCAGTGCTTTCTATAATCAGTAGTTGGCTAGGATACTCCCTCCCATCCTAATGAATAATGATTTGGCCTCATTATTCACACCTTTGTCACCTGTCATCTGGACTACCACAATGACATGTGTATGAAATCTTCAGTGTTTAGGAAACTTCAACTAGAACAGAACACTGCATTGTTTCTCCTCAGGAACACAGACAATGGTGAGCACATTAAACCTGTTCTTCGCTCCCTACACTGACTTCCTACAGAATTTCAAATAAAGTTCAATGTCTTGGTCCTTATCTTCAAGGTGCTCCATGTCCTGGGTCCAGGATATCTAAAAAACCATCTAAAACTCCAGGATGAAGACTGTGGTCAACGTCACTTGCCTGGCACAATGGAACTTTCAATACTAAAAATAAAGCTCTTCTGTGTGGGAGACAGAACTTTCTTGGAGGAATTAAGGACCATTACAAACCTCACTGCCTTGTGCTCCAAGTGCACTATCATCTCCATGTCTTTTCTACCTTGAAAACATAGCCATGTGTGCGTGTATATAAATAAAATAAAAGACAAACAAAAAATCCTACCAAAATACTGCACGTTTTCCCCCTCTGGGAGGAGATGAGAACAAATAACATGTGACAGATGTTAATCACGTCACTTAATGTACTACTGGAAGGTGCTTAGATTCTCTAGTGATAGGCATGGTATAAGACACAGACACACACACTCCTATTGTATGTAAGGAGTGTGTGTGTTTGTTCACAGATGGATTTTATGGGGGTCCCATCAGGGGTGGGGTGGCATTTTTTTGCCCCCCCCAGCAGCAGGCAGGCTGCAGCCCTTGCTTGGTGGTGCGGAGGCTGCTGGTCCTGCGGGCGGGCGGCGGACCTCCGCAGGCTGCGGGAGGTCCCGCGAGGTCCGCCGAAGCCGCGGGACCAGCGGACCCTCCGCAGGCAAGCTGCCGAAGGCAGCCTGCCTGCCGCGCTCGTGGTGCCGGCAGAGCGCCCCCAGCGGCTTGCCGCCCCAAGCATGCGCTTGGCGTGCTGGGGCCTGGAGCCGCCCCTGGACTCCATGTCTCCCAGAACTAAAGCATTATTCTAGCTTCAGAACTAGTTTATGAATACATGCAGTGATTCCTAAGTGAAAATATAATTTAGGAAAATTTTTTAAAGGGAAGGTATGAAAGCTACACTGATGGCACCAGCCAGTATTCAAAGCTTCTTCTCTCATGGTTACTATGATGATGACAAAAGCTTTCACGTGTGTTGTAATTCCTTCTCTATGATGTGAGAAAGAAGTTATAGGGGGAATGTTAGCAACCCTTATATTAAAATTGCCTTACAATTCTCATTACAAACATTTTCAAACCACTTTTGAGGAACTCTAATGCCTCCATGACTTGCACCAGGAATTTGAAATTTTAACCGGTGATATTCCTGGAGTCAGAGAAGTGCTTTTTTTTTTGCCCTCAAGAAAGTCTGCTCAGGTTTTGCTTAGTTATAAACTATTGTAAGTCACCGTTTCTAGTCTTCTTGCAGACCTTGATACAGGTCTACTGATATTTTGGCTGCATTGAGCATGCTTCAGATCTGCTGAGCACCCTTCACAGTTCCTATCAGAAAGCACAGTCATCAGCATCTCCAATCTGAAGCAGCCACACAGAAGTGTACTGAGTGGTAGGGTGCTCTAGAAAAAGTGGAATGTGATTGTGTAATTAAAGATGGTATCAAAATGCATATCCACAAGGGGACAGAATTAAAGTTGCACAGCGTTACCTTCATTTTGGAGTTTCCTGACTTGTGAGTGCTTGACTTTGCAATCTTAATAACATTTCCTTTAACATAGGTTGTGCGTGAATGGTGAAATTCTGGCCCCACTGAAGTCAATGGGAGTTTTGCCATTGATTTCAGTGGAGCCAGGATTACACACACACATAATAAAATGTAGAAGATTGCTAACTTGCATTTATCATATACCTATCTGCAATTCTCCCACCAATTGATCTTGGCCAAGGTCTTACATGCCAACTTCTTACATGTCAAACTTTTGAGTAGTTTTAAATCAGTCTCAATTTAAAATATATATAGTTTTTCTTTCTCTCCTACCCTTTCCAAGTATGGAATTTCCTACCAAAATTGCACTGGCCCAGGGCAGGCAACTGACAATATATTTAAGGTCCAGTATCTTGCTGCCCATCAGAGCATGAAGGCAGATTTACATCATCAGAAGTACAGCTCATATTAGAGCTTACTAGTAATACTTTCTCCCTCAAAAGGTCTATTCATTTCAAAATACGGCATTAATGAAGCAGTGATCTGAACTTATGGAGAAGGGCACATTTCATTCTCACTTTTCCATCTCAAAAGCATGTTAACCAATTTTGCTCAAACTTTAACATTTAGGCTGAGACCAGCTGTGGAAAATTTCAGTATAAACAAAATCTGAGAAAGTCAGGAGTGCCTGAAAAATGACTGTTACAATGCAAACTGTGCTTAACTTGGCCACCGTTAAGGCATGGCTTAATTCAGTCCAGCTTTACCATCCATAATTCAGATCACGTCAAATGCTGAACAACCTGCAGTTTGGGGGTATCATATTTTACTGGTCTATTTATACTTTAGAGGTAGCTATTGGAATCTATGGGAGTCTTTCTATAGTCTTCACTGGACATTGTCTTAACCCCTATACATTTAGAATTTTTTTAAAAAAATCAAAGAATTATAAAACTTTGCTTATGTTTTAGATCTAGATGAGTTCAACAAAGCAAGCCAGTTTTGAACTCTCTATAGTTTGGTATCCATGCACAAAATTTCATACCAGAGGACATGTTCCTTTCTTTACTTGCTCAAGTAACACAATGATGCTCAAAAAAAAAAATCTCTGGGTTGAAACAAAACATGAAAAATCCCTGCACAAAAGAAATTTTGTTTAAGAAAGGCATAAGCAATTTTAAATGTGGGGGTTAGAATGAAAATTTAACAACCACTGTGTCAGGCTGTCTGGGTGGCTTATGAGCAAGAGTGCCAACCTCAGGGCAGACACTCCAGACTGTTGGTATGTTCTATAATTAGATTTCACCAATCCAGGAACAAATGTGAACTCCTGGGTCATTGTAACAGTTTTACCATGGAGTCTCAAACAGTCCCCTTGGGCACTCTAGTCCAGTGTTTCTCAAACTGGGTTCATTGCTTGTGTAGGGAAAGCCCCTGGCGAGCTGGGCCGGTTTGTTTACCTGCCCCATCCACAGGTCCGGCCTACTGCGGCTCCCACTCGCCACTGCAGGCCAATGGTTGCTGCTGGAAGCGGCATGGGCTGAGGGACTTACTGGCCACTGCTTCCAGCAGCCCCCATTGGCCTTCAGTGGCAAACTGCTGCCAGTGGAAGCCGCAATCGGCTGGACCTGCGGATGGGGCAGGTAAACAAACTGGCCCAGCCCACCAGGGGCTTTCCCTACACAAGCAGGTAGCGACCCCTGTTTGAGAAACACTGATCTAGTCTATCTTGCCACCCAGGCAAGCTGGACTTAAGGATAAATGGTTACTTACACCAAAAATCACAAGATTGGTCTCTTCAGATTGGGAGCAACGTGCCACTTACCCCAGATCATTTTGTACCTTTAGATCTCACAACAAAGACAATCTTGGTCACCAATTATATAGTAAACTAATTAAGGATTTATTAACTAGGAAAAATAAATGAGAAAGGTATTTATAGGTTAAAGCCCACAACATATATACACAAATGAGTTCAGTCTAGGGTTTCAAAAGGTGACAGAGATGTAATAATCTGTCAGTAGTGAATGTCTTTTTAGGGCTGGCCCAGGCTGACCCTGGGGAATCTCTGTTTTTTGTTTCTTAGCTTCAGCCCTTGTAAGCATTCGAACACCAAATAGATGAAAAATCTTCATGGCAGCTATCTTTATTTTCCTCTTCCACAACTCAAGATGATGGAATGAGCTTCCTTGCACATAGCACCTTCATTGGTGTTAGAGGGCCATTAATCCAGCCATTGTATTGTGATATTCTACAATGGCCCATTTAATCTTGATAGTTCTTCTGGATGGGTAGGAGAACCACTTTTCCTGCCTGGGTTCACAAGTTCAGAGCAGGCATTTTTTATAGTTATAAAGCAAAACTTACATATTACCTTATAGCATGGGATACAGACATTACAAGTAAGATGAATACATGCTGCAACTGCCAAGCATTTTATAGACTCTAAACACTAAACACATTTTTACAGGTTCAACACCTATCTTGAACAATATTAACATATATGTGAGCTGGTCTGGTTTCCGGCTATGAATTTGTCAGTGCTCAGCTGATGCCTACAGACTTGGCACCTGGTTTGCCAGTGTCACACACTGTCTCACCCATTAGAATACACAATAGGTCAAAACAAGAGAGATTTTGAGACTCTGCAACTCCCATTGATTTTGGTGGAAACTACAGTTGCTCAGCAGCTCTCATTATTATTAATTATTATTATTATTATTTATTAGTCTTACAGTTGGGGCTAGCGGCCCTGATTCCAGATGGACTCCTTATGCTGGGTACTGTACAAGCACACAGGGGCGGCTCCAGGCACCAGCATGCCAAGCGCGTGCCTTGGGCGGCAAGTCACGGGGGTGCTGTGCCAGTCACCGCGAGGGCGGCAGGCAGGTTGCCTTCGGCAGCATGCCTGCGGAGGGTCTGCTGGTCCCGCGGCTTCGGCGGACCTCCCACAGGTGTGCCGCCGAATCTGTGGGACGGGGGACCTCCCGCAGGCAGGCTGCCAAAGGCAGCCTGCCTGCAGTGCTTGGGTCGGCAAAATACCTAGAGCTGCCCCTGCAAGCACATGACATAGTAAGAGTCAGTCCTTTCTCTAAAGAGTGTAAGAAAGGAAATAACACTATCCCCATTTGACAGATAGGGAATTGAAGCACCCAGAGATCACATGACTCAGGGTTTGGCCCAGTATTTACATTCAGAACACCATGAATGATGAGAAGTTATATTGACTAAACTGTGTGCATTGGTTGTGGCAAGAAAATGGCAGTCAGCCACCCTAATAGAACAGATGTTTAGCCATTTGGCATGTTATTTCAAAATAAGACAATAGACTCGTGTATTGCAACACGTGATTATACTGCGTACACACAGCATCCAGCTGGATTTGTGATCCAGATTCACCCTTTCATCCTGCTCGCTTTATACAAATAAATGCACACACAACCAACTCCTTCTAAATATTACACACAAGTGCTAAAAAACAATGAAGCAATTTTGTTTTTGTTTCCATTCATTCTAGACGTTTTTGCCTTCGGTTCAATTTTATTCACTGTGATCAGTTTGGATCAAATATTTAACATAAAAAATCTACCACCTGTGCTTTATTCTCTGGGCTAAAAATAACCCCATTACTGGGGGAAGAAGTTCTGAGAGTTTCCGCATAGCTATTGCTGCAAGGGAAATCCCTTCTGTGGAATCTTGTTCTACTTTTCTCTGGCATTCAGAGAAGATAAAATCAGAAGATGGCAGGAAGGTTTAAAAGTATGTGCAGTAGTGAAAATGCACAGTGATGACACTTGCATAATTATTTCAAGATCATTCAGGAAGTAAAACTGTAGGAAGAGAGGACAGGTCAAACAGGAATTAATTCTGGGAAGTTCTATGACCTGTATTATGCAGAAAGTTAGATTAGATGATTACAATGCCCGCTGTTCAGGTGATCACTAAACCTCCCACTGAGAGTAGTTGAAATATATTTTTGCTTTCTCTGTGTCTACAGCCTTCCATTAAAGTATTTAGTTTCCTCGTGATTAGGGAAATAAAAGTACACGAACTTTTAACAGTTATGGAACAATTACTTCTGTAGTTGCTTATTTAGTGTTCTCTAATGACAGCCATTTCTTCAGCGCATCAGATTAGATGATGTGGGTAAAGCTTATTGATTTCTCCATTTTTCTCCTCTGAGGCTCTTCTTACTTACACTGGTGACTCATCAAATGAGCATAGTGGAGCCATTTGCTAGTGTAGGATTCCAGGGTATTCTTTTCCCTTTCCTTTGGAGAATTGTTATTTATGTAATGTTATCAATGGTTTTAAATGGCCTTTAAATCATACTTGATACATGGCTCCAAATATATTTCACACACATTGTTCCATTGACCGGTATTCTATAATATAAGTAGTTATGCTATGGAATGCTGAGCTTACAGCTGAAGGTTAAAAATTAAAACACCTTTGCATTCAAATTATTTTTAATAAGCCTGTTTTTAAAAGCATTGCCAGTCCCATAGTGTTCCCCTGCTCACACCAGCTGTTACCTTGCTAAGTCTTATTGCTACTCGAGTGTGTCTTTGTATCGGATGTGGTTGTATGTGTGACAAAAGTAGGCAAAATATGACAAATAACCAAAGTATAGAATATTTTGTTTCTGTGATGCTTTCTCACTGTATAAATTCAATCAGATTTTTAATAAAAGAAAACTAGAAAAATACAGATTCCATAATGAGTAACATTGGGACCTCTATCTGGGTCATCAGGAGAGCTGGAAAGGGAAAGGTTTTCTTGTCCCATGAAACTTTTCAAGATTCAAATTTTTTCCCCATTCTGCATTGGGATGAATGCAAGACCTGAAGTTTTTCATGAAAAATGAGAGAGAGCAGCCTTCCACCAGGAGGAGCCTATACACCCTTCTACATCTCTCCTCCCTGTCTC
The DNA here is from genome assembly GCF_016161935.1 of Mauremys reevesii. Taxonomy (NCBI): domain Eukaryota; kingdom Metazoa; phylum Chordata; order Testudines; family Geoemydidae; genus Mauremys; species Mauremys reevesii. The sequence continues at coordinate 134,473,881 of NC_052623.1, read as the reverse complement.
TCATGAGAAGAGGTATTTTTTGGATGGTCACAGGCAGCCCTTAATTGGACTCAGGTGTCCCTACTTAGCCTGAGGTAACCTCTTTTCAGCTACAGGAGAAAAGGACCTTTACCATTCTAGGGATAATCTCCCTGTCTTGCACTGCATCTGAAAATGTCTAATATGGCCTTGGACAATATTCATATAGGTTATATGATGCTAAGGTAACTCCTTGCCTTTTTATTAGTCTGGTGTTCTCCCTTCAGCATACAATCACACCAACATTTGTGTGTTCATAACCATAATATTTTTACACATTTGCTCAGTAAGGCATAACATTAAGTAAATTTGAACAAAGAATGAATCATAGAATCATAGAATATCAGGGTTGGAAGAGACCTCAGGAGGTCTAACCCCCTGCTCAAAGCAAGACCAATCTCCAACTAAATCAACTACATCCAAAAGAGAATTAAACAAGATCCCAGTGAAATGAAATGGATTCAGTGTTTGATGATTGGAATGAGATGAAATAATGAAGCTAGAAAAAAAGTCTCTTTTTTAAAAATTTGGCAACAATTATATAGTTTGTCATGTCGGTGGAATATTTCAAATTGAATTGAAAAATGTATGCGTGAGTGTCACTCATGTCGAAATGAAAGTGAAATTCACACTCCTTGGTGATGTCCTGTATCAACATTGCTGCCATTGTTATACTTCTGCATTCACTGGGAGTAAACTGTCCTTGATACAACATGATTATTTGTTGCAATTTAGCAGAGGAAGCTATAGAATGAAGTAGAAAGATACCCATTTTTATTTTGTCTAACCATGTTTCAGAATAATGCACAATGCAAATTCTACAGGTGGATCTTTTCACTCATCAGAAAGGTCTAAAATGAATACATAAAAGAAAACAAAATCCCTATGACCATACTGAATTCTGAATTCTTCCATAATCCTTGCCACATACCAGTAAGTACCCTTATATTTTCAGCATCTTAAGAAGGCAACTGCTGTGCATGGCATGAACTCCTTGAGCTGTGTAGAAGATCTTCCGGACATGTGAAGGTAGATGCTCAGAAATCAAAAGGATCTGATTAAAACCAGTCCCTATGAGAGAGACTTTATGAGAGAGAGACTGCAGTTTTCTTCTTCTCAAAAAACATCAAAATTGTAATTAGTTTCATTTCCACGCTCAGCAGCTAGTATTTGATCTCTGATGAAACCTCTGGTTATTATTTATCATGCTGGGTTAAAGCAAATTGCTTGGATTTTATTCTAAATTTATATATACTTTGGGGTAACATATAATTGAGTGAAAAGTCTGTAAGGGAATATTTATTATCTGTAAGCAGAACCTAATTAAGGACAAAAGTTCTTGTCAAGATAGTCACCAGGGGGCTATCAAAACTATTCATGATCCTCTTTAGAAATACAAATAAGTTAGAGGTGGCGGCTACAAAACAAAAACAAATGTATTACATTTTGACACATTATTTGAGCCCCTTCGTCTGCTTTAAGACAGAAACTGATAAGAAAAAAAGGAAACAGCGCCATGATAATGGGTACATTGGAGCTGTCATGTCAGACCACTGATCCAGCTAATCTAGCATTCTGCTTCTCTAGAAATGACCAGTTATATAGAAGGTTATTCCTCCTGCCTGTATTAGTACATCTAGCTCATTGTGAAATGCATTACAGAGATAAAAGTAATTCCTGAATCCCTACCTCTTCAGGCAGTTTACACCCTGAAACAGGAGATTTCATTAGCCTTACCTTAACTTTCATAATTCAGACAATCTTCAGGCCCAGCAAAACTCTGAACAGTGTAGCACCCAAAGCAGCGGAAAGAGCAAAAGTGACTTGATGCCGTTTTTGTGTTTCCCTGAACCCGGGAGCTGGTTTGGCCCACAGCCTAAGTTAGTCTGACCTGGGGCAGCTGTATGGGACTTCTGCTAACAACAGTGCCAAGGGGCCATTTACACTGGCTATATGCCTCTTAGATTAGGGAAGCAGTGAAAAAAACCACTAAATCGACACCCACTGCATTGATTGTAGCAGCCATCTATATCCCAGGTAGAGAAGACAAGCCCTCAGTGTAAACCAGATTAGAGCACCCCTGATAGCAGAAAGCCTGCCCAGAGGGAGATTTGGTTGGTATTAAGTTCAAGGTCTCAGTTCTTATCTTTAAGGTGCTCAGTGATCTGGGCTCAGCATATCTGAAAAAAATCTAATCTCTGGTGGAGAAGACCATGGCTGAAAACTCCATTCCAAAGGCACAATGGAACTTTCTATCGTAAGGCTATGTGCAGAGACAGAGCTTTCCTGGGGGTTGGTCCAAGACACTGGAATGTGTCATTAATTTGCTTTTTATTCACAGACTGAAAGGAGAAATCTGTATTCTCATTTGTGGGATATCCGTATGGATTAATTTAAACAATCTTAAAGTAAACTATAAGAATTCAGAACCTAGGGGGTGGTGAACCTCATAGAATTTGTGGGTTTGAGATCTTCATAAAGTTTTTATGAACTCTGCAAACTCCAAAAGCTACCTTAAGTTGACACCTCATTGCTAGTAAATTATTTGTTTTTTTCCAGTGTGATTCAACTTTTTTAAAAAATGCTTTCTTGAGCCAATGGGAAGCATATGCTATAAATGAATAGAAAACAAACTCACAAAAACTGGGGAGTACTGTACATGATCTATAGGCCGAATGTCTTTTTTATAGTAGAATTTCCTCTCCCCTTTTGTGCTCTTTCTTTTCACTGTTTGTATTATTTTTTCTTCTCATTGTGCCTGTTTCTGTTCCCATTGTGTCTTTTGCTCTTAACGCAACAAATGTAATGCGAAAGAACCACGTGGGCACAGTGGCGTCCAAATAACAAGTGTTTACTAATTATACACAACATTAAAGGCTGACCAACATCTCTCAGCTACTTTTTCACTATTTCTCCGTAGCACACCTTTAATCTACTAAGGCCCCATTCCTGAAAACACTTTCAAATGTACGTTACTTTATTCATGTGTGTTGTCCCACAGAGCCTCAGGTCAGTTGTTGACATACAAGGATTCAGCAAACACTATTTATCTGGTCCCTTTGAACTCAATGAGACCCCTAAAGCAATTCTTGTGTATGTTTACTGGATTGGAGTCCCTGAGTTGGGTCAAACTTTTTAAACTTGCAGTGTTCAAATGGGTTCAGAGTCAGGCAAAATGAATTTCTCTAGGCCTGTCCAGAACATTGGCCCAGATCCTTGTGTAACCTGTGCACTCTGTCCCCCTCTAGTGATAACTAGAGATTGTTGACTCTGCTACAGCCTTAGCTAAGCGAGATGCGTCTTTTAGCTCATGCCATAGAGGCTCATGCATTAAGTTCTGGAGTTCTTAGGATTGATTCTGGCCAACAATGACCGGGGTCTGTTGGCATTACATTTACCCTCCGCTAAAATGATGGCAGAGCGCTCTCCAGTAGACTCTGGTACTCCAGCTCCCTGAGAAGAGTAAGGTAAGTTGACTGGAGAGTGTCTCTAGTCAATGCAGCGCAGTGAAGACAGTGGTGTAAGTTGAGCTAAATCTACATCAACTCCAGTTAGATTATTCACATAGCTGGAGGAGTGTAACTTATTTTAACTTACCCTGGTAGTGAAGACAAGCCCTGAGACACTAAAAAAAATCATCTCTTAGGGCTGAATCTACACTCTGAAGTTTTACTCCTCATATAAGACAAAAAGCACACTAGTGGTTAGCAAAAAACAAACAAATCAAGAAACAAACAACAAAAAAATCTATTGCATTGTTTATCACAAAGGTAGTATTTTATGGCTATGATGCCACCATGATGATATATACAGAAGAGAACATATTGTAAAGTACACACATAGTATCATTGTTTTAACCAATAATGACGCAATGAAAGATTTATAAAGAAAAAGTAGCTGTTAATGATAAATATTGTATATGTGCTGCAATACAATAAGCTTAAGGCCATGGACAAACTTGGAGTTTTAGCTTTACCTTAAAATTTCCTAGCTATTATCACATGAAGTCTTAATTTTTTTACATCACTTTAATTAATTTTTCTGAGATGTAATTTAGAACTGTCTCCTCTCTCTTCTTCTCCAGCCTTTCAGAGCAAATGAAGATGTTTGTACCATCAGCACTGGTTTCATTCAAAATGAAGTGCTAAAGCTTGCATTTGTGCAGATGAGCATGCAAGACTGTTTGCTGTAAACAATCCCCTGACATCCTTAATATTTCTCTTTATACTTTATTTCCTTTTCAACCTGACAAGCGGAATCTGCACCAAATGATTAGCTATGAGAGTGCAGGATTTGTGAGCTAATCAAAAGAATTCTTGTCTTTACCTTTGCTGCTAATTTTTCTGTTCTCTCCTAAACTAAGCTTCCCCCTCCTTTTTGAGCCTTTAAGGATACTCTTATTGTACCATTATTTAGAATAAATTGAATCTCTACATTCAGTTATACACTTGTAAGTAAGAATCCTCTGATGTGCCTTAGTTTCTTCGATGCCACAAGTGTGAATTTAAGGGACTTTAGATTGTAAGACACCCCCAACGGTCCTGTACTTATTTAAAATTTTGCTCATTAACGTAATCTCAGGAGACGTAACATGCAGTTTCCTAAGGGAATGCTGATAAATGTATATAGGACCTGATTCTCTGGATTGTGTTGCATCTTGTACAGTAACTCCTCACTTACCGTCCTCCCGCTTAACATTGTTTTGAAGTTACGTCGCTGCTCCATTAGGGCACATACTCATTTAAAGTTGTGCAGTGCTCCCTTATAACGTCGTTTGGCTGACTTTACAAGGGAGCATTGCACAAGTTCCTCTTCTCTGCCTCCTCCCCCTCCCTTCCTTCCTCCCTCCCTCCCGCCTAGCACTCCCCAGCGCTTCCCCTGCCACCAAACAGCTGTTTGGCAGTGCTTAAGACTTTCTGGGAGGGAGCGAGCAGGGAAGCTGCCCCCCCAGCAGACAGGGCCACCTGGAATGCAGGGGCTTTAGGGGCTGCAGCGACCAGAGAGATGCAGTGCTTTCCCCTTCAGGAGGAGCAGGGGCAGCCACTTCTCTCCAGCCGGCTTTGAGGGGGAAAGTGCCGCTTCTCTCCGGCTGCTGGCTGTGCGGCTGCCCCTGCTCCTCCTGAGTCCTCTGGCCCGTGCTCACAGGGCTGCATTCTGAAAGGGGCTTTACAGCTGCAGGCAAGGGCCCCAGGGCCCCCTTAGCCCAGGGCCCTGCAGCCCCTAAAGCCCCTGCGTTCCGGGTGGCCTTTCCTGCCAGGGGCAGAGGGGAGGGGCAGCTCCCAGAACTGCAGCTCCCAGAATTGTGGCCATGGGGGCGGTGCCACGCTGCGCAGAGCCACCTGCACACCCCCTGCACCAAACAGGAGCTGCCCCAGGTAAGTGTTCTGCACCTTCTGCCTGCCCCAGCCCTGAGCCTCCTCCCACACCCCCACCCTGAGCGCCCTCCCGCACCCTAACTCCCTCCCAGACCCTGCACCCCACCCTGAGCCCCAGGAGTAAGCCAGGGCCCCTTCCCACCACAGTACAGTACAGTACTATACAGTATATAATGCCTTTTGTCTGCCCCCCAAACATTTTCTTGGAACCTAACCCCCCGCATTTACATTAAATCTTATGGGAAAATTGGATTCGTTTAACATCGTTTTACTTAAAGTCACATTTTTCAGGAACATAACTACAATGTTAAGTGAGGAGTTACTGTATTGTCATTTGCATCCATCCAAAGTGCTTGTGAATGGCTTCCAAATCAGCCTGCTGCTATTTTACATTCACTTTGCACTCTTATAAATGCAAAGCAGTGGGAGGAAAAACAGGCAAGAATTGGTGGCTAAAGGTATACACTGATGTTGCTAGTTTTCTACTAACAACATCCTAGCAATATGAAGGGAAGAAATCATTGCTCAGAACTCACAGGTTTGTATTGTAGGTGCTAAAGTAGTAGGTCTCACTAGCTCAGCTAGTTAGAGGAATAGATAACTTCAGGGAAATGCATACACATAATTACAACACCTTCTAAACATTAATTCTCACAACACCCTTGTGATATCTCCCTAATTTGGAAATGGGAAAACAAGGTAGAGAGGTTACACAACAAGGCAACACAGTGAGTCATTAGGAAAACTGTGATTTGAACACAGGACTCCCACATGGATTATGTTATAACTTTCTCTGATATATTGAAGGGTCCATTATTAAATATTTGTTCCCCATGTAGATACTTACAGACTGTAATCAAATCACCCCTTAACCTTCTCTTTGTTAAAATAAATAGATTGAGCTCCCTGAGTCTATCACTATAGGGCATGTTGTCTAATCCTTTAATCATTCTTATGGCTCTCTGAATTATCTCCAATTTATCAATATCCTTCTTGAATTGTGGACATTAGAACTGGACACGGTATTCTAGTAGGAGTCACACCAGTGCCAAATTCAAGGTAAAATAACCTCTCTACTCTTACTGGAGATTTCCCTGTTTATGCATCCCAGGATTATATTAGCCTTTTAGCCACAATTTTGCACTGGGATCTTATGTTCAGATGATTATTCACCTTTTCCAGAGTCACTGCTTCCTAGAACAGAGTCCCCCTTCCTGTAATTATGGCTACATTGTTTGTTCCTAGATGCATACATTTACATTTAGCTGCATTAAAACTCATCCAGTGTGATCCACACTGTACCAATGACCTGTCCTCTTCATTATTTCCCACTTTCCCAATTTTTGTGTCATTTTAAAACTTTATCAGTTGATTTTATGTTTTCATCCAGGTCATTGATAAAAAGGTTAAATAGCGTAAGGCCAAGAACAATTCTTGTGGGACTCCACTAGAAACACAACTGCTCAATGATGATTCCCCATTTACAATTACATTTTGAACTGTTTCAGTTACCAGCTTTTAATCCATTGAATATGTGTCATGTTGAAGTTATAGTTTTGTAATCAAAATGTTGATCTACAGAAGTGTAAGTATATTACTTCAATTACTATTATCCTTATCATCAAAACTTTTCCCCAGTCTTCTGGATCTTCCCCCATGTTCCAAGATGTATTATAAATCAACATTAATAGTTGCAGGAGCCAGATTTTGGTTAATCTCTGGAACAAAACAGTGGATTTAGTAAAAGGATTGGAATGACCATGCCTACCAACAAACAGCAAAGAAGCAGGCAGCATTGGAAATTTAGCTGACCAATGACCAGTGCAGGGAGAAGATTACATAGCTCAGGACTGAGTACCAAAATACCAGGGGACCAGCACCACACAACTTACTGACATCATGCCCACATAGAGCCAATGCTGGTGTACAGTGACCTGATCAGCTGGGATGGTGTCCTTCTGGCCCCAGAATCCACCATGAGAACTGATGGGAGTCAGCAGTAGACACTGAATGAGGCCAGGGAAGTGACTCCGCTGCTGACACCGGTCCCAGAGGAGGCTTTGCCACAGGAGCAACTGCAGCACATCCTAGGGCCACACTTGGAAGAGCTTTTCAATGCTCCCCTGAGGAATGGCCAGCTGCAGAACTGGCAGCAGAAACAGAAGAGGCAGATGCTGCCCTGGAGCCTGGTAAGTTTCTGGCTCCATTTTTATGTTTATTAATATAGGAATGGAGGGATTTTCTTTCTATGAACCAATGCAAAAGTTATTACAAGCTCCAGGTACCAATGTAGCATATTGTATGCTAGTGCCTTGGCAGCACACATCCCGCACCCCCTCCCCACCCCAGTGTGGAATTCAGAATAGTGACCAGGAAATGCCAACAGTAAAAAATGCCTTGAAAAGCGAATGTTTACAGGAAAAGTGCACATTTTTGCTAGGGCCATTCCTATTTGTTAAGAAATTCCTCTGTAAGTGCACTGCTATGTGACTACTGAAATCAGTTGCCTGCAAATGGTGAACTGGGATGAGGGATTTGTGTTCCATTTACAAATCTAGTCCATTTCAGTTAAAGGTAGTCCATGCAGTCCACAGGTGACAAAATCATTTGTCCCAAATACAACTAGGGGTATTAAATTTTGTCCAGAAATGTTCCAGGGGGTAGGAGGGGGGAGAGGAGGCATAAGGGGGATGATTGTGGAGTTCTGAAATCTAAGCCATGTGGATGCTATTGGGTCATCCTGTTGATTCCCTCATGAATTCTCACCCAATCCGGGGTGCTGATAGCTGCAAATTTGTCCTGTCAGGAACTCCAGAGAGAGAGTCACATTTTGGGGAAGGGCATACTTTCCAGGGCCACCTTGGTAGCTGACCAGCCCACTCCACTCACAAATGTGCAGTTCAGTCACTATAGGTTTGAATACTTTGGTGGCATACACTGATGGTTTCCCATTGGCAGCTTGAAATAACATCTCTCAGACGACACAAGAATCGTGATGTCCTTCAAAATGTGGAATGCCTGAAATGACAGCGAATTTTTTTGTAGCACAGTCACCAACCTCCTCCTCAAAACCCAAGTTGTTCAGTGGTTTTTAGAAAAATGAGCGGCTTTGATTTTTAACTTACCATTATCTCGGCACTTCTTTCACTGTGATTAACCCAGCTGTGCCCAGGGAGCTTCTGTGGTCTGAAGCATCCCTCTCATATTGTACTGAAGTTCATTTTGGAAAAGTAGTGTTTTATATTCTTTAAATTCTACAAGGATTTATTCTGTATTCCTGTACTGAGCTATTTGAGAAAGTAACCCTCTGTGTCTTGTCTTATTCCAGACCCCTGGATCTCTACAGGCTGACGTACTTCCACAGCTCATGCACACTGCAGCAGAAGCCTGGGCCAACATACCTTCATGGACTGTTCCAAGAGGGAGTATTTTCCTGATGAACTTACGGTTGAGGTGCTGGACTGGGACAACAAGCTGGCCCAGTACCAAATACAGGGGGACTTACAGCCAGAGGAAAGGCATGGCAAGAAGCAAGCAGAGAGGCTGAGGCTGGCTGCACAGCTTGAGGACAGGGTTCCAGTGCAGACACTTCCTTTGTAGTTCCTGGAACAGGAACAGCGGTTAAAGGGATGATGATTGAGACTACCAGAAAGAGCTGTTTGAGAGGCTGCCATCACTAATGGCCACAACCCTACAGGCTCCTGCTGCACCCGCACATGGCCCGAGTCGCCTCTGCTTTACCCTATGCTGCAGTCCAGGAACAGCTTGGACAACTCCTTGGCTGTGTGGCCCATGCTATCTGGCCTTATAAGTGGCTGGGCAGAGCAACTGTGCTCCATGCAGTCGTTCAGGCTGAATCCCTCCCCTGAGGATGTCTCCACCTCATTCCCTGGTGCCAAGTGCATGGCAAAAGGGGAAGGAAGGGAAAGGAGAATGAGGTCCAGGGGACATGCAACCAGAAATGTTTCTGTCTTGTACATGGTTTCACTGTTTGCACTTGTTCATACACTTTGTTCTGTTTTTTTTAAAAAATGTTGTTACTGGTGTGTTGGCGAGGTGATCGCAGTTGGCCTGTTCAGCAATTGGTTAAATTTTGCATTTTTCTAATAAATGTTTATAAATAGACCTTTTATTAAGAAATGTTATTGCTATCATTGCATTGTGTCATATAATGTATAGTTCACATAATAAAGATAGACATGATTGGGGCAACTGGGAATTTGTATGCAAACACTATGTCTCAATACAGTTATCTACATCAGTGCATATATCAATCACTTCCTCACTTAAACCCAGACTGTGAATGAATCCCCCCTTCTGTCCCATTTGATAAGTGGTCAGGTCATTTGTTGCATGCCAATCAGCCCCCAGCCCACACAAGCAATGAATCCTCTTCCCTGAACACATTCATAAAAGTACTGTTCTTCCTCTTCCATTGGCCCATGCAATTCCATAATGTGGGAGCGCAAACTATCTGTGACTTCTGTTGCCTAGGTTGCTGGAGCTGGCTTCACTTCCTGGCTGAGTGTATCTGTTCAGCGGCTCCCTCTCTGTCTTAGGTACATTCAGAGGGAAATGGCTCACCTTTGGCTTCACCAGGATTATGAAGAACACAGCAAGCCACAGTAATACAGATACCATAGACGACACTGGTCTTTAGACATCTCCGACAGGATTTGGATCAGCCAAAAGTACATCCAAGAACCATTCTACGCCTGCTGAGAGTGTAATTAAAGCTTCTTTAGCCAGGGCCTCTGATATTAGAATATGGTTTTATAAGCCAAAGCAAAAGGCAGGACCCCCCCAGAATAATAGTCGGGACAGTAACTCCAATTATGACAATGTAATTTGATGAGAATAATGTCCCAAACTGTCCATGAATGAAGGCTCCTGATGAGTGGAAAACCCTGGTATCATGAACTTGTCCAATACAGACCACACTGACATTCATAAATCAGCCTCTGTGGTCCACAAGGGCCAGCATAACAATGGCCTTTTTGCAATTCATGTGCTCATGTGTTGCTGGAGGAGAGCAAACTATGGGCCCACGAATCCCACCAGTGCAGAGCAGTTTGGAAACTTTATTCTCTCAAAGCCAGCAATTATGTCAGGAATATCTTTTATGTCCACCACTCTGGAATAAACCACGTGCCTGATTGCATCAGAAACCTCCACCACCACTTACCTACAGTTGACTTTCCAATACCAAACTGGTTGGCAACAGGTCTATGGCAGTCTGGGGTAGCCAGCTTCCAGATGGTGACAGCAACCTGCTTCTGGACTGGTATGGCCACCCTCATGTGTTTTTATGCTGGATGGTCAGGGCAAGCTGCTTACAAAGATCCAGAAATGTAGCTTTTTTCACACAAAAGTTAGGGCCCCACGGCTTGTCATCCCAGGTCCTCAACTGATGTGGTACCACCAGTCTGTGCTTATGGCCCTGCTTCTGAGTCACTCGTCTATGTAGGGGCCATCAGCAGCTATATTGAGTGTCAGGAGCAGCATCAGCCAGCTTGAGTCTGCCATGTTTTGTCCTCCTGCTCCATCATTAGCTCCATCATAGCCTTCGGTGGATGAGACAACACTGCTGAAATGTCCACCATCACCTCACAGGAGCTCTGCCTGTTTCTTGAAACAGGAGTGAAAGCGCAAGTGAGAGAAAATCTTTTAATGGTACCGCTGGTATCTGGGAGCACACAGACCAAAATGATGGGTCTGCAGAATGGGCTGGTCAAACCTCCTGTAACTTGCGGGGTAGACAGTCAAGTTTCCCACTTCACCACCAACAAAGGGCTAGAGAGGCCACATTTTGGGAGGGTGCGAGAAATTCTGGGATATAGTTGGTTGGACTCAGGTCTGCCTGCTGCAGTGTGGATGCCAGAGACCTGAGTTCGGGTTCGGGTCCAGGTCAGAAAATTCTTAACCTAGGGTTGACAATTAGTGTAGATGCTCATGCTCTAGGTTCTCAAAACTAGGGTCTGCTGACTTCAGTTCCACTAACTTGCTTACATTGCAGAGTAGACATACCCACTGTGAATACAGCAGAATAGTCAACAGTTTTGGTCTAGCCATATTTTTTGTTACATCAGGTGGGGAGGAGCCAGAAACAGAGGACACTCTGTGTGTGTGTCTGTGTGTGTGGTGGGGGCGGGGGAGCAGAGCTGTCCCTAGGGCATGGCAAATCAGGGCGACTGCCACAGGCCTCATACTCCATGAGGAAGCAAGAGAGGAGGTGAAACAGGGGACAGGTGGGAGGGGGGAAGAGGAGCCCCCCTACCAACCTCCATCTCCCCCCAGCTCCTCCTGCCCACCTCCCCCTCAGTGTTTCCCCCTCACTCCCTGCTCCTACTGCGGATCAGCTGTTTCATGGCATCAGGAGGCACTGGGGGGGAAGGAAGAGGAGCAAGGGTGCAGTACGTTTGGGGGAGGGGGCAGAACTGGGCGGGGAATAGGAGGGTGGGGGTGGGGATTTGGGGGAAGGGGTGGAGTGGGGCGGGGCCTGGGTAGAACCATGGGGGAGATAGAAACTCGGTGCCTATGTCCCGGGCCCCAACCCCCTCTAGGGATGGCCCTGCGGGGTGGGAGATGGGGGGAGAGGAGTTGCAGCTGTGGAAAGGATGGGAAATGAATATAGGTGGTAGTCAAGCCTGGGATTGGTTGTTTGACAAAATGTCACTAACCCTTGTGGGGAGGGCAAGTGGCTACTTCCTGAACTCGGGGCAGATTAATGTGGTGTTTTCCAAGACATGTAGCACAGAGGTTTGGAACTGAAAGTGCAGAAACCTTAACTGCGGAGGGAAATGAAATATGTGCACTGCCAGGGTTGCCAATGTATGGATTTTGGCTGATTCCTTGATGTCAAGGTTGGAGAAATTTGCATGAGAAAAGGAGTACACTATGCCCTGGGGATTGCTGACTACTGGCTCATTTGGGTAGAGAGAGATGGCCTCATGGTTTGCCCACTCTGCAACATCTACCCAGCCATGTAAGAGGTTGTGATCTACTAGACATTGTGGTGATTTATTCAGGCAGAAGTGATCTGGCTCTTATTCCACTGCACACCTCATACAATACAATAGAGCAGGTTTGAACCACATCAGGGATTTATATCCAGGAACTGTGATAGTTTTCTCTGATTTGACTGAGTCTGAATAATTGCTATGAAAGCAATTATTGGAAATTAGGAAATTGGAGCGTTCTGGCTGACCAGAAAATGTGTACTGTATGGCATAGAAACATGACAAGCTCTGACACCTCATTGTTTCTCAGAGATGGGGTAGATCTACTGGACAGAGGTCAGAAGATCTTTCTCTCAAACATAAAACTGTTTTGGAACAGAAGGCCTGGTCTGCCACAAACCCCTTCTTGCCAGCCCTGCCACAAACCCCTCCCTCCAATCATTCTGAAACATGACCAGGAACAACATTCCCCTGTAACATAGTTGTTCTTTGCTTTAGGCACTGCTTGTGAGTCGGGATACAGGCGGGGAGGAAGTAATGGCAATGGAAATGTTTGCATACCAGAGAGAAATGACTTCAGGGAGATGCATTCCCTGCTCGTGATGGAGGAACCTGTGTACAGTAGTGGGGAGGGGCCAAGTTGGAGGGGGATCACCATGAATGGGTAAGAGGCATGGCTGGGAAGGTGTGCCAAAGTAGAGTTGGTGGGGCCCAACTGATGTGTGGGGTGGGACGGAGGTGGGGTGGTTGGCTGCCTGGGTATGCAAATTGCAGGACTTGGTATATATAATTGCCTAAATGACTATTGACTCCTACCGACAACATATATTTTTCCTGTTAAAAAAACTAGGAAATTCAATGGCAAACAACTACATTGAGATTGTTTGGTGATATATCATCCCCTTGCAGAATGCTGGAGATGAGCAAAATTCAAACTTCTGAAATCTGGAAAATTTACATTTTTGGGATGTGGGCAGCCTTGACTAGTGAGTATGATCAGGAGTCATGCCTAGTGGTCAGAGCCTAAGCCAGGAGACAAGAGGCAAGACAAGTGTCAGCACTGGAGACAGGAATCAAGACAAGTGTTGGAACCAGAGTTGGGAGTCAAGAGTCAAGCCAGGGATCAGAGATGGAGTCAAGAGTCCAAGAGTGCGCCAAGATGCTGGTCTGTCACTACAATTGATGGGGGGATCCACCTCATTGCACAGAACTTCCTGGCTGGAACACCTCCTGAGCTTAAATGCCTGGACCAACTAGAGGCCATGAGGGAAGCTGTTAGTCTGGATTTTCAAGGCGGTACTTCCTGTGGTATTTATCTCCACAGGATCTATGTGCTAAGGTATGTGGCCCTACTGTGGCTCCCAGGTAGCGGCGCAGAGGCATCAGCCAACTTGCACCCCACCTATGTAACTGTAACTTTTCCAGCAGTGCCCCAGTACATCCCATTACCACCCATACCTTTACTCTGCCAACCCCACAGCTGTTGAAATATACAAGCTCTTCATGTCCTTTTACAACCCATTCACTCTCACCCACAGAATTCCATCTAAAAGAGAAAAAGGAAAGGGGGGGATGGGGAAAAGATTGCTCACACTACCTTCTCTCTACACTCTTTCAGCAATGCCTCAGCATGCACTTACTCACTCTGGCTCTTGGCATTATAAGAGTCAGGAGGTTCCAGGTCCAAACACTTAGCTAACACCCTATAAAGAAGCAACATGGCTACAATTTAAGAACCACTATGTGGCCTTTTACAACTCCTTTATACTTATTCACAGATATAAAAGCCTTATGCTTTGCTACTGACATAATCTACACAATTCTGCCCAGAAATAAAGTATCCTGAAGGTACAAATGCAGCTCTTCCCTTTCCTGACACACAAGAAGGTGGAATACATAGATCTCCTCATATCACAATCACAGCAGCCCTATCACATACCTCAAACTAAGCCACACATGTCCTCATGTCACAAAAACACACCTTTACCAAGCAGGCCCAACTCCTGCCTCCACCATTTAGAATAGGTACAACTAAGGGCTGGTCCACACTAAGAAGCGGAGTCGAACTAGGGTACGCAAATTCAGCTACGTGAATAGCGTGCTGATTCGAAACCCCTAGTTCTACTCCTCACCCGACAGCGCAGCGCAAGAAGTCCGGCTCCGGCTCGACTCCGCCACGCCTTTTTTGCAGTGGTGGAGTGGTGGAGTCGACCGTGCTTCCGGAGTGCTTCTATCGTCGTCCAGATTAGCGCGATGAGATTCGCTCTTAGTTCAGTCAAACTCACCCGCAGACCGGCTAAGGCCGTACTAGCCCTAACATACTTACTGGCCCTGGAGAGTATGCAAGTAATTCCCATTGGATACTCCCAGCTCCAGGGGACCAGAGGGAAGGTGATGTGGGAACCTCTTCTCCCTTTTTTTAATCCTTTTGTCCTATGGATATGAGTGAATGGGTTGTAAAAGGAGGTGAAGAGCTTGTACATTGCAGTAACTGTGGTTGGCAGAGTAAAGGTATGTGCAGGGGCGGCTCTAGCATTTCCGCCGCCCCAAGCAGGGCGGCACCCCGCAGGAGGCGCTCTAGCGGTCGCTGTCCCGTGGCTGCGGTGGACCTCCCGCAGGCATGCCTGTGGATGCTCCACCGGAGCCGCGGGACCAGCGGCCCCTCCGCAGGCATGTCTGCGGGAGATCTACCGGAGCCGCGGTCCCACCGGACCTTCCGCAGCCATGCCTGCGGGAGGTCCGCCGGAGCCGCCTGCCGCCCTCCCGCTGGGACGCCGCCCCAAGCGCACGCTTGGCGTGCTGGGGTCTGGAGCCGGCCCTGGGTATGTGTGTTAACAGGATGTATTCGGGCATTGCTGAAAAAGGGCAGAGTTAACATTGCCTGGGCATATCCTGCTTTTCAGAAGTTTGAGTTTTGCTCAACTCAGTGTTCTGCAAGGGGATGACATACCAAGCAACCTTAACTCTGCATTAAGGTAGTTTTTTGCCATTGAATTATACAGAAAGCTGTTTTGAAGCAGCAACCCTCTATGCAACCTTGATAGTTAACTTGGGAGCTTTGTACTAATGGGGCATAGGTGGTAGATATCATTGCTAGTTATTTTCACCTACTCTCGTCTCCTGCTATGAGCTTCTCACTTACTAACAAGGCAACAAACATCTTTTACTGTTATTCAACCTGTCACACTGCTGTAGTGGAAAGAGACAGGCGGCATCTTGGGCAGAGTTCCTGGCACTTTCAGGTGCACTTAGAAAGGAAGTGTTCTGCCTTTCTAAATAACAATCACAGGTTAAAAAAAATTCCACAATATCAAAATAACAGAAAACAAGTGTCATTTTTCCTTTGTGGCATCATTGTGCTATGCCTCCTGTCTGGGAGATGTTTTTTTGGATGGACATGCTGTCCCACCCACTCTCTTCATGTCCCCTCACCCATTCAAAATGCAATGAATTTCCTAAACAGAAAGGCAAAGGGAAAAATTACTGTATTTCTGATTTAAGACACAGTGAATGTCATATTAAGGTAATAATAAAGAAGCTGCTAATTAGCATGTACATTGCTTTTGTAAATTTCTAATTGCAATGTAATGTCCCTGTGGACAGGTTACATCCTCTGGCTTTCTTTGGGCCTGCTTATTTTCTCTTAATTGTATTACATAAACAATATGTAATGTACCACAAAGTCCATTTCATGTAGACCTTGTCACGGGTGTGGGGGAGTCAGGGCCCGGCACCCCCCACTTCCTGCAATTCACCGTGACTCTCAGCCAGCCAGTAAAATAGAAGGTTTATTAGACGACAGGAACACAGTCTAAAACAGAGCTTGTAGGTACAGAAAAAAGGAACCCTCAGTCAGGTCCCTCTTGGAGGGTGGGGATCCAAGACCCAGCTCCAAAATGAAACCCCTTCCTGCTGCCTCCCCCAGCCACACTCCTGACCCTTCTTCCAGCCTTTGTCCAGTTTCCTGGGCAGAAGGTGTCACCTGGCCCCAACCCCATCCTGGGCTCAGGTTATGAAGGGCAG
Organism: Mauremys reevesii; assembly: GCF_016161935.1. Lineage (NCBI taxonomy): Eukaryota > Metazoa > Chordata > Testudines > Geoemydidae > Mauremys > Mauremys reevesii. The sequence continues at coordinate 134,457,506 of NC_052623.1, read as the reverse complement.
CCGCCATAGTTTATGTACTGGCTGTCAAGTATTAACCCTCGGGAAGTCACACCTTTATTTCCCATCAACATCTAGTATTGGCTCAGTACCCCAGGGAAATGGAAGCACACCTCATTGAAGCAGAAGACAGTAAACTAGTAAAATTCCCATGCAACATAACCAGGTTAATACTCTCTACTCCGTCACAGACCTACACCAACCCCCGCCTCCCCAACTCATTATGGGGGTATAGCTGTATGTAATGCATTTTATTCCAGAACAGAAATTTGACTCCTAAACACATAGGCAAACCAGTATTGCTTTAGGTTCTAATTCTGCCACCTTAAACTGAGTGGTACCTTGCAGAGTAGCCCCATTGAAATCAAAGGTATTAGTCACAGAGCAAGGTACTGCAAAGCAAGGAAGGCAGAAAAAGGCCTCTAGGAAGCAACTGTGGCTAGGCAGCTAGTTGCACTTCCCCACAACAAATGTCCAGAAGCAGCTCTGCTTACACCAATGAAGTCTCCTTCTCAGAGATGCCTTATTTATTAGGTAGAGAGAACCTTAAAACAAAGGCAAACAGGCTCACATGCCCATTGTCTCTTTGCTGACTATGTAAGCAAAACAAATTATATATATATAACAAACAAAACAGCCTACAGCATGCAGCTTTATTCCCAGGTCTGCCCAAGTAGTCCCCAAGCTTCTTGGGAAAATAAACAGATGTTTTCTCAGCCCTCTCTTAATAAGCCCTTGCATCAGTAATGCAGCCCAGGGTGCTTGTTACAGGTAGCCTGACTCCCAAAGGATTCATGTGTTTTCTCTGTTGCCCTGAACTATGAAAGAAACTCTCCTAGAGCCAGGGCCGGCTCTAACTTTTTTGCGGCCCCAAGCAAAACAAAAGAGCGTCGCCCCGCCGTAACCCCCACCCATGAGTGCTGCACTGCCACCCCCCCATGAGTGCCTCCCCCAAGCCCCTGGCCCCCGAGCGCTGCGTGGTGCTCCCAAGTTCCCCTCCCCCGAGCACCGTGCCGCACCGCCCAAGTCCCCGCCCCTGAGAGCCGTGCTGCTCAAACCCCTCCGAGCGCCACACTGCTCAAGCCCCGCCACGCTGCCCAAGCCCCCACCTCTGAGTGCCGTGCCACTGAAACAAAAACAAAACCAAACCTCCAGAGCCACCCGGCTGAACCAAAAAAAAAAAAAAAGCCCCGCCCCAAGGTGCCACCCAAGCACGTGCTTGGTCAGCTGGTGCCAGGAGCCGGCTTGCCCAGTGCCAGGCTTCCCAACATCTAGGCTGATGCTACTGAACTTTGGACCTAATTCTGTCACCCTTGTGTGATAGTATGTTACTTCATGAGCAGGTCCATGGAAATCCTTACGGCTACTTGTGTAGTAAATGGGCTACTCTTGAATCAAGAGGGCTAACAGGGTCCTCTGTTAGTGAAACTGGGCTGGGAGTACCCCAAGAGAGTGAAGGCCTCTTTTGGGAGCACCAGAGGGTTTGTGCAGCTTATCACAGCCATAGAAAATCATCCCTAAAAAAGTATTTACTTTAAACACCCTAAATATTGGTGCTCCTTCTATGTTAAAATACTTTCTGAAAAGTGAGATTATATCAAGGTCTTCGTCTTCATCTTCAAGGCACTCAGTAGTATGGACTCAGGGTATCTAAAAGGCCAACTAAAGCCTGTGGTTGACTGTGAAGACTGTGGTTGACAACTCCACTGCTCTGGCATAACTGAAATGTCTAGAATAAGAGTAAAACATTGTCCGTGCAGAAGACAGACCTTTCTCAGGGCTGGCCCTAGACTGCAGAATGGACTCCACCAGGAACTAAGAGTCATCATAAACCTCACCACCTTCTGTTCTAAGTGCAAGGTGAATTTCTTTGACTTTGTCTTCTCTAACATAGACATACATATATTATTTAAAAAACGAAACCAAAACACTCCATGTATATGCTTCTCACCCGGGGAAGAGGAGCAGAGAACAAACATGACAGATGTTAGTCACACTGCTCAATGCATGACTCGAAGGTACTCAGCTTCTATGTTGATGAGTGTGGTATAAGAACCAATATACAGTAGAATGGTCTATATAAAGAATGGAATAGGTATGCTAAGAGGAAACAAGATTGGAAAATTAATTAATGAGATTTTTCTTGATTAAGGACAGAGTATATCATGAGTCAAAAGTGTAAAAAGTCTATGTGTCAAGAATATCCTAGATAAATAGCTATTTGCTATATCCTTAAAGGTTCAGATATTGCAATTTAGACTCAGCTAATAATTTTATGTGACTGTAGCTTTTCTTGCTGAACATGAAAGCCAACACAAAACACCGAACTCTGTAAATTGTTTAGACATATTTGGTTTTTATTTTCTGAGCTGACATGTTAATTTCTGTCACACTGTTATCTGAATCAAAGTACCCCACCATGTCCAATGATATAGCTTATTTATAGTTTAGCATTCTGCACAGATATTACTCCCTACAGTATAATAGTGTCAGTGTTGATTGGGTGCATCAGAAGAATAATCCACACTCTCCCCATTTCTACTTTGTTTAGTAAACCAAACAAAGAGTCCAATTCTAGGTGCCATTGGCATGGCTGGGAACCAATGGAGAGACAAGGTGTGTGAGGTTATATCTTTGATTGGACCATCTTCTTTTGGTGAGAGAGACAAGCTTTTGAGCTACACTAGGTCTGGGAAACTAACTCAAGCCTGGTCTACACTAGGCGTTTAAATCGGTTTTAGGAGCGTAAAACCGATTTAACGCCACAACCGTCCACACTAGGAGGCACCATATATCGATTTTAATGGCTCTTTAAACAGGTTTCTGTACTCCTCCCTAACGAGAGGAGTAACGCTAGTATCGGTATTAACATATCGGAATAGGGTTAGTGTGGCCGCAATCGACGGTATTGGCCTCCGGGAGCTATCCCACAGTGCAGCAGTGACCGCTCTGGACCGCAATCTGGACTCGGATGCAGTGGTCAGGTAGACAGGAAAAGCCCCGCGAACTTTTGAATATTTCCTGTTTGCCCAGTGTGGAGCTCCGATCAGCATGGGTGGCGATGCAGTCCGAAATCAAAATAAAGAAAGAGCTCCAGCACGGACCATGCGGATGTGATCACTGTAAGGGCAGGCAAATCCGTTCTATCAGCGCTCCGTTACAGAAGATGAAATTCAGAATCCTTTTTAAAAAATCTCCAGACAGACGCCATAGCAGGGACTCAGCGCACTGCAGCGTGACAAGCGTAACGGAAAGCCAAAGAATCAAATGGACGCTCATGGACTGGAGGACTCAAGCTATCCCACAGTTCCTGCAGTCTCTGAAAAGCATTTGCATTCTTGGCTGAGCTCCAAATGCTTCTAGGGTCAAAAACAGTGTCCGCGGTGGGTCAGGGCATAGCTAGGCAATTTACGCACCCCCCCACCCACCCCCAGAAGTGAAAGGGAAAACAATCCTCTCTTGACTGTTTTACATGTCACCCTATCTTTACTGAATGCTGCAGATAGACGGGTTGGTGCAGCACTCAACACCAACATCCTTGCTCCCCCCCCACCATGGGTGGCTGATGGTGCAATAAGATTGATACCCATTGTCATCATCAGCCTATTGGCACATGGGGCAGTGCAAAAGGCCTGGTAACCATGTGTACTAGCATTGGTCAGGTCGATCAAGGGCGCCTGGTCCTAATTTTTCCTGGTAGATGGTGCAGTATGGCTGATATCCATCATCGTCATAGCAACAGGGGGCTGAGCTCCATCAGCCCCCACCCTTCATGTGTAAAGAAAAGATTCAAGTGCCCCTGAACTAGCAGAGGGATGCTGGGCTCCTCTCCTACACACTCCTTACTGTCCTGTCTGGACTATCATAGCAGCTGGAGGCTGCCTTCACTAACAAGTCACTGTGTCTTATTCCTGCATTCTTTATTACTTCATCACACAAGTGGGGGGACAATGCTACAGTAGCCCATGAAGGCTGGGGGAAGAATGAAATGAACAGGTGGGGTTGTTGCAGGAGCACCCCCTGTGAATAGCATACAGCTCATAATTTCTGCAGGATCTGACACAGAGCAGCTGTGCTCTCTGGTTCTCTGATACAGTGGTTCTCTAGTACACTTGCCCATATTCTAGGCAGGACTGATTCTATTTTTAGATACCAAAAGGAGGGATTGACTCAGGAGTCATTCCCAATTTTAACTTTTGCCTCTGGCTAAGAGCAGCCAGGGGCACTTATGACAGCAGCAAATGGAACAGTGCAAAAGGACTGGTAGCCATGCCCATCTTATTACCAATTTATGGATTGGTAGATGGTGCAGTATGGCTGATAACCATCTCTGCTGTCATGCAAAAGCAAAAGCATGCTGCTGTGTAGCGCTGCTGAATCGCCTCTGTCAGCGGCATCTAGTACACATACGGTGACAGTCACAAAAGGCAAAACAGGCTCCATGATTGCCATGCTATGGCATCTGCCAGGGCAATCCAAGGAAAAAAGGTGCAAAATGCTTGTCTGCCGTTGCTTTCCCAGAGGAAGGAGTGACTGACGACATTTACCCAGAACCACCCGCGACAATGATTTTTGCCCCATCAGGCACTGGGATCTCAACCTGGAAATGCCAAGGGGCGGGGGAGGCTGCGGGAACTATGGGATAGCTACGGGATAGCTACCCACAGTGCAACGCTCCAGAAATCGACGCTAGCCTCGGACCATGGACGCACACCACCGATTTAATGTGTTTAGTGTGGCCGCGCGCACTCGATTTTATAAAATCTGTTTTACAAAACTGGTTTATGCAAATTCGGAATAGTCCCGTAGTGTAGACGTACCCTCAGAGTGTCAAAGCTAGATACAAGGTGGAACAGATTGTTTAGCATAAGAAGTTAACACATATTTCAAAGATCATTCAAAGTGAAGTAGCCTGTTAATACTCCTCCAGTCCTGGGGAGGAAAAGGAGGAGTGGGGGAAAAACAGCTTGGAAGGGAGTTGTTAGTGGGTTATAGATTGTTGTAATAAGCCAGAAATCCTGTGTCTCTATTCAGTCCATGATATTTAATGTCTAGAAAAGTTATGAATTTAAGTTCCCAGGCTCATCTTTTGAAAGTGTTACACAGGTTCCCATTGAGGATGAGGACTGATAGGTCAGATATAGAGTGATTGGCTTGTGAAAAGTGTCTACTCACAGGTGGTGTGTTATTGTTTTTTTTTTATCATTTTCCTGTGTGAGTTCTTTTGAGAGCATAGTGATTGTCTGGTTTCACTCACATAATTGTTATTGGGGCATTTACACCACATGTTGTGAAAGGCATGTGCAGGACCCATGGATCTTGAAATATGTGTTGTGAAGGATGCTAATCATTATAGCAGTGGAGATATGTCTGCAGATTTTGCATCTGTTGTTGTGGCAGAGTTTGAGTGGGTGTGTCTTGGTCTGTGGGGAGCTTGCTTCTGATGATGAGCTTGGAGAGGTTGGGGGGGGTTGGTTGAAGGTTAGAAGACGGTTTCAGGAAATATTTCTTTCAGGATGGGGACCCCATCGAGTATGAATTGTAGTTGTTTGATAATACCCCATATGGGTTCCAGTGTGGGGAGATAGGTGACAACTAGGGCATGTGGTCAGAAGGAGTTTTATTTCTGTATTGAAGCAGGTTCTCTCAGGGTATTTGGGTGGATTGTTCCATGATGTCATCTACTTCTCTGGTGAAGTGTCCTTGTTTGGTGAAGGCAGTTTTGAGTGTGTTAAGGTGTACAGTACAGACCCGTTTACGTGCAGATGTCGGGAGTCAAGCCATGTTGTTTAAGAGGGCAATGCTGAAAAAAGTGTCTATGACTCACTTAGAAAAAAAACGCCAATATTTTCTGCTCTTTCATGCTTGCATTTTTTTTCTTTCTTATGAAGTCTGTCATTCGCTGCAGATGAATGATTTTGATATTTTCCACATTTTGCTCCTCCATAAATCTTACAACAGTTTCTACAGCACTAAGGGCTTCTGTGGGCAAAATTTTGATCTTTTCAACAACATCTTCGTTGTCATCGTCACTGTCATTTAGGCCTGTGTTATTAGAATTCTCGCCATCACTTTCACAGTCTGACGTAGCCTCGCAGCCCATTAATATTTCTTCCTCGGATAGAAATTCTGAAGTCAGGTAATCTTCATCCATCTCCAACCACTCGGTAATGATTTCCGGCAACGTATCCAAACTAAAATCTTGTATTGTTTGAAAGAGAAGCTTACCTTTATCGTCTTTTGTCTGTGTGCGTGTTTGTAGGACATCTTCTTCCAAAAATCCTTCAAAGTCCGGCTCTGACTCAGTGCCACTGCTGGAATTTTCTGAGTCTGAGCCATCTGTGACAGAAAAGGCATTACTGAGAGCCTTCATCCAGCTGTTTCAATGGACTTTTGTTTTACTCCATCCCAAGCTTTTTTTAACTAAATAAATCATTTCCTTCATGTTTAACTGTTTCAGAAATTTGGAAAAGCCTGAAGACGTGCATGACACGATCACCGAAATCAGCTCCCATTGCTAATTGTTTTTAAAATTCTGAATAATGCCCTGGTCTAAAGGTTGAATTTTTGATGTTGTGTTGAATGGTAGGGATAGCACTCGAATTTTTCCATTGCTCAATACCAGTGATTCGGCCGGAGGATGGGCTGGACAATTGTCAAGTAGCAAAAGTGCTTTGGCTTTGAGTTTCTTCAACCGCAGATGCTTATGAACAGCTGGAACAAAGCTGTTGTGGAACCAGTCGTCGAAAATGTGTCTTGTCATCCAAGCATTTTTGCTGTTAGAGTATATTACTGGCAGTTTGGCTCTATTGAGGTTATTAAAGCAGCGAGGGTTATGAAAGCGGCCAATGAGAAGAGGGGCAAGCTTATGGCTGCCTGTCTTATTACTACAAACGAGAAGAGTCACACGATCTTTTACCTTTTAAATCCAGCTGTTTTCTGTGTCTCATAATTAAAAGAGAAAGTCTTATGAGGTAGCAGTTTTGCAAATAAAGTTGTTTCATCACAATTATAAATTGTTCTTCGTGGTAGTCTTCATTTTGTAAAATAGATTTTAACTTGGCGGGAAACGTGTTCACGGCCAATTCATTGGCTGATTGGCTTTCTCCAGAAATCGATACCTGTGCAATGCCATGACACTTTTAAAAAACAACTTATAAACCCCTTGCCGGCTTGGAATGATTCATCCCCTGTTAAATTTCCAAATTTTGTTGCTTGGGCTTGAAGAATTGGCCCACTTAGTGGCATTCCTTTCAGCCTTTCCTGAGCAAATCACGTGTGCATGGCTTTGTCTGTTGTGGGTTTTGCTGAATAGCGCACACATTTTTACTTAAGCCCCATAGCAGAATCGATATTTTGTACAAAGCCATTCAGTTTAGATTCGTTTTTTAGCCATCCTCGGAGAGTTGATTCGGCAATCCCAATATCTTTTGAAACTTTGGCCTGGGTTTCTCCACTATTTACTCAATCTATTGCAGCTAGCTTTTCTTCTACAGTGTAGGAACGCTGATGCTTGCCCTCTGCCATTATATTAGGCCTACGGTTAAAATTCTCTAATGTAGTATATATACTGTACTACTATATAATGTGACAGACCCAGGCCAGGTGGGTACAGCAGAATAGCAGAAGGCAGATATACTGGCCACTGGATTAACAGTTTTCTGTTCCCTGACTGACCAGAGCAGGGGCTGCTCCAGGCTAATGAGAACACCTGACTCTAATTAAGCTGTAAAGAGTCAGGTGAGGCCATTCAGTTAATGTGACCACCTGACTCTAATTAAGGCCCTGCTGATAGTTTAAAAAGGGCTCACTCCAGTCAGGCAGAGGAGAGCCAGGGAGCCAGAGGAGAGGAAGTGCAGCTGAAGGGCTGGTTACTGAAGACACCCTCAAACCATCATTAAAGAAGCCCTAAGGTAAGGGTGAAGAAGGGAAAAGCAGGAGAGCTGTGGGGAAGTGGCCCAGGGAAATGTAGCAACTCTGGCAGTGAAAGGTTGGCTGCCAACAACTGCTACCATTAGGGTCCCTGGGCCGGAACCCGGAGTAGAGGGCGGGCCCGGATTCCCCCCAACCCACCACTACAGGAACAGCTCCTGGAAGGGAAGTCAGGTCCCTGTCAGGACAGGAGGCTGAACAGAGACTGTGGGAGTTCTTTCACCAACCTCCTTGCAGCCTATGATGAAAAGGGCTCAGTAGACTGTAACCCTGGCCCTAGAGAGAGAAGGGCTACGTGGAGGGTCACAGTGAGCCACTGAGGCTAGCATAAATCGCCTAGAAGCACAGGACCCACAGGAGCAAGATCAGAGCTCTGCCACAATAAGTACAGTACTACTGTATATATTATATATCTCTCTAGTGTGGCAATGAGTAAGCATGTGTGATACGTCTTTACCAATATCGGTAAAGACATACAACACGTTTCTGCTCTGCACTTCCTGTTGATTTCTATGTCAGTGAGTTAGTGAGAAAACCTGTAGCGCTACATAGCAAGTTCCTGTGCCATGTGTTAATGAGTTTCGCGTGTTAAATAGGTAGCACTGGGAGGCATGGCACTACCCCACTTTAAGCGGATTCATGTGTAAATGGGTTGCATGTAAATGGGTCTTTACTGTATATCCCAGCCTTTCTCCTCGGAGCTTATTATGTGGTATCTGAGTGCCTTGCTGTAGATACCAGATTTCTTGCTCTGTTTGGAGTGGTTACTGGATCTATGAAGATAGGTGTGGTGATTTCTTGTGTATAGTTGCCTTTTGGGGTCCATTGTTGAAGTCGATTGTGATGTCCAGAAAGTTGATGCTGGTGTGGGAGTGTTCCAGAGAGAGTTTAATAGATGGGGAGTGGTTGCTGAACTTGAGGTGGAAATCTTTGAGGGAGTTTAAATCATCTGCCCATATGTATCTCAGGTATATCATTGATTTCGTGGTGCATCTGTCAAGAAATTCTTCTTCAAGGTGGTCCATGAAGAGGTTGACATGTTGGAGAGCCATCCTAGTACCCATGGATGTATCCATGGTTTGGACAAAGTGTTTGTTGTTGAATGTAAACTTGTTATGGGTGAGAATGAAATGGATGAGTTTGGCAATGTGTTTGGGGTAGATATCTGAGGGTTGCCCATTGTCTTGCAAATATTTGAGGCAGGCAGATATGCCAACCTTGTGAGGGATGTTGATGCGTTGGGAGATTACATCCATGGTAGTAAGGATGGTATTCTGAGGAGACAGTTAATGTTGCAAAGGTTGTGGAGGAAATCATTTGTGTCCTGGAGGAAACCAGCCCTTTGTATGGTGAGTGGTTTGAGGATGGTTCCTATGAGTTCTGATATTCAATCAGTAAGAGTGCTGTGGCCAGATCGGAGAGATCTGCTGGGGTTCATTTGTTTGTGTATCTTGGAACACATGCAGAAGGTCCCTCGGGTGGATTTGAGGGGGATGAGTTTGTAGAGTTTCTCTTGGAGTTGTTTGGGGAAGGATTTGAAGATATCCTTAAATTCCTTTGTAAATTTTGGTAGACAATCAGATACCCTATTTATATACAATACAAGCTGATTCATGAAGAGAAAAGAGTGTGTATAGGCATGAAAACTGCATGGGAACATGACATTGTGGAAAGACTTTCCCAACCACAATGGAAAACCAAGGTCTCTATGGAAATGAAGTCATGAGGCATACATGACAAGGTTCCTTGGGATGTACTGCATGACATGCTGAAGGCCTCATAAGAGCTCAGACACACTAATAGGTCTTCTGTGGGAATGCCCAAAAATTCATCTCTTTTGCCAAGAGGGCATAGATTTAGCTGATGAGTCACCTCTAGGACTGAATTAATTTTACAACAGGAACTACAACAGGACTTTTAAACTGGTATTCAGGGAATACTAGCAAACTATTGAGCCTAGATAATTATAATAATTGATGGTTCTTGAGAGACACCGTAGACATAAAAAAATGATCTTCTCTTCTGGGAAAAGAGATATTGGTGTTGAACATAGGTCAGAGGACTAGCACTAAAGGTTGTAAAGCTTCAAAGAGGCTCTTTCATTAGGTTAAATGAATTATGTGATTATGAATATTATAACTCTTTGAGAAGCTACATATAGCCTTAAGAACATAAATCTTTTTTTATATGCTGTCTGGATGCAGTTTTTTTCATGTTTTAGTCTATATCAAATTGCCTTCATCTTATGAGTCTCTCATGTTACTGGAACCTCCTACTTATTAAAGAATTAATTGGATAATAGTGAAAGCTAGCAAGGCAGCATCTGAATCTACGTAGTCTATACTGACTACTTCACTAAAGACTATTTTTATATGGATTCACATTAATATTTAACATTCAGGTGACTTGGAAGACAGCTACAGTTTTGGAAATGTAGTTCTCCCAAGCCTCTGTATAATTTAATATAGCCCACTGATAAAATAAAAAAAATATAAAACAAAAAAATAAATAATAATAAAATAATAAAAATATGACATCCGTGGAGAAATCGAGATGTATTGATGTTTGTGGACCTATTTGAGGATGATACAGTTAAGTCTTCTGAATTACCTTGTTTTTGAACAAGGGTTTTGGGGTATCAAAATACTGGCCTTATCAATAGCTAATTAGTTAAATTGAGTGGTAATACTAAATGGACAATATGCCATGATGTATCTTGACACACATGGTACATACTTCATAGTATCATCTACAAGTCACCAGAAAAATACTACTAAAGACAACATTCAGATTTGATCTACATGTATATAGTTAGATTTTTGTGAAATGCTGTAGTCTGGCCATTGTATGGTATTTTTTAAAGGTAAGCTGTTGCATACAACAGTAAAAACAGTCTTTGCCCCAAACTCTGCCTCTAACAAGAAAAATTGGTTAGGTTGAGAGCAAGGGTGTTTAACTCATTCTGTGGTATCTGCCAAATTACCTTTTCAGTAAGGGGCTATGAGACCTAGTTTACTGATAAAAAGCAAATTTTACAGTCTTGCAAAAGGAAGCAGCTCATTTTTGCCTTGAACCTGGTCTTATGGATTCAGAGGCAGGGCAGATCTGGGGACGAAGGATGGAAAGGCTGAAAATATTGCTTCTCTGAGCTAGAAGGTTCAGTGGCAGCAGGGACTGGAGTGAAAGGGGCCTATTCAGCTCTTGTGGAGAAGGGTAACAGGGATTGGAGTGGGGGGAAATCCAAGGTTGCCCCCGCAAACCTTGGATTGCACCTGACACCTGTATAAAGGGCTACTGCTGAGGTGGAGAAGGTGGCTTTGCTGCCTGGACTCAGTCAGTCATGAGTTCCCTTTTCAGTTCCTTTCTCTTCCTGGGTCCTTGGAACTGCACTGGGTAGGCTGAATCCTTTGTTAATTGCAGAGGGAAATTGAGGCTGGAGGAAAGGGTCCTGTGACCTGGATCTGGCCTGCAGGCCATATGTTTGACATTCCCAGTTGAGAACTGTTGCCTGTCTTCCAAGAGTTCTACACATATCCCTATACCTACATTAGTAATAGTACCAAATATTGAGGAGCTCAATTGCCATCCAGAAGTCCTGCTTTGTCTTAACAGAATTATAACATATGTATATGTTTTAATTAAAGTATTCATGTAGCCTAAATATATATCCTCTAATTAAAAATAACAATAAAAAATAAAATCCATGATATTTAAGCCCCTAAATCAATGACCTGAAATTCAGAAGTGCTAGGCACTCAGAAGCTCCCACTGAAGTCAAGTTACTTTCAGTAGCTGGAATACAAACTGGAGTCAAACAGTTGTAGCTTCCTGTGTTCTTAGAAGCAGAACCCAAGCAACAGGACTTTCAATGATATTTTACAGTAAGAATAACATGTGCACGCCTCTGTGCTGCACACCTGCTGCTGCCTTTGGATGTGCATCTCTGTATACTACCAGCCAGAATTTGATACAAAACCACATCATTAATTGCTTATATTGTCAGGGATCACAGGTCTGCAACCTGCGTTCACAGGACTTTTAGAGGCTAGTAGGCACTAACCTGCTGCCCACTAACAGTTGTTAGGGCAGAATCTGAAACCTGTTAAAGGACTCTAGTCCTGAAACCTTATTGGCAAGTTGCTAGGTGTCCTGATTGGTCCACAGTTCCTATATAATCCCACAGTGCAGGAACAGGACATTGTCCACGCAACTGGTATCCACCCACCTCTGGACTGTGTCCTGTTCCCCTGGCTTGACTTCCTGGTATCCTGACCCAGCTTGACTCCAGTTACTAATCTGTGGTACTGCTTTCAAGTTTGTCTCCTGTCTCTGATCTCCTGGTAAATTGACCCTGCCTGCCTCCTGATGCTCGATTCTCAGTTTGCCCTCTGACCTCCCATTAGCTGACCTGGCCTGACTCCTGCTTTGACAACTAGGTCAGACTTCCCATGTCCTGATCAGGACACACATTAACTAAAATACAATAACAATGTGAATCCATGTCAAGAGACTTCAAAAAATGGAAGTATACAAATGTTTCATATGAAGTAGTGGTGCCGGAGCTCATGAGACTAACTTTCTAAAACTATAAACTCAAGGCATAGAGCATATAAATATTGATAATATGATACTTTTTTATCCAGTCTGAACAGTTTTCATTAGCAAGCAGGTCTCTAAAAGAAACATACTTCTGACTGCAGCAGTTTTTAACATCATTCTGGGTAGAGTGCCATGAAGCAGAGAAACTTGGCAAATAATACTCGATCCTTTAACTATTATATGAAATTGTTAATATGTTTAAGGGGCTTCAAGTGTTGGAATGAAAAGATTTTCTGTCATCATGTTTATCTGGGATCAGCATCCTCTCCTCGGTGAATAATCGAAAGAAATATAAGTTAACACCAATGTGAGACCAGGACATGGGAATTCAGTGCAATAACAGAATCTGGATCAATATGTTAGACAGCAGTATAGATTGTGAAAATTCATTGATTGGACAGTTTCCTCCCTGAACAGATCGCCCCCCCCCATATTGGTACAGCATTGATTGTGCACACTTGATCATGTCAGAAAGAAGGGTTAATCTCTAGAGTGGTTTGCTCCTTTCACCTCCCACAAAGTAGAATCATGTCAGAGTTAGCTGTACTGTTTGTGTCAGAAGCTTCTTTTTCAACAGGCGAAAGACGACACATTTTGAAACTGCTGTCTCTCTGCGGAAGGTCATGGGGGCTCAGGGAGAAGAGGAGATCTCACAATTCTAGTTTCTACCAGAAGGTATTCTTAATGGGGATTCACATGACTAATTCCTGCAGGGCTTTCCTGTAGCAGAGACCTCACTTTTCTTCTCGTAAATATAACTGTAATAAATTTCTCTGCCAATCCTACAGCATAACTGTCTCTATATCTACTATAATAACTGTCCATGAAACATTTCTGCTGCCACTACACAGTAAAGGCCTAGCCAGGGGCAGGGATGTAGGGGAAGCAATTTCTGTAATACTTTAATCTAAGACCTACATTTTCAAAGAGTTCTGTTGGATTCTAACTGTGCAGCTCTATCTGACTTAACCTCAATGGAAAATGTATGGCTAAGTCCCTGTACAACCCTGAACGTATCTAGGATTCAAGTGCATCCAACAGGCATTTAATATGGATTTATTAAAACAATTAAACACATACTAGTGGATTAAACACATACTAGTGGATCTTTGCTGCTTCTAGTGGATTACAATACATGTATTAACTATTTTTCAGATCTGTTGATGTAATAATTTACAAATAACTCCAAGTGACTATGTGTTGTCAAACAATACCTCCTCTATTACATTAACCCTTTAGATTTAAGACATTGGGTCCAGTCATGTCTAGTATTTTGCATTGCTCTGGCAGTGAAAAGCAGATGGAAAGCCACCTTAACTATGTGCTATGGAATTTACATAATGTAGGGGAATCCTCAGGTGTCATTAAGCTGATCAGCACAGGAAAGAAGAAAGGGGGAGTGGCCAGAACACTGCTGTGCTCTGAAGATTTCTATTTGATACAACAGCCCTTTGGGTACTATTACAAGTCAGAACAATTTAGAGCAACCCTGAGGCTGCTTTAGGTTACCCCATGGTCTATACTAGCCTCTCATCAGGCCCAGGACTGAGGTGGGGTTGGGCTTAGAGGTTGTATAAAGTGACCTCAGCAATCCATTCAACAGTCCTAGTATAGCTAAGGACTCATTCCAGTAAAATTAAATATATGCCAATTGGTTCTGATTACTTGATAAATTGGTTTTAAACCGCTATGTTATGTACAGTACTTTTCAAGCCTAAATAAATGTGTTACTAAAAATCCAAGATGATGTTTAATTAGCCTTCTGAACAATAAAATGTTTTTAGCAGATCTAAATTATGTGAATATTTGTAATTACACTTAATTTGAGGTGTTACTGGTAATTTTTTTTATGGTTGATAATTATTGCAACTAATATGCCTGAACTAATCTAGAAATGTTTAGGTTAATTTTCTGTAAATATTCATCCCCAGCCGTTCTGCTTTTCTATCTGAGGCTGAAGTGAAATATAAATAGAGCTAGTCATTAAGAAGGAAAACTCCTGAGCACTAAGCCAGCAGTCTTATCAGCTTAGCACTAAGTGCTAGTGGGATTTTTAACCCTTTATGTCAGATATTTCAGTTCTTATAGCCTTAAAAGCTCTCCCTGGCAGATAGCCAAAGCAGCTAGAGCTGTGCTGGAGAATTACTTAAGGGCTAAAGAGAGAATGAATGGTTGGCTCAAACTGCTCCATAGCAGGTATTCCAGCTTCAGGAGCTTTGAGGTACTACTGCTATTACTACAGGAGTAGTTGCCAAACCATCTATTTCTTCCTACTCTGAGGCAAATGGTGGGCATGCCATGACCAGGCCTGCCACACTCTTGCTGCAAGAAGCAATCATTGAACCCTCTCTCCCTCAGAGAGGTAGAGTAAGTTTGAAAAAAAAAAGCTGTAGTCATGGACAATAGGATTGTATAAGTCTCTGTGTGTCTACTAGACTGAGATCTAGCATCCAGGACAATATTTCTCACTGTTGCGTGAGGGTCTTTGCAATGTGGAAGAGTTTTCTCCATTGTGGTGGTGGTGGGGATGTCAGGGAGATTTTCAACAAAATAAGCCATTGGGGAAAACTTTTATCTCAAAAAGCAGAGCCTTGGGACCTTTAATGTTCACAAAATGCAGACAGAAAGATACGGTTTCAAACACCTATGATTCAGATTCAAGACATCTCAAAGCTCATTAGTAAGTAATAAGGTACTGGCTTCTGGTAGGAGAGATCTGGGTTTGTGCCAACAATAGCTCACACACTCTTGTACATTTAAACTTTTTTTTTTTGAGGCAAGCAAGTGGGGAAATTTCTGAATACACACCTCTTGGAGGAGATTCCTATTTCCTTCAATCTACCCTTAATCACCACGGTGCATCCACCAGTGATTATCCAATTACTGATGCAGAACATCGGCCTGGAATCTCTTCAGAGTTTATCAGTCCCGTCATTAGTTAGCTCAGAATCTGCTTTTGATGAGAGGCAAAGTCAGATACAACCTACTCTGTTGCCATCTCCTACTGACTGATAGACAGATTAGATCTGGAAACTGAATATGAGGTGTCACCAGAGCTTAAAGGCTCAGGGATTATTTTCTGGAGCCCCCTCCACACATCCCCATTGAGGGCTCCAGGCTTCATCTGGGGGTGGGATGTCTCAGAGCTTCAGCCCCCACAGGGTGGGGGAGACACTGGAGCTTGGGGCTTCAGCACTGCGGGGAGCACTGGGGCTTGGGTCTTTAGCCCTGTGGGCATGCCAGGGCTTGGGGCTCAGGGCTTCTGCTGGGGCTCCTGTGGGTTTGAAAATATTTCCCAGAGCTCTGCTCTGGTGGGCTCCATCCTTAGAAAGTGTTTGAAAGGGGGAACTCACTAGTAGGAAAGAGATCAAAATGTCACTGTTCAAGCCCACAACACTACTGAGTTATTTCTTATAAACCAGAACAAGACCTATCTCCAAATTCACTAGAATAGTTAATTCAAATTTCAAAACAATTATAGAATGGCTGAATCTTGAGCTTGGATTCACAATGCAGTATGATCTAATATCATGGTACAGAGAACAAAGAATTTATGCTTCAGCAAAATGATAGTTTTTTAGCCACATGAGAGAGAGAGACACCCCCCATACTCTCTCTCTCTCTCTCGCTTCCCCAGATACATACTCCCACTCTAAAACTCCCCTTTGGTTACATACCCAGCAGCAATCATCTAGTTCCAAGACTCATCAATCACTTTAACAGCAGTGAAAACTAATCCCTGCACTAAGGCATTTCCAATCATCTTTCATTTGTCATAAAGACACCTTGAGTTGAAATTTCTTATTTTCTGTCTCTTACATCCCACCCCTGTAATCATAGCACTCATTATTCACAGCAAAAATTATCAAGGCATACATTTTTTGTAGTGTTCTTTGGGGTTTTATTCAGATAACTCCTATTAAAAAGTCAATGGAAGACATGCATCTAAAACCGTGGTATAATCCTTTGAAAATTAACTCCCATGTGTCTACCTTTGTAACTGAAGAGGGGGAAAAATTAGGTGGCCAGGGGCACTAGTTTGGAGGAGAGGAGAGAAGTTTGCTTATTTGCTGTATTTATCTGCATGTGTGATTCACAATTTTATAAAGGGAACATTTTTAACCAGAACCTCTTCGTATCCCAAGTGCTTTAAAATACAGATCAGAACATTCTGAAGCTCTCCATCCCTGCTTTTTAATATCACTTATAATTACAAACTTGGTTATGATTCTATACAAAGAGTGCAGAGAATGAAAAATCAAAGTTCACATTAAGAATGTTGAAGATTTCTATGGATCTGAATCCTCTGGATACATCTTGATGCTTGCTTCATCTCAAGAATGGAAATAAACATCATGGCAACCAAGCATGTGGGGATGAAGGAGGGGATAGACTGAAGTCCAGCTTCTGTACTATAAATACTTGGATTGTCAATAAAAAGAAATGCATTATCTAGACCTCTAAATTTCAGTTTTGCTGTAAGAGTTATAAACCAGGCCATTAGACATTTAATCTAGATAAGATCAAGTATTTAAACTCAAATACTGGATTTATATCCTATTTTCAAAGTTTGCCTTCATAATTTCACACCAAAAGGTACATACTTTACAATCTTCTGATCAGCATTTTTTGAAGGATTCC
Source organism: Mauremys reevesii (assembly GCF_016161935.1). NCBI lineage: Eukaryota > Metazoa > Chordata > Testudines > Geoemydidae > Mauremys > Mauremys reevesii. Next base: position 134,440,337 of record NC_052623.1, on the reverse strand, counting down.
AAAAATATTTATCAGCAACAGTTTTTTTAAAACAGTGCAAAAGAGTATCTCCTCTTCTCTTGATTTACAAAGACCTTCAAAAACAAACAAACAAAACAAAAAACAACAACCCAGCAAACTTTTAATCTAAACTTTTGAAAAAAATGATCCTTTTATTAATATTGATACAACAAATGCCATAAACAATGAGTGAACTGAGACACCAAATATTCTGTTCTCATAAAACAAAACAAAGAATCCCCACCAAAAATCTAAAGAACAAAAGATTTTAGATAGAGATAGTCCTGAACTAAACATGTGCATCGGAACACCCTCAGAATTTGTGAGTAGCTGGATACAAACTTTATAGCTCTGCACCTGATTAAACTCAACTGGACAAATCCAAAGCCCTTCATCTTTGAGCAATTATAAATGAAGATCTGAATGTGTTCTTTGGGATCTGGTTCATTTCTGGTTTTCAGCATATAACATTGAATTTTATATAGTATCTAAAGTCAATACTGTAAGAAGATTTTGCTGAATGTTGGAGAATAGGTGGCTCTGCTTGGTCAATTGTATGTATTCTTTTGATGTAACTAGTTTGATCTTTCATACTTCACACTTTTGTTATTCTCAAGCTAAACTTGTCAGCACTAAATCTGTGTTTTCAATTCTCTCCTCTGTCTCATGGCATTTTAAATCAAAGCCCTTCAACTTCTCGTCCCTCACAGCTGAATCATGCCAACTTAGTTCCTAGTGAGAACTGGCAATACTTGATAAATCTAATTTGCATCTCTCAATGAGAAACTAAAAGATGCCAGAATATTGCTGGTTAGTAGCAGCTTGAAAAAGAATTAACAATTTTTAGCAAAGCTAGACTTTTATTTGATTATTGTGGAGTAATACTATTTCCCAAGGAGTCATTTTTAAAAAGCCAAAAGGTTTAATTTTCCAAAATTATAAAAATAGAAAAACTGAAAGCAATATACTGTAAAGCACTGAGAGAGATAGATTCTTATGGTTAGCCCAGGAGAAATACTACTGCCGTCATCTTTTTAGGGACTATATCATCAAACTTTGTCATAGTGTGAACTATATTTTAATGAAGATATTGATTCAGATCCTCCTCTGGATAGGTCATAGTTCAACATAGTTCAACTTCAATGGAGCGATCCAGCTAAGGATTTGGCCCATTATCTTGTGGAGCATCTTCCCCCCATTATGGAAACCACTTCTTCTGTTCAGAGCATATTACAGCTCTGTGGCAACAACAGCAATTTCCTACATGGATAAATAATATGCCATTATTTTTAAGTTGTTTGAAATGAAATCTCATAGCAGGAAACGAGGAGGAGGAGGAGCCAGCATTATGTGGCAAGCCAGCTTTTAGTGGACCATCAGTAATCCACTGGCTACAGTTTTGGATCTTAGCTTGTGTGGTTTTGTAGCTGGAATAGCAATGCTTTAGTCCTAGTTCTGCAGGGATCATTGGTGAGATTTACGTAGTATACGTGCATGTTGGGTGAAACACATGAGTTTGCAATAATGTCACTAGAATTTGTTAAGGAATTTGTTCTCTTTCTGATACTTTATTGGCATGGAATACCTGACAAATCAAAAAAACTTACCACAAAGCCGTGCATTAGTAAAATATTTTCCTAAACATTTTCCTCCCCCTACAAAATAAAAACCAAAAGAACAAATAATCCCATGTTTCCTGGGGTGGCTCTATCATGTGAAATTCATTCCTCCATTATACCTCTAAATAATTTTGTCCTTCCCTATTGAAAGCAAAGTAGTAATCTTTTATTTTTTAAAGATATTTCTATAACTACCAAAGTTACTCCTACGTTTTTTACTTTTCCTTTTAACTTCATGTTACAGCTGGGTCCAGCCGCTTGTTTGTGTGTGTTTGCATTTCAAAAGGGTAGGATTTTTATTACTGCATTTATTTTTATTCTCTCATACTATGCCATATATGCTTTTCCAAGGCTGGAAAGTGAAGTATAAGTAATGTTAATATTTATTTTTGATGTATAAAACAGAACATGTCCATTACATGGCATCAAACAGTGGAAAAGCCTACAAGAGATCTGATATAACCCAGTGAGATACACTCATCTCTTGAATCATCTTCAGTGCTCACGCTTCTGAAGGCAGAGGAGTTTATACTATACTATACATCAAAAAACAGGATCATTTGTATTATTCTCTTTCTACAGCCAATTTATGCAATAGATCTAATTGAGAACAAAAACTACTTCATTCTCTCTCTCTCTCTCTCTCTCTCTCCCTCCCCCCACACCAGTAAAACTCAACATATTGTTATCCCGGAAGATGAAAATGGCAGCAGTCAAGTGTGTCTTTGAGCTGTAGACCTGGGTAAAGCTGACGGGTGTGCTAAGCTCTCTTCTTCCAGGCTAAATGGAAGACACAATTAAATGCCCCTTTGGGTAGTGATAGCTGAGACAATAGAAGGCTGCCACCCAATGCACTGAGCTGCATGGATAAACTAAGCAGATTTAAACTGTATGGTCTGAGGGTTTCCCTGTGACTAATTTCAGATGCAGGGGTGGGAGGATTGATTAGTTGCTGATATGTGTGTGAGAGGCAGAAACGGAGGGGAGCAGTGGTGATTATGGCCTAGGGAGGAAGCAGAGACACAGAAGGTTTTTTTTTTTGGGCACAGGACTCACTGGAAAGGCAGGCTTGAAACTGTGAGCAAGGAAACTGCCTGCTGTTGTTTGTTCCTATTGTGTTCAGGGAAACAGGACTTTATGTACATTTTTATAAGTAAACAGGATTGTACCAAAGAAATACTTAGTTTGTATAATCCAGGGATTCTCAACTGTTTTCTTTCTGAGGGTCCCCCCCTTTAACATGCTATAAAAATTCCATGGTCCACCTGTGCCACAATAACTCGTTTTCTGCATATAAAAGCCACAGGGCCCCACCACAAAGCTACATTGCTCAGGCTTTGGCTTCAGCCCCAGATGGCAGTGCCCTGGGCTTCAGCTCCATGTGATGGGGTTTTGGCTTTCTGCCCTGAGCCCCAGCAAGTCTAATGCTGGCCCTGCTTGGTGGACCCCCTGAAATGTGCTCGCAGAAGGGGGACCCAGACCTCTGGTTAGGAACCACTGGCATAATCAATATCGACAAATGGAAACAACCATTATTCAAGGCCCTGAATATTGACTAATTAATGGTCCAAAAGCTATCACATAGTCTAGCTCTACAGTGAAGACTGCTTTGTGAGAATGTCAAGCAGATTCCTATGAAATAGAGGACAAGAATTCCTGACAGAGCTGAGTGAACCCTCTTGAACCAATCCTGTTCATGTTTGCCATACTAAATAGTAATGTCATAGGTTTCATTTGGAAGATTTGAATGTTGTGGTGTCGTTGCATTGCAGCATGATTGTGTTTTGCATGCAGGGTCATCTTCTACCATCACCCAAAGGTAGACAGCAAGTGTGAAAAATCAGGACTTTTTTTTTTCGGGATGGCTGGGTGAGTAGAGTTGTTCAAATAAGACAAAGCCCCTAATATCAGGATAGTCCTGATAGTATTGGAACTTCTGGTCATCTTGCCCCAAGGGTAAGCTTCTATCACATAGGCAGAGGCATCTATCACTTAGGAGAGCAAAACATTGTTTGTTTATACACATAATGGTGGTCCTGGGAAGATGGAAATATGAGATTTTGCCTAATATCTTTCCACTCCCCCCCCCAACATCTGAAGCAACTTTGGTCATCAGAGAGGATCCTGCTCATAGGTGCTGAGTTTCTAATCTGCCAGGGGGTGCTCCCTCTGGTTCTGCCCAGCCCCTACCCCCACTCCACCCCTTCCCCCAATGCCCCACCCCTACCCTGCCTCTTCCCACCCCCACGCTGCCTCTTCCCTCCCCAGTTCCGCCCAACCCCTGAGTATGCTGCATCCTTGCTCATCCCCCTCCCCCAGTGGCTCCTCATCCCGTGAAACAGCTGATCTGCAACAGGCGGTAGGTGCTGGGAGGGAAAGGGAGGCACCTTGGGGTGCAGCCGGGACTGTGGGACTGCTGTGACCCTTAACTCTCCTGAGCTGACTCTCACAATGCTTTGCTAGCGATAAGCAGCAAGCCCCTCCAGGTGCTGTTATCACTCAGCACAAACACATGTGGAGCCCCACACCCAGCTATATTGCATGAATGTTCCCAGAGCCACTCATGAATCATACAGAGAAAGGCACCAGCCAAATCCCCCCAGCTCCCAGCTTTGTACCTCAGGAATATACCGTCCTGCACTGCTCAAGATGAGCAGTGCCAATTCATTAATTGGTTCACCACTTCATCAATGGAAAATGGATATACACCAGCCTTTGCAAACCTGAGCAAACACCCTTACCAAACACTTCAGGCAAACTCACTGGTAAAGATAAACAGTTAAACAGAGCTACTGACTACAAAAGATAGTTTTTAATGTGATTATGAGTGATAGACAAAAAGGCAGTTAGTTACCAAAAGAAAATAAAATGTAAGCATGCAGTCTACACGCTTAACCCTGTTAGACTGAGCAACAACTAGATCAGGGGTCGGCAATCTCTGGCATGCGGCTTGCCAGGGTAAGCACCCTGGCGGGCCGGGACAGTTTGTTTACCCAGGCCAGTACATCCCTCGGCCCGCGGTGCTTCCCACAGCCCCCATTGGCCTGCAGCGGCGAACCGTAGCCAGTGGGAGCTGCGATCGGCCGGACCTGCGGACGGGGCAAGTAAACAAACCGGCCTGGCCTGCCAGGGGCTTTCCCTACACAAGCGGCGACCCCAGTTTGAGAAACACTGCTTTACCAAGTGTGAGGTCAGTCTAACGAGATAAATCAATTAACAGCAGGATACCAAGGGAGGAAAAAGAACTTTTGAAGCGGTGAGAGAGTGGCCCATTACAGACAGTTGACAAGAGGGTGTGAGTAACAGTAGGGAGAAATTAGTATTGGGGAAATGAAGTTTAAGTTTTGTAATGACCCAGCACTCCCAGTCTTTATTCAGGCCTAATCTGATGGTATCTAGTTTGCAAATTAATTCCAATTCTGCAGCTTCATATTGTAGTCTGACTGTAAGGTAGGCTTCACTATGGTGCCCTGCACATGGAAAGCCTGTTTATCTGAGTCATTTAATTATATGCTTTCCATTTATTTTCTCCGATCCTCCAAGTGAAATTGCATTATTCTGCTTCATTACATAATGTCCTGCCACATGGAAGAGTAACAGACACACCTTTTGCAGGCTTCTGCGTCAGTCTGGACTGTTTTCATAGATGTTCTCTTGGAGCCTGCCTAGTTTCCGACATCAAGGTTTTCTTGGTGCTTTGCACTCAGTGGTACTCGTGTGGTATGGAGTTAGGTATGCAAGGATTGCCAGCTGGCCAGACTGTCTCATAAATGTGAGAACAAAAAAAATTCATTCCATGCATCACAGCAAAGTGATCTATTCCTGGAACACCAGCTGGATTGCTGTAGTCAGCTATTAAACCAGTGCAGTAAAATGAAACCCTAATTCACTATGTAGGTTACATAGCATCTATCTCCTTGCCCAGGCACTTAGTTTACTCTGCTTAATTATACATAGATGGTGTGTTGGTAGGAGGAAGATACATACAGGTCTTCATGGTCATTGCTATTTCTAAATACATGTGTTCCAGACAATGACCCAGGGAAAAATTATTTTCAATGGACACAGTCGATTGTTGTCCCTCTGCTAAACTATAAGATATGTAAGGGCCTTGCAAATCAGCTTCCCATTGGAGGAGAAATCAGTGATGTATACTCTTAGCATATCTTGTTTTATTTAAACATATACATCAGAGTTGGGCGGTCACAAATGGTATTCAGGGAATCCTCTTTTCCAGGAATCTCAGCACAAGCATCAGAGCCCCGGTCCCAGCTCTATGTCAAGAGTTGACTCACCCGAACCGCACGTCCCCTAACAATACAGCATTTCTTCCAAAACTAAAAACTTGTTTGCACGCTAAGAAAAAGAACCTATAAGGCAATGTGTAACAGTTCCATCTGCCAACAATATATTTCAGCTGGAAGTTGAACTCTGTGATAACTCAGACAGCACTTTTAGTTGTGATTTTAATTAGCATGGATGTGATTTATTAGGATAAACCAAAACTTTCATCTATAAACAATGCAGTGATAGAACTTAGTGGAGTGCCACATTAAGCAGTCAGTAGTCTAGTGCCAAGCTGACATATCTGAGGCAATTTTTTTCATTATCTTTTTTACTGATGACAAAAGAAGCAGAAATACACCAAAGACTGAACTAGGTCCTACTGTCATACAAAGAACAAGCAAGACAAATGACTGCTATCGTTAGATGCACCCATTTCATCTTGAAATGCAATATTGCAAGGGTTATCTCAGCAATCACTACTAACCAGTATCAGCATGAGCTCATATATATCAATGAATTGTCCCATTATCTCTCTCTTTCATTACTATACAGTGGGGACTGAAGGACACTGCTATTTCAACCGTCTGAAGAAAGTGTGCCTTCAGAAAATGGATCAATGGCAACTGGACTGTGACTACTAGCTCTGAACTAACATGGTATCCTGAACACAGCAGGTCATATTGCCCAATGAGAGAGTCATTTCTTTCAATGGGATTCCAGCTGCCTCTAGACAAGGTGGCCATCTTATGGGTAGCAGTCTTTAAACAGAAGTGGATCTTCTGGAACCTTGATGGGACTCTCAAGTGTAATAAATCCCATAACAAATTAAAATATGCCTGGTGTCTCCAGTTGGGGATATAGTCGGCATACCCTGAGCACAGGCTAAAGTCTCCTTAGGAAACTTTACAGGAAAACCTCTAGCTAGTAATACTCTAACACTAATAGGAGCAGTGCTTATGCTCTAAAGAGCAACACATGCATACTCCTGGAAGAATTCTGTGCAAAAAAAATTTAAAAATTCGTACACAATATTTCAATATTCTGCAAAATTCTGCATATTTTATTTGTCAAAATAACAAAATTTAATATAATCCCACCAGTTTCAATTAATTTTGTAATTTATTTCAAAATACCTGCCAGCAAGTATGTGTGTAACAATACAGACAACAAAAAAGATTCAGGAAATGTTTTTTGACAAATAGATTCCTTACTCCTATCTTCTGTTTTGTTTAAGAGGGCCCTAGTGACCTTTCCCAGCCTTTATTGGCTACTTTCTGAAGAGGTAAGCATTTGCCTTGATGGTAGTTGGAGCCAAAAATCAGTGCTCCAGTCAGAAGGCTTTGGGGCAATTTTAATCCTGGAGTCACTGCTCCAAGTGAGACTGTATTTTCCAGTACACAAGCCCCTGGGCTCTGCAGGAAAACATGGGCACAATGGCAAGGCTTGAAACAAATGTAACTCTGTGGGATTAACACAAGTTTGACATAATAGCATGCAACCTGCATATTGCCTCTTTGATTGAAAAACAAACAATAATTTCTATATTACAAGGGATTTGCAGCCTCACAGAGAGACAATATTGCCATAATTTTCCAAGAGTGTCCATTCATTTTAGGTGCCTCAGTATCTGGGTGGTCAACTTGATTGCTTAAAGCTGGGAAGAGAAGAGGTACCTAAACTCAGTTACCTATTTTTTTGAAAACTTGAGCCCATCTGTATCAAAACTTGTTTCAAGAACTGCATTTAGATCCAAACCTTCACAAAACTAAGATCTGGATGCACCCTCCTAGATTTTGAAGAGTTCATCTTCAACATTTTAGTTTCCTCTATTAAAGAGCTAGTAGTCAGTCTCAAATTTGGATTGCATCCAACTCCTCAAAGTCAGATGTAGGTTTGGGGTTTTCTGGAATGTCTTTAGCTAATACTCCGCACTAAGTGTTGCTAAAAAGTTTGGTAGCAATCAGTCCATCTCTGTTTTAAAATCAACAAGCAAAACCCATGAAGCACTGATGATAAAGAGTCTCTCTATTTCTTTTATAGAATAAAAGAGAAAAAAATACAAATGGTCCCAGGATTGCTATGCCCTGGAGTAATTGGTGGCTTTTTTTTTAATCCCAGAGTTGCAGCTCAAAAAAGCAGTGTTCCTTGGAATAATTTAACTGCCTTAGTCAACCAATACTGGCTAATGTTATTTCTGGATGTTCTCCCTTCAGGAAACCACTTTTCCTGATTTATTATTATTTTATTTGCAATTGATGTCCACAGACACGTTATGTAAACAGTTTGTGAATGTGTCCCTCTCTATATATCAAGGCACTACTCCAAACAGCATCAGTGGCTTATGGCTAGGTCTAGAAGAATAATTTTTACCAATAAATATTGGTAAACTGATGAAAAAATGTTTCCATCAATAACAATAAAAATTTCCAGATAGGCAAAGTAAGAAGAATGCTGCTTGAGTTTGATTTAAGGATATCTACTTTGTATATTTTGATGCGTGATGTTGACTATTTGTGTTTTAACAGTTATAGAGCTTTAACTTTTTGAATCTCAGTATCTACTGTCATTAAATAAGTGTCTGATCCCACCCCAGAATTTCTCACAACTGTGAAAATGTAAATTGATTAAAAATAGAAAAAAAATTATAATTATGTGGACTGTGAATATTTAAATTTCTACAAATTAAAAAAAGCTTAAAAATAAACAGCAGTATTATCTGTCTATTTTTTAAAACTCAAATTCTTCCAAGCCTACTTACAGAAACTACAATAGGTTATTTTATAATGTCTAGATTCTCATTGTGGGCAAATTGAAAGTGAATGAATTTTATGACATCATTTAAACCAAATACATTATTTCACAACTTGTTTTGCGATGTAGATAAAGGAGTCAGCCACCTTCATAAAGAATCTTATAAACTGTTACTTTCTATTTTTGTACCAGTCCCTATGTTGTTAGGCAATAAAAAAGAAAAAACCCTGCAATGTGGTTATTGTCTCTATTAGCAATACAAGGTAGTTGGCCATCAGACATTTTTAATGTATTTTAGGCATAGCTCTCCTGCAGAGAGATACATGGTTAGAAACCAGCACGAAAATGCTGTAGGGTCCTGCTGATGCACATTGCTAGGAAGACATCTGGGAAAAAGCATTCAAGATGTTACATTGTCTGACCTATTTACTGTGCACTTCTGCTATTATTTCAGTTAAATTATTGCAATTATTCAGATAAAACAAATTCATTAGTTATGTTCCATAAATAAAATCATGCTAGGCTTATTTTCTAATCACTTATTGTGGTTTCTAGATTTGCAGTGTGGAGATGAATTCATTAAATATCAGTGCCCTGTATTTATCAAGCTATACTTATCAACACATCATTTAAGCATTGTATCACACATAAAATTAAATCAGCCGCTATCACAAGCCTAGAAAGGAATTCAAAATTGGAAATATGCTAAACAGTTCAGTAGAAGTGAGGTGGTTGTGAATATCCCTTGATTAGAGATGGGTGGGAGTTAAAATACTTAATCTACTGAGTTGCTTAAGGACACTTTAATAGTGTGGTTGGGAGAGAAGCTAGGAGTCAAATGGTCTGTGCCCAGCATTGAATAATCTGTACCGTGTCCAAATAGGGGTGTCTGTTTGACTGCAAGTACCTTCAACACCAAAAAAGAAGGAACCTGTTTTCCTTGACACAATTACTGGAGCTAATCATTGTGTCTGATTCACTGATTACATGAAGCAAGAGATGGTTGGTGATTGTTTCTTCATAAAAATGCTCATGTGGAGAACAACTGGTACAACTGTATGTTTCAACCCTGACAGAGTTCATCCCATCTTTTTATATCTATAGCTGATAATGTTAATTTTGTTCATTAAGAGATGTCCCATGTGAATTGCTTTTGTAGAGTGTGAGGAAACTGTCCATAGTGGTCTTCATATCCAACTCAGCCAACTCTTAAGCTAAAGTCACAGTGATGACCATCGCATGGTCATTTGTTTCTACTGATTTATAATTTCATAGCAACCCAGTGTTCATCATCATCTTTATGGTAGAAAAACCTATCTGACTACTGACATGCTCAGCACTGATACTATAGAGCATCATGTGGAACTTGTGCGCCAAAGTTCCTGTGGTCAAAGTCAGCCTTTTAGATCAGTGTTTCTCAAACTGGGGTCACTGCTTGTGTAGGGAAATCCCCTGGCGGGCAGGGCCAGTTTGTTTACCTGCCCCGTCCGCAGGTCCAGCCAATCATGGCTCCCACTGACCTCAGTTCACCGCTGCAGGCCAATGGGGGCTGCTGGAAGCTGCAGCTAGTAAGTCTCTCGGCCCTCACCACTTCCAGCAGCTCCCATTGGCCTAGAGCAGCGAACCACAGCCAGTGGGAGCCGCGATCAGCCGGACCTGCAGATGGGGCAGGTAAACAAACCAGCCTGGCCCGCCAGGGGCTTTCCCTACACAAGCGGCGACCCCAGTTTGAGAAACACTGATTAAATTGATGTGTTCAGACCCAAAGAATATATTCTGTGCTCCAGAGGAATTGGGAAAAACCACTTGCCACAGACTTTTCTCACTGCCTGACTGAAAACTGCTCTGCTGATTATATGAAAGTGATATTAAATGACCCAGAGAATGACAGTGTAGATGGGAAAGGATGCAGGAAGTTTGTGATTACTGAACCGAAGGTTCAGTTTATACAGGCTAATTTTATATTATGGAGGAAATCTTGTGTGTGGCTTGGATTTGATCCCTGTACTTTATTTTAACCACTTCACAGTTGCAATTTTTAAAAAATGTGGGCATAGTTAGTCAGTCTAATGTTTTAGGGTGAACTAATATATCTGAAATTTGTAAAAGGTTCAGCCAGGCCCAGGGAGTAGAAACCACTTGGAAATTCCTTGCTAGGATATCTTTGGCCTGGGCAAGTGGGAAATAATGAAGAGGACAGGTCACTGTTTCAGAGTGATCTGGATCATCTGATAAACTGAGTACAAGCAAACAATATGCATTTTAATATGGCTAAATGTAAATATATACATCTAGGAACAAAGAATGTGGGCCATACTTAGAGGATGGGGGTTCTATCCTGAGAAGCAGTGACTGAAAAAAAAATTGGGGGTCATGGTGCATAATCAAACAAACATGAGTTCCCAGTGTGATGTTGTGGTCAGAAGATCTAATGTGATCCTGAGATGCATAAACAGGGGAATCTCAGGTAGGAGTAGAGAAGTTATTTTACCTTTCTATTTTTATTATACTTTGCACGGGTGTGACCACTGCTGACAATACTGAATCCATTTCTGCAGTTCAGCTGATAGTTTGGAGACGGTTCAGAGAAGAGCAACAAGAATGATTAAAGTATTAGACATTTTGCCTTATAGTGATAGACTCAAGGCATTTAATTTATTAGCGTAACAAAGAGAAGGTTAAGGGGTAACTTGATTACAGTCTATAAGTACCTACATGAGGTACAAATATTTAATAATGGACTCTTCAATCTAGCAGAGAAAAGCATGATACAATGGCTGGTATTTGAAACTAGACGTGGGCTCCTCAGTCTAGCAGAGGAAGGCATGATCCAATGGCTGGTATTTGAAGTTAAGACAAATTAAGACTGGAAATAATATGTAAATTTTTAATGTTGAGGTTAATTAACCTTTGAAACAATTTACCAAGGGTCATGGCGTATCACTGACAATTTTTAAAATCAAAATTAGATTTTTTCCCCAAAATATATGTTCCAAGAATTATTTTGGGGAAGTACTATGGCCTGTGTTATACAGGAGGTCAGAGGAGATGATTATAATGGTCCCTTCTGGCCTTAGTATCCATGAATCTATGACAGTGTTTCTCAAACTGGGGTCACCACTTGTGTAGGGAAAGCCCCTGGCGGGCCAGGCCGGTGTAGTTTACCTGCCCCGTCCACAGGTCCAGCCAATCGCGGCTCCCACTGGCTGCGGTTCGCTGCTCCGGGACAATGGTGGCTGCTGGAAGCTATGGCCAGTAAGTCCCTCGGCCCATGCCGCTTCCAGCAGCTCCCATTGGCCTGGAGCAGCGAACTGCAGCCAGTGGGAGCAGTGATTGGCTGGATCTGCAGACGGGGCAGGTAAACAAACCAGCCCCGCTTGCCAGGGGCTTTCCCTACACAAACGGCGACCCCAGTTTGAGAAACACTGATCTATGACATCTCTGCTCTGAGTTAATGACAGGTTATTAGGACACATGCAAGAATCACTGGGTGAAATTCTCTTTTCTGTGGAAGGCAGAAGGGCAGATCAGATGATCACAATGGTCTCTTTTGGCCTTAAAAATCTATGAGTCTATAAAATATACAAGACACATACTTGTGCAATGTGGGATGTAAAAAAATGTATCAGAAGTCATTTGGGATGATGGGTACAACTCAGTCTTTCCTTTGACCCTTGTGAGCAATGTGACCATTCCAAACTCATGCTGATAAAACCTTTATACTGCACCACAACTGTGATGGGTTTTCCCCACTGGGGTGAAACCTGGAACTGGGGTACCACTGAGCCCTCTGGCTTATCAGCCAGGAGTCCGTCTCACATTGTGCTACTGTGACAAACTGAAGAACGCTCCCACACTCACACAGACCTTTACACGGGCAGGGACACACCCAGCTGCAGTTACATGAATGCTTCTCCTCAGCCACTCATGAACTATCAATAGAGAGACTCCAGTTAGCTCCCCCTGAGCTTCACAGCCTAGGACCTCAGAGTTGTACCATCCTGCCATGGTCAAAAGCCTGACCAGTAAAGATTATTACCCCGACCGTCCCTCCCTCAATGTAGAGAGGACAATGCACCAGTCCCTGTTTCTGAGCAGATTCCTCTTGCACTTCAAGCAAACCACACTATTTTAGGTAAAAATATAAAACAGATTTAGTAACTACAGAAATATAGATTGTAAGTGATTTTAAGTAATGAGCATACAGATCAAAGCAGATTACCTAAGAAATTAAACAAAATTGCAATCTAAGTTTTATATACTAATTAGGATTTGAATCAAACAAGCTCTCCCCCAGTTAGATAGTACAAGCAGATTAGCTTTTGCATTCATAGGCAGGAATCCTCCTTTTTAGCCCGGGACCAGCACTTCCCCAGTTCAGTCTTTGTTCTTTAGATGTTTTCAGGTGCTCTGTTGTAGGGGAGTGAGACCCAATGGTGATGTCACATCCCCCTTTTATAATTTCTTCCATGTGGTGGGAACTTCTTTGTTTCATGCCAAGCCTCCCCAACACAGTTTGCGGAAAAATACAGGCATTAAAATGGAGTCCAGGATCACATGATCTAGTCACATGCCCTTGCATGCTTTAATGAGTCATGGTAGCCATTATCTAGATGCTGACTGAAGCATCCACAAGTGAGGATAAGAGTTTCCCGTGGCCTATTGTCTTTGTTGATGGGCCATTCAACTTGAAAAGGCCATTCACAATGTGCTGGTTAGACTGGATATAAAGCTTTGTGGATGTTTCCCAGGAGCAAGCACATTTGAAATACAGATGCATGGTCAATATTTATAACTCCAGATACAAAAATGATACATGAACACCAATAGGCTAATCATATCCAGAAAATCATAATTTTTCCATTGACACCTCACATGACATATTTTGTACAAGATGTGTCATAATTATGTCATAATCATAACATAATCATACCACTATGGTGAATACGGGGTGCAGAGTGTCATAGCAACATCATGAATTCCCCCGAGGTTGAGTAGCCAGGGTTCAATTACAAAAATAAAGAAATAAAATCCCTTTAAATAGTGCACATTCAACGTGGAAATTGCTGAGACACAAACAAACCGCAATTACTACTATATGGTGTAATTTTTCCACAATCAAATTGTATATTAATTTTGTCCTTTTGGGTGTAAACTGAACCAGACCATGAGAATAGCCAGTTAACACTGTTACTGCCCACTTTGCTGACACTGTAACTAAATCTTAAAGAGATGTTAGTGGACTCCAGCTAACCGATTCAACTGAGCACTTTATTTTAATAGACACTGCAGAAGGGTAGAGGAATGAACACTCGCTTGCAACTCGATTTTATATTCTGATTAGGTCACAAAATTATCCCCCTGCTCTCCTGTGCTATCCCCAGGGGAAGGGCCTGGACTGTGGATGAAGCCTGGCCAGGGCCTGACTCCCTTTTCTCTCCCCTTCTCTCTGAGGATTCCTCTGTTCCAGAAGGTACTAACTGGCTTTCTCCCTGCAGACGGCCTCTCCTTCATTCTCCCCCTGCAAGGGGGAATCACTGGACACTGAGAAGGGAGCTGGAAAGCCTCTACTGACTATGTGAATCATTGAGCCTGCTTTATCAACCCTCTGTGGGAAGAGAAGCAGAGGACTGTGACCACACCCCAGTAGATGGGAAGAGATAGGCACCTCAAGGACGAGATCCACCAAAGCCAGCACATTACGGGGGAGCAACCAAGCTAGCTGTGTCCAGGCTAAAGGCAGGTGTTTGGCCACTCCTTTTACAGCTGGGATAAAGAATGAACACATGACCATTATATTGTTTGTTGATGGTAAATATGGCGACAGGAATTGGGAGATCAGTGAACTTAATCAATGCATTTAGCAACTATATTTAATCTTATTGTGTATGGTATGGAACACATCACAAAACAGTTCCCCAACTTCCATGCCCAGTTCCCTGGCAAATTTCTCTAAACCACCTTAGTGGTGCCTAAATTACAATGTAATTATTTTGTGTGATGGTGACAAAAACAAACAAACAAACAAAACCTCCCCCCAAAAATCCACAAACCTGAACATAAAATCTGTTAAATGAATTATAAAACATTAGACTTATGTCTTTTTATGCGACTCAGTAAGGAAGGAATCTATGTATTTTAATAAAAATGTTTTTTCTGATGTAAAGAAGGAAAATATTGAACTATTCTATAATTTCTTAGGCCTGCTTATCTCCAACATTCTCTCTCTTTTTCTGCAAAGTGCCATTCCTACCCTCTCTGAGAGAATCAAAGCTCAGATAGGTTGTTCAGATGCTACTCTTGCTTATAAATAGTAGGCCATCCAATCAAAGTACAGAAACAGTACTATGTTATTTGCCACAGGTGGCAGCTTGAATAGTGAATTATGAATAACTTAATCAGCAGTTATAATCAGATTGTCTACTGTGTTAATGTCAGCTACTTTTGCTTGTGTCCAAGACATTTTTATCTTTCCAGTATATTAAGAGCAGCCCCAATGGAAACTTGTTTTCTAAGAAGACTTGAGCATCTTTCCTTCATACATATACATCGGACCCACATCCTGTGCCATCTCTTTGCCCCCAAAGTCCAAAAGACATGAAGAGTTTCCTGTATAAGCTACATGCCAAGAATGACAAGGTACTTTAACTTCATTAGAAAATATAAAAAAAAGAAAGCTTGACAGTAAAAATAACCTATTTGAATGGACTGGTCAGTATGTGTGTGTGGGGGAGGGGGAGCGGGGCAGCAACGTCTGGAGAAGATCAAATCTAATCTTTGAAGCTGAAGATTAGTCTACAACAGGCACTGCTCGGTGAAAATGATTCTATAAGGGCCAGTCATTGCTATTTCTAAGACATTGCATCTGTGGTGACAAATGATTGTAGGGTGGAGCATTACTCCAAAGCAAATACATCAAACCACCATGTTGTGCCATCTTCTTGTATCCAAAGACCTGAGCGTTTGGTTAGAAATTTCTTATGTGAGCCAAATGACAAGACTAATAAGTGCCGTTTAAACTGAAAACATGAAGGAAGATTTTAACCTAGCATTATTTGCATGTTGATAATCCTTAAACATTGCAAAAAGGTGCTCCATGATTTGTGCTCCTCCTAGAAAGCTACCGATCTTACATACATATACATACACATAGCTATTCCAACCCACATCACATATCAGACAATGAGACTGAGTAAGGGGCTATTCAATGTAAACAAGGGGATCAGAATCTGTACCAGGGATGGCAGATACTTCACTCCTCGTGTTCAATATATGAAGATATATTATCTTTAGATGATTCCAAGACAGAAGAGGGAGCACTTTAATAATTGTTGCTCTTTCTTACTTCTCAAAATAAATGTAGGCCCAAACTGGAAACTTGTATCCAAACCTTTCTGAATGTAGTTGGTTAAAATAAAGCTGAGCACTGCTGATAAATATCATAGGCTTTGTTCTTGCTGCATATTTAGGTAGTTTATGATTGTATCTCTGAAAGGTCCATTGCAAATTCATACCATCAATTTCTGGCTGAAGTTAAAGTGATCTATATTGCTTTTAAAAAAAGAGTGACATGGATAAAACATAAAGGCTTACCTATGCTTGGACTCTTTTTTCATCTTTTATATTCTTTTCATTATTGTTGTAGCTGATGATTATATCTTACATGCACATTGCTGCATTAATGATGCAAGCCATTTGTTCTTAACCAGACCATTAATACATATACTATACATATCCTTTAATTGGTTTCCAGGACCTAACTAATACAGCAACATTAGTATTTTTGAAAGCATTTATTTCTTATACTTCACACAGTGAGTTGACATTCAAAGGACTAGAATTGCTGGACTTACCTTTTACTGGTAACGATTAAAGGCTTTTTAGGCTCTGACTAGTTGTCAGTATGTAGAATTCACTGCTGCAGAACATCAGAGTCATAAACTATAGCTGAATTTTTAAAACAGCTGGCTATTTTTATGATCAATACTTATTACCTCACCCACCTTATCTCTTACAAACATATCTGTTATTGGACCAAGTTCTGTTGGTGAAGCTTTTGAGTTTACATAGAGCTTGTCTTCAGGTCTGGAAAAGTTACTCAGTGTGTTACAGCTAAATACAAGGTGGAATGGATTATTAAACATAAGGAGTCAACACATGTTGAAGAGACCATTCGAGGTGAAGTGGGCAGTTAACATCTCTGCACTCATAGGACAAAGGAGGGTTAGTGGATTACAGACTATTGTAATGAGCCATAATATAGTGTCTTTTCTCATTCCATGAATATTAGTGTCAAGCAAAGTTATAAATTTAAGCTCCCAGGCTTGCTTTTTTGAAAATGTTGAGCTCAGAAACAGGGTAACTATTTTGTGAAATAACATCACCCCGGGTGAACATTTATCTGTAGTGATGCCTGCTAAGGTAAGTGTAAACAAATATTATACTCTAGGACATGAACTAATGAGCCCAACGGTCCTGAAGAAAGTTTTTCCTTGTGTGCAGCATTACAAAAGTGACAAGTGCATTTTGGAAGTTTCCCTCCCCTTTTGCCCCTTTCTTCTGTAACGTCAGGCACTGACCATTCTGAGGAGCAGGACACTGAACACGACAGACTAATGATATGACACAATATTGTTTCTATTGCTTTGCATTGCTTTTTTATATACTTTTCCACCTTGTATTTTTGCTGGATGGATTTTTCACAAGTAGCAGTATTAGTGTTTGTTCTCACTTACTTAGTTGTGCTCTTCTGTGACGAGCTACATCAAAAGGAATGCAACACATTGTTGTTTTGATTATGGTAGCACGTAGGAACCCCAAACAAGGAGTATTTGCATTGGGCACCATACAGACATGGAACAAAGGAGACAGTCCATGCCCTACAGAGCTTATAAGCACCAAACAGGGTGCAACAGGAGGACAAAATGGAGTGTGGGCTGGAGGATGTGACTGTAATGCTTTCAGAAAGACAATATAGTAAAAAGACTTACTGGCAACTGAGTAAGTGGGATAACTACAATATTGTGGGAAGTAGACATTCTGTGGAAGTTTGACATTTATTTTAACACTGTAGGAGTGTATGTCAGGTTGTCAGCAGAAGTCATAAGCGCAACTAAAACCAAGGTTAATAGTCAATAACACGCAGCGCATGGGAGCAGGGTGGGAGGAGGTAGTCTTCTGGCTACTAAATAAAATGAACCAATAGAATAAAATGTACC
This sequence comes from Mauremys reevesii, assembly GCF_016161935.1. Taxonomy (NCBI): domain Eukaryota; kingdom Metazoa; phylum Chordata; order Testudines; family Geoemydidae; genus Mauremys; species Mauremys reevesii. Next base: position 134,422,462 of record NC_052623.1, on the reverse strand, counting down.
AATTTTTGACCTTCAGCTGGGTGTGTGGGTGGAAAGGTGTGAGGGAGGCATGGGGAGGGGAGTGCACTTGAAAAAAATGTATCCCATGAAGCTATGAAGCAGAATTCTGTGTATGAGTCTATTGGCTTCTGTCTCTTTTGTGTGACTCACTGGTTGGAAGCACAGCAAACAAAAGGGCTGTTCCATGTGGCAGGTATTCTGAGGGGCTGAGTTGCACTGCAGAAGCTGGAACCGACTGTCTGCAAAGAGAGTAACCTGGATGCACTTCCAGTAATCAATAGTAGCAGTACCACTACCAGGTCTGACTGCAAACATTTAAGAAGCTTGTAACTGGTGTTTTTAATCTATACACTGAAATCTGCCTCCCTGCACCCCCCTGAAATTGCAGGCACTGAGATACCATGGTAATTAGTGTGGTATAAATATCAGGAGGGATGGAGAAACTGGGAGAACAGTGGAGCAGCTGCAAAACCAATTTAAATTGTAGGCATACTACTTTAAATGCATTCATTGTATTCAGATCTCATTGTGAACAGGACTTATTTAAATTTGAAATTTAAATATGCAATTTAGTGCAGGGCAGTTGTTGCTGCTTGCCAACTTGGTAAGTGCTAGCTTTGTTTATTCGTTAGTAAGCTCGTCCTCTCTGTTCTAAGCCAAGCCAAGTGCTCACTGTAGTAATTGATAAGGAAGAAGGCACAAGAAGGGGAGGAAAAATAAGATCTCTAGCAACAAGTGTCACATTTAAAATAGCCATTACATCTCTTACTACAGGGAGGAGTTACACGGAAACTATTCTCTAATTACACTATGGTTATACTATATATACTATATATCTACAACTACAAGTGCTTTATCTAAGTGGAATATTAACTAGTTGCCACTACCCCTTTGGTTTAATAATTAATGCATTACACTGTAGTAATTCTGAAGGCATACTTTTTGATACATGCTTATATTACAAAACCTATAATGCAACACTAAGAGTTTGTGTTCTATTGTAACTAAGACAACCCTACAGCTTCTAGGGAAATTAGAATAAAAGATACACTGACTGACACCAAACATATGTTTTAGAGCTGACTAAATGACACTGTTTGTACAATTACATAATACACAGAAGGAGCCCTATTTTCAGAAGACGTTTGATAAAATATAGAACTTTGTATCTGCTTTATTCTCAGGATGAAACTGACAAACATTTGATGTTCTCCTTAGAACGATGTATATTACATAATTTATAATTCCACAGCTCACTACATATTTACTCTCTAACTTTATCAGTAAAATTGTTACATCCTTGTATTAAGAACAGTCTGGTACAACAAAAATTATGTGGAATAAAATGATACTATGGAAAACAGCTGAAAGTCACACCTTGAAAAGTGCCAGAGTCATAATAATAATAAAGTCATAGACTCACAGGACTGGAAGGGACCTCGAGAGGTCATATAATCCAATCCCCTGCGCTCATGGCAGGACTAAGTATTATCTAGACCATCCCTGACAGGTGTTTGTCTAACCTGCTCTTAAAAGTCTCCAATGATGGAGATTCCACAACCTCCCTAGGCAATTTATTCTAGTGCTTAACCATCCTGACAGTTAGGAAGTTTTACTAATATCCAACCTAAACCTCCTTTGCTGCAATTTAAGCCCATTGCTTAAGCCCAGAGGTTAAAAAGAACAATTTTTCTCTCTCTGCCTTGTAACAACCTTTTATGTATTTGAAAACAGTTAGTTTCCTCTCAGTCTTCTCTAGACTAAAGAAACCCAGTCTTTCAATCTTCCCTCATACGTCATGTTTTCTAGACCTTTAAATCATTTTTGTTGCTCTTCGCTGGATTTTATCCAATTTGTCCACATCTTTCCTGAAAAGTGGTGCCCAGAACTGGACACAATACTCCAGTAGAGGCCTAACTAGTGTGGAGTAGAGCAAAATAATCATTTCTTGTGTCTCGCTTACAACACTCCTGCTAATGGATCCCAGAATTGTGTTTGCTTTTTTTGACTCATATTTAGCTTATGATCCATTATGACCCCTAGGTCTCTTTCCACAGTTCTCCTTCCTAGGCAGTCATTTCCCATTTTGTATGTGAGCAACTGATTGCTTCTTCCTAATTGGAGTACTTTGCATTTGTCCTTCTTGAATTTCATCCTATTTACTTCAGACCATTTCTCCAGTTTGTCCAGATCATTTTGAATTTTAATCCTATCCTCCAAAGCACTTGCAACCCCTCCTGGTATCATATGCAAACTTTATAAGTGTACTCTCTATGCCATTATCTAAATCATTGATGAAGATATTGAACAGAATCAGACCCAGAACTGATCCTTGCAGGACCTCACTTGATATGCCCTTCCAGCTTGACTGCGAACCACTGATAACTACTCTCTGGCAACAGTTTTCCAACCAGTTATGCCCCCAACTTATAGTAGCTCCATATACATTGTATTTCCCTAGTTTGTTTATGAGGTCATGCGAGACAGTATCAAAAGCCTTATTAAAGTCAAGATATACCACATCTACCACTTCCTCCCATCTACCAGTCTTGTTATCCTGTCAAAGAAAGCTATTTGGTTGGTTTGACATGACTTGTTCTTGATAAATCCATGCTGACTGTTATTTATTGCCTTATTATCTTCTAGGTGTATGCAAATTGATTGCTTAATTATTTGTTCCATTATTTTTCTGGGTACTGAAGTTAAGCTGACTGGTCTGTAATTCCCTGGGTTGTCCTTATTGCCTTAATATTTTATTTCCTTAGATTCCTTCTTCCCTTTAATTTCCTTAATAGTGTGTGTACTGTATTGTTCATGCAGTATTCATTCTATTATGAAGCTTTGAAATATGGCAAGAAGTTCCTGCATCTCTGTGGCCACAATGAAATTCAGTGGGAAGCCAAATTGCATACATATGGCTGATAATGAGCAGCATCCCCTCTAAAGGTATTGTACCAGTAAGTGTGTCAACGTGCGGCTCAGAAAGGACACTGGGAGTCCAGTCTCAACTGTCTGTTTAACAGACCCCTGTGGCATTTTTCACTGTCAGAAATGTGTTCAGGCTAAACAGTTCTCGAATCAATTGAGACACATCACTAGTATTTATCAGATCCTATACTGGTTAATGCTACACATGCTATAACCTTCAGACTGCAAAGGTTTAATCTTACTGTTGGCAGCTGAAGGATGGGTTTTCCAAAAGAAGTGTCCCTGCTAAAACCAAGAACTGTCAGTCAGCTATAAAAATGTCACAGCAACCGCCAAATCAAACTCTTATAGAAAGAAATAGTTACTGAAAATCATTGCTGCCACTTGTGAGTTCGCTGACCTACATGAAATAACTTGGCAGTCTCTACCCAATTACTAACGAACTGGAGGTGGCCACATGACAAAAGACCACCACTACAGCTGCAGTTATCTCCCTTAGTGGAAGACTCAGCAGAGTACCAATGAACACACTATAATATATCCCTAGCTAACCTCCCCCCCAAAAAAACATAGATGTTAAGGATGAGAGTGTGCATCAGTAACGTAAGGGTAAAAAAAATTACAGGGGATATTGTAATTATTCCCTCAAACTCAGGAAATTCAGAGCTAAGCTTACACTTAAGAGCAATCCAAACATGTTAAGATACAGAAATACAGTTAAGGCATCCAAACAACTTTAACTCAGCCCCATAGAGACACTCATGCACTAACAATATAATTAAAATATTTGGTGTTTGTGGTCAGAGATTAGATTAAACTGACTTATCCCCCTCATGGTGTCAACTGCAACAATTATGTAATCTTTTATCCTTATGAACGCTAAACCTTACCTGTTAAAATAGATGTATCTTGGATTTTTTGTTTTGAACCATTATTAAAAGTTTCATACATGAATGCTAAAGAAGAAACCCAAAGAGGATGCTGCCATGAATTGATAGTTCTGTGAGATGCCCAAAACATTTATTGAAAACAGACAGCATCTGAAGAAGTGAGGTTTTTTACCCACAAAAGCTTATGCCCAAATAAATCTGTTAGTCTTTAAGGTGCCACTGGACTCCTTGTTGATTTCCCATGAAAGTGTCTTTCAACAAAAAACTATTATCTGTGAACACATGTCTGAGGGGAATTTTTTGACAGGTCCTAGGCCAGGCCGAGTGGAGAAGCCCCCAGCCTCTGCAGATATGCATGATCAAGCATTAGGTGAGGCTATCACAACCACAAGTGGGCAAATTTCCCACACACAGTATTGTGGTTCCAAATTCTGATCTTGTTCACAGTAGTGTAAAAATGTCGGAACTACATGACTGCTAAAATAAATAAATTTCATCTAGGATTCTGATAACACTTTCAGTTTCCTAGTGAGGTGATGTGATCACTGCAGGCCATTTGGTAAAGACCTTTACTATGAAACTCAAATAAAAACTACTATTTCTGTTAATGGTATGGGACCTGGCATGTCAGGTGCATTCATTTTTGAAAGACTATCTCCACAGGCATTTTGGTGAACAGCTGTTTCAGAACAGTGTGGAGGACTTTTCTGGCTCAGCTGTTGGGCATTTTTCTTCTCTTCTCCCCTCCCTCATTCTCTATACATAGATGTCAATCAAAATGCAGACTCTTGGAAATCCTATTCAGAGTTTTACATAATTTATAACAGGATGCTCACAGGAATATATAGATATAGTGCACTGAAGTGGGGGACGGAACCAAAGATCTCTAACACCAATGTCACAGAGATGAAAGGAATTTAAAAACTCATTCCGAGTCAGGTGTTCAGCAAAGCCAATTATCCCAGGGGAGGTAACTGGTAATCAAAGTAAAAATGGAGCATCAGAGCACAGCGTAAATGAATTCTCATTCACAGTGACTTCAACCATCACTATTATAGATAATACAACTTACCTTTTATTTCAGGTGTTTGAGGGAAGGGGGAGAGAGTCAGCATTTTATTCTGTAGTTTGTCTGGGATAAGGCATTTTGTGTAACAGAAATGTTGACCAATTTTATAGGAACTGCAAAATGTGTTTTGCCTCGTGTAGTTGGGTAGGATGTATGACTGCATGTCATGCTGCTTCAGGAACCAGCTAACAAGAAGAACTGAAAATAAACGACGTGTCCATCGATACCTTCACAGCCACTGATGCCTTCTTCTCCTTAGATCAAGGATATGCATTTCACTTGCTTAAGAGGGATACTCTGCTGTCCAGTGAGGGAATGCATATGCATCTGCAAAATGGGAACTGCATGTGCATTGATGGTAATATATAGCCCTATCGGATTTGAGGTCCAGAATAGTGGAAGTAGACACAGGGATAGAGAGCTGCTTCTGTTTCTGAGTAATGGTTGAGAGATGAGAGGATCTAATTATGGACTGCAGCTCAGGTCAAGGCAAAAAGTGACTTTATACTACCTTTGCAGACGTTAGATTCTGGAGGCTGTCAGAAACTAGAGTAGCTTCAGCATGCACTAGAGCTCATTCACCCTCCCTCATCCAACCCACTTGTGCAGGTCAGTGGAGGTGCAGAGGTGTAAAACCTGTGTAAGTGAGAGCAGTGTCAGATTGTTTACACAGTAAAAGGATCCTGTGTTCTAATTTTGGAGTTTACACTGGAGGATTGCATGACTAATGGGCAGTATTTTATTTTACTTCTAAAGATATTCTAAGGGAGTTATTTCTTCTGTTTAGTCAAGGAATGTGGAGTTTGTTCTTTTGTTTATTATTCAACTGTAATGTGTTTTCAACTTTCTCACCCCACAGAGTTGCATATCAAAACATGCATAACAGTGCTAGTATGACAACAATTGGAAAATGTAGTTCTGGCATGTATGTATTTTTTAAAAAAGGAGATAATTTATATTGTTTAGGAAATAAAATGGTTTGAAAATTGTTCAGTTTATATATATGAACAATTTTCAAATCATTTTATTTCCTAAACTATAAAGGCTAGTCCACATAGACGATAATAGCCTCCTACTGCTGCCAGCAAATGCAGTTACTACTTTACTTCATGTGGTACAGATCTGTTGTTTGGTGAGAAGAACCCTGTTTCAAATCTTTGTGATGATGACCCATGGTATGGAGTCATTATATAGGCATGAAAGGCCTGGCCTATAGTGGAATCCGTGTAATTCTATTGCATGGTAAGGGTGCAGATTTTTGGAACCTATGTAAGGGATCTGAACTCTCTGTGTACTATGGGACAAAGCACTTGGAGGGCCCCTAGTATGCCATCATGCAAGGCATTGGGGGCCGAGGGATGGAAGAGAACATGAAAAGGTTGGAGCTATGAATGCTTGCCTACATAGATCTACTAGGTCAAAGAAGGAAGGAAGCCAACTGCAATCCAGAGCTGCAGTCCATGGAACAGTCTCCCGTGGTCATGTTTTATGAAGGCATGATTAACTCCCCTTGACCTCAGGCCTCTTGGAGCACCACCAATGAGAATTTCTGTTCCACTTACTCAGGCTATGAACAAGTCCTTGGATTTGGACCCAATTCCCTATGTAGCAAACCAAGTTACAGTTTGGTCAGTTGTTTTGCATGGTGTGGTTGAATATGCCTCTGCCCGACTTGCAAATTGAAGGGTGATGCTGGAGATCATTCTTCTCTCTCACAAAGACTCCAGAGCAGCATCTGCTGTACACATGGCTTCTCCCTGTACCTACAGAACAAAGCTACTTAAAAAAAATCCCTACCCTTAAATGAGGCAAATAAAGCGATTTGCATGCACTGCAAACATAGCTTAACCAATGGGGGAATAGGGAAGTAATCGAAGAAATTCTTCGATGATGCGTTGTCTTATGAAAAGGAATTCAACCATTAAATTGCTAGCAAAGAAGATGGTAATGGGGTCTGGAGCCCTTGGAGAAGCAAAGGTCAAATGACAGAGGGACTCAGTGACTAGTATTAGTGCGCACAGCCTTATAGTCCAGAATCTCTTATGTGCTCACAAACAGCACAGAATATTTAATGTGCTGTAAAACAGACAAACATTCATTGTCTGAGAGAGGAAACAGCAGGAAAGTAGCAGCAAGCCAGAATGCATTTTTCAAGGCTGTGCAGGTGGTAACCTGATAATAACAACTGAGCTCGGAAATAACATTTTTCATCCATCGACCTCAGAGCACTTTGTAAAATGGTTGATGGAGAGAGTCACTCTCCATTTCCTAGACAAGGGAACTGGGGCACAAAGACATGGTTTTCCCAGGGTTGCACACCAATCTGGGAGCTGAGCCTGGAGCAAAGCATCAGTTTCCCAATGACCAGTCCAATGTCCTTATCCTCTGGTCACACTGCCTCCCTTAGGAGAATAGGAAAGAGAAAGAAGTTACCTGCTAAATGGTAAATTAATACGCTTAGCAAGTAAAACACAAAGATGCAAATCTTGTGGCTGGATACTGATGGAAAGGTGTTGACCTTGGTGTGCTTCCACTGTGCAGGGCAGAGTGCAGGATGTGGAGAGCCTGCATTGGGGTTCAGCTTCTCCTTTTCTCTGGAGATGTACTTGGCTGGGGCCACAGGCATGATAGAATGGAGGAGGGCTTAGGGGCTGGGTGCAGGATGGAGGGAAGCTGGGGGAAAAGCAAATGTGGTTCCATTAGTCAAATTTACTTGCACAGGGAAAAAGGACACAGAGAGGCAGAACTACTCCTGGGGCTCTAGAAGCAACAGGTGTAGATGGTTCTTTTTGTTGTCTCCATCATGGAAGTCCTCTGCACAAAGCCCCAAGAAATCCATTTTGCACAGAGAAGAGGATTCCAGTCAGAGTGAGCTAGAGAAATCAGAATGGGTGATTTGGAACAAAGGGAGGGTGGAGATTTTCATTCCTTACAACTGAACATTAGAAAGCTCATTGCTTTCTGAAGAAGATATTCCATGTTCAGAAAGTCAGGAGTTGCTGGACTGGCATTAAAACTTTGCTTTAGGGGAGAATGAACAAGAGGGGAAACCAATACACTATGGTCATGTGCATCTAAGGGCATCTGCTCGATAGCAGCAATGTACTTGAATACAAATATACAATGGCATGAATTCAGTATGCTATTCAGAATGCAAATATAAACATTTAGCTGAAATTTTACTGGAGTGGGTTGAAATTGGAGTGGGAAAATGTATTTGTGAATAATAATTAGATAAGAAAGAGACACAGTGCTTCACCAGTACTGCTCTGCCACAGCATCGCCGTCTAAAGGGGACCCTCCGCCTTGCTGCTTAGTGCTCCGGGGAAGCCAAATTAACAATGCCATTCCACTTCAAATGCTGATGGCTTGACACAGAGGCACTGGGCTACCTTTCAGCCAGGCCTTTTCTATATACAACTTTCTTCTGCCTCAGGCTTTCACACATCCACATTCACTCATTGTGTTGCCTGAAGCTCTGCTGATCCCAATAGGCCTGCGTATTCTCCCAGCCCCCCAATCCACACCCTCCCATCCCTCTCCCCGCATGTTGTGGGTCCTCCCCAACTGCTCCCCAGGGCTAGTCAGGTGCCTTGGCTCTACACGTGAGTTGGTGCACTAGAGAGCTGAGACACTGGCTCTAGATGAAACAGGGTCTTTATGTGTCACATGCCTACTCAGCTCCCCTTACCCAGGCAACCACTATATTGCCCCTCTTTTCCCCCTCCACAGTCTCTCTTCTCTGAACCTCATCTGATCACCACAGCCCTTCCTCTCATAGCGCCGGCTACTCACCCTGTCTCTGTTGGCCATTAAGGTCTTTGTGCTGAGCAAAGGTGGCAATCTTTTAAAATAAAATAAAAAGTTGTGTTTTAAAACTCACCCTGGGTAGGAAACTGAGGGGTGACCACACTCAGTTAACATTCTTTTTTAACATGACTTACTTCATGTACGCTAAGTACAAAGTCCTATTTAAAATCATGGATCATAGTGGATGCTGCAGCTGCTTTGCTGTTGCATCCGAAGAAGTGGGTATTCACCCACGAAAGCTCATGCTGCAAAACATCAGTTAGTCTATAAGGTGTCACAGGATTCTTTGCTGCTTTTACAGATCCAGACTAACACGGCTACCCCTCTGATGCTTTGCCTCAGTTTCTCCTGAGTCTTCTGCAACTCCACTCTGACTCCAGTGGCTTCCTGACTTAGTGAGAGACAAGTTGGGTGAGGTAATATCTGTTACTGCAATGGTTCTCAAACTAGGGCCACCGCTTTTTTAGGAAAAGCCCCTGGTGGGCCAGGCCGGTTTGTTTACCTGCCGCGCCCACAGGTCTTGCCAACTGCAGCTCCCACTGGCAATGGGATCTGCTGGAAGCGGTGGCCAGTACGTCTCTCGGCCCACGCTGCTTCCAGCAGCTCCCATTGGCCTGGAGCAGCAAACCACAGCCAGTGGGAGCTGCGATTGGCTGGACCTGCGGACGCGGCAGGTAAACAAACTAGCCCGGCCCGCCAGGGGCTTTCCCTAAACAAGCAGTGTCCCAAGTTTGGGAAACACTGTGTTACTGGACCAACTTCTGTTGGTGAGATTGACAAGCTTTTGAGCTTACACAGAGATCTTCTTCAGGTCTGGGAAATGTCCTGACTAAGTCAGATTTAGTCCCACCCCTTTTGGGGTAGCACTGACCACACAGGCCTTACATCAGGGCCTGTAAATAAAACACAACTCATAATGCTAGTCTAGACATGGCCACTGAAGATAACTAGCAACAGGTAGCTGAAATAGCAGACAGACTTTTTTTGTTCAGTCAGATTTTCCTTGCAGACATAAAATGGATTTAGAAAAAATCAGGGGAATAGCTCTATTTGTGGTTAAGGATAACATTGAAAAAGTGGCCTATGTTTGAATTGTTGCGGAGATGGCTTTTGACACAGTTGTAGGGACTGTGGTTCTTTAGCTAGGGGACCCTGAGAAAAAGTTATAATTTTGGGGAAATTTCTCTGAAACATTTCCTTTGTCAAACTAGTAACTATTTGACTCCCTGCCTCTTCACAAAAGAAATTTATAGAAAATTCAGGTGGCCCATGAAGCATTAATATAAACCCCTATTATGTTAAATTTGGAGGAGATTGAATTACATCATTAATATGCAATTCAGAAGGACTGTAGTTTGCTTTAAGTGCAAATCTGATCACAGCTTTAACTGTAGAGCAATCCCCATAATAAACAACCTTTTCTGTGATTCATAAAAGATTATGCCTGCACCAAAGGACTGTAACCTAAAGCTGTTCACCATCATTTGTATTCATGGAGCTTGCAGAAGCTGAATCACTGCTTGCTTCTGTTCAGCCAGAATGTACATTAAATATCATACATACCAAGTCTGAAATAAAAAGGGAGCCTTTTCTATTAAGACAATAGAGAAAAACGGGTCTGTGTATCAAAGCTAAAAAACAAAACCAAAAAACCTCCCACAATGGCTGTTGATTACATGTACAGCAAGGATGTCATTCTGAATAATGCACTGCTTTTTATTTTTGTAGAAATTAAATTTGATCAAAGGGAAATGGTTGTGGACACAGTCTACTGAAGCATCCAGTAGCATACTGAATTCCCCCTTTCCCACAATTTGTACATTCCTCAGCAGCTTGACTACCCTAGAGCTATTTAAAAGAGAAACAGAATTCAAGAGTGGTTGAAAAATCAAGAGATTACAAAACAGTGAAGAAAGCAAATTCTCCACAGTACAACAAGTGAACATTTGACGAGGATGCAGATTCTCTAAGATACAGAGAAATGTATAAAGATGAAAGGAAGGTCTCGTGTGGTTTAGCATGGGCAGAACAGCTTTAGATGCAAACACAAAGGAGAACTATCTCCTAAAACAATCCCTTTAAAAATTTTAGAACGAAATGGTGGGTAACGACAGCCGGAATACAATTAAACCAGGAAAACAAAAACGGGTGCTCAAGCAGGCACAAAAGGAAGACAACGTGGAAAAAGAGAATTAAAAAAAACAACTGAGTTTTCAGATTGATACTCAGTTTGCTGCTGACTAGGGAAGGAGTTGGACTGACACGGCAAATAGTGCTGTCCTCCTAGCTTCACTGTTGTGCCCTGCCACTCATTGTACATATGGCAGGGCACAACAACAATAAGAGTTCATTTTTGGGGGCTGGTCAGAAAATGACATTTCTGTTTCAGAAAAAGCTTCAACATTTCAACAGTTGTTTCTGTTCCCATATGGAACATAACCAGGACCCTTTGAATACTTCATGAAAAATGAGACACCCCCCCCACCCCCATAATAGCCTGCTGGTTACAGCATTCAGAGCTGCAGGAGACTTCAGTACAAGACCCTTCTCACAATCAGGGACCTCCCTTAGTGCTGGTGAGTGCTCTAACTACTAGGCTATTGGCTATTCTGGGATGTGTGTGTGTGTGAGAGAGAGAGAGAGACTGACTTTCTCCATGCCCCTTTTTTCCTCTCCCACCATCCCCACAGTATGCACTCCCACAGTATGGACTACAGCGGGGGTGGGGGGGGGAGTTGTAATGCTCACTAAAGTGTTGCATTGTAACTGCTCCATGTAGACCTGTTAGCCTGAACTAAAAAATTCCTAGATTGAGTTAACGTAGTATACTACGTTAACTCAAAACTAGGTACATTTTAGTTCATGCTAGCAGAGTGTTCACAGATCAGTTACAGCACAACACTTCAGTGCATTCTGCAGCTCACACTCTCTCATAGTCTGCACTGTGGGCAGTGTAGATGCACTGCTTTCTCATTTTGACTAGAAATTCCATCCTGGACTTTCCTGACAAAATTTTCAATGTACCCTTGTATGTTTCTGTAAAGTTGGTACTTTCCAACACCATCACCACCACCATTTTTTGCCAAAAATATTCCCAACTTGCTCTCTGTGGGCTTGGCTACACTTACGGTTTGCAGCGCTGGTCATCCAGCTGTGTAGGAGCAGCGCTGGTGTGTGGCCACATTTGCAGCATTTCCAGCGCTGTTGGGAGTGATGCATTATGGGCAGCTATCCCAGCATTCAAGTGGCCACAACGTGCTTTTCAAAAGAGGGGGGTGGAGTGGGGTCTAGTGTGACAGGGAGCGGGGGGAAAGAGAGAGGGGATTTTTGGAGCCAACACTGTGTGTTTAGCTTCCTGACTTGAAAAATCAGAACATTTTTCTGACCCCTTAGTCTTAACTCTTAATTGCAAACAGCCTGCACGACTCCCCGCTGTTTCCCTGCCTGCCTCTCATTTGATTGTTTACAGCCAGGTACAGATGATCACAGCAAACAGGAGCTATGTTTGTTTTTTAGATAGCAGCAGCGGCAACGGAGGAGCTCCACAGAGCTGTTCACAACAGGGAGGAGGATCTCATTTGATTGTTCACAGATTGATCACAGCAAACAGGAGCTGATAAGCAGCTCCGGTAGAAACGGAGCTCCGGAGGTTCACAACAAAACAAAGACAGGCTGCATAACAAAACAAAGGGAGTAATTTTAGTTAAAAGCATTCTGGGATATCTCCTTATTCCCCGGAGGCCAATAAAAGCGCTGGTGTGTGTCCACACTTGATGAGCAGCGCTGGATCACCAGCGCTGCAATCGCTACACCCCAACCTGGCCAGGTGTACAGCCAGCGCTGCAGCCAGGGAGTTGCAGCGCTGGTTGTGCCCTGCAGGTGTGGACGGGGTGTAATTGCAGCGCTGGAAAGCCTCTACCAGCGCTGCAACTTGCAAGTGTAGCCAAGCCCTGTGTTTCCCACTGAACTCCTCCTTCTGTGGGGAGGGAATAAAAAAGGAATGCAGCTAACTCCTCTAGCTAGCTTCCCCAATCCAAACACTTGGGGTGAGAGTGTGATTGGTTAGTCTAGGAAGCAGAAGTGCAAGACCTGGGTTTAAGATGGGGCATCCCAGGATCTTTGTGGGCAAGAAGCACTTTTCTCTCCCATGCATTGGGCAGCATGTACTAAAGGGCACCAGGAAACAAGATACATTGAAAAGGACTGATGTCAACTCCTTTCCAGAGCTTCTCTTAGCACTGAGTGCCTCAGCTTGACTTCTGCTGATACACCATCTGTTTTGCTCTGCTGTTCTGCTGTTAGAGGATTGACTCCAGCGAGATGGCAGACACAAATGATAACAAATACAATTTCAAAAAAGTTAATTACAAAGTTAAACAAAATAAACCTGGGTAAGGTTTTACTGTTAAAGCCAAATCAATGTGGTGCGTTTTTTTGGGGGGGAGGGGAGGAGGGAAGAAATAAAGTTATCTCCATGCTTGTTTGAAAGAGCCAATAAACATTCCATTTCCGGGGGGGTGGGGGGAGAGGGAGAAGAGATTTTACCCCAGTTCCTACACACACACACACACACTCTCTCTCTACCTCAGACCCCTTTTTGCTGATTCTCGTGGCATAAGAGGGACATAAACTGAGTGGAATGAGAGCCTGTGATGTCTCCTTGGCAAGGAGAAGACAGTGGTGTGGCTGGTGTGCACCAGGCTCCGGCCATTCTGATCTGGCAGTCAAAGGGGTGGTGTAGCCCGCGTGTAAATTAGAGCATCCTTCACCTATACTAGTAGCTAGGCAGGCAGCCCGTTGGCCCTAGAACATGGGCAGCAAAAAGGTTAAAGCTTGAAGCTACTTTTGCCCCCTTTTCCTAGCTGGGCCCTTAGGGAACAGCAAAAAGGAGAATCAGGTCCATGGAGTCTGAAAGTTTGTGTTCACAGTGTGCAATTTACAAGGGTCCCACTCCTGCATGCTCTTAATTACACAAGCAGCCTTTACTCACCCAAGTAGTATCCTACTGTGCATAATGAAATCTTGCTACATACTTTTAACTGAATATAGCCATGGGGATTTTTGGTATCCAGTGCAGGCAATCTGATTAGACTAGAGGTCAAAACACAGCTGTGAGCAATCTTGTCACCCTTGTACATTCTTTTTGCAAAATAAGCCAGGTCTGAAATTTAGGACATGACCATTTTGTAGCTGGATAGTGGGCAGGAAAAGAAAGGTCAATAAGTTACTAATCTATTTACTCATCTACAAACCTATTTTTGAAACAATTTTCTTATATAGCCCTTGAATTATTATTTTTAAATCACAATAATGTTTTGGTTATGCTCCCTTCTACAGATTACTCTTTAAATAGGGAAAATGATCGCTTAGGTCATCTTCTAGGCATAATTACTTGCTCTCATCTTGGATATTGGGCCACCACTATCATGTGCTCATAGTGTAGGGCATGTGACTTCAGGAGAATTTAACTGGACATAGCACGGAAAAGTTAGAGATTTCATTTTGATAACATTTTGCTGACAAAGTCATTTTTAATGGAGGCCAATGTACTATAAGATTGGAAGCAAAGCCATGCCAGCCAAAATATTTTTCAGCTGCTAAAATAATTTAAAGGCCATGTGCAGTATTTATATAATCGATATTATAATACCTTATTTTTTAAAAGAATATTGGCCCATTTTTCACCTATATTATTCTAGTCATAATGGAAAGTTGTTAGCTTAAAGTTACAACGAACCTACTCCATAAGAGCGGATTTGCATAGTTGTTTCCAACTTGAAACTATATATGACAATCACTTACTAGTAAAGAAAAGAGAAATCTTGATTGTAAAGGCTCTAGTCTGTTCTTTCAGAATTATTCAGGTGTTTGACTTGGACAGTACCTTGGAATAAGGGGGACTGGAGAAGGCAAGTGTGTAATCTGCCAGTTGTTTTAAAATTAACCATCCCTAAAGGCAGGGCCAGTGTTAGTTTCTGCCTTGGGCCCCAGTGAGTCTAAGTAGTGGGTTCTCACCCCGCTGCCCTTAGCTGCTCTCACATTGAATTTCTGCATGAAGCTCAAGCCCCGCCATGCAGGGCCCCCCATGGCAAGGGGCTCTAGACAATTGCCCTGCTTGCGTTCCCCTAATCCCAGCCCTGCCTAAAGGCCATGTAGGTGATAGTCTAGAAATGTGCAGCAAAATGCTATCATGTGAGAAGTGCTGCTTTGGATCAATATACAGGTCTGTCCACTTAAGCGTTCTAATTCACAGTCTCTTTTTCAGAAATGGAGTATTATTTGGTGTAATTAATGCACAATGAAGGAAGATTATTAAGTGGATAATTCTACAAGGAGAAAGGAAACATTCTCTAGTTCTGTAGCAAGTTCTTATTTCATTCCTTACAGTAATCAACATCTCTGTTCCATTCTCCCTTCAGTAACAAGAAATCCTATGCAAACATATCCCCATTGTGCCTTCAAATTTGGGTTCGTGTTTGATCTGGAACAGATTGTTCCTGTCAATTTTTTTTATGTTAGTGCTATCTCAGAAGCTATTTCTATAGAAACTCCAGTGATAAAGAAAGACTTTTGTACACAACAGGAGAAATGCTAAATGTTAGCTTCAACAAGCATAATTGCTGAATATAAAAAAGAAGAAATTTGAATAAATTATCTTACAAGCTCTTAATTCAGAACCATTCAAATGTCTGGCCAACATTTTCAGACATGGTTGCCTAAAGATAGGCTCCTAAATCCATATTTAAACACTAAATAAAAGTGGCATGATTTTCAGCAATACTCAGCAACTGCTGTTCCCACTGTGGTCTTTGTGGGGGAGGGGGAGAAGTCAGGCTCATTTGTTTGTTCCTAAATATGGCTTTAAGAACCTACGATGAAACTTTAGATACTTCTTGTGCCTGGTTAAGTTCTTTAATACATTAATTTTACTTAGGGCTTTCCAATTTTCAGCCCTTTTTGCCTTGTAATTTAAATCCAACCAACCATGATGCTCTGAACTGAAGACATATTTAAGGGACTATTTTACTGTTTGCATGATTCAGACCACAAGCTGCTAGAAAACTGATGTGGAGAACAATGACCTGGTCAAAAGTACAGAGATTGGAATGACCGTAAGGGCTTTTTATCCATTGACTGCACAGTAAGCAAATATTTATTGTAAAGCCCTTCATTTCAAATGGTTTTACTAGATAAACACCACACTAAGCCAATTCCCCCCACCCCAACCCCATAATGTAGAACTTTTTAAGGCACTTATTACTCTTGGGAATAGACCACTAATTAAAGTGACCTGGAAACAAACTCATTTATTTAAAAAACTGAAAAATATTTCAATTCTGAAATGCTGCTGTGGTGCTTCATGTTGCCTGTCTCATCTGTCGATCAGAGTCCTTGGGCCAAACTACATTTCCAAACTGACATTTCTTCCATGAAAACAGCTGTGAAAACTTGGACAGAAAATTTTTCAACCAAGTCTGCTCGCGCTATTCTGATCCTCAGCTGGATTTTCAGACCACTGTGGCCACAGCAGCAAGATTCATAGAGTTTAAGGCCAGAAGGGACCATTAGAGAAGAACATAATGCCCATACTGGGTCAGACCAATGGTCCATCTAGCCTGGTATCCTGTCTTCTGACAGTGGCCAATGCCAGGTGCTTCAGAGGGAATGATCAGAACAGGAAATCATCAAGTGAACTATCCCATCACCCATTCCCAGCTTTTGGTCTCCTATGTATCACAGGTCATTACATTTTACCCAGTTATCTCTGGATTGAGCTCAATAACTAGCATATCTTCTAGAAAGGCATCCAGTTTTGATTTAGCATTAAGGCACCAAGGCAGCACTTGGGCCACATTGGAGCATCCCAGGAAGATTGTCCTTCACACAACAGCCCCACGATCAGATGAGTTCTGAGCTACCTTTTCACACAAACACACAGACTGACACTGTGCAATTTCGCCATGTCCCAGATGTGGCCCTATATTTGTATCAAAAGTTCAGCAACAGCGATAGAAAAATGATTCCGTTATATGGTTTTACCATTCAGCAGTTTAGCATTCATACGCTGATAAATGGGATCAATTCTGCTCTTTGTTACATGGATTTAAATATGGGAACTCTACAAAGATTAATTGCTCCCATCAGCATATTCCTAGGAACCATTAATATTAATCATAAGTCTTTATTCAGGAAAACATCCCTATTCAGGATATTACTACAGCATGAGCTTACGTGCTTCCCTGAATTGAGGCTATATAGGGTTGTAAATGTACTTGGTATTATGAAGAATTAGGTCAGTGGTAAAAGGTGAACAAGGCCCGTGCCCTAAAGACATTATTTTTTTGAAGCACTGTTGAACACCAAAGGTCAAATTCTCTGTAGATATACAGGAGCAAAAGTTAATGGAGGCGACACTATTTACACCCCAATGGGGAATTTGACTCAAACAGTACAAGAGACCCATTCTGTGTATGGTTTGTACGTGTGTAGGACATCTGGCCCAGATCAACAATGGCACCTCGATCTCAGACTGAGGCACTACTGTGATTCACAAAACTCCTGCTCAGTTTACAGGGCCTAATCTGATTTACTAAGTCCCTTTGTGCATCTGAGCCTTCTTCCCTATCCGACGTGGTAGAACTCATCAACCTTTTTTTTTTTTTAAGTATAAGGACTGTGACAATCTTTTTAATTTTAATACAATTTATTTTTATGATTTTTAAAAAATTCTTACCAAGCTTAACATAGTATTCCATAGGTGAATTATGCATTGCTGTAAGCAGGTCAGATTCCTCCTCTGCTCCTAACACAGTACACAGACAATGAATGTGATCTAAAATTACTGTCTTCCTGGGGATCCCTTTATTGTGAACTTAAATAAAAACAAAACTATAACTGGTTGTTGAGCTCTGTGTTTTCTGCTCCCTGTAAGACCTGTCACTGCCCCTTGTTTCCTCTGCCTTACAGAAAGAAACCCTCCAACCCATTTTCTTCTCCTGACCTGAAGCTAATATGACTGAGCTGTTCTGGACGGCAGTGGGAATCAAGGAAACAGATCTACTTTTCTGTGCAGGGTTTTAAAGCCTGACATTGTCACAATTGTGTAAAAATAATACTTCCTTTTATTCATTTTAAAATGTATTACTTTTTAATTGACTTACTTAAGCTGAATCATTCATACATTTTATGTTGTTATACTTTTCTCCACTCTAAACTAAATAATTCTAGTATTATAAATATTTCATCATATTCCCATTTCTGTTGGCCTGCTCTTGATCTTTCTATTTCTTCTGCAGTGTGCCTTTTTGAGATTTGGTAACCAAATCCAAACAAAACATCCTGTTTTTTTAAATGATATTTTAATATTTTCCATATTATTTTCTTGTTTTATTGCAACCTACAATTCTATTAGCTTTTGACCATACAATGCTCTCCCCCCCCAAAAAACAAACATCTTCATTGAGCTGTTCATGAAGATTTATTGTAAGACAATATTATTTTATTTTCTCATTATTCATCCAAGTTTCCAGATTAATAAATATATTTAACAAGACTGGTCCCCTTACTGATCCACAGTGCTCCTAAGCATTAACCTCTTCCAGCTACTGAAAATTGGCTGTTTACTTATACTCTTCATCTCATATTACTTTTTAATACATAACAGGAATTATCTGTTACCCTCAAAGTTCCTCAATAATCTCTTTTGTGAGAGCTTCTCATAAATTTTTTACAAGTCTAAAAAACCCCTAGACACTAGTTCTTTTTCCACTATTTTGTTAAGTTTTAAAAAGAATTCTACGAACAGTCCGAGAATAGTGTTCCATTTTACATAATCCATGCTGCAGTCTCCAGGCACAATGGCATGAATTCAGGATGGAAGCTGCATCCTCAGCTCTTCATTTCCTGGATTTTCTGAATTTAATTTAAACCTTTAACACTATTTTAATATAGCTTTTTTTGTATGTAGGAAATTGAGAGAAAGAGAAGTGATTCAATATATAACCACAATGTATATCTTTTTTTAAAGGAGGTTTTTCCTTGACCCCAAAAGTAGGCTGATGTATTTTAAGAAATGAACAATCATCTGCCGCATTCCTTTCTTTGGCCTAGACTACATATCTTTAGACATCCAGATTTGAAGAAAATGTGTGAATGGGTTTGGGGATAGAGGCTGTCAGTGGAAACATGGAAAGGAATGTTACTGGAATCTTCATTCTCTACAAAAACCAAGATTTGAGCTCAGTAAATGTTGTACAAAGGGTGACTACACTTTGCAAAGAGTAATAAGCCAATGAAGGAATCTTACAAATGCAGATATGACCGACTAAATTATTGGACAATCATCCCTAGCAGCACTACACATATATACAAAATGTACATAGCAGTAAATATCTTTATTTAACCAGAATAGAAAAACTTCCTGATATTCATTTACACATCGGACCTGGCAAGAGAGTGATCTCTGCAAAGCTGATAATTCTCATGGAAACTATTAGCCAATTACAAACATAAACACAATAATATCAGTAGCTAAGATGTATTTTAAAACACAATTACAATCACAAAGTATAATAATCAAATATGTGAAAGTAGTAACAAATACTAGTGCACATCTATAACCGTGCCTCAGTGGGTCACAACTGAGGATGCCAAATTCAGGACATACTGCTGAGAAATAGGACAAACACAACCCAAAACTGGTGGTTAATCTTCCATAAGATATACCAAACCAGCAACAAAAGTAAACTTCTGTTTCACCACACTGGCTAACAAGAAGTCATAAAAGCAATTTCCTTAAGCATTCCATTTCTTATATCACCACCAAAACCACTAGATTTACAGGTGAGTGGTTCTTTAAAACCAATCTCTTCAAATAAAAGGTTCTTCTGATCCCAAAGGACCAGCCAAACACCCCAGACAATATACAACTCAGATCTAGGGTGACCAGATCACCCAGGTCAAATATCGGGACGGGGGGGGGGGACAGGGACAGAGGGGGAAAAAATGGCGGCAGAGCAAAAAAAAAAAAAAATCCCCCACCCCCGATTCCTCCTCCCTCCGCAAGCGCTGGAGGGAGGCCCGGGAGACTCAGGGGAGCGCGGGGCTGGGGTGAGTGTGAATCTGGCCTGGCCCCAAGCAGGCAGGACTCGGGCGCGGTACCTGGAGGGAGAGTAGGGGGGCGGCCTGCAGGGCCAGGCGGCGGTTGTTCTCCCCACCTGGGCAGCAGGACTTGGGAGCAGCCGCTGCTGCAGCTCCCACTGCCGCGGCGGGAGGAAGCGGCCGCTGGCCAAGCTTGGCGGCTGCGGCTCTAGCACCCATTAACCCCCCGAGCCCGGGCCTGCTGCGGGGACCCAGCGCGCACCCAGCCCCTGGCCAGTCGCGTCTGGGCTGGCTGCCCAGCTGGTGCAATCCCGCGGGCGGCCCCGGAGTGGGGGCAGCAGGCCCCAGCCCCCCCCCATCCCGCTTGGGTCCCACAGGAGAACGAATGGGGCTGGGCTGCCGATGCCTCCGCTGCGGGATTGCACCAGCCGGGCAGCCAGCCCAGAGGCGACTGGCCAGGGGCTGAGCACGTGTGCGCGTTGCTGGGTCCCTGCAGCAGGCCCGGGCTCGGGGGGTTCTGGCCCTGGCGCCAAAGCTGCAGCCGCTGAGCGCCACATGCTTGGCCGCTTCCTCCCCCCGCGGCAGTGGGAGCTGCAGCAGTGGCTGCTCCCGAGTCCTGCTGCCCAGGTGGGGAGAACAGCCACCGCCTGGCCCCGCGGGCCGCCCCCCTACTCTCCCTTCAGGTACCGAGTCCTGCCTGCTCGGGGCCAGGCCAGACTCACACTCACCCCGGCCCCGCACTCCCCTGCGTCGCCTGGGCATGGCATGCTTGGAAAGAGGTGGGGATTTGGGGAAGGATCCAATGGGGGAAGGAGGGGGCAGAGTCAGGGCGGGGGAGGGCGCGAGCCCTTCTGGGCTCCGGAGCCTTTGCTTGTTTGTCCAGTGTCCCGACCTAACATTGGTCGGGACGCGGGACAAACAAGCAAATATCGGGACAGTCCCGATAAAATCGGGACGTCTGGTCACCCTACTCAGATCTTACCCCAAAATCATGTGGTTGTCAATCATTTAGTATCTAAAATCTGAGGTTTAGTTATAAAAAGAAAGAAAGAAAGGTGAGAGTTAAAATTGGTTAAAGGAATCAAATGCATCCAGTAATTGCAAAGTTCTTGGTTCAGACTTGTAACAGTGATGGAATAAACTGCTGGCTTAAGTCAAGTCTCTGGCTGCTTCCAACTCATCGGAAGGTTCTCAATTCCTTGGTTAGAATGCTTCCATGAATATAAGTTCATAATCTTGAAGCTGGAGCAGGATAAAGGGCCTTTTATATCTTTTGCCATGTGGAGGGAATCCCATTGTTCTTATCGTGGAAAAGTACAGTAACAAGTTGGTGGTTGGAGTCACTGCAGGAAGCTATTACGTATACTTCAGATGGAACATTTGCAGGACAGTCCATTCAGTGTAGATGGGAGTCTCCCATGATCCACTGTCAGTTAAGTGTTTCTTGATTAGCCACTTAATTTGAATAGTCCCTTCAAGATGTGTTGGCTAACTACCTTGTGGACATTACACCAGGAGCAAATATTTGAAGTACAGGTACAGAGCCAATACTCAACTTCAAATAGAAAAATGATACATGCATACAGATAGCATAATCATATCCAGCAAATAATAATCTTTTCATAGACACTTCACTTGACAACCTTTGTACAAGATTTGTTGCAAATATATAACAGAACAGTGGTTGCAACAATGCTCTATATGGTCATATTTTAATCAGATAATGTCACAGATGTATTTTAAAACACAATTACAATCACAAAGTATAATAATCAAATATGTGCAAGTAGTAACAATTACTAGTGCACATCATTAATCCAGCTGGTAATTAATCCAAAGCAATAATATGCCTTATTTCTCTTTGAAGGTGTGTACAGAAAAATAAGTGTTCATGTCAGGTCAAGCAGGAACTGATTCTATGTGGCTAGAGCTTTGTAGGAATATTTTAGTATGTCTAAGGGACTTTTGTTTTAATTCTGGGCACAAGAACAATAAGTGATAACGTCACCCGACTGAGACAAATACGTTGTTCTCACAGGGGAAAAGAAATAAAATATGGTAATTGGCTTTGTTTAGAAACAGCTTCATACAAGTAGGTGAATCAATTCTGGGCAATATGGGTCTGATCCAAAGCCCACCAAAGTCATTGGAAAGACTGCTATTGACTTCAGAGGGCTTTTGGTAAAGACAGAAGTGTCAGTAATAACCAGTCTAAACCTTGCACTCATTTCAGTAGATTAATAGTAATTAATACACCTGGCAGCGCTTCTGAATAAATACCTTGCTGATGAACCGTAGAGGATCTAAGAGAGTTAATACACATGGTAATTGCAAAAATGGTAGCTAGAAAAATCGTATACACTATTAACATAATCCATTATACTATGGAAAGGATAAGCCAATTAACTAACATTAATCTGCCCCTATAGTTTAACTCTTTAGATAACACTTGGTATTTAGACTAGCACACAGAGGGGAAAAAATTGCTCAAATAAGAATGAGGCCAAATACATAAAAATAGGAATTTCCATGTCATTTACAACAAGTATGCAAATACTATTATATTATCTACATGCTGACTGAGATCTGGGTTGAACATAGGGATTCTCTCCAATGGCTGGCTACACACCAGGTACAGTAAGAAAGTTTTCCCAGTCATTTAAAATTTGCTACAACACATTCAGCAAACACTTTGGGTTGGATTCACAAGGGGAACGTAATGCTACAGTGATGAGCATTGCAACACCTAACTTGTAAGTGGCCTGCCTCTTGCTGGAATTCACAGGTGCCCATGCTTCCTATTCCATGTATGGGAAGAGATAGGTGCCTTAGAATGGGATCCACAGAAGCCAGCAGGCTGAAAATATTTGACTTAGGCAGCTCCAATAGGAAATACCAAAAAGAGAACTGTGGCCTAAACCCTGCCCTGAAAGGGAGTGAGGCACCTTCCTCCACTTGGGATTCACGGCTGAGAACCCTGTCCTGGACTGCGGTGCCTAAGCCAGGTCAGCCCAATATCAAGAAAAACAGAAGGGGAAGGTGGCGGCACCACCCTCTAACTTTTAGCCCAGGGGTTAGAGCACTCACCCAGCATCTGGGAGACTGGAGTCCAATTCCCCCTCCTTAATATAGAGCAGGGATTTGAACTTGGGTCTCCCACCTTCTTCATGAGTGTTGTAACTAGTGGGCTTTAGTGTCACACTTTCTCTGGCCCAATTGGAATATTCAATATTTGAAACTTCAAATCCCTGCTCAATACCAGGCAGAGTGGGGATTCAAATCCAGGTCTCTCATCCCAGGTGAGTGCTCTAACAGAAAAGTTAGAAAGAGGCAGGAATGGGGAACAACAGCACCACCACCACTTTCTACTCAGGCATTGGGATCCCCAGGTAAGATGGGTGGGCAAATGACTACTTTATGAATCTCTCTGGGAGGTTCCAAATTGCTGGGCTGTCAGGACTTGGTGTCTGTGCACATCCTTAGCTGTCAACATTTTAGGTGTCTTAGGGACTTTAATGGCAGAGACATAGGCAGCTAGAGTTTTGTGAATGCAAATAGTGCCTAAATATTGGACTTTGTTGCCTAGCTGCCGCTTTAAACATCAAAGTCCCTCTTGTGAATCCCACCCTGTACTTTTATATTCCCATATAAGCATCCCTCATCAGCACCTTCAATGAATAACCTCACCAGTATGAAGTGTAATAAGGATATATTTTGTTCCAATGAAAGAGAAATATTTAATGTGTATAAAACTAACAATTTAGTTCCCATAATGATTAAGAAAATCTCTCACAAATAGCACATTAATCTATTCAATGCCTAGTCTGGCAACTTGGACTGGTTGCTGAGGACTTCATTTGCCTCTAAAAATCACAAGAGATATTACAATTGGATGCATTTTATACATTTTGTAGCTTTTGAAGTACTGCTGTATGTAAATGCAGATGTTAGCTATACATATTTTTTAAATGGAGAGTTTGTTGTGTCCTTAGAAAGACGCAGAAGTAAGTGATAGTTCTCCTGAGAGGGTAATGTTTTTTCCAGGGAAAGAAGGCTAAATCTGGCTTCCATTTCACCTTAGAGGACACCCCTTGTGATTTGGTATGAGCAGCGAAATCAGATCTGCTTTAACTCATTAACCAACAGCAGGCCAGATTCTGGTCTCAGTTAAACTACTGCGAATCTGGAGTAACTCCACTGAAGTCATGGCCATGACAAAAACAGAGTAACTCCAGATTTTCACCAACACGATGAGAGCAGTATTTAACTTTGAGCATGCAACTTAATTTCTAATAGAGCTAAGCAAGTAGCTGACAACAGTAGGAAGAGCAGCAATGTTCAGTTCTTAATTCTTAAAATAAAGAAGAACATGACCTTGAAAAACAGTAATCGTCTGCTAAAGACTGGCACAACAATCATGGTTCCAAGTGGAATTGAAGGAGAAAATGAAGCATCTAGAGTGGAGAAGTAGCTGATTTCTGGCTCAGTATAGCAACACACATTTCAAATAAAGGACAGGTTTATATAGTACCCAATTTATCATAGGTTATTGCAAACGGTGATGACTCTGTCTGTGATTCTACACAGGGGCACAAACCCACTTTCCTCAATTTTATGTACAAAGCCCATAATGTTCCTGGAATATTGTGGTTTGTTCCACTGTGTGGGTGATTATTATCACTTTCTTAATCCTTGTGCATTATCATATCACACGAAGCACACTATAAAGTTCCTGTTACATTTCATTATTTAAACGACTGTAAGAATCAAGAACACACTGAAAAATTTTATAGCTACTTCTATAAACCCAAAAGTAATCTATAAACCAAAATTCAGAGAGAGTATGCATAACTAAATAGATGCCAAGTAAGTTCACAACACTTAGCTTGAGCAGGGATCAGTACAAGCTAGCAATTGAAAAGATTAAAGGTTATCCAAACTCAGAAATCAAACTGAGTTATATTGCATCTTGGAATAATGCAGATTTTTGAGATTTTTCAGAAATCTAATAACCCTTTAAAAGCTTGGGTTAAGATACATTGGGAACTTTAAAATAACTAGATATCTAGACCATTCAAATAAAGGACAAAACCAAACTTTTCTGCATCCCATGTGTTGTAGCTGTTTTGTGGGGTTTATAAAGGAATTCAGTCACCAAGGCCCCCAGTCTGGCATATATCATCTTGAGGTCAAATAGGCTGGCATATTTCTTGGAAACTGCAGTCAATGAGCCAGCCTTTTGCTTGTCTTAAGCCTTATGCAAGGTGACAGGGCAGTAAATAAGGCAAGAACTTATATACCAAAATAAAATGATTCAATGGATCAAACTCTTAAAAGTTGCTAATGGAGCACACACACACACACACACACAAACACACACACACACACACACACACTTTGATAGGAGGAAAATGTACACATATGTGAGCACAGTAGACCAATGGAACAGACTCCCTAAGGAGGTTGTGGAAGCTCCTTTGCTGGTGGTTTTCAAAAGGAGGCTGGATAACCCCATCTATTTTGGATGGTTTAGACACAACAAATCCTGCATCTTGGTAGGGGGTTAGACTAGATCAGTGGCTCTCAACCTCTCCAGACTACAGTACCCTTTTCAGGAGTCTGCTTTGTCTTGCATATCCCCATGTTTCACCTCACGTAAAAAACTACTTGCTTACAAAATCAGACATAAATACAAAGTGTCCCAAAATATTATTACTGGAAAATTGCTGGCTTTCTCATTTTTACCATACAATTACAAAATAAATCAACTGGAATATAAATATTGTACTTGCATTTCAGTGTACAGTATATAAAGCAGCATAAACAAGTAATTGTCTGTATGACATTTTAATTTGTACTGACTTTGCTAATACTTTTCTGTAGCCTGTTGTAAAACTAGGCAAATATCTAGATGAGCTGATGTACCATGCCCCTGGAAGACCTCTGTACCCCCAGAGGTACATGTACCCCTGTCTGAGAGCCACTGGACTAAATGATCCTTTTGGTCCCTTCTTACCCTATGGTCCTATGATTTTAAAGCTCATTGGAGTTGCATATGGAAATCCCTACCACAGGTAGGCTAATGGTTTGGAAACAAATTTGTGTACACCAGCAACAGCCCTATTAGAATCTGCTGGTTCAAACTCAGTCTGAATTTGGCAGAGTCACAGTAATCAGGAATAATGTTGCAACATTTGTGTTGCAGCATTACAGTAGCAGCCTAGAGAAGTGCACTCTTAGGGCTGGTCCACACTAAGAAGCGGGGTCGAACTAGGGTACGCAAATTCAGCTACGTGAATAGCGTAGCTGAATTCGAAGTACCCTAGTTCGAACTACTCACCCGTCCAGACGCCGCGGAATCGAAGTCCGCGGCTCCAAGGTCGACTCCGCCACCGCCTTTTGCAGTGGTGGAGTACCGGAGTTCGAACTATCGCTTCCGGAGTTCGAACTATCGCGTCCAGATTAGACGCGATAGTTCGAACTCCGAGAAGTCGAACTCACCGCGTCGACCCGGCTCGTAAGTGTAGACTAGCCCTTAGAGTGTTGGTGGCAGGAGAGAAATAGCTTCTTCTCATTCTGTCCATAGTCTGTGACCACAGGGTTTTGTTATTAGGTTTCCTTCTGCATGTGTTGTGTAGGAGGATTATATTATATTCTCATTTCCCACTTGGGTGCTACCCTAGATTGTACTTGCAAACACTAAACCACATTTTTTAGCAGCTTTTACTATTTAGTAGAGACGACTCAAACCAGGATTCTCTCTGTAACTCGAAGTCTTTAAATCATGATTTGAGGACTTCAGTTACTCGGAGGTCTACTACAGGAGTGGGTGGGCAAGTTGTGCCCTGCAGTGTGAAGGAGGTCCAACTAGATGATTGTGATGGTCCCTTCTGGCCTTAAAGTGTATGAGGACCAAGACATTTGGAGACATTCATATCTGGGTTTATTTTTAATCCATTACAAAGCCAGGGGACAAACTGCAGAATTTGGATTTAGATTAATGTTCTGATTCTAAGCTGCTCTGAAGGTGGTGAGGGTGATGGGTGTGGCCCAGGGGCTTTGCTTTAGGCCCCTTTCTACAGATCATTGAAATGGTTTAAATGTCATAAGGGAAGTGAGCAAATACCTACCCCTGACCCATTGCCCCTCCCCCCTTTCCTTTGGTTTTACTTTTGAAGTAATACATGGATGAATGTTATTTATTTTTGAAAATTCTATGCAGAGCTCTGTATGCAAGCAAGCGCATTTGTTTGAAATCAACTGTATTAAAAATGCTTCCAGGACCCCATCAGAAATGAAGTATTTATGCCTCAACAGGTAATACTCAGTTAAATATTCCAGTAATTTTGTATTGTGACTATATTGAGTTATGGAGAAATGCTGAAAGTGAGAAACTACCTTTAAGTCCATTAAAGGCTGATTGTCGCACAGCCTTTCAGGATGGTAATTAATTGCTTCCTAAGCAACTCTAGCACGCCTGCATTTTCTCTTATTAATCTTGTCATTTTACAGATTCCTTAATCTCTAAGTAAAACTCCTGTACTCAGTTTCAATTAACATTTTTTTATTAAACTTCCCTACTTTTACCCTAGTTGCATCATCAGTGCTAGGACGACAGAAGATGCATCTTCAACATTAACCTACTACACATCATTTAATGCTCAAGGCACTTTTGTTAGATGACTTTTAGCAAGGTTTTTTTGGCAAAACACCTTATGGATAAATTATTTTTCTGTTTGCCCTCATTTCCCACTTTGAAAAAGAAATCCTGGGATAAGTTCTTCTGACCTTCTCTTTTTGAATGATGTAATATCTGCTTTTGGTAATTAAGAGACAGGAAGAGAGCATGGCTTTTTTCAAAATGAGGTCATGGGAGCCTGAAAAATTGGTGAGCACTCTATGACAAGCACATTAATTGAGTGTGATTTTAATGGTTTGTCCTGGGTTTTTAATTTTGCGAACATTAAAAATTATGCATTGACTTTGGTGCAGATTCTGCCACCCTCTCTCATATGGGTCAGATGCAGCTTTTGCTTTGAGCTTTTTTGCACGCATGAGCTGACATAAAGGGCCAGTAGGGCAGGTGAATTCTCATGATACAGGAGGCCCCTACACCAGGGTAGAGATTGCTCATCCACCTTTGCAGCAGCCCTGGATGCAGGAAGCATTTTGGAATTAAGGTGAGCTGAAGGGAGGGAAGAAGTAGGAGAGGGTGTGGCTGAGGTAGACCTGTACTCTGGAGATTTTGTACATGTGAAAGGCCCCATAGGACCTACTGAAGCAGTGGTGAAACTTAGGCCAGCCCTCATGGTTGACCTAGATTGCATCAGGGCAAGACTAGTCCTGCAGTAGCTCTCAAAGATGGAAGGTACATGCTGATTCTCCTTTGTCCCTGTCCTGGCACAAGAATGAATCTTTCCCATTGAGTGGTAACTTACCCAGCAGGTATCCAGATAAAGTCAATGGGGCTACTTAAGGCATAAGGTACTACTCAGCATAAGGGTGGCAGAATCAGGCCCTTTTATACATTGAAAAAGTAATCTCAAATTAGTTCTTTGTGCTTGGGTGAAAAGTGCCACAAAAGAGATCTTGTAACATTTTACAAACATTAATTCAGTAAATGGCTCTGAAAATTAGGTCAGTTCTATTTAGGTGTCTAAATATTGTTGTCCTTTTGTGTCTGAAGCCAGAGTCTAGACAAATTGCACCAACATCTACCAATAGAAGAGGTAAATATCTTTAATTCATCTTACTATGTTAAGTTTGAAACATGTAGCCACTTTAAATAGCCAACATTTTAAGCTATTTCACTGATTCATGACAGCCCAGATTTGACAAATATCTGGCATTCTGCAAGACTTATGGATTCTCCCAGGTTTTTCAGTCAGTATCATTGACTGTATGGGAAGATGCGCTATGGACATTTAAGTTCAGGGTATGACAATTCTTTCTGGACACTGATCTGACTATATGAGGGATAAGAATGTAAGTTTTATGAGGGTGCCTTGGTGGGATTTTAATTTTTGGATGTTGACCCTGCACATGCAGCTTTGCATTAGGTATTTTATATATAAACTCAGAGTTCTGAATGGGCAAAGAAACAGATTGAGAAACATGCGCCTAATGCATACTTCCAGTATGGCTGGACACAGCTGTCACATCCTGGCATTCCATTCCTTTGAAAGGATGTTCTATAGGAAGGAAGTCTGAAAGTTTCAAATATGCAGAGTCAAATATTCTACTGAATATTCTTCCAGTTATTCACATAACAACAACAAGCAACATTTCAGTTCTTTTTACGATGAAAACAAAGTGTTGGACTCCTGATTTAAGACTAGTAGGATTTTATGAATTTTTCTGTAGACAATCTGGGGACAGGGCTGACTTTAGAGCAGTGGTGGGCAACCTGCAGCCTGCATGCGGCCTGCCAGCACACTGCTTCTTGCAGCTCCCATTGGCCAGGAACGGCGAGCCGCAGGGAGTGGGAGCTGCAGACGCTGTGCCTGCGGACAGTCAATGTAAACACTATATTGCAGCCTGCTAGCGGATTACCCTGATGGGCCACGTGCAGCCCGTGGGCTGCAGGCTGCCCACCACTGCTTGAGAGGGCAGCAAGCAGGGCCATTGCCTGGGGCCTCATGCCACAGAGAACCCCACAAGGCTAAGTTACATCATATCTATAGACTCACTGTGGGTAAATGTAATATGAGTATTACAGTAATTTAATCTCTAAAAGTGGAAATAAATCACACTAAAGTAGAAGCTTTCAAACTCTGGACCCCAGCGTGTGTAATGATGAGCCTGTTTGGGGATAGCAAGAGTGAAAGCCTACAAATGTTTAATAAGAGTACATGTATTTTAAAATGACTTTCCTTATTTGTCATCTGGTAATTAACATGGGACCAAGATGAAAATAAAAATAACCTGAAGAAGTTCCGCAGAACTGTTGTGCTCCTTGTATACACACTCACAAAGAGGTCTCAGCCACTTGCATGGATCCACCCCCATCGCTAAACACTGCAGAGGGGTTCTCTGCATGGTCTGTGCTGTGGGAGGGAGTGGAGAAGACTGGGCACAATGCACATCCTGGTGGATGATGATATTGCCTCCATTATTCACACCTTCATCATCTCTTGGCTGGGCTACAGCAATGCAGTACACCTGGGCACAAAGCCCTCTGTACTTAGGACATTTCAACTAATACAGAACTCTAGAGCACATCTCCTCAGCAACACAGGCTACCACAAGCACTTCACACATGTCCTCTTCACGCTACACTGGCTTTCCATAGAATGTCAAATCAAGTTCAAAGGTCTTTATCCTTATCTTTAAGGAGCTCAATGGCCTGTGCTCAGAGTATCAAAAAACATCTAAAGCTCCAGGGTGAAGACCATGGTTGAGAACTTTGCTCCTCTTGCACAAAGGAACTCTATAATAAGGAGAAAACTTGTCTGTGCAGGAGACAGAACTTTCTTGGGAACCAGCTTGAGACTGGAATGAACTCCAACAGGAACTAAGGTTACAGTTGTCTGAAACAGGATTTTTGGTTCACAAGCAATTTCAGCATTTTGAAAATTCTCACAAGCTGGAAATCCTGAAAAAAAATGTAGTTTTGGGAACACGGATACATGGTATTTTCTATTATATTTGCTCCACAGGACCAGCAGTTGCTGTGTTAAACTGACATCCTTGCATCCTCTGATTCGGTGAAAGTTGTTGACCCTGACTTGCTTTTGTGAGACCACCACAGTTTTGTGAAACTGTTTCATTAGATATCAGAGGGGTAGCCATGTTACTCTGGATCTGTAAAAGCAGCAAAGAGTCCTGTGGCACCTCATAGACTAACAGACGTATTGGAGCATGAGCTTTCATTGGTGAATACCCACTTCGTTGGATGCATGTAGTGGAAATTGGTTGCCTCTGGAAATTTAGAAAAATTTCTGACCGGCTCTAACTAAGAACCATCACAACTGTAACCACCTTGTACTTCAAGTACAAGCTGCATTTCTTTGAGCTTGCTTTCTCTAAATACATAGCAACATTAAAAGAATCCTACCAAAACAAAGTCCTCTCCTGAACATGCTTCTCTCCCTGAGGAGAGGATGAGGGAATAATCAGATGAGAGTTGTTACTCACATTGGTTAATGAACTAAGGGAAAGTGCTGAGATAATTCAGTCATCACTGTAGTATAAGAACCTACACAGAACAGAACATCAATCTTTCCTGGTTCTGTGGGAAAGAAGGGGGGAATCCATGCAGACATAGGCTGTGTGTGTTTTTTTTTCCATAGAGCCCCCATGAGAGATCTGTAGGCTGCTGTGGTCAGGACCAGATTTCTACGGTCAGGGAACAGGAGATAGGTATGCCATGAGGGTAAGGTAGGCAAACTAGACCTGAGTAACAGGGTCTATACCCAATCCCTTGACCTCCCACAGATCTCCATGGATCTGTCAGGTTTGGGCCAGGTCTTATGCCAAGTTTTTGTGGGGTGCAACCCCACACCCATCAACAGATCTCCATGAAGAGACCATTCCAAGTTTTCTGGCTATGACTCTCCCCCGCCCCCCAATGAAAGGGGGTGATTTGAATGAGGTACTTAGTTACGTGCTTTCCTCTCTGGTCATACTTCCACTACGAGGCAGCAGTAGTGCAACGAGTGGCCATGCAGCAGTGCTCTCCTTAAAGCAGCATCGAGTTCCCCTGGTTCTCTGCTCATCATATTTTACTAGAGCTGCCTGAAACTTTTCACAAAAGCAATTAAAAAAAAATAATTATTATTATTTGGACTCCCCAGGAATACCTGACCAACTCGTTTTTAGCTTGCATTTATATGAAGTGTTGACAATCAGCCCTGTGCAAAAGCTAACTTCCAATGGCTGTGGACACATATGACTGTTTTAAAATGTTCTTTGACTAAGTTACACCCCCAGAGCAGGGATGGTTTTAAATATTGAGCTTTATTAAACTTCATACATACCCCCTCACCCACATCACAAAAGTCCCATTGCTGCTGCGTCCTTTTGAAGTATATCAACATTTTCCCCAATAACTCAAGTTATCATGGAATAGGGTTGCCAACTTTGTACTCGCACAAAACCGAACACCCTTGCCATGCACCCTACCCTGGCCCTTCTCCAAGGCCCTGCCCCTGCTCACTCCACCCTCCCTCCCTCTGTCGCTTGCTCTCCTCACCCTCACTCACCGGGCTGAGGTGTGGGAGGGGGTTGAGGGTTCCGGCTGGAGATGCAGGCTCTGACCTGGGGCTAGAAATGAGGTGTTCAGGGTGCAGGAGGGGCTCTGGGCTGAGTCAGTAGGTTGGGATGTGGGAGGGGGTGAGGGCTCTGGCTGGGTGTGCAGGCTCTGGGGTGGGGCCAGGGATGAGGGGTTTGGGGTGCAGGAGGGGGCTCTGGGGTAGGGGGTGGAGCCAAGGGATTTGGAGTATGGGAGGAGGTTCTTGGCTGAGGCAGGGGGTTGGGGTATGGGAGGGGGTATAGGCTCTGGGCTGGGGATGCAGATTCCAGGATGGGGCCTGGGATGAGGGATTTGGAGTGCAGGAGGGGGCGCCAGGCTTGGGCTGAGGGGTTCAGAGTGCAGGAGGGGGGTCTGGGCTGGGGCAGGGGGTTAGGGTGCGAGGGGTGTGAGGGCTCCAGCTGGGGGTGCAGACTCTGTGGTGGGGCTGGAGATGAGGGGTTTGGGGTGTATGAGGATGCTCCGGCTGGGACCAAGGGGTTCTGAGAGTGGGATGGGGATCAGGGCTGGGGCAGAGGGTTGGGATGCAGGAGGTGGTCAAGGGTGCAGGTTCAGTTGGCTCTTACCTCAGGCAGCTTCCAGAAGCAGCGGCATGTCCCCCTCCAGCTCCTATGCAAAGGCATGACCAGATGGCTCTGTGCTGCCCTGTCTGCAGGTGCCGCCTCCGCAGCTCCCACTGCCCACAGTTCACAGCCAATGGGAGCTGCAGAGCTGGTGCTTGGGGTGGGGGCAGTGTGTGGAGCCCCCTGGCTGCTCCTATGCATAGGAGTCCGAGGGGGGACATGCTGCTGCTTCTGAGAGCTCCGCGGAGCCATGGTAGGCAGGAAGTCTGCCTTAGCCCTGCTCCGCTGCTGACCAGACTTTTAACGGCCTGTTCAGTGGTGCTGACCGGAGCCTACAGGGTCCCTTTTCGACCGGGCATTCCGGTCAAAAACCAGATACCTGGCAACCCTATCATGGGACAGAAATTCATTTTCCTGGCCAGCTGTACTTATAAGTGCTACACATAGCCTTACCCCAGAAGCATTATGATCATTATTTGTATTCTGTTTCATTACAGGTTCTCATGACTCACTTGTAGAAGTTGCACGATACATATATAAGGACTCTTGCTATGAACGTAATTACCCTTTGTGGGCGATATATCTTGTGCTCAGCTCAGCAGCATGTTTCAATTCAGTTTTGAGTTGTGGGAGCTCATAGCTGAAGGAGAGCTTAAAAATAAAGTCAGTCGAACCTCTTTGTTTTTCTGCTGTTTAAGAAGAAAAAGCTTTTTTAAAAAAAATCAATGAACTGAGGTTCACTCTACAATATTTCCTATCTAGTGTACAGTATGTGAGATGAGTGTCCAAGAGTGATAACAATGCAAAAGAGTCCAAGGTTTAATTTGGATGAGCCCTGAAAAAAAAATCAGACCCTTTTAATTGGGTAAAATCCTGATACCAGTAAAATCAGTAGGAGTTTTGCCATTGACTACAATAAAGCCAG
The DNA here is from genome assembly GCF_016161935.1 of Mauremys reevesii. Classification (NCBI taxonomy): domain Eukaryota; kingdom Metazoa; phylum Chordata; order Testudines; family Geoemydidae; genus Mauremys; species Mauremys reevesii. Next base: position 134,388,927 of record NC_052623.1, on the reverse strand, counting down.
GATTTCATCTACTGAGAAACTTTGTGAGAACAGGCATTCATGATATTTCTGTGTCTTCCTGATTCTAATATGGACAGAAATCATGAGAACCACAGCTTGAGTAGCGTTTCAGTCTAGCAGGCATCATGTTCCTATTTGAAGCAGGACATTTACGGGCATGGGCGGGCATAGAGAAATTCTAAACCTGAAACAAAAAATTTGGTTCAGATTGGGTTTGAGTTGTAAGCAAAAGGAAGAGTTGATTTTTGCCCTCTGAATTTTTTTTTTGGTTCACTCAGTGTCTAGATTAGAAGTACAAGTACAGCTGTGACAAATGGGATCTTAGTAGACTTACACTGAACATTAATTTACAGTCTGCAAAAATTCACTGAGAAATTTTCTAAGGGATTGATGGATCAGTGTCATTGATGTCTGACTTGCAAATGGAAGTGTAGGGTCTGATCTTGAGAGATTCTGAGCCTCTGTTAACTCCCACTGAAATCCATGGACTTGCAGGTATTTAGAATCTTTCAGGGTATATTTTAGGTGTACATTTTTGAAAGAGATCAACACTCACATTCTTAGTCAAGTTTCTAGAATGCTTAACTCCCACTTTGGTACCAAAATAAATGGTCAGATTTTTTCAAACTGCTCCACATGGTGGGTGCTGAGATCTTATGAAAAATCTGGCCCCTAATGAATAAAAAGGTAGTGAGTACATCAGGTTGGGGAGACGTTTGCCAGTGTTCAAATCTCACAGTGTCTGCATTCAAATTATATGACTCACTATGACACATGCTATTCTGAAAAAGAAATCATCAGGGGTTTGTCAAGATTCAACTGGAATTTAACATTCTCCTGGGAAAGAGAGGTCATTAGAACCCTGAGATTTAGAATATTGTCTTGAATGACAATATGACAGCTGTTATTGTTTTAACAGACACCCACTGTATAATATGATAGAAAAATGCAAACTGTCGCTGGAGAATAAATGTAAACACAGCTCTACTATTCCATTTAGAGCTAAAAAAACAATACAAGTAACGATCCGAAATGTGAAGGTCTGAATTACTTTGGATATTGTGGAACTGATTCTTCTCTGAGTTATAGCAGTGTAAGGTCCCAATTCAGATTAGGCAAGACACTTCAATGGGATTTAAGCATATGCTTACGTGCTGTCCTGAACTGGACCCTAAATCAGGAGTAACTCCTTTGAATTTGAAGTTACATCAGTGTAAAGTCATAATTGGATCAGAATCAGGACCTTTATTTTCAGAGAGCAGTTACCTGCCCTTGCCTTGGTGAATACATCTGTGCATTTTGCTGCTGAGACTTGTTGGCATGGAGACTGAGGCCTGGTCTACACTGGGGGTGTGGGGGAATCGATCTAAGTTACGCAACTTCAGCTACCTGAATAACATAGCTGAAGTCGACATACTTAGACCTACTCACCATGGTGTCTTCACTGTGGTGAGTTGACTGCTGCCACTCCCCCATCGACTCTGCCTGTGCCTCTCGCAGCAGTGGAGTACAGGAGTCAACGGGAGAGAGCTCGGGAGTTGATTTATCGCATCTAAACTAGACGCAATAAATCGACCCCTGCTGGATCGATCACTGCCCACGGATCTGGCGGCTACTGTAGCCATACCCTAAAAGTAAAGTAGAAGTCACATTCATAGGAATGTCTTCCTGCCTCATCAATCATCCACTAGTATGACTTAGAACACAATTGCTATACCCAAGAGGAAACTCATACTCTGTGAACATTACAATGTTATTTTAAGCCATCAAGGCTCAAGTATAGTTAAATTCAACGTAACACTCATATGTTGGCAGTAGTACTGTTCAATAATAATGTTCTACTTTCAATATTTAAATTTTGAAACCTGGGCACAAACTGTATTAATATTTGTCATAATTATTAATGTAGTAGCAACGATGTACCAAATCATCTCTGACTGGAAGAGTTTACGATCTATGAAGATTTTAAAAAGCTGGAATGAGATGAAAGCAACATAAATCTCACAAATACAAATTTAACAGAGGAACACAAATTTTGCAAATGTCATAAATAAACAGAATATGCTTCTTAAATTGATACTAATTTAACACACAATAAGAATCTTCTATTAAAGTGTTGATCTTGTTCCAAACACCAAAAACCCAGACGAACAACACTAAATAATTCACCTTGAATGTGTCCCCTTCTTTACATATTATGCTAGACAAAGTTCTAGAAGTCTCTTGGAAAGTGGGTCATAGTAAGTCATTGCTTTTGTACTATTGTGTATATCTAACTTTCTCATACAATTCAGAGAGCAAAATGATAAATCAGAGTAGACAGATTCAAAAAGCATCAAATGTTCAAAAAATTTCCATTACTATTTATGATTAAACTAGCTAGAGACATACAGGGTAACAAGGAAACATTCTACAAATACATTAGCAGCAAGAGGAAGATCAAGGACAGGGTAGGCCCATTACTCAATGACAGGGGGAAAACAATAACAGAAAATGTTGAAATGACAAAATTACTTTTTTATTTTCATTTTCACCGAAAAGGTTAGTAATGGTTGGATGTCTAACATAGTGAATGCCAGTGAAATGAGGTAAGATCAGATGCTACAATAGGGAAAGAAGAAGTTAAAAATTATGTAGACAAGTTAGATGTCTTCAAGTCACCAGGGCCTGATGAAATACATCCTAGAATATTCAAGAAGCTGACTGAAGAGATATCTGAGTCATTAGAAATTATCTTCAAAAAGTCATGGAAGACGGGAGAGATTCCAGAGGACTGGAAAAGGGCAAATTTAGTGCCAATCTATAAAAAGGGAAAAAAGGACAACTTCTGTATCCAGAAAGATAATGGAACAAATAATTAAGCAATCAATCTGCAAACATCTAGAAGAAAATAAGGTGATAAGTAAGAACATGGATTTGTCAAGAACAAATAATGTAAAACCAACCCAATAGCTTTCTTTTACAGGGTAATACACATTGTGGATGGGGGAAGTGGCATTGTGGTAGATCTTAATTTTAGTAAGGCTTTTGATACTGTTTGGCACGACCTTCTCATAAACAAACTAAGGCAATACAAACTAGAGGGCGCTACTAGAAAGTGGATGCATAACTGCATAAAACCATTCCCAGAGAATAATTATCAGTGAATCACAGTCAAGCTGGAAGGGCATATCAAGTGTGGTCCTGCAGGGATCAGTTCTAGGTTTGGTTCTGTTCAATATCTTCCTCAATGATTTAGTTAATGCCATAGAGAGTACACTTATAAAGTTTGTGGACAAAACCAAGCTGGGATGGGTTGCAGGTGCTTTGGAGGATAGGATTAAAATTCAAAATGATCTGGACAAGCTGGAGAAATAGTCTGAAGTAAATAGGATGAAATTCATTAAGGAGAAATGCAAAGTATTCCACTTAGGAAGGAACAATCAGTTGCACACATAAAAAAGGGGAAATGACTGCCCAGGAAGGTGTACTGCAGAAAGGGATCTAGGGGCCATAGGGGATCATAAGCTAAATATGAGTCAACAGTGTAACGCATTTGCAAAACAAAGCAAATATAATTCCACAATCTATTAGTAGAAGTGTTGTAAGCAAGATACGAGAAGTATTTCTTCCTCTCTACTCTGTGCTGATATGGCTTCAACTGGAGTATTGTGTCCTGTTCTGGACGCCACATTTCAGGAAAGATGTGGGCAAATTGGAGAAAATCCAGAGAAGGGTAACCAAAATGATTCAATGTCTAGAAAACATGACCTGTGAGGGAAGATTGAAAAAATTGGGTATGTTTAATTTGGAGAAGAGAAGACTGTGAGGGGACACGATAACAGTTTTCAAATACATAAAAGGTTGTTAGAAGGAGAAGAGAGAATTCTTTTCTTCTTCTTAACTTGTGAGGATAGGACAAGAAGTAATGGTCTTAAATTGCAGCAAGGGCGGTTTAGGTTGGACATTAGGAAAAAACTTCCTAACTATCAGGGTGGTTAAGCACTGGAACAAATTGCCTAAGTAAACTGTGGAATCTCCATCATTATCTAACCTGCTCTTAAAAGTCTCCAAACAACTGTCAGGGATAGTCTATATAATACTTAGGCCTGCCATGAGTGCAGGGACTGGACTAGATGATCTCTCAAGGTCCCTTCCAGTCCTATGATTCCATGACAATAAAATCTGCATTAGGATGTTTATTAATTACTAAATTTTAATGTAAAGCCAAAAATAAGAATTTATACGCACACGTTACATTTGTAATATCCATCATGTAGCAGTAACACAGATTTTTGATAATAATTTAAAGGTCCAGCAAGGGACATTTGACTTCAACAGGAATGCTCAGTAAGCAGGAATTACTTCATGTGATGAGGAGTTTACCTATGACATCATAAACTCATCACACATGGAGTTTCCGAGTGCATTGAGAACTTGCAACTCTCATTGAAGTAATATGGTATACATATATCTTTGCAATGGTTCCTAAATTCAGGACACAGCACATCTGCACAAGATCATAATACTCACTTCCAGAATTAAACAATAATTACCATTCTTGTTTTAGTGGAGAAACTAAGAGAGAATGCCATTGATTCCTAATTCAGCTTTTATCTCTTAACTCACTAATAACTTGAGATGGCACACTGAAATTCAGACACTGACTAAAGTTACCATACCAATAGAAAAAAGGACAAAAATTACCACCATGCAAGCATATAATGCCATACAAAAATATATCATAGTAGAGCTTCCAAACTTTATCAGCTCCATCCTGTGGTTCCTTGAAAGCAATGATTCCAACTTCCATGAAGAGACCTAATCCTCTATGCCTGCATTTATCTGGGAACATGATAAATGGTTACTATGATAAGCCCAAGAGTCTACGTAAGTGTAGTAATGTAATACATGGCCAACTTTTGGCTACTTGGTCCACAATAGAAAGGAGAAGTCTCTCCTGCAAATCGAAGACTTCAGTGTTACAGCTGTCTTGCTCTTAGGCTAATCATTTACACCTGTGCAATCTGAGTGCAAAGTGGATATCAAACAATTGCCCACTTTGCACAAGTGTAAGTGATTACACAGGGTGCAAGGCTGTGGAGAATGATGTCCCTGTGTAGAAAAATGGCAAAGGATTTATTACAAGATCTTCTATAGGTGAGATTGAAGGAAATCAAAAGAGTTTAAGAAGAGATAAAGAAACCTGGGCCATAAACAATATAATTGCAGCCAAATGAGGCTATTCTCTTACTGTGGTATCTGCTCTCTGGTGAAATCAATGGAATTTTATGCTCCAGATTTATGCAAAATATAATTGAATATAGGCCTTGGTCCAGACAAAGATGTGAGTTCTGGTTATCATTAAATCCATGTTACAGAGGGAGGAAAGACAACTTGCACAAAGTCACAGGTAGACCTGGGAAAAGAACCCACATCACCAGACTCCCAGATCAGATTATTAGCCCCTGGGCCACACCGATTTACAAAGAAATTATTTCTAGCAGCTGGGGCACTGGGTTGGAAGTCAGGTGAGCTGCGTGTTATTTTCAGTTGGGCTAGTGACTTTGTCTCAGCTGAACAAAAGGTATTTAGGCTCCTGAGTCCCAGTTTTAGGCATCACTGCAATCCACAAAACCTGTGCTTGGCTGCTGCCTTACCTTGTAGGCACCTAAACTCACTCCATGCCTAAAATTTTACTGTAAGAGCTCCCTAGGTGCCTAGGTTTCTGCCTCACTCTAGGCATGTAGACTGCCATCTCCTACCTAAGCACCAGCATGATCCATGGACATGGGCAACACAGGCATCCTAGTGCTTATCTTCCAAACACACACCATTCCCTAGTAGGTGTGCTCTGAGCATGCCTACTGTATTGGGTCCCATTCAAAATCTGGCTGCTGGAAGAAGTGGTGCTTTCTCCCTTACAACATTTAGCCCAGTGATTAGAGCACTTACCTGGGATGTAGTAGACCAGGGATCGGCAACTTTTGGCATGCAGCTCGCCAGGGTAAGCCCCCTGGTGGGCTGGGCCGGTTTATTTACCTGCCGCGTCCGCAGGTTCAGCCTATCCATGATTCACCGTCCCAGGCCAATGGGGACAGCGCAGGCCGAGGGATGTGCTGGCCGCCGCTTCCTGCCAGCCCCATTGGCCTGGGACGGTGAACCACGGCCAGTGGGAGCTGCGATCGGCCGAACCTGCAGATGCGGCAGATAAACAAAACCGGCCCAGACCGCCAGGGGGATTACCCTGGTGAGCAGTGTGCCAAAGGTTGCTGATCCCTGTAGTAGACCCTGGTTTAATACCCTCCCCCCAGCCGCAGGGGCTAAAGTATTTGAACGGGGATCTCCCACCCCTGAGGAGAGTACTTCAGTCACTGAGCCAGGATTGTCCCCAAGTATGTTTGTACAGTACCAAGCACAACCACCACCTCATCTTAATTAGGTGTTCCATGCGCTAGGGTAATACAAATAATTCACGCTACCATTTATTCACTGTTAACTTTAGCCCAGAAAATTTTCCCAAATTATTCTAGGCTTAATTTAGCACATACATTTTACATAGAGCAAGCATGTAATGCTGGGAATTGGCAAACATTTTTGGCATACTGCCATGCATTATAAGTGACATAAAAAACACTATTATGTTGTGTATTGGCACATATCTACAATTGTCCAAAACAAGGAAGCTCTTTTAGAGGATCGCTACATATTGTTATTCTTATTAATATTTTTTCCTCATACTGTTAGTATAGCTGGAGAAATCTGAGTTTTATTGATACCATTTATTTCTTACTTGCATGGTTTGTTTTTAATTTATTTTCTAAATTGCTTTGGAAATAAAATATTATTGGCACATTTGAAAATATGAAGTACTGGGTTTTGGGAGAATTATCTTAATTCCCAGAAAGTTATTTAATAAAAATGGATTTTTTTTCTACTTCTAGTAATAATAATATGAACTAACACAGTTTTGTAAGTATTGGATTTAGCAATGTTCTTAAAATAACTACCAAAGCTCCTTTTAGCTAATAGAGAAAGTGATTTTAAAAAAATCCACATTTAGTCAGTATGGCTCTTTCTTCATTTTTATACAATGCAGCTACTATTAATAAAATAAAAACCATAAATATAATGATTCATTTAATCCCTGGGAATTATACGAGGAATCAATTTGATTTAGTGTGCTTTACACATGATTTTTACTATGTTATAGTAAGAGATACATTATTCTAAAGTGTGCTTGTCTACTAGACTGTGATTGTTCAAAGACTTACACATAGGCTTAACTTAATGCACATTGACTACTTCCATTGAAGTCAGTGGGATTCACAAATGTTTAATTCTTTAATTATTTAGCCCATGAGGAACAGTTTCAGCAGGAGAGAGTCACTGAGACCCCTGTTTCCATCAGAATACTCTGTTGCTGTACTACCTAGTGTAACAGTCAGTAACAAACCATAGCTAAAGATTAGAAAAGTCATTAGCTCAGTAGAAAGTCTTAAGAACCGGGTTGCCTCAGAAGAATGAAATCAAATATGAATCACTTGTCCATGCACACCTAGTAAGTGTCAAAATTTTGAAGGCCTGATTCATTACTGTATTATACCAGTTTCATGATTCCATAAGACTAAGTCAATGGATATACTGACATAAAAATCAGTCTGAGACTGGTGAATCAGTCTCTGAACTCCTAAAGGCTACACTAAGAATGAGAACTTATGGCTTGTTCCGGAGAAACACTGATTACCCACAACCCCCGCCATGTCTTACCTTCTCATGCAGACTCTGTCAGGATTAGGTCCTTCAAGTTTTCTAGGTGATAGTAATTCTGTAGGATAGACCTTTCCTCACTCTTTTTTTCTATAGCCATATGTTTAGGGAAGGAAAAGGTGCTGTATCTCAGATGTGAGACTTTCAGTCTCTCTCTCTTTGTTTTTGGCATTCAGTTGTTCCTTTTTATCTTTTCCAGCTATTATCACCAGGCAGAAGATTTGCTACATGGTGATGTTGCTTCTTCCAAAGCCTATTAAAATGTCATTTACTCAGGTTGCTATGTTGCAGATCCTTTACCCCTCCCCCACACTGAGTGTCACTCACAGTATCAGCGAATTGGGCCTGCTCTGGCAACCCTAACATGTGAGTAAATCCTATTCACATTAATTGTCCCATTGATTTTAACACAGGTAAGGTTATGTGACCAGGCTAATAATTTTATGCCCTTTAGAGCCCAGTAAGTAGAACTCCTGGACTTTTCTCAAGTCTTTTCTCAAAGTTGTATTGTGACACAGCAGGGCTTCCTCCCAGTTTATCAAGCATTCACTTCTTTCCTTAACAAGCATCCCACTCACCTCTAAGTGAAGCCAATTAAAGGGATCAAGGTTTATTTCTCCAAATGTAAGCAGATAGACAGAAACAGCTCCTCAGATGACTTCTTGTCCTAGGGTTTCACAGCCTCTCTCTCCAAGGGTCTCTGGTAATCCTGCTTCTCGAAGCTTCCCAGCCCCAAACAATTCCCTTCTCACAGTCATCTCCCATTCCTCCTCTGAAACACCAGCCTCAGGGCTACCTCCCTGAGGCCCTAGCTCCAAGGACCTACCACCAGAGTTAGCACTACTCTTCTGTGGTGGTGGTGGTGGTGGTGGTGGTTCTTCTTCTTCTTCTTCTTCTTCTTCTTCTTCTTCTTCTTCTTCTTCTTCTTCTCCTCCTCCTCCCCCACCCCCACATACTACCGCTCCCTCTTCCTCCCCCTCTGACAGGCCTTTATAGCCTCAGGTGTAGCCCTGCCCCCTTTGATTGGCTCAACTGGTCCCACTTGCTCTAACACAGGGGCACTGGGCCTGGTGTACTCACAGGTACCAGCTACCCTGTGACATATATACTTTTTTTTTTACTGTACATATCTCTGCACCCAGTATCTGTATATTTCCAGAATGAAATATGATATCAAAAGATTTAATATCTTGCTTGCCTAGCCAGATTTCAAAAGTAATATTGCAATTAAGCTCAGTGAGGAACATTATGGGTAGGAAAAAAATTGCCCGGCTCAAAGAAGAGAAGGCTTAGAAATCCTCAGAAAACCTAGGAAGGTCAGAAATAAATGTCTCATTATAAGTATTCCTTTATTATTTTTTTCCAGTGCCTATTATTAAGCATGCATGGGTGATAGTACTCAGAATCAGTTGCAGCTGGTCTTATTAGGCAGCCACAAAACAAATTGTATTTTACAACATTAATAATTATTTAGATGTTATTAACTAGCATTAGTTCTATGGTAATGAGTAGTGGTACACTCCAGACAGGCAGATAAGGGTGTTTTTCCCCCCAGGGCCATGATGCTGTGCTGAAGAGTTTGTACTCAGAGGGAAAAGGATAGGATTACTGAGATAAAGCAGAGTCATACATTACAGTCACTGTGGGGGATTGGGGATGCTAAATTTAGTTAAAATGAATCTGGTTAGAACAGAGTGTACCAAAACCCTCTAGCCCAAACCAAAACAACTCTGAGTGTGTCAGGATTAATAACAGCTGGAAGTAGGAACAGAGCTGACTTTCCATTTCTAATGCGCAGTTCGGCATTGAAAGTGGCAAGATGCTGAGTTTATCCCTTATTTATCAAGATTTCTCTTCATATCCCAGCAGCCCTCTCAGATTCTGGCTGTGGCACTGTTGATGCAGAGAGGACAAGGTGCTGAATGACAAAGTAACTTGTTACTTCTGAAACATTGGTGCAGGGTGAAATCTTTCAATAAATTGGCTCAGGCTTCTCAACTCCCTGAGAAATAATAGACAGGCAGTGATCAAATGAAAACAGCAAAAACTCCAAACCCAGGAACATTCTCTAAAAGAAAGATAATCCAAAACTCTGTAAAATTAGGGTACAGTAACCTTCCAGGCCAGGCATATAGCTAAAAACAAAACAAACAAATAACAAATGTAGAGCTTGTGAAAGATGCCAACTTTCAATAATCCTAGAAAATGAAGTCCTTTATCTAGCCACACAACAGGTGCAAAAGGGGAGTGCAAGTAGGCTTAACTCTACTTGGCCTGAAAGCAGGGTTTGAATCCCCAACTTTCAGTGCTAAAACATATTCCTTTTTCTTGAACTAATGGCATAATTTCTATAGTTGGTAGCTATAGTAGGTTCTTATCTTATTGTGCACCAGCCAGTAGAGGCAAAGACCCACACTACTCCTAGTGTAGATTATACACACTCTGGGGAAGCACCTGAAGTCTCCCAAAGTACAAGTCCCATCCTAGCACAACACTTTTTATAGCAATATCTTATTTAGGTTGCCAGAGCTAAAAGCATAAACTTCTGCTGCATGAGTTAAATGAATTACAGTTGGCAGCTTCTGTTCTATTATATGAACTATATAGAGTTTGTATAATAGAGTGGGACAAAGATGCACACTCTCCTAGCATGGCTTACAAAAGTTTTCCCATGCTGCTTGGCCAGCATGCCTCAGCCTATTCAACAGGGACCACCAATGTAGTAATTATAGCATTCATATATAATAGTTCTTTTCATCTGTAGACCTTACTATTATTCCTATTTTACATAAGGAGAAATTGAGGCACACAGTGGGAAAGTGGTTTTGCCCAAGGTGGCACAGTGAGTCAGTGGCAGAGCCATGGACAGACCCCCCAAGTGTATCAATTCCTAGATCAGTGCCCTGTCCACCAAACCATGTTCCTGTAAGTACATTTTGTTGGCACTGCACTGATGTCATCCATTAAACCCTACCCCATCCCTAAAACTTTTATTCCAAATAATGAGAAAGTACGAAAACAAAACAAAACAAAACACATCATGCCTATCAAACTGGAACTGCATAAAAATGGAGTGCCAGCAAAGATGGTGGATTTTGTGACCTGAACTAGACACTTATCGGTAGATCCACAGAAAGGACTTAGACTTAGCGTTTACAATCCAGTTTTTCTACTGTGGAAGCAAAGATGTCTGAAAGACAAGTCACAATTCCAGAAAGTAACTTAATTAAAAGAAATAATCCTAACCTGAGGTAAAATTGTTCTATTATTAAGAACTTTAAATTTCAGCCAACGGTGAGAACTGGTTTAAAACAAAATTTGCAATTGATCGTATAAGCTATGAAAAAAATGTTGAAAGAATCTGATGTGTGCCAAAGTGACTCTTTTGGCTTTCTGCCAAAGGCAACTCACGTCAAACCACGAGAAAGTTGACATTTTACTAATTAAGTGTTAGGACTAACTATTTCAGCTAATCAGAAACTAGCTTATACATTAAATCACACTTTTAAGAATAGGCCAGGTTCTGATTAGCCAGAGAACACAACAGGATGTTCGGTCATTGCTAAGCAATGAGAATATAGTTTATTCTAATAATACTGCAGAGAAAGAATATTCATCACTCCATTATACCAATGCCTCATCATCAGTGTAATGGAGGAAAAAAAAGTCACTGGAATAAGATAAATAAGATAAGTCCTCATAAGATAAATTTCTCCCACTTCTATAACTATCTGGGTTTGTTTGTCCTTTATGCTTTATCCCCCATCAAACCTTTGGCATTCACGTAGCAACAGATGACCATTAGCCCATGATAACAGTTGATTCTACTGACCACCTTTGTTAAGTACATTTGGGTGGGCCAAAATTCGTTTGTCAGATTCATTGTTAAGTGAGTTGGGTCTGGACCAGTGTAAACAGTGCCACATCAGTCCATGCTGGGTGAGGGGGAACATACACACAAAGATCCTAAAAGTACAGTTTGGGTTAAATAGCACTGTAGTCTTTCATCCAATGCTGAGGTGGGAGAACTATACTATGGAAGGCCTCATATCAACTGAGCAGGTGGGTAAATAATGCCATATCACAACATGCATGGCAAGAATCCACACTAAGATCCTAAGGTGATGAACCACATGCATGGGGAGGTGGGATCCACAAATGTCTCAGGGGTGTAGGTGAGGGGTAAATAAAACTACATCATGACATATTAGGATGGGCTAAATAATGCTTCATTGTGAGATGCAGGAATAGGGGCATCCAAAGGCCTTGAAACTGTGGATGGAGGCATAAAAATCCCAAACAAAGCCTCTGTCTCACCATATATTTTGCAATCACCAGAAGATACAGGAAAAAAAGTGTTAGAGGAGGGGAGAGAACAGGTCACACCTGGGGGAGAGAAGTGTTTGAACACTGAGAGGCTGGAAGAGGCGATGGGGGCTCCCATGGTATGTGTGTGGGGAGTGTTGGTGGTTCCCATGTTTCCCCCCTTGAGCAGGACAGCAGAGAGTTCTGCACCCCTTGGCTCTCTGCAAGCTTGTGGAGGTTGTATTTCCCTAGGGGCTGCCCCGTGGGTTGAGGTAGTGGGGATTGCCCCAGCTCCCCTGCCTGCAGGGAGCTCCCCATCCCAGTGCCCCCTATTTTCTCCTGGTCGCTGATGTGCTGCAGGTTGCAGCCTGTGTCCTCATGGCTCAGCTCGGGCTTGGGGCAATAGGATTCCAGCTGGGAGTGGGCATTCCTGCACACCCTGGGGCTGGAGGAGATACAGCAGGAGCTGGTGTTCCCCATCTTCTTTCACTGCCTAGCCCTGGCTGCTTGGCCTGGCATGGAAGGATGCGGGGGAGCCTGACACCAGCGGCGGCGAGAAGCCATGGGCAGCAGCAACGAAAACAACAAACAGGAGAGGAAGAGGTGTCGGCAGCAGCTGCTCCTTCCAGCCATGCTCACCGGCTGATCCCCTCACCATCTCATCCAAGACACCTTGCCCCAAACATGGCCAGCCCCACCAGCAGAGCAGAGGGCATAGCAGCTAAATCAACCTGCCCTAGCATCATGAGATTTTTTTCCATGGGACCCCAAATTGGCCGGGGCCCCTGTCCACAGGCATGTGGTATTCCACCACTGGCTAGGTGCCTGGGCATCAGGATGTGGTGGACTTGTATGCAGCTCTGGTAGATTTGTTGGCACCACGGGGACTTTACCACTGGAAACAGGACCTAAGGAATTTAGGCATCTACAGGGTTACACAGCAACTGAGCAGGGGTTTAGAGGATCTAAATTTTGGATTTAGGAGACTAAAGTGGCAGCTAGCCACCTAAATCCCTTTATGGATCTAGTCCTTATTCACTAGGAATGATACCAAGACACTCTATTCATTTCAAATAGTCATCAGATGTTAACTTGTACGAGTTAGAGATGGAAGGCTCTGTATCCTGTGAGTCATGCACCCTCTCTGCATGTTATCATTTCTATTAGTGCTAATGGGAATTATGTGTGGCTACCACGAAGAGAACAAACTCTGTAAATTGTTTTGGAATAAAAACAGTAGGTGACTGGTGAACTCTCACCCCCAAATCTGATATTACAGAGCGTTTTCTTTCAAGTCAAATCACAGTCTGTAATGAGGTACAACACCAAATGAGAAAGGGTCAAAGAAAAACTGATTATAAAACTCAAGATTATCTTTGAAAAGAGAGGAGAGTGGAAAGATACAATAGGATGGGCTGTCAGTATCATTGCTAGCCAGTTCAAGGCAGAAAGCCTGCTTCTTACCTTGATAAACTGTTAGCAATAGGTCACAGTCAGCTGCTTCTCTTATCAGCACCAGGAGCTTAAATGTCAACGATTAAGTGTTTCCATGGAGATCCCTCTGAGTTTCACAAATGTGGGCACATTATTTACGCCCACACTCTGTAGGATAAGTGATAATGACAGTGTGTTTTGTTGTGCCCTATCATATCTGAAGCAAGCAGTGCAGCTGGACTATGAAATGCTTATATCAGAGTACAGTGCCAGATCTCTATGATGGGAAGCACACCTGTTCATTTTGATTTCCACAAACAATGTCTGGGAGAAAAAAGGCCAGCTTTGTTACAATATATTTCAGGAAGCCGACTCCAAGACAGGGGACAGTCACAGCTGCTAAGTATTAACAAATACATTCTTTCCAGGGAATGAACTAGGTAGCACATCACCCGTGACCTACATAGAATGCACACTATTTTGTGGCCAGTACATTTCAACGGTGATTGGGGTATCTTGTCTTTTCCAAATTAGCTCTACATACAATCCTATTAGTTAATTCATGCAGCAGAGACTTTGTGTATTTAGAAGCACTTTGGATTGGGGAAAATATTGCAATTTTTTCTTTTTTCTTTTTCTTTTTTTGGTGACTACCTGTTCCACTATTTAAATATAATTATTTCACCCATCTTTTTGTGTTCATTTCCCACAAATTATGTCAATATCAATGTTAAATAGTAAATGGTTCAAAAGTATTTGCAGGCGAGTTTTTGAATTTGTACAAATGGGTATTTGTGCCAGAAGCATTTGCCTGATCTTCCAGTGAGGAAGAAGGAAAAATACAAACAACCAAGGGACTTCTCAGACCAATCACAACTTGGCATTGCAGCTCAAATGGAATATTGAAAACTCACAGACAGTATTTATACCTGCTCCTGTATTTTTTACTTCATACAGCTGATGAAGTGGGTTCTAGCCCATGAAAGCTTATGCCCAAATACATTTGTTAGTCTCTAAGGTGCTACAAGGACTCCTCGGTTTTTTTTTCTGATATAGACTACCACGGCTACCGCTGAAACCTGTCACAGACAGCTGTTGGCAATCCATATTGTTTTTAAAATGCAAAATGTTTATCAAACAACTCTGAACAGCAAAGAAATCAGAGGAAACTGCAATTGTCTCACATATATGTTGTGAATGGAAAGAGGTTAGATTTGTTGGCTAACTAAACACTCAGCTCACATAGTTACAGCCACATGCATCAAGGTGGAAATACAGAACTTAATCTCTGAATATTAGGTAAATGTTTGTGCTGTTAAGGTCCTTCCAGGAGCTGCACTTCCCTTCCTCTACTACAGGCAGAAAACTGAAGCCTACACTTAGGCCGTGTCTACACTAGCACTTATGTCGGTAAAACTTTTGTCGCTCAAGGGTGTGAAAGAGACTCATTGAGCTGGTTTTATTATGTCAACGGGAGAGCTCTCTTCCATCAGCATAATGCAGCTACACAAACACTCTTACAGTGGCAGAGCAGTGGAGCCTTCCCCTTGCCTCTTGGGCACCACCAGGGCCAGCTCCAGACCCCAGCGCGCGCTTGGGGCGGCATTTTGCCGGGAGGGCGGCAGGCGGCTCCGGCAGACCTTCCGCAGCCAGGACTGCGGAGGGTCCGCTGGTCCCGCGGCTCCGGTGGACCTCCCGCAGGCATGCCTGCGGATGCTCCACCGGAGCTGCGGGACCAGCGGACCCTCCACAGGCACGTCTGCAAGAGGTCCCCCGGAGCCGCGGGACCGGCGACCGCCAGCGCGCCCCCCGTGGTGTGACGCTGTGCTTGGGGCGGCCAAATTCCTAGAGCCACCCCTGGGCACCACACATAAGGGATGTAGGAAACAGCAGTCCCTGATTTGGGCAGCATAGAGATTGTTGCCAGGCTATACTATCCTAAAGGGTGGAACAGTTTACACGGTCTTCCTGGGAAGCTCTGGGTGGGATCGTGCTTACTGAGGCCCAATTCCTCCCCAAGGTTCCACTGTGGTGTGCATTTTTCCTTATTCAGGGTAGTAGCTAAATCTAGACCTGACTCTTTACCTAACAGCTGGGCTGTAGCCATGTTTTGCAATATAATTCCTGGAAGTACCATGCTGCATGATGGCATTTCTGGGAATGGTAGCACAGTACCATAAACTCTGATTTAGTGTGCAGCTTAAATTAAATCCTTCCTGGAAGTATGGTTTATCCATAGAAGATGTGGCTATTTAAGTATTCAAAAATCTCACCCAGATGACATCTGTTAAAGCTATTTGTTTACAGTTTTAAAAGAGACAATTCTCTAGTGAGGACAGCTTACTGAATCTAACCATCATGATATTTATATGCATTAAGAAACATATGCAGCCAGATTAAATAAATAATAGATTTGTCTTATGTTTTGCTGTATCTTATCAAGGCCTCAAGCATTTTTTGGCAGTGCTTAAGCAAATGCCAGACAGAGTATTTCTTAAGATTTAGGATTATGCTGTCTAAGGACAGACAGCTTGTGTCACCAGTGCTGATAACAAGGTTGCATGAAACTGAAGTAAGACCACATATTCCTTTCAGTACTATAACAAAAATAATTTAGACTTTAAGATTAGGGTTATAGAAATTTGGGTGTGGTGATATGGGAAAATCTGCATTGCTGCTACCTAATCCGTACCTCTTCGGTGAATATGTAACCCACATTTCATATATCCCTCTGTGCCTAATCCACAGAGGACGTGAATCTGCTCAAACCATAGCAACCCATGTTTCAGTTCTGAAGGTCTAGAGTTCAGACACTCAGGGTGACTAAGGTGATGCTCACTGCAGAAAAATTACTTCAATCCCGCAACCCTCTATGGAACCCTTACACTCAACTTTGATGCTGAGGTTCAATGGAGAGTTACATGGAGTGTTTCGACCACTCAAAACAAACAGCTCATCATTGACCCTGCTGAGGAACCACTGGCTTTTGATTTATGTCAGAAAGACTGGTGCAGATTGAATCGCATCAGGACAACACATGGGAGATGCGGACAAACCCTCTTTAAATGGAAAATGAAGCAAACACCTATGTGCGACTGTGGTCACCAGGCACAAATGATGGAGCACGTCATATCTGAATGTCCCCTTCGTTCTTTTGCCGGGGGCCTGAAGGACATTCACCAGCTCACTGCTGTGGCAATGTGCTGGCTATCAAACTTATATATACATTTGTAGCTGTTGTTAGCTACCCGAGCCAAACGAAAGAAGACGACTTAAATATCAGAAACTGTTGCTTTTCACTAATAGTGAATTCACTTAAAATGATTAAATAAGAAAAAATGTATGTAAAAGTAGTTATCTGATCTTAAGGATTCCCATTTATGTATAAGAATTGCAGACAATGTTTACTGTGTATTTTAATTTTGAGTTTCTGTCTTTATGAAACACAATCAGATTTATTAAAAATTACCTTTGTTTGCAAAGTTTGGACTCTTGCAAGGTTTGATAACCAGGCATATTTTAAACCAAATCAAATCTCAGTGTTTTGGCTGTTGGTAGAACCTTATTTCTAAGAAATAATTCAGTATTAAAAAGTTCAATATTGTCATGTCCTGCTCCTCTCAAAATAAATACTGATGAATGGGTTGGCCTCTCAGAGGCCCAGAAGCAATCAGAGAGATTCCAGTCTGATGCTGGATTGTGCTTCATTGTATGATATTCTTCAGAGTAGTACAGAGCTTCCTGGAATTGATATGTCATTCTTCATTAAGATCCAGGAGTGATCCAACTTCATCTTCACTTTCAAATTGTAAATCTATACGTCAGGCAGTTAAAAAGTTAGAGATGAATGTCTGACACCCTTTTCAGACCCAGAATGAAAACTAGTCCCTACAGCTATAATATATGCCTTACAAAGGGCACCACTCACATCTAATTTACACAGAGCAAGCATGGGTGTAGCCCTTGGTATTTTGTAGCTTTTAAGGGGAAGGACTCATGCACTGTGATTTAAGAGGTTAAGATTATATATGTGTATTTATTTATTTTTTCAACTAAGGAAGCAACTCTTCCATGTCATTGCCATGTATTCTTAATTCCTAAAGAAATTAATCTGATTGTTTTAGGTAATACTTTGTATTGTACGTTTTGTCTTCTATTGCACTTTTGTCAAGTATGGTAAGTTATATTACAATGTCAAGAGATTTAAAATGCAACCCAATCTTTAAAACTCTGTGGTGGAAGGACAGATTGTAGCTATTAATCCATTTCAGGAGATAGTTTATTTGTAGCTTCTAGCATTTAATAGACCAACTTTTAAGGTATGAACACAGCAGTACAGGGGTTTCCATACAGATCAAATGATTAATACACGTAGTTCAGTAGTCTGACTGCAGCAATGGCCAGGATTATTTAGGGAAAGGAGTCCTTCTTCTCCACAGTCCTAACACACACAATCTTTATAATGCACTTAGACAATTGTACAATGTTACATTTTGGAAGAAGGAGATAAAACTCATTTCTGAAACAGTAGACAAAGAGTTTATGCCTTGAGATATGTGGGTTCATATAACTTGTAACTTTTAATACCAGCTTAGAACAGTAGTTCCAGATTTTTTTAAATTGTGTATGTATTCAGCCTTCTAAACTCTTTACCTTAGTCACTTGCATGTATTTGTGAATTCCTACAATAATGAAACACTGGGAAAAATGCCTACAACACTGTATATAAAATAAGCATTTCCTTTATAGTAACAGGCAGTCCCTGTCTTGAAAAGCCTGCAGTCTGAATGCAAAGCAAAAGAGTGATGACCAATGCTGCTTTGTGGGCATAGAGGAGTTATGCTCAACAAGGGAGCATGTGACTAGGCACTTCTTTTGTAGCTGAAGATCACGCTTCTCCTTAGATACACATTGTCTCCTTGGATACTCATTCTTTTCTCACACTGAATAACTTTTTGCTCTTAAGAATAAGGGAGCAGGCAGGCAGTGCATTAGAGACTTCCACTCAGTACAGAAGAATTTGTATGGTGCTTCTGCTTGTGCCCATATGTTGCCTCTGCTCACACTTGTGCTGAAGTCCAGAGTCTTGCACCTTGCTGCACATCATGCAAGATAGAATTGAAGCCAAGGTGCCCCCTTGGTCTTGTATTTTGGAACAGATTGCCAAGGAAACCTGACTTCCAATATATCACAAACTGGGCCAGACCCTCAGTCTCACTCTGTCCTCTATGCACTGCTCTGGCAATGCAAAAGTGATACAGCTGGCTTAAACAGCTAGCTAGTAATCCCCCTGGTGTAGGAGAATCCATGGGTGGCACAAAGTTGCCATCAATATTTCCACAATTTATTGTTAAGCAAATAGGCCAAAGTCTTTGACGGAAGGTGTTTAGTTTCTGGCCCTGACTCAGAATCCATTCCAGATGCAGGTAATCTTCTGTTACAAGTTTCTGGATTACTAGAGTACTTCATAGGAATATTTATGGACCAGTATATAAGCAAATTCCACCTCTGAGTATATAACCTTTGATTCAGCCTGTGCAATAAAAAATCACACCTATAAACAAGTTGAGTGAGCTTCTTGGCAACAGTCTGTTTCTTGGTGTCTGTCTGATATTGCATGTTGTGTAGATTATACTGTCCCCTTTAGCTAATATTGAAATCGCATCATCACACCATGCAAAATAAAAGTGGATCTTGCCTCGCGTGGGTGATTTTTTTCCCTTGTATTTTCAAGCCTTCTCCATGCTACTTGGTGAATTATCTGTCTGCTCAATTTATTCTCCACATTTGGATGTGAGCTTGTTCACAAGTTATGTACTTGTCTATAGAACTCGGTCATGTTAGCCTGGGTTTTCTGAGCATTCTCAGTCTCATCTCTTTCATGCCTATTACTAATATATCATAAATTAGTTCATTTTCTAAGAGCTGGTAATTGCATGAATCGCTCATTTTGCAGTTTGGCAACATACTGGTCTATTGTTTCTCCAAATTCTTTATTACACTTGCTGAAAGGATGCCCTTCATATAGGACATTTTTTGTGAGTTGAAAATGCTTTTCTAGGCACTTCTTGCGTTTTACATGGGACCTCTCTGTCTACTGTTGACATATTCTGAAGCTGTTGGAGCAAGTAGCAGCCTTTGCCCATTATAGCTAAGTGTGGCTGCTTTTGTTTTGTTGTATCTAGCCCAATTGCAATTCTGCCCTTTTCACACTGAGATCTAAAGAATGTTCCTTTGCTGAACACATCTCCCTTCATGTCCATCTGCTTGGGGACAGGAGTCTGGTACACTGTCAGGGTTGTTTTCTCTCTTTTTGAATATTCTCAGTTTCTAATTTCACATATCTGCAGGAACAAACTCATTTCAGATGTCCTGTTCAGTGTTTAAGCAGCAAAGGTATGTCTACACTGGAATAAAAGACCTGCGGCACGGCTATGGCTGGCCATAGTTAGATGACTCAGGTTCACAGGGCTGAGGCTGCGGGGCTAAAATTTGCTGTGTGGACATTCAGGCTTGGTTAGGACCCTCCGCTCCTGTGGGTCCCAGAGCTCAGATTCCCCCAGCCTGAGCCTGAACATCTACACAGCAGTTTTACAGCCCCGAAGCCCGAGTCCGGCGACCCTGAGTTAGCTGACCCTGGCCAGCCGCATGCATTTAATTGCTATGTAGATGAACCCAAAGAGAAAGCCAAGAAAGTGCAACATTTCTTACTCCACATATCTTATCCTCTCTCAGAGAGCTCTAATTTCAGGAAGTGCTTGGTAAGTTCCCAGTCATTATTCATATTAGCAGACCATAAGACCTCATGGGAAAGGTATCCATCATAACACTGGCAGATCTGGAACACCACATCTTTTTGGAATGATTTTGCTTTTATTAGCTACATTAGGATAATTATTCCCATTGATTTCAATTCTGCTTCAGCAGAGGTTAGATTAGATGACTGCTCCCTTGCAGCAGTCCTATGGCTATGACCCATTGCAAAAGGGGCAAAAAAGAGAGGCAAGGAGAAAATAGGGCTCTGTTCCTCAGCAGAACTGGGCATATGCAGAGAGGACCTGAGCTGCACAGTCTTCAAATGTATAGCAAGGATCCTGTGTACCCAGAAGCTCCTGATGGTATTGTGCCTCCCTAGCCCACAGTTCTTCCACGACTCCATGTACACAGATAAGGCTACAAACCGCTCTCAAACATGAGGCAAGTGCCTCATGGACCAGATTGAGCCCCGTAAGAAATAATGAATGTGAACAGTGTCTCAGGTAAAGTGACTGGCTATTTATTATTTGATCAGTTACAGATGCGACTAGAGGGCAAAATTATCTGCTGAAATGCTCCATGACGTCAATGGAGTTACACCAGGAAAGGATTTGGCCTAATATTTGTATAGAAAAAGTAGAGGTAAGCAAATCATTGATTTTTTTGTTTTGTTTTGATGGCTGGACCAAAAATATGTGTGTGTGTGGGCGGGGGAGGGGTGGAGGGAGGATGCTGGAATCATTAACTTTCAAACCAAAACTGATTTTTTTTTCTGTTTCTTGATGAAATAAAAAACAGAAAGAGTGTTGGGTTGAAACAAAAATGTTTTATATGTCAATTCAAATTGACATTTTGTTTAAGAAAATATACTATTTACTGAAAATGTCACCTATTCTAATAAAGAGCAACCTCTACAAAGACTCAGAAAGACAGACAATTAGACAACCTTTGTCATTTCCACTAATTTTTAATTTACTTGTAAAGGGTCAGTCAACCGTTAATACCAACCAGGAGGTTTTTTCTGCTGTGTATGCCCATGAAAAGGAATATACAGTAGCATTGCTTCTATTTTTAGAGATTATATTAGCATGAAATCATTGATCGATCAATGTGAATTTTTTACCTCTCAATGCAGTTTAATTTTCTAATTCATTGCTCCAGCCAGTCTCTTTATTCATTTGCTGACGAAGAGTAATGTTTCTGTTAAAATGAAATATTATTAGCTGTACATCCATATACTTATGAATGTGGAAGTTTGGATCTGCTCCAAGAGCAAAGCTGGCAAAAAATAATAAAAATGTTTTAATGGAAACTTGTGAACTGCTCACTAATTCATTCCTCTTGATTTTACACACCCTGAAAGTTTAAGTTACATAAGATGTCAGGGAGGTTCAGGGAAGCATGAAAAAGCTCAGAAATCCATTTTAGCTTGAGAATTTATACTAGATGATGGCAGTGGAGATCCTCTGAAAAACCGCATGGTCTAGCGGAGCCTGAAAAAGTGGAGAGACAGGAGGTCCTGAGTTTTACATAAATGTCCAAATGTATGAAGACCAGTGAGGGTCAGAGATACTAGATCTAGAACTAAACAAATAATTGATATTTCAGTGTGGTGTTCAACAAAAAGTTCTGAAAAACAGTGAGGCTCAGTTTGAACTGAAATTAATTTTTTTTTTGGTTTCTCGACTAAATGAAACCCCCCCAAAAATTTGATTCAGGTAGAATGAAATGTTCCAAGTGCTGATTCAGAACCACATTTCCAAAACAGTTTATTTCAATAATGTCAAAACAAACCATTTTGAGTTAAAAAAAAAACAACTCATTTTTTTATTTGGCTGAAACTATTCATCAAATTTGACCTGAATTCACAAATTGCTTTGTTGCCCCCAAACTGCATTTTTGGCAATTTTACTATTTGCCTGAAAAATTTCACCCAGCTCTAACTAGAATTCAGAATCTTTTGGCTCCACCCTTGTGCTTCAAGGGACTCCAACTTGGGGAGTGAGGGTGGGGGACAGGACAAAAATCACATTTCTGTCTGACCAGCAGGGACAATTATGATAATCTAGTCTGACCTCCTGCATAACACACAGTTACACAAGTTACCCCTCAGATTAATATAACTGAAAGTAACCAAAGGAGTTTTCTACTTTATTTGGGTTTAGCTGTGTAACTTCTGTGCACCCTCAAACCTTCAAACCCAAGTCCTTTCTGCATTGGGTAGTGCTCTGTGAATAGTCTGTGTCACTGTTCTCTCTGTAGGTTCCATTAGGTCTGATGCCTGATCCTGTAACAATCCACATGGGTAAACCCTTACATCTCTGTAGAGCGCCACTGACTTTAACAGGAATCCATGCTGGCATACGGATGTATCCTTGTGGCTCTGATTGCAGTAGGGTCAGGGCCTTAGTCAATTTCTTCCTTGCTGAAAATACTTATAAATATCATGAGAATCCTCATTAATCTTTATTTATAAGGATATTAAGGACAAGGTCCTTTTAAATTAGTCAGTTAAAAAAAATAAAAATGAAAAAATAAAAACTGGCAATAGCGCTTTCACCCACTGCAGCCTGTAGTCATTTTGGAAGCAACTCCTCCTGAAATTCTTCTTTCAAAATTTGAAAGTGTGAATTTCTAAGCAAAAGTAACAGTTCAATGGCTCATAAGTAATCAGATGTAGAAAATGCAGAAAAGTTGATAAAGATTTTGAATTTTCATAAAATGATTTCAAATTTAAACACAAGAAAACTTCAACAACACATTTTTACTTATATTTTGCCCAACTAACAGTTACTGGCTGGATTTTGGGGGTAAATTTGTGAAAAGGGAGTAATAGAGCTACTTAATAAATGCCAAATACAGGTTTTTTGTTTGTTTGTTTGTTTGTTTTTTATAAACACTCTTCAAACTCACAGGAGATGTCAATAAGAAAGTTAAACCCACAGCCCCAGCTGCTCCCTCATTCTTATTCAGAAAAGCAGTGGAAACAAACACTGAACCAGAGTAGTAGATGTGACCAGGAAAGACATAGGCTATACTGGCTTTCTGCTATTTCTCTACTGATGAAGAAAGCTACAGCATGACTGTAATATCTGAACTATAGAGAGGAAAGTACGGTGAAGGAGTAGATCTGAACATTAAATGGAAGAAGCTTCCATTTGGGCAATAGCAACCTAACAGACTTCTCTGATCCCTCGTGCCTTTAGTGATTCAAGAACAAACCTGTCGAAAGACTGTATCCTCTCATTCATCTTGAGGGAGACCATAACAACAGAACAAATATAGAATAAATTATGGCCTACAACAACATTCTCCTTCCTACTCTTTGTCAGCAGGGGGATAGATGTATCTATTAACTAGGCATTTATGTCATGATTTCCTTGCATTACATCACTCAGGACTAATTCCATTTTAAATCAGAGTTTTTCAAAGAATCCTCAGTCATTTGCTTTCTATTACTTTCCCCCACCTCCTTTCAGAATTTATTTCCATGACTATAAGTGAATCACTAGATGGCCAAGTAAAGTGATTGATGCAAGGAAGATTATTCCCCACTTGATATAATGTATAATAGGAACACCATTAAGGAGTTTCTTCTTGCTGCTGAACAGTTGGTTACTGTAATTTGTTCAAGTCTTGCTGTATTTTTTTCCCCAAGGCTCTTATTCATGCCCCAGATTCTTCTTGCTTCTTTGATTTGAAGTAGTAACAGAGAAGCTTCCAAACAATGGGTTTTTTAATGTGTTGCTAATTTTCTCTCTTTGAAATTATGTTCTGCAATCTGCTGCTATACAAAGCATTTTTCTTCTTAATTGCTCATAGCATTAGCAAATGATCAAATGTCTCCAAATAATTTAGGCAAATAAGAATTTTTTTTAAAGAGTAGAATTTTTCACTGTATTTTAGAACAGGCAAAAGCAGCAGGAGGAAAGTAAAATCTACATGGCTAAGTTAACAATAAAAAGTATAGCAAAGGTAGTACATTTGAAAGTAAATGCAGATGCACACATTTTTAATTAAATGTTGAGGATGTAAAATTAAAAATGCTGAATTGGAAACAATATCCAATGGCTACACCATGCACGAATCTGAAGAGTGTAAACACTGAAGAAACAGAATAATTGTTTAATGTGGTCAAGGTCGGAAAGAAAGTGAACACAAAAATGTAGGCTAAATAAGGAAAACTATCACCACTGGAGTCTAAGAGCCTGTGAAAATCTGGAAGTGGATATCTCATCATTCGAAGCATTTAAAATGAGACCTGACACTGCTAGTCTGCAAAGCACATATCTGTGTTAATCCAATAACTGAAATCTCATAGTACTGTATGCAGGGCCACCCAGAGGGTGGGGGCAAGTGGGGCAATTTGCCACAGGCCCCGGGCCCCACAGGTGCCCCGTGAGCCCTGGCCCGGCAGCAGTCTGGGTCTTTGGCGGCATTTCGGCAGTTGGGGGGGGGGGGGTGGCCTTCAGTGCTGCTGAAGACATGGAGCAACTGAAGGGCCCCCTGCCGCCAAAATGCTGATGAAGACCTGGACCACCGCTAGGTGAGTACAAGCGCCACAGCTCCCCTGCTTTGCCCCAGGCCCCCTGAATCCTCTGAGCAGTCCTGATTATATGTGGAGATGGGCTAGATTGGAGTCCACAGGACTTGCTCTGTTACTATGGGCCTGAAGTACCTTGGAATAAAGTATTGGTATAGACTCCTCATGGATACAATGAACCACTGGATACCCTCGCCATGCACCAAGCTTGCCCAGTTTGGGGATGTACTGGCTGGCTCTGGGCACCCAGAGCAGGTAGGTAAGTGGTTTATGCAGCAGATATGTCTTTCAGCTGATTTTCTGATACCAGGAATCTGTGGTTTAGATTTCATCAACTTCTTCTAGCAGAACCCTTTGAGTATATCTATACCTATGTCTCATTGTCTTACTTTCCATTTAGATTATAAACTCCATGAGACAGGAACTTTGTCTTCCTTTATGTTTTGTACAGAGATGAATACACTTGAGATGGTAAATAATCATAATAATCTAACCCAAATGATTAAATTCTTTGAATTCTTCTTTGTCCATGGCTCAAGATGTTGTGTAGGAATAGGAACAGTACTTCCTGGTTACTGGCTCTATTTTAGGTATCTACTAGTATGACTCCCCTCACTGTAATAGGGCTGGCCGACTGCCATTCGTCTCTTCATGGCCACAAGTGACCATGCTGTGGATTCCCTGTATGTTCCCCCTTCTTCAGGGCTCCTTCCAAAAAAAACAAAAAAAAAACCAAACAAACTTGTAACAATCAAAGGAAATTAAAAAATATTCCCCACCTGGAGTCCAATTTATTCAGCTCTCAAGTACATGCAGACCCTTCAGGACCCAACCCTAGTTCAGTATCTCTCTCTTTAGCTGGAAGGTTTCCACTCTTTCTTCTTAGAGCTGGGTCACAGTTCAGTGTCTCTGTGGGAGCCAAACCAGATACATCTCCTCAGGATTCTGTTTCCTTAGTACCCCATGCCCCTCACTGCAGCCCCCTGCTGCCCTTTATAGGCAATTACCTGATCCCACTCAGCTGGGGGCTCATACTGTAATCACTGATGGCTTAGCCCCAGGCTTTCCAACCCATGGGGGGAAGCCACCCTGTTACAATCACTATGTCCCTTGAAGTATGGAAGACAGCTAATATTGTGCCAATATTTAAAAAGGGTAAATGGGATTATCTGAGTAATTATAAGCCTGTAGTGTGACATCGATCCTGGGAAATATAATGGAGTGCTGAAATGGGACTTGATTAAGAATTAAAAGATGCTAATATAATTAATGCCAATCAACATGGGTTTATGGAAAATAGATCCTGTCAGATTAATTTGATAACTTTCTTTTGATGAGATTACTGGTTTGGTTGATGTAATATACTTAAAGGTCTGTAAAACATTTGACTTGGTACGACACAATATCGTTTTGATTACAAAACTAGAATATTAAATGGATTAAAAGATGGCTAACTGATAGGTCTCAAAATGTAATTGTAAATGAGAATCATTGAGTAGGTGTGTTTCCAATTGGAACCTGCACGGTTGGGTTCTTGGTCCTATGTTATTTAACATTTATATCAATGACCTGGAAAAAAAGAAGATCTCTGATAAAGTTTTCAGATAACAAAAAATTAGGGCGAGGTAAATAATGAAGAGTACAGGTCACTGCTACATAGAGATCTGAATCACTTGGTAAACTGGGTGCAAGTAAACAATGCGTTTTAATATGGCTGATTGTACATGTCCATGTCTAGGAAAAAGAGTAGGCCATACACAGAAGATGGGAACTCTATGCTGGGAAGCAGTGACTCCCAGGAGTGATTCAAAAGATTTGGGGATGATGGTGGAGAATCAGCTGAACATGAACTCCCAGTGCAATGCTGTGACCAAAAGGGTTAATGTGATCCTTGGAGTCATAAATGGGGGACTCTCAAGTCAGAATAGAGAATTTATTTTCCTTCTGAGTTTTGTGATCGCTGCTGGAATACTGTGTCCAATTCTGGTGTTCGCAATTAAAGAAGGATTTTGATAAATTAGAGAGGGTTCAGACTGGAGCCCCGAGAATGATAAAAGGATTAGAAAACATGCTTTATATTGATGTTATGTTGATGACAAGATCAACACTGGTGAAAATAGTGCTGCTGTATTGCTTGTGTGGTCTTTTGATAGCCAAGTTCATCCTGAGTATCCGGGGCTAGTGGTTGTTGAGTATCCGGGGCTAGTGGTTGCTCTACGAAATTTGCTGACATTATTGTCAGCGCCAGCCCTGATGAGGAGCCTTTTAAAAGGCATTGGCAACTGCATCAACCTTCAGATACAGTCAGTCAGTTATGTTGAGAACTGTGTCAATCTGCAGGCATAGACACATTCTTTCATTATAGTGTAGTGGTAGATGTCTGGCAGGCTTCTAAGATTCAGAGAAGAAGACAGGTGCTCTGAGATGCATGCTCTTGCCACCCCAACCCAGGACCGATAATAATGGCATTGAAGTCCTGACTGTAGATACTGGTGGCATTTCCATCACATTTGTCTACAAACCATCATGCAAACAATTCAAGTTCACTAATCCACACAACCTCAAACATGACAAAATACAGATGATCACTGGTGACTTTAACTGTCACAGTATCAAATGTGGCATAGCATAACTGATGGAAATGGTGAACTAATTCAATCATGGGCAGATGCACATCACGTAAGCTTTATTCACAACCCAAAGCTCCCCATTTCCTTCAACAGCAGCCAAGAGAAAACAGGGCTACAAGCCTGATTTGGTATTTGTCAGCAACAACATAGCTGGCTAGCATAACAAGCTTAGTTTGGGTCCAATTCCACATTCGTAGCACCGGCCCATCGCCATCCAGATCAATGCAGCCATAACTCAGTACCATTCCAGCACTGCTTTAATTTAAAACAAGGAGAATGGAAAGGTGTGATGGGTTAGATCACAGAACCCTCTTGGGAGCTGCCAACTGATGTGTCAAGACTACTTCTACCCCTGCTTTCCCTGCTAGCTTGGGACCCCAGCACCATGTCTTGCTGAGGCAGACATGCCTGTCTGCTCCAACAAAGACCCAGGGTATGAATTACTTGCCCCAAAGCTGCAGGTTTACGTGAAAGTAGCTTACAGAAGTGTTCCTGTCTGTAACACTCAGATGCCCGACTCCCAATGGGGTTTAAACCCAAATAAATCCTTTTTACCTTGTATAAAGCTTATACAGGGCAAACTCATAAATTGTACCCCCTCTATAACACTGATAGAGAGATATGGACAGCTGTTTGCTCCCCCAGGTATTAATACATACTCTGGGTCAATTAATAAGTAAAAAGTGATTTTATTAAATACAGAAAGTAGGATTTAAGTGGTTCCAAGTAGTAACAGATGGAACAAAGTAAGTCACCAAGCAAAATAAAATAAAATGCGCAAATCTATGTCTAATCAAACTGAATACAGATAAGATCTTCACTAGTTCCAGAATACTTCCTTTTACAGTCTAATCTTCTTTTAGCCTGGGTCCAGCAATCACTCACACCCCTTGCACACTGTCCTTTGTTCCAGTTTCTTTCAAGTATCCTACGGGGTTGAGAGGCTCTCTCTTTAGCCAGTTGAAGACAAAATGGAGAGGTCTCTCTGGGTTTAAATAGACTTTCTCTTGTGGGTGGAGACCCCCTCCTCACTTTTATGCAACGTCCAGCTCCAAGATGGAGTTTAGGAGTCACCTGGGCAAGTCACATGTCCATGCATGACTCACAGTTTTTACAGGTAGCATACATTGTTTACATGCTACCTTGAACATCCTCAAGTAGACTTCTTATGTGGATTGGAGCATTCCAAGATCCATTTTCCTTTAAGTGTTTCTTGATTAGGTACTTAGTTTCAACATTCCTTTCTCCAGGAACTGACCAAATGCTCTACTAAGGTTATTTAGAAATCAAGCCAGTACACAGCCAACATTCATAACATTCATAACTTTGAATACAAAAATGATACATGCATACAAATAGGATTAATACATTCAGTAGATCATAAACTTCACTGAAATATGTTACATGGCATATATAGCATAAAACACATTCTTAGCATATTTCCATAAAGCCTTATTCCCATAAAGCCTTATTTGTACCATCACAAAGGGCTTCTCCAATTACCTTACTGATGTAAGAAAGATCAGGCCAATACCAGATCATTATGACCAGTTTGTCAATGAAGTTTACACTGTCTTGAAGAAGCATATTCCACGGAGTTGCAGAACAAATTATGTGCCCTGACTAACATTTGAGTTGTCAGATTGGTATGCACAATACAAGCAGAAGTTCAAAGCAAATCCATTTGTTGAGGATAACATGGCAGCTGGTGAAGAACTGGTCTCTTCACTAAAGGAAAAAAAGGGTAAGTCATGGCAGAATCTCACTGAGAGTGTGGGTATGACCCACAGAGTAAAAAAGCATGGATAAGCATCTGAAAGCTTAACAATGATCCAGGGAACACAGAGTGACCCTAGAATATTACTGTATACCAGGTTGCCCACCAACTCTTAGAAAATTGCAGGGTACTGAATAAACAACTCAAGATATGGCTTACGTGACAAGACTAGGAGACTTATAATTTTGGGGCACAACAACTGAATTAACCTTTGGAATTAACACCCTCCAGAATGGCAAAGCCTCCTATTTAGACATTTGTACAGAACAAATTAAGCATTTTGGACCAACAATAAAGAACTGGTTACTCAGGTTGTTGAACACATGCTCAGCCATGTACAAGTAGCCAAGATCTGGTGATAAGCACGTGTTGTGGCACTCCTGAGGCCAGGAAAGGATGCAACGGAGCCAAAGAACTTCAGGCCAATATCACTACTATGTCATCTCTCCATATTGTACGAGAGTCTCATCCTAAATTGCTTTCACCACTCATTGAAAAAGCACCTAGTTCCAGAGCAAGCTGGATTCTGCCCAGGCAAGTCATGCACCGGTCAAGTGCAGAATATTTCTTAATACATCAAAGATGGCTTTGAAAAGGGTATGGTAACAGGGGCCATGTTTGTTGACCTATCAGCAGCATGCAACTCAGTAAATCACTGAAGGATTCCCACTTAAATATACAAAATGACAAAAGTTCACGACTTTGTATGATTAATACAATCTCCACTAGAGAACTGACATTTTCACATTGAACTATGAATGAAGCAGAGCCAATTGTGGCAACAGAAAAATGATTTACCACAAGGGAGTATACTCTCACCAATACTTTTCAACATCTATGCCAGTGATCAGCTGATCTACCTCAGCCCAAGTAGTTTTACCTATGCTGACGACATATGCATCACTGCCCAAGCCAAAGGTCTTGCCTCGCAGCGGCCCAGGAGCCGGCCAACAGGGCTGCTAACAGGGGAGTTTGAGTGGGAGTGCCCATTGGAGGAGCCAGGTATCTGTGTTTGCGTCTGTCTTTGTGGTGCTTGTGTCTCTCTGTCGGGGCAGACTGCTGAGCCCTGATTAGGGGGCGGAGCTAGGCGGAGAAGGGGGCCTATAAAAGCAGCCGCCCAGCCAGGCAGCGGCACAGCTGATCGCGGCGGCCCAGGAGCCGGCCAACAGGGCTGCTAACAGGGGAGTTTGAGTGGGAGTTTGCAGGGGGAGTCGGAAGGGGGCGGCGCCGTGCTTCCTGTGTCCCCCAGGTAAGAATGCTGAGCGATGCCGAGACAGCAGCAGCCATGAGCCAAGCAGCAGAGGACACAATGAGGATGATTGCATGCAGCAGCTGTGGTATGTACATGGTCTTAGCGGGGGACCCAGAACAGTACTATATATGCATGAAGTGCCGCCTAATAGAGCTGCTGGAGGAAAAGATCCAGGGTCTAGAGCTGCAGGTAGAAGCCCTGGTAGAGCATGGAAGGGGGTTCGAGCAGCTGATGGAGAAATGGCAAGCTGTGGCTGAAGGGGAATGCTCAGAGGTACAGGGGGAAGCAGGGGCTGGGGCCAGTGAGGGGGGACTGCCAGATGAGGAATATGGGCGGTGGAAGCATGTGACTGTGAGAAGCAGGCCGAGGAAAAGGAGAGCCAGTGAGGGAGGAATAGAGCTAAGGAACAGGTTTGAAGGTTTGGAGAATGAGGAAGGGGTGCAGCAGGTGGTAGCTGACGGTGGGAGGGCAAGGAAAACGGTGAGGAGCCAGGCTAGTCCGATAGAAAGAGGGGAGGCGTCGATGGGGGCAGCACCGAGTTTGGGCCCAGGGAGGATGCAGGATGGCTTAAGGGGCACCACAAGGGATGGTAGGAATGGAAGGAGCTTGCAACCAGGGGGGACGGAGGATAGGTTAGAGGACCGTACTGTCCCCAGGCAAAGGCAGGTCTATCTGATTGGGGATTCCATACTGAGAAGGTTGGACAGGCCTGTGACCAGGGCCGATCTGGAGAACAGAAGGGTGTTCTGTCTACCGGGCGCTAAAATACGGGATGTGGACCTGCAGTTGAAAAGGATCCTAAGAGGAGCAGGTAAGAACCCGTTGATCATCCTTCATGTAGGAACGAATGACACGGCTAGATTCTCGCTAGAGAGGATCAAGGGAGACTATGCCAGGTTGGGTAAGACGCTCAAGGAAATTGAGGCTCAGGTGATTTTCAGTGGGATTCTACCTGTCCCTAGGGAAGGGCGCCAAAGGGGTGACAAGATCATGATGATAAATAGTTGGCTCAGGGAATGGTGTTACAAGGAGGGCTTTGGGATGTATGGGCACTGGGAGGCTTTCGGGGACAGAGAACTGTTCTCACGGGATGGGTTCCACCTGAGTAGGGAAGGAAGTAGAATTCTAGGAGGGAGGCTGGCTCATCTGATTAAATGAGCTTTAAACTAGACATTGGGGGGAGACGGTTGGGAGAGGTCCAGGTACTCTCCACGCCAAATTTATACATTGAGAGGGAGAACAACAGGATAACAACAGATATAGCCAGAGGGGGAGGATTAGGTATAAGGAAGAGGGGGGGGACGGATACTAGACCGACAGGTCATACTGGTAGTACTGTGTCCCTACCAAGTTGGGTGAAAAGGGTGAGAGGAGCCAAACAGCAAAAATTAGGATGTTTGTTCACCAATGCGAGAAGCTTAGGTAACAAAATGGAGGAACTGGAGCTCCTGGTCCGAGAATTGAAACCGGATATCGTAGGAATAACCGAAACATGGTGGAACGGTAGCCATGACTGGAGTACAGGTATGGAAGGGTATGTGCTGTTTAGGAAAGACCGAAACAAAGGTAAAGGTGGGGGAGTAGCATTGTATGTCAATAATGAGGTGAAATGTAACGAAATAACTAGCAATGCAATGGATAATACGGAGTCTGTTTGGGCAATGGTGACATTGGGGAAGAAAACTACTAGAGCGTGCCCTGGGATAGTGATTGGGGTGTGCTATAGACCGCCTGGATCTAGCCTGGATATGGATAGAGAGCTCTTTAATGTTTTTAAGGAGGTAAATACTAATAGGAACTGTGTGATCATGGGAGACTTTAACTTCCCGGATATAGATTGGGAAACAAATGCTAGTAATAATAATAGGGCTCAGCTTTTCCTAGACATGATAGCTGATGAATTCCTTCATCAAGTAGTTGCTGAACCGACGAGGGGGGATGCCATTTTAGATCTTGGTGAGTAACGAGGACCTTGTTGAGGAAATAGTTGTAGGGGACAACCTTGGCTCGAGTGATCATGAGCTAATTCGGTTCAAAATAAATGGAAGGATAAACAAAATTGCATCTGAGACTAAGGTTTACGATTTCAAAAGGGCTAACTTTACTAAATTAAGGTGACTAGTTAGGGAAGTGGACTGGACTAACATATTTAGGGATCTAAAGGCGGAAGACGCCTGGGGTTACTTCAGGTTGAAGTTGCAGGAGCTGTCAGAGGCCTGTATCCCGAGAAAGGGAAAACGGGTCGTAGGTAGCAGTTTTAGACCGAGCTGGATGAGCAAGCGTCTTAGAGGGGTGATTAAGAAAAAACAGAAAGCATACAAGGACTGGAAAATGGGAGAGATCAGCAAAGAAACCTACCTTATTGAGGTCAGAGGGTGTAGGGAAGCAGTGAGAAAGGCAAAGAGCCGGGTGGAGATAGACCTAGCGAAGGGTATTAAAACCAATAGCAAAAGGTTTTTTAGCCATATAAATAGGAAGAAAACCAAGAAGGAAGAAGTGGGACCACTTAAAACTTTAAACGGAGAGGAGATTAGGGATAATCTTGGCATGGCACAATATCTAAACGAATATTTTGCCTCGGTCTTTAATGAGGCTAATGAAGGGCTAAGGAATCGTGGTAGAGGGACTGATGGGAATGAAGATATGGGGGTAGACATTACGGTATCTGAGGTAGAAGCCAAACTTGAACAGCTTAACGGAAGTAAATCGGGGGGCCCGGATAATCTTCATCCTAGAATATTAAGGGAATTGGCGAGTGAAATTGCAAGCCCGTTAGCGATGATTTTTAATAAATCTCTAAACTCGGGGGTTGTACCGTTCGACTGGAGATTAGCTAATATAGTTCCTATATTCAAGAAGGGGAAAAAAGTGACCCAGGTAACTACAGGCCTGTTAGTTTAACATCTGTAGTATGCAAAGTCATGGAAAAAATTATAAAGGAGAGAGTGGTTACGGACCTTGAGGCCAATGGCAACTGGGACAAATTACAGCATGGTTTTACAAAAGGTAGATCCTGTCAAACCAACCTGATCTCCTTCTTTGAGAAAGTAACAGATTTTTTTAGACAAGGGAAATGTGGTGGATCTAATATATCTTGATTTCAGTAAGGCGTTTGATACGGTACCACATGAGGAATTACTGATTAAAGATGGGGATCGAAATGAAAATCCAGAGGTGGATAAGGAGCTGGTTAAAGGGGAGACTGCAGAGGGTCATATTGAAGGGTGATCTGTCGGGTTGGAGGGGGGTTACCAGTGGAGTTCCTCAAGGTTCGGTTTTGGGTCCGATTTTATTTAATCTATTTATCGCTGACCTCGGAACCAAAAGTAGGAGTGGGCTGATAAAGTTTGCAGATGACACCAAGTTGGGAGGTATTGCCAATTCGGAAAAGGATCGGGATATCATCCAGGGAGATTTGGATGACCTTGTAAACTGGAGTATTAGTAACAGGATGAAATTCAATAATGAGAAGTGTAAGGTTATGCATTTAGGGATGACTAACAAGAATTTTAGTTATAAGCTGGGGACGCACCAGTTGGAAGTAACGGAGGAGGAGAAGGACCTAGGAGTCCTGGTTGATCGTAGGATGACTATGAGTAGGCAATGTGATGTGGCCGTTAAAAAAGCGAATGCGGTCTTGGGATGCATTAGGCGAGGTATTTCTAGTAGAGATAAGGAGGTGCTAGTCCCGTTATATAAGGCATTGGTGAGACCTCATTTGGAGTATTGTGTGCAGTTTTGGTGTCCCATGTTTAAGAAGGATGAATTCAAACTGGAACGAGTACAAAGAAGGGCCACTAGAATGATCCGAGGAATGGAAGGCCTGTCGTATGAAAGGAGACTTGAGGAGCTCGGTTTGTTTTCCTTAACCAAAAGAAGGATAAGAGGAGATATGATTGCACTCTTTAAATATATCAGAGGGATAAATACCAGGGAAGGAGAGGAATTATTTCAGCTCAGTGCTAATGTGAACACGAGGACAAACGGATATAAATTGTCAGTTAGGAAATTTAGGCTTGAAATTAGACGAAGGTTTCTAACCATCAGAGGAGTGCAATTCTGGAACAGCCTACCGAGGGAAACAGTGGGAGCGAAGGACCTCCATGACTTTAAGATTAAGCCGGATAAGTTTATGGAGGGGATGGTATGATAGGATAACGGGTTTAGTCAATAGGTCAATAACGTGCTACACTGGTAATTAGTATAAAGGGTCAATGTTGGGATACTGTTAGCCTTTTCCAGAGGGTCTGGCTGGAGAGTCTTGCCCGCATGCTCGGGGTTCAGCTGATCGCCATATTTGGGGCCGGGAAGGAATTTTCCTCCAGGGTAGATTGGCAGTGGCCCTGGAGGTTTTTCGCCTTCCTCCGAAGCATGGGGCAGGGGTCGCTTGCTGGTGGATTATCTGCTACTTGAAGTCTTTAAGTAATGATTTGGAGCATTCAACAGCAGAGTCAAGGGAGAGAATTAGTTCAGGAGTGGGTGGATCGGCTTATGTGGCCTGCATCTTGCAGGAGGTCAGACTAGATGATCATAATGGTCCCTTCTGATCTTGAATTCTATGATTCTATGATTCTATGATTAAAGCTACACTAACATTAGCACTGTCTGGGCTCTCAGTCTATTACACCAAGAACAAATTGTGTGCCAATCCAGCCAATGCAAAAGTGAATCTCTCCATTTTAGGAATTCTGAGGCCAATAGACAGCTATCTGGAATGGGGATCACTTGCCCATTGTTGGAAGCCTGTCTACCTTGGAGTAACACTAGAGCACACACTATCCTCTAAGGCACATGTGGAGAAGACAAAAGGCAAAGTTAGCACCTAGAACATACTCAGGAAGCTTGCACATTCAACATGGAGAACCAACCCAGCAACACTAAGAGCCACTGCACTAGCACTTTGCCTTTTGATAGATGAATGTTCATGTCTGCCATGGGAAAGATTGGCTTACACAAAGAAGCTGGGCCCTGTGCTGAATGATAGCTGCTGCTACATCACAGGATGTCTAAAATGAACAAACATGAAGAGCTTTTATGTGCTTGCCAGAATCACTCCACCACATATCAGGAGATAAGTCATAAGCAAAATGGAATGATTTCAACAGGTCAGAGATACCAGACATCTGCTATAGGGCCACACCACTTCTCTTTGTTGCATGAAATCGTGGAGGAGCATCCTAGCTTTAACAGAATTGCTGTAAAAAACCCACCAATGACTATAGGACTAGAAATGTGGTGCACAAATAGAAATAGTCAATGATGTTAAAATGCACATAGACATTACCAAACAACTTTCTGCAGGTGCAGAGAAGGATTTGTTGATCTGGAGGTGTTATAATTGTCTCCAAATAAGAGCTGGAAGGTCAAAAGTCAAAATGTGGAAGTGGGGTTATTCCAATGATCCAGACAGACACATGTAACTGGTGAAATACAAACCATGGAACATTTGTTGATCTGCTGAACCCTGGAGGAACTACACAGCATGGAAGATCTCACCAAGGCTACAGACTGGGCCATATCATGTGCCCAACACTGGAAAAACCTATGATTATTGTGAAAGGACACAAGAGGAAGTAGTACTTCCATGGGGAACAAACATTTAATAATGAGGTCTTCAATCGAGCAGAGAAAGGCATAACATGATCCAATGGCCGGAAGTTGAAGTTAGACACATTCAGTTAACAAATAAGGTGTAAATTTTAACAGTGAGAGTAATTAACCATTGGAACAACTTACCAAGGGTCATGGGGATTCTCCATGATTGGTAATTAAAAAAAAAGGATTCTTTTCCAAAAGCTATGTTCTAGGAATTATTTTGGGGAAGTTTTGTGGCCTGTGTTATATGGGAGGTCAGACTAGATGATCACAATGGTCCCTTCTGATTTTGGAACTATGAATCTATGAATTATTATCTCCATTTTCAGATGGAGAATTGAGGCATAGTGAGACTAAAGAAAATTTTCAAAAGCCTTCTATTATTAAGAGGTCAATGGGACTAAGGCTCCAGAGTCATTAAGATGTTTTTGAAAATTTTACCCTAAGGGCTAGATTCACAAAAGAGCTTAGCTGCCTAGCTGCAATTTTCTGCACCTAAATCCCAGAATCAGCCCCACTAGGATTCATAAAAACCCCATGCAGCTGCCCCCTGAGTCTTGTTGTCACCTACATTGCTCAGTGCCTAAATTTCTGCAGTAACAGTTCTCTATGCATCTGTGTTTCTGCCTCTGTGCATGTGCACTGCAGCCTCATGCCAGGCGTCTGGATGCTTAAACCCCAGAGGAATTTTATTTTTTCCATGTGACCGTCTGTACATTTCCCAAGGATAAGATTTGGTGACTAAATTCCTCCTACACTCTCTCTCCCTTCTTTTAATCTGTCTCAGACAGGAAACTAAGCTTACAGGATTTTGGCAGTAGTTATTTTAAACTAATGGCTTTTCAAAATATGTAAGTTATAGTTACTGGTAATTGTGATTACAGAAATGTTGTGAACTATAAACTGTCATGTCATGCATAAAAAGAATCTTAATGCTGAACTTAATTCTAGCTGCCTTCAGAAGCTCTATAAATCACATCTATAAATAGAACTGAGTTAGTGCCATGGGGGAAGCCTTTGAATTTTCATAAGCCTCTCTTCTCTTATTCTGTCATCAAAATAAGTCTTGAAATCATACGCAGTTTGCATTCTCTGAATCAGTGGCTAAGTAATGGCATTATGATAACAAAAATACATCACTGTGATAAACCACTGATATGTGCAGATCATCCATTTTGTCCTTGCAGAGTGAAAGCCATTTATTGAAATGACATAAATGGCTACTTTGATTAATACCATTATTTGCCCTTGATGAGATGCTGTTTTCCAAGGAAACCTTGATGCTAAATTACACTCATGATAATGGGAAATGAAAAAAAAATTAGGTTTATTTTATTTCCTGTGCACATATTATTAATGTATTAATTGTATTACTTATTATTATTATTATTATCATTAATTTCATGTCACCATAGAGGTGAGTGGTACATTACAAAAATAAAGATGAAGCCCTTGCCCTGCAGATCTTACAATTTAAAGGACTCAGTTCTGCCTTTACATGCACCTATGTAACTCTCAGTGACTGGAGTGGAAGTCACAAATGCAAATGAGGGCAATTTGCCCCTAATTTAAGATACAAACAACAAGAGGAGATGACAGCACCCTGGGAGTTTAGAGAGGGAGGACAAATATTTATAAGCAGGGTAATCATGCAGTACTCAGGAGGAAAACAATTGCTAATTGCCTACAGTCAGGGGTGGCTCTAGCCATTTCGCCACCCCAAGCACGATGGCACGCAGCGGGAGGCGCTCTGCCGGTCGCTTGCCTGCAGATGCTCCACCAAAGCCGTGGGACCAGAGGACCCTCCGCAGGCACGCCTGCAGGAGGTCCACCGGAGCCGCCGGCTGCCCTCCTGGCGACCGGGAGAGCGCACCCTGCGGCATGCCGCCCCAAGCATGTGCTTGGCGTGCTGGGGCCTGGAGCTGCCCCTGCCTACAGTTATAAAACTGATGTTTGTTTGAGCCAAATGCATTTTCCAGATCTAGTGCCACGTGCAGCGTAGAGCAGCAGTTGAATAGTGCAAAAGCGTTTGTGACCATCCATTACAATTCTGAACCACTGTTTGATTCAGCTGTGTAAAACTTCATTGAAACATACCAATGGAACAGTGTGGGGAAGCCGGTGTCACCCCATTCTGTGGATATGTAGAGAATGATAACCTCCAAGGTTGTCAGACAGGCATCCTTCATTAGCTGTTTTACTCTTAAAAAAATCACTATGGAAAAAAGGAAGCTTCTTGTTGAAGAGACTGATGTTCTGTGTGTGTTCAAAGTCATGTTTGCTCATTTTGGTGGCAGTTAAATGCTTATTGCTCTTAATTCTGTTGGCCCTGATGGTCCATCACTGCTATTCTTTCTTGTGCATCACCCACAGAACTGATTACTAAATTCCAGCCAGTTACCCATAAAAGGCATTACTGAGGGCAAAATTTGAAGAGAGTGGGGTGCTCATAGGAGTTACTGAGAACCTTTTGGGCCTGCAAAACATTACTACAAGTGATGATGCTGGAGAAGGAAAGAATCCAGCCTAGTAGGTTGATTTTTTCAGGGATAGCAGGAAACCTCCCCCACCTCTCCCCATTTTTACTTGTTAGCTGAGTATTTTTGAGCTGGTATCACTGAGAGCTGGTAGCCATGGAATCATAGGGTTCCATTTTTACAGAGACTTTTCAGAGCAAAACCACAGTTAACAACTCCCACTTCCGCACCATTTATTCCTCAGTAATCAGTTAAAATCTATGTATATGGAAAAGTGTGAAATCCAGACAAAAACGGTATATGCGGCGCAAAAGAAAACCTGCATAGTTTTAAATGCATGAAATACATAAAAACCTATAAAATCTAACAAAGTTAGAGAATTATTGTGCAAACATATAGAAAATTACATATTAAATTATTTTTGGGCAGTTGGGGGAGGGAAACAAGTCCCACTTGTGTTTTTCAAAATCAGCATTTAATGTTGAGTGAATAACTTCCCAGGACTCCTCTTTTCAGGTAGTTTCTGAATGCAGTGTTTCCCTAGTGACGTAACATCATCATTCCTGTATACAGTGTTGAAATGCTATAGACAAAAATCATCATAATCCCTGCTAACTGCTAGAAACTGATGCCCATTTTTAAAGGAAGGGGCAGAAATCTGTGCAATACACATTGTGTAATACAGTGATTCTCAACCTTTTTCTTTCTAAGGACCCCCCCTCCCCAACATGCTATAAAAACTCCATGGCCCATTTGTGCCACAACAACTGTGTGTCTGCATATAAAAGACAGAGCCTGCGTTAGGGGGTAGCAATCAGGGCAATTGCCTGGGGCCCCACACCACAAGGGGCCCCATGCAGCTAAGTTGCTCAGGCTTCAGCCCCAGGAGGCAAGGTCAGGGCCCTGGGCTTCAGCCCTATGGCGGGGAGGGGGATGAGGGGCTTCAGCTTTCTGCCCTGGGGCCCAGCAAGTCTAATGCCGCCCCTTGACAGACCCCCTGAAACCTGCTCATGGCCCCCAGGGGGCTCCGGACGCCTGATTGAGAACCACTGGTATAATACACACAAACTGCAGCAAATTATAGCAAACAAGTTAAAAGACAGCCCTTGGTAACTAGACACGGGCCAGTTCAAACACCACAGATCTGAACCACCATAGAATTTATCTTCGAGGTCAGAATCTGAACCCAGACTCACATATGAATTTTTGCGGAGTGTCCCCCTTGCTGTGCTGAGCCAAAATCAATAGTGAAAGGCACTGGTCTGAGGCTCAGCATAGTTGGGTTCAGTTCCGAATCCTGCCACAGACTTGACCTAGGCTAAATCTGTTTCAGTTCTCCATCACAAAGCAGGGATAATAACACTGCTGCGCTTCACAGGGGCCTTGTGTGGTAAAGTGTATTCATGTTTAAACTGCCTGTATTCTCCAGTGACAGGGGCCATCTCAGTACACTCAAAACCCAATATCCTTGATCCAAGCACTCTCTAATTTGGCAGAACTCCATGTAACCAGAGGTGCTGGAACTAGGGGTGCTGCCTCAACCCCTGGCTCGAAGTAGTTTGCATCATATACAGGGTTTACAGTTTGGTTCAATGGCTCTCAGCATCCCCATTATATAAATTGTTCCAGAATCCCTGTATGCAATTATACAAATATGGACCTGACTCCTCTATGTACAAATGCACAGTACATATTAACACTTCGGAGCTGTTTGTGATAGGCCTTTACACAGGAGCATTGTGTACATTTGGGGCTTTTTCTTATATAGGTGCCTATTAACCCCCAGCGCCTGTCCCGATTTCTCACACTTGCCATCTGATCACCTTAGTGCAACCAAAGAAGTATCCCTATGCACCCAGTTGCTTGGAGTGAGGCACAATCCTTCCTTAGGACCGGTCTGTAGTGTCTCCTTCTCAGGCCAGAGAATTATATGCCACAATCTGACAATGTGTGTTAGAAGATCCAAGCCACTCATGACTTTAATAGAAGATAAGCTCACTGGACAAACTTTTCAAAAGCAAAATGGTTATGCCTCTCTTGAGCACAGGCTACCAGCCATTCTAATTATATTTCACAGTTTTACTGTTCAACAGGGACTGAGGTGCTTTTGAAGCACCATCTGGACCAGAATTGTGATTCCATGGGTGAAAGGACAATAGTTTATGATAAACTATTGCCATTAAAGAGAAGCATTTAATTAGTCTTAATACTTGCATAAGAAAAAAATGCAGTATTTTAATATGGTTACTGTGTGGTTGAAAAGTCTCAGTTATTTGAGGGGAAAGAGCTTTCTTTTTCCATTTGTCCCTGGCCCTAGATTCCCACTTCCCTGCAGCAGTGACTAAGGATCATAGATTGTGGATAAAAATAGTTGAACTGATTCAGGTGCGGCAAGAACTGACTTGAACCTTCTCCCCAATCACAAAGCAGATCTGAGCGTCTTTTTGAAAAAAGCATGGTTAGCTTTAAAAACAAAAACAATGACAATGCAATCTGGTGCGTGCCTCCGCAATTCCTGTGGTGTGCCATGCTGTGATTAGACGGTCAGAAATCCCACAAGGCAGACTGTTCTTGTATTTTTTCTGGCCAAGCCAAAACCAGGAAGTAGTGGACATTTTTCAAGAAAGGCTGTTTTTTAAAACATGTCCAGCTCATTACAATTTGGATCATCATCTCAACTTTTAGACACGACTGGTTCCCAACTTGTCCATTTTTAAAGGAGATGAGCCCAAACAAAAACAGTACAGTGTAGATACCAAATATCATAAACAAATCTTTTGGAAGGGAGATGATTTTTTTTAACTAATATTTTAAAACAGTGAATTATAACTCTTGCCTTGCTTCATTAAGTCATGAGTCTGAAAAGAAAAGATCACTAACCAAGAGAAGATCAGTTTATGATCCAAAGCATCACATGCTACAGATAGCTCTAATAAAATCTGAATGGAATGTAGCCCAACACAGTTAATCATGACAAGGTTATGAGATCTAAGACTGGGTGAATTCCTTTCATAAGAAACATTTTTGGGTTTTGGGTCAATCAAAACATTTCATAAATATATGTTGATTTGAAAGCAGTTTCCACCCTCTAGGTTAAATATCTAACCCTAACCCCCATCAACTGTTCTGCTTCATGTAAATAATTAAATATTCACTGGCCAGACAGAAAGTGAGACTCTGATTATAACCTGGTGGTTTGGGCACTCACCTCAGAGACAGAAGCTGTGGGTTTGAGTCCCTGCTGCAGATTGGGATTTTGACACTCCATCTCCCATGGGAGTGCTCTCAATATAAGGGAGTACTGCCTTTTCCATTTTGTGAATCTAGCCCTTCGGTTCCTGTGTGTTTAAAACAGAGTTTTATTTCTGGTTGAAAGGGATTTTTTTTCCAAATGTTGATTTGCCAAAGGGTTTGGGGTTTTTTTTTTGGACCAGCCAGCAAACAAACAAAAAACAAAAACAAAAACCACATTCACCCACCTTGTTCACACAACTCTCATTGTACCCGTTTATGAATGGTAGTGGTCAATGAGGATGGATCAGAGAATTTAATTTGGGCTGCCATATTTATTTACAGCTCAAAAACTACCACCAAGAAAATAACTTCAAACATGTGGACAGGCTGCAGTGAAGAAGGGGAAAATAATAGCCACTCTCTCTCTCACCAGCCTGCCTCCATTATGACACTCAAACCCAGAGGCATCTCACCCTGTCCAAAGACTAATAAACCTGCTTATAAAATTTCAAGGCTTGTTGCTCCAGGCAATCTCCTGTAAGAGGAAATACAGAACTTGAAGAAAGATCAAGGACTCCTTGCATATATACCCCGCTTTGGTGTGCCAGCTGAGTTGATCCCTACCTTGTAGGAAAAGGGCATTCACTCCTCTGGTGCCCTCACAAAAGCTCAACCTCACCAAGGGGAATTTAACACCTGCTGCCAGGACATATGACCACAGATGCACAGGGCTGCCCAGAGTGGGGGGGGGGGGAGGGCAAGTGGGGCAATTTGCCCCAGGCCCCGGGCCCCGCAGGGGCCTCCATGAGAGTTTTTCGGGGGCCCTGGAGCAGGGTCCTTCACTTGCTCTGGGGGTCCCGGAAAACTTTCACGGGGCCCGGGCCCCCGGATCTTCTTCCGCTCCAGGTCTTCGGCGGCCATTTGGCAGCGTGGGGTCCTTCTGCTCCGGGACCCGCCACCGAAGTCTTTGGGGCATTTCGGCATCAGGTCCCAGAGCGGAATGACCCCCCGCCACTGAATTACCACCGAAGCGGGGGCTCCCCACCGCCGAAGACCCCAGGCCCCCTGAATCCTCTGGGCGGCCCTGCAGATGCAGTTAGCCTTGTGCTTCGCTAACAAACCTCACCAGCAAGTCTTACAATCAGTTCTCAGTCCCGAAAACTTTGTCCAAACTAAATTTAGTGGTCCCACATCTGAGGGGTAAACATTATCTACATGAAATACTCCTGGGGGAGTTCTGCACCACTGTGTACGCACAGAATTTATAGTCCCGCAGATTTCTTTGCTTCCCTGCAGAAAAACAATTTTATGATGGGGAAACAAAGGGAAGCCACAAGAGCAGTCATGTGACCCTCTCCAGCAGTATGTTTTGGGTGCACAGGGCAGCTGACAGAGAGGTAAATTGCTGTGGGGCAGGAGGCAGGAAGGGGGAAGACCCAGCTGGTGGGCGGGACTGGGGAAGACCTGGCTGGAGGCTCCTACTCTGCGCCGGGCTCAGCTGCTAGTCCAAGCTGGGCAGAGGAGGATGGGACTTCCTCTTCCCTTCCATGGCATCCAGGGCCATGTCAGACCCACCCCCAGATTTCTCCCCCACATGTAGGAAGCTCGGCAAACTCCTCCCACCACCCCCTGTGCTTCCTGCACCCATCCTTCCTTAGCTGCAGGGGGAGGGATCACTCCCCCATCCACCCAACCCGAGTGCATCCAGACCCCATAATGCCCAGACCCTCCTGCAGAGTCTCACCTCTGTGCACCCAGACCCCCCCCCCCCGACAAGACCCACTCTCCCTGCATCCGGACCACCCCGATGAGCCACCCGCATCTGAATCCCCACCCTATTGAGCCCCAAACAGATGCACCTGGATCCCCATCCCATTGAGCCCTGCTACCCCAGCATCTGGAGCCCCCCACTATATTCCCCACACCCCGACCTCCTGCTGAGCTCTGTCCCTTCCACACACACACTCCCCTGAGCCCCAACTACCTTCACCTGGACCCCCTGCGAGTCCCATTATCGTTGCACCCAGAATCCCCCAACGAGCCCCTGTGCATCCAGATACCCCCCGCACCTAGATCCCCTACTGAGCTGTCCGCACCCAGATTGCAGAACCCTCTCAACTCACACCTGGATCCCCCCACACTAAGCCCCTCCACACTTGGATCCTGCCTTGCTAAGCCTGCCTGCCCTCACCTGGTGCACCTGGCACAGAGGGGCAGGGCCTGGGGTATTTCTGGGGCAGGCCCGGTCCTTGCCCTGTGTCAGGGTTGGGTGCAGCCTCACCGCTGAGTCAGTGTCCAGCGGGGGTGGCTGCACAGTGATCTCCCACCTCTGTGCAGCCAGTGGTCTGTTCTCCCCAATGCCGTGCTGGAGCCTCCATATTTAATTGACAAATAAAATGTAGAGAATTTTGCAGAATTTTAAAATATTGAGTGAAGAATTTTTAAGTTTTTGGTACAGAGTGCCTTTAGGAGTAATGAAAGAGGCCAGGGCAGAGTTAAGCCACTCTCTTCCAGCATTTAGTCCTCAGAAGGATGGTGCAAGACTCATTACATAGTTAACTTTTTTCCACGAACAAACAAGATTGACAGGG
The DNA here is from genome assembly GCF_016161935.1 of Mauremys reevesii. Lineage (NCBI taxonomy): Eukaryota > Metazoa > Chordata > Testudines > Geoemydidae > Mauremys > Mauremys reevesii. Next base: position 134,344,584 of record NC_052623.1, on the reverse strand, counting down.
TGTTATCTTTATCTTTGGAGTGCCGGGTACTAATTAAAAAACTATTAATAGTTTGTATTTCCACAGCACCTTCCATCCTAGAACATGAAAGTGTTTTATAAACATTAATGAATTAAGCCTCACAGCACTGTGTATTATCATCTCCACTATGCTATCTTTGCAGTCAGTATCTCCTACTGTGAATTCTTAGAACAAAGACTAACAAGAACAGAAAATAATCTGCAAAATCAATTCTGCTAAGAGGTTTTAAGGCAATAGTTGTAGCCTTAGATCTTCCTTGGATGCCATATCTGTGTGCTCTGCATCTTCAGTGTACTTTCACTTTTATTATGTCATTTTGACAACAATCATTATATTCATCCAAAAAGCACTCTCAAAAGAACAGCAGAGAGAGTAAGAACTTGACTCTGGAGTTATGCAATTTCATTTACTATCCTTAGAATAAAAAGTTTTGTAATCAAAGGATTAGAAATGCCATTTAAAGCAAGCTTCTGATCAGGAAGCCATATGCTGCTCAGTAGACCCCTGGGGGATTAATGAATATATTGTAGATCAAGTGGAAAGTGTAACATGGAAAAACTAGAGCTCAGCAAAACATTTTTAGACAAACAGTTTATTTACCAAAAAATGCAGATTCAGATCAACAAACTGTGAATTTGTGAATTATCTGAGTAGCTTCGGATTTTTTTTTCAGACTAGGAGACTTAGGCACCATTCAAAATATCAAGGACCCAACAGATCAGTGATTGGAGTACTTACCTGGGATGTGAGAGCTAAAGGTCAGAATCTGCTCTCTGGAGCAGGGATTTGAAGCCTGGTCTCCTCCTCTCTTAGCATATGCACAATGTGCCTCCGGCAGTATGTGACTAGGATTCATCATCAAATTTGGTCCACTGGTTGGATCATTAGCTTCCCTGGCTGGGCTGGGCACTTATGGGGAGTGCGATGTAAACATCTTCTCCCTCTTAATTGAGTATAATAACTGCTGAATTATTGGTATAAGGAGACCAATACCCCCTCTCCTGTTGTGACTCTAACCCTTCATTTCCTTTGCTTTTATTTTTTAAAAAGGTTAAAATTTCCAGAAATTAAACGTTTCATTTTCGGTCAAACTAAATATTTCATTTGATCTGAAACAATTTTTGTCAATGTTTTCAATTTGCCAAACATTCTGAAATATGTCATTTTTGGTTTGGGTCGAACCAATTTATTTTTCCTGGAACTGCCAGCAAACAAAATAATATCAGTTATTCACCCAACTCTAAATAGAAGTAGAACTTGATATTAATTGTTGCAGGGAAAGGCAGGAGTTGAAAAAAAAATCTTGTAAGAAGACAGTGTAAAGAGAAACGTGAAAAACTTGTAACAGTAAACAGAATAATATCATGAAGGGAAGACTATAACCTCTTTCCTCTTCTCGGTAATACTCACATATCTTAAAGAAAAATATTTTCCACACTATAAATAACAGATCCCTTATTCCTTCGAGATTATGCAACTATGACAGGAGATAATGCTGTCACCTTTAGGGGTGATAAGTGTAGGTCCGGCATTGAGTTTATTTACGATGAGAGGTACAGAAATGATAAAAAGCAGTGTTGGTTGATGAAATTCCAGGCTCTTCACCTGAATTCTTGGAGGAATTTGTTTTGGTATCGCATGCAATTTGATTGAAAAACTAGAATGATATAAAAATGAACATGGCATACATTAATAAAATAAAAACTGGCTAACTGATTGGTCTCAAAATGTAATTGTAAATTGAGAATTAAAGAGTAGGTGTGTTTCCAGTGGCGTCTAACAGATTTTGGCAGTATGCTGTTTAATGTTTTTATCAATGACCTGGAAGAAAACATAAAATCGGTGATAAAGTTTGTGGACAACATGAAAAATTGGGGGTGTGGTAAATAAGAGGCCTGGTCTCCGATTCATAGCAATCTGAATCATTTGGTAAACTGGGTGCAAACAAGCAATACACATTTCAATATGGCTAAATATAGTTGTATACATCTAGGAAAAAAGAGTGTAGGCCATACTTACAGGCTGATTAGGGTGACCATATTTCTCAAAGTGAAAATGGGGGACTGCGTACAGTTCACCCGAGCCCTGCCTCCCTTGTGGGGCTGGTGTCACTACTTGCTTAAGTCCCCCCACCCCCAAACACACACACACACATACGAGTCTCAGCTGAGTCCCACCCCTCACACGGGGCTGGCGTCATCACTGCTTGGTGTTGCTGAGCCACCCCCCCCCCCCCACACACACACACATTCCTCCTGCACTGGGCTGGCCTGTATGGGGCTGGTGTTGCCACTTGCTCCCTCCAAACGTTCCTCTGCACACTGCTGGGGGGGTGCCCCATTCTTTTGGCAAAAATGGGCATTTGTTGCATTTGGTTTTGCCAGCTGAGTATCAGTTGGCAAGAGCAAATGGGACAAGCATCCAGTTTTGCCAAAAAAGTTGGGACATCTGGGACAGGGCTTAAAAAGGGGACTGTCCTGGCTAAAATGGGACATATGGTCACCCTAAGGATGGTGAACTCTATCCCAAGAAGAAATGACTCTGAAAAAAGTTTTGGGGATGAATAATCAGCTGAACATAAGCTATGATGAAGAGAAGAAGGTTCAGAGAAGAGACACAAAAATGATTAAAGGATTTAAAAATCTGCTTTATAGTGGAATTCTCAAAAAGTTTAATCTATTTAGCTTAAAGAGAAGGTTAAGGGATGTCTTGATTACAGTCTATAAATTCCTACATGGGGAACAAATATTTAATAATGAGCTCTTCAATCTAGCACAGTGTTTCTCAAACTGGGGTCGCTGCTTGTGTAGGGAAAGCCCCTGCGGGCTGGGCCAGTTTGTTTACCTGCCCCGTCCGCAGGTCTGGCTGATCGCGGCTCCCACTGGCCACGGTTTCCTGCTCCAGGCCAATGGGAGCTGCTGGAAGCTGCAGCCAGTAAGTCCCTCGGCCCGCGCCACTCCCAGCAGCTCCCATTGACTTGGAGCAAGTCTTCTTTCTTCAGCAAGAATCAGTATGGGAGGATTTAGGTTTCTTAAATCACTCAAAATTACATCTTCCAACCTTATTCATGGTCAACCTTATGCTCTACCTCCTTTGACCTCAGCTCTTTAAACCTTCTGTAACAGTGTATCTTCTTTTGCATGTTGGACATTACCCCACCATTGCAGCCATCTTGTTCTCAACTGCTGCAAAACTGTAACATGCCAGGGTCATCTAAGTATCTCCTCATTTGTGACAAAATCAGCTCATGGAGGTTAAGAACACACTGTAACTTTTGACACTGAATACTATTATTTTTCTCTCCTCAGCTGTTTTTAATGGCCAAGTTTCTGTTCCATATAAAAAAGAGTTGTCATCACTAACACACTAGACTCTTGTATCTTACTTATCACACAGAGGTCCCACCGCCCAAACTCAGGCCTTTGGAGACACTGAATGCCATTGATGCAAGACCTATCTGATAGGTGACTTCTTTGGATATAGAACCTTCTGCTGTCAATTGACTTCTCAGCTAGATACAACTATTCATGCATTCAATGTCATTGCCATCATCATTCTGCATCAGCAGATCATTTGTTTCTGTGCTACAGGAGGCATGCATAGCTTTGGTTTTATCCCCACTGATCTCACATCCCATATATTCTGCAGGGTTTTTTGCAACTCTTCCAGCATTTGCTGCAGTTTGTCAGTAGTCTGAGTAACGCAGATCCTTGAGATCCTCTAAAGATGAATCTTAAAATTTCACACCTACTTTGGCCTCTATCAGCTTTGTCATCAGTCTATTCAAACATTAAATAATGTTGGGGGAGGGATAGCTCAGTGGTTTGAGCATTGGCCTGCTAAACCCAGGGCTGGGAATTCAATCCTTGAGGGGGCCACTTAGGGATCTGGGGCAAAAATTGGTCCTGCTAGTGAAGGCAGGGGGCTGGACTCAATGACCTTTCAAGGTCCCTTCCAGCTCTAGGAGATTGGTATATCTCCAGTTATTACCTTTTATTAACATAGATGAGAGAACACATCCCTGTTGTACCCCTGATTCTACTGAAAGCCACTCTGTAATACAATTGTTAAGCCTCACACAGCTAAATGTATTGAGGTACAGTTCCTCCACTAGGGACACTAAATCCTCAGGAACCCCATTCTAGTGTAGCATTACCCACAGTGTTGATCATTGCAGCCACTTTGGACTCATTGCAAAGTCTGTAAATGAAGTGTTAACTTTCTTTTGTTGCTGTAGCGAGATAAGGGGGTGAGAATCTCTTATTGGACTGACTTCTCTCTGTGAGACAGGCAAGCTTTCAAACTTATATAGAGGCTGAGCTCTACTTCAGGTCTGGGAAAGGTACTCCAAGCATCACAGCTAAATGCAAGTGGAACAGTTTGTTTAGCATAACATCTCTTTAATATCCTGCGATCAACAGGGCTACAACTACACTCCGTACAATTTTGTTGCTCTAGTCTTTATTCAATAAGATTTCATAGGCATATATAGCATGGATTGTAGATCGACTTGTGTGGAAACCACATGGGTTGTCTCTCATTTTTGGGCTGAGACAGTATTTCAGCTGGTTCATAGTTTTATCATAAACATCTTCCCTAGGACTGACATCAGTGTTATTCACCTATAATTTGAACAAGCTGATTGTTTCCTTTTTGAAAAAAAAAGGGGTGATGCATCCCTTTCAAATCTTCTGGAATGTGACCACTTTCCTGAACTTTTAAGACAACTCTATGAAGCCAGTGAACTAATTCCAGGCTTCCACTATTTAGCTATTCTGATAAAATATTGTCAAGACTATGTGCTTTATCATCTATCTGTCTGACTACAAGCATAATTTCTTCTAATGTTACTAACCTGTTGTTTGCTGAATCCATTTTTGGATTAAGTTTAGTTTACATGTTGGTGGGGATCCGTTCTTTAATACTCAAAAATGCTCTCACCAACGCTCAAGTTGTGCATCAATATTCTGGCAGTATTCTTTATTTTTGTCCTTAACTGAAGGAAGTCATGAGAAAGAACATTCAATTATGATCTTCAAAATCTCAAATAAGCATTTCTGGTCATGTCTTTCAGAGACTTCCTCAATGCATTACATTGATAATGGAATGACACATGATGCAGTGATAGGCTGATACACCTCTAGCCCAATATAATGCTGTCCTCCGGAGCGAAAAAATCTTACTGTGTTACAGGTGAAACCGCGTTATATTGAACTTGCTTTGATCTGCCGGAGCATGCAGCTCCCCCACCCCAACCCCGAGCGCTGTTTTACTGCATTATATCCAAATTTGTGTTATATCGGGGTAGAGGTGTACATTAAAATGTTGCAGACATCACAAAGAGAGGTCTGAAATTAGACTCTCATTCTTGAATGAGTTGAGCACACATGACAAGCTGTAGACTTCAATGGTTTTCTACATCTTGCAACATCAGGCTGTTAATGTGTGAACGGTCACAACAAGATTCTGGGTTTGGCATTGCACAGCTGATAAAATAGGAGGTATTTTTAACATTTTTCATCATCCTTAAGTGATGTCACAAAGCAGACGTTTCCTAACATATTGGCACTTTTATATGACACCTTCAATCTGTGCTCCCATGGTTATCAGTTCTGTATTCCTATGCCACCAGTGCGTAGCTCTGATGAGGAAAGGAACAAAACTGATGGGCTGATGTGCAAGGGAAGATAGGTGAGAAAAACATGTTTCCCCTCCCTCATTTAAGCCTACTTTTACTTGTACATCTACTGATTAATGCCTAAACTATAGGGATATGATCTAAATTAAAAAAATGGTGATTAATTTTTAGACACTGCTTACACTTCACAGAGTACAGCATCTGTGCTGTAGAAAGGTTAAAATGGTTCTCTGGGAATGTAGAACTAAATAGTCAATTAACTTGTGTACTAGTATAGATCAAACTAATTGTTAAATGTATAAGAGTGTATTTGGTATTTAAACTTCATGAAAACTAATATAATGTAGTAGCAAATATTTACACTGTGTATGCCCCTGTAACTAAATAACCCATCAAATGAGCCATCAGACAAGTATGAAGCCTTGTGAAATGCAAATGCAGAACTTTAACAGAGAAGTGCTAATTTCAGTGCCAATGGCCATTGTCTGTGATGATCGAAGATCTAAGACTCAAGTGCATTCCTCACTCTCTGTCCTCAGAGGAAAAGCCCACGTGGGCAATGACAGTGTCAGCTTGTTTTCTGTGAGCAGAAGCTATAAGAATGGAGTGGATCGTTTGGACTTTTACAGGGAAGTGTACCAGATGCAAAGCAGAGATCCCCAGAGAAAATCTGGGTACCCTGGAAAGACTTTTGAGAAACTGACAGTTTATTACACCACTGCCACCATTTAGAATTACAAACTGTAACTCACCGGTGCATATATTTTACTTGCTTTAACCTCTCAATGACTCATTTCCTTTTCTTAGCTAATAAGTCTTTAGTTAGTTTACTCTAGAATTGGCTGCCAGTGTTCTTTGGTGTAAGATCTAGAGTACTAATTGTTCTAGAGTAAGCAGCTGGTCTCTTGGGACTGGAAGCAATCTGAATGTGATTTGATTTTGGGGAAGGGATAGCTCAGTAGTTTGAGCATTGGCCTGCTAAACCCAGGGCTGTGAGTTTAATCCTTGAGGGGCTATTTAGGGAACTGGGGTGTAAAAAAAAACCTGTCTGGGGATTGGTCCTGCTTTGAGCAGAAGATTGGACTAGATGATCTCCTGAGGTCCCTTCCAACCCTGAGAGTCTATGATCCTATTTAAGTGGACATTTATCACCAAGTCAAGTTTGAAAAATAATAAACCATGTGGGGTTTGCCTGGCTGGGGATTCCATTATTGAAGTTTCAAGTAGCTTTAGTCACCACATTTGAAAAAACAGAGCATACCGAGATCCTCTCTCACACACAGTCACAAAGCTTGACACTAAGGGTGCGTCTACGCTACCCACCGGATCGGCGGGTAGTGATTGATCTATTGGGGTTCGATTTATCGTGTCTAGTGTAGTCGCAATAAAATCAATCCCCAATGGCTCTGCTATCGACTCTGGAACTCCACTGCGGCGAGAGGCGGAAGTGGAGTTGATGGGGGAGTGGCAGTGGTCAACTTGCCACCGTCCTCACAGCCAGGTAAATTGACCTAAGATATGCTGACTTCAGCTACGTTATTTGTGTAGCTGAAGTTGTGTATCTTAGGTCATCCCCCACCCCCACCCCAGTGTAGACCTAGCCTAAGGCCTGTACTAAACAGACAGAAGCTGGCCAACATGTGGACTGAATCCAGAACCATGGCGTTAGGAGAACTACTAATAGCCAGTAACTCTTGTCATAATACAGGTTCATGTCACCTGAGAATTCTAGTGACTGTGTTGACATTTGCACAAATATTTTTATGATGCACAAGAGGCCTACCCATAGAAAATGTTATGTCTGTTTTCATTTTTCTTGTCTGTCCATTTATTTATGCTATCATTTTGTAATTTTTAAATGTAATTTAAATTTTTAAATCTGAGAGGCAAAGTTTACAGGCTTGGCTCTGAGTCACTTTATTTACTTCCAGATAAATGTGCTTCCTGCTGTTTTTAATACAGAACACTACTGACACCTAATGGCCAAATATATGAAGCACAGGTGGGCACAATGCCATCCTCGTTTGAATGCCCCAGAATTTTACACAAAGTTCAGCAAATCCATTTGGACTCCATTAATCTTCATCAGCGGTAGTATGTACCTTCCCCCCTACTACCATACTTGTTTCCTGCCTGCAAGTGTTCATTTTCCCAGACAGGGAATATATTTTTCTCTCATCTTTCTACATATTTACTGTGATTTACATGGTCATTAGCTAAAACACACGTTTTACTTCAGTCTGCAACTTGAAGAATTTTTGTGGGCTTTCTTTCTGGGTATAAGATTTTCACAAATAAATCATTGTCTTCTGGAGAAGGCAACAAATATAGCTAGCAGCTGGATGAAATTTAAGAAGTGCTAGGAGGACAGTCATGGAAAGACAGATTATATATCCAGCTTTACTTACTGAAATACCCAGTGCTTAACACAGACAGATGCTTCACTGAAAATGCCTCCTACGTGTCATCTTTGCCTTTCATATTCCAAGACATTAACTTGTAAGAAACTTTTGGTTATTTTCCTTTGGCTTCCGCTTTGCAAAATGGGTAAGATTTCCAATTAAGAAAGGGTTTGCATAATCATTAGAGATAGGCCACAACATTCTGATCTGAATCCAGATCAGAATTTGACCAAAGCTCAGGGCTATGAAGAGCCATAGATTTGGTTTGGTCCACTAGTGAGAGATATACCAGCTCTGACGTTTGAGACCTGATCTCACCAATGTTTGGTATTTTTGATTTCAGACCATCTCTGATTAGGTTGCTAATTATTTAGGGGAAATTATTTCTGTAACTAATTTTTAAAAAAATTGACAGAAATAAGGACTATATATGTTTACTAAAACTGCCATTAATTAGCAATTTTTAGAGGGTGTATATTTAGAAGGCATAGATGGTAATAAACCTGTGTGGAGTTTATATAATCAGAGTAATCCTTCTAAATACAACAAAACATTAGAAACATTACCATGTCAAAGGATTAAAATGCCACTGTAAAGTAAACAGCACATTGCCAAAACATTCCATTGTATTTTTTATTGATTCATTAGGTTTTGTTGCCAATTCCCTGATCCAAGGGGATGAAAGTGCTGATCTCTCTCTTAAAATAAGTGAACTCCACCTCTAGTCCTTACCACACCCCACAACCCAGGAAAGCCAGAAAGAGCAGGATATACCTTGCACTATGCTAGGGCCATCAGGGAAGCGGCCCATCAGGGAAATCCACTGGTGGGCCGGGCTGGTTTGTTTACCTGCAGTGTCCACAGGTTCAGCTGATCACAGCTCCCACTAGCCGCAGTTCACCATTCCAGGGCAATGGGGGCTGCGGGAAGTGGCGTGGGCTGAAGGATGTGCTGGCTGCTGCTTCCCGCAGCGCCCATTGGCCTGGAATGGCGAACCGCAACTAACGTGTGTGTATGTGTGTGAAATCTATTCTTTTTCTTTCCTCTTGAAAAATGATTCTGTGAAAACTCTGCAAAAGGCTCTTGGAGTTTTATTTCCTGCTCTCCCAGGACCTCTCTTGTGGACATTTCCTGAGAAGGATGAAATCTTGGATCAAAGTCTTCTATTTTCAGACTCTATAGGATAGACATTAAGTCTTGGGATGACTGTCTAGGTCAGGGGTCGGCAACCTTTCAGAAGTGATGTGCCGAGTCATCATTTATTCACTCTGATTTAAAGTTTTGCGTGCCAGTAATACATTTGAATGTTTTTAGAAGATCTCTTTCTAAGTCTGACATATATAACTAAACTATTGTATGTATGTTTTTAAAATGTTTAAGAAGCTTCATTTAAAATTAAATTAAAATGCAGAGCCCCAGGACTGGTGGCCAGGACCTGGGCATTGTGAGTGCCACTGAAAATCAGCTTGTGTGCCTCCTTTGGCATGTGTACTATAGGTTGCCTACCCCTGGTCTAGATTTATATTATTTTATTAGCTGATATGGACACAGAAAGAGAATCCCCCTCAGTTTCTAAAACTTGTAGGCATAATTTAGATTCAGTGGAAGTAAGGTCTGGACAACTGCACACTAAGAAGCTGAAGCATCTTGAACAATATTAGAGGAGATGACTACAAATGTTAGCTAGCCAAAGTGACTAAATGTGACAACGTCATCTTGGCCTAATTTGCATAGCTGTTGTGGATCCACAATTCCTATCAGAGTCACAGAAGCTGCAGTTGCCTTGAAAGTTAAGCTATTAGTTTTTAACTAAATATTGATGAAAAACGTTAGTACTTAAGATGTTTGTAAGGACATAGGCTTAAGTCTTAGATGAGCCACAGAGTTCTGATCTAAATCGAAATTCTCCCCAAGTTTAAGGCTGTTCAAAGCCAAGTTTTAGTTTGGCCTCATCTCTAGAAAGGAAACACCCAATTTTATTTTATTCAGTTTTCTCTTAGCTTAAATTATCTTGAAGCTTGATCCTCAGCTGATGTAAATTGATAAAGCTGCATTAACTGCCATGGAGAGAGGCCACTTTACATCAGCTGAGAGTCTGTCCCACTTTATAATCTGGACTGTTTTTCTGGGGCATTATAATAGAGTAGCCTTGTGAAATACAGTTTCCCCTCAGACAAATTAACAGTAATGTGGTGAGCGTGAGCATCACTACAGGTCCAAAGAAAAATGATAAAAAAATAACAAAAAAATAGAACATTTTTTGGAAATTTGTTTGTCAAATACTCACAATTTCCACAGAAGCCCTTTATTAAGAAGTCAAGAACATCTTGAACACTGACACTTCTGTATGTGAGTAATGTATATGGATTTGGAAGATAATAACAGCAAGTCAGCAAAACCAAAAGGAGTGTCAAAGCTGTGTCAGGTTTTCAGCTTTCAGGGCTTGACAAATAACATTTCTTATTATATGGAGGAAAATGAATGAGTGACATTGTTAAGAAATTATCTTATTTCCATGGACAGATTCCTTTACATGGCTCTGGAGGGAGACATGGATCTGACACCTGCTTCTTATTCCCTGTGGAATTCACCATTTTAAGCTGCAGAACTAGCCCTGTTGGATTCAATTACTCCAAAAAGATTCAGGAAATGCACAGATGTTTTACATGAATTTTTCAGAACCCAGATCACATTCGGAACTAGGCAATGGCTGGCTGGTTCAGCAAGAGGCATAGTTAGTTCAGCAGAGCATCATTATTATTTAGACAAAGTTCTGAAGCCAACTAATACAAAATCTTAAGACTTGGGGCTAAATTCATTCTGCATTGATTTGCAGCCATGTAACACCAAATTTGCCCCATGGTCTTAATAGAGCTATAACTTACACCTATATGGAATCTTCAGGATCAATTTTACAGCTTTTTATTAACATTTTGTTACCTGAATTTATGAATTCTAATTTGGAGCTTATAATTTTATTTAGGTGGTTCAACTTGTTAATATGCCTTATCCTATAGCAGAGGACAGAAAATATTAGTGCAGGCAACATCCAGATGTAAAAGAGGCACTGAGCTGTAGTCCTCAAACACTAGCCACCTTGATCTGGATCAGCTATTAACTATTTGGTAATAGGCTGTATTAGAAAAAGCTATTTTATTATTGATATCATCCTCTTCTGATGCTAGGGAGAGCAAGAGACTCAGATCTGCGGAGGAATAAACAGATGCCTTTTGCTCACCAAAGCACAGAGTATGAAATCCTGACACCAGTGAAGTCAGTGAGAGTTTTACCACTGACTTCAGTGGAGTGAGGATTTCACCCCACGTTCTTTTCAATAGCAGAATGTGGAGGAAGAGCTACCAGAGGAGAAGACCCAAGAAAGAGAGCAAGAAGGGTAAAAAAAGGAAACAAAAAAGATACAGAAAAAGAAGCAAACCTGAGCAGCAAAAAAGAGCTGCAAAAGAAAAAGGAACAAAATAAAAAATAATTCTATTACAAGTTGATGAGGCCAACCTAACCGTATCAGAGCAGGGAATTGAAACCAGGTCTCTAGAGTCCCAGACATGTGCTTAAGCTGAACTTTCATCCTTCTTCCCTCACTCTGTTTAGCATAGATAACCCTAAGTAACTACTGCAATAAATGTATTATATGGAATACTCTGACAACTTTGAAGAGATGGAAACCTGTTTTCTGATGAGAGGCGGTGAAAAAGGATAGAGTGACCTCTTGGTCACTGGTTATCAGTAAGAGGGAGACTGTTTCAAAGTGGTGATGCTGGAAAACTTGAGGATATTGCAGGGGAGATGGGCATAACTGGTAGAAAGTACCATCGGAGCACTGTAATATATGTACTCACAATCAATCTCAGTCACATCTTCAAGTCGTTGCCTGCTTATTGCAGAGATCATGAAGTAGTGCCACTTCTAAATACAGCATTACACAAAGAGCTAGATACTGAAGTCAAGCTTTTGTTACCAGCTGAAATAAATAACTAAACAGGGGTGAAGAATGACTGCCTCTGGTGTAAAAAGGAACTGGTTAGTATGCCAAACGTGATGGGCTGATCCATCATAACAAATCTTATGTTCCTGAATAACCATGGTTCTTGCTTTTAGAGTCATGAAGAAATCTGTACATAGTCATAGGTAACTTACTACTTTCTAACTATTTTGTAGCTCACCCTTGTTATTTGTACCTTACATATATGAACAGATATTGTGTCTTCACTTTTTAACATTTCCTTTTCCCCTGACCAGCTCTACTGATTTTAAAATGCTCAGCTGCACCTTCACTTGAAAGACAAGATGAAAATAGAAGCCCATTACAGAAGCTAGTGCAGCATTTATTCTAGTAGATATAATACCTATGGATCAAACTAGTGAGAACTTGTGCCATTTTTGTTTTCAAGTATGTCCTGCAGATTGCCATATTCACATAGGGGGAGGGGTTGGATGTGCAATGTCCACTGTTAAAATCATAGCAGCTGCCAATCTGTTATGTAAGATTTTGTCTTTTCACTATCAAACATTTCCTTCAAGTCTTGAATTTGCTAGTAGACACTCCATGGCTGTGAAGCATGTTGTGCATACGGTGAGAACCTTCGAGCCATGTACCCAGTTCCATGTATGCACCTATGTTCTAAGCTCTGATAGGATAATGATATATTTTGATTATTATGAAGTAGATAGCTCTTGTGTTTTTCCATCTTTGCTACAGTGTACAGTGGATCTAAGCATACTTTGCATATGGATATTGGAAAATGTATCCCTTTGAGAATTGCAAGAAAAGATATCACAAAGAACCTGTAGAAATGGTGTCAGTTATGGATATTTAATTCAATTATCTGGCCTGGGAAGGAAAGAAAGGCAGTATGATACTTCAGCAAGTCAAGGAATGTTCCCACAGGAAAGTCAATTTCTACTATACTTATATTTCATATTTCAGCAATAAAAGCTTTCTGAGGATCGGATCAGGCACTGGATTCTCAGACCTGTGCTATCTTCTTTTCCAGAGCCTCAGTCTCATGCGAGAACTTGTGAAATGCTTCCCCCACCTGCTATTAGGTGCTGTATAGTGCACTATTCTCTATGCTACTGTCTTAAGGATATGGAGTAGGCTTGAATCCAAAGGTTGCATTGCTCTGTGTTTTCAGGGAGCCAGTGCTGGGGGAGAGCACTGATGGTCTGAGAGAGTTAAATGCCCTGAGAAGGATGGGACATAAAGTGAACAACAGTATGAATATCAATGTCCGTCACGTGAGCTTAGGAATTGGAAGCATTTCTACACCTGGGCTGTGTTCAGATATTAGCATTCAGAGTATGGATCCTGTCCAGAAGAATAAGATATACTGTGTAGGAAAAACTGACAAGTATGTTCTTCTCCAGCTGAAATGATTTATTTCTATGCAGATCTTCCACTCCTGAAGTAAACCAATGAACTTTGTCAGGTCTGGGAATAAATCTGGGTTCCAAGATGTATTAGCACTAAATTGGATGAATCTTTGAAATGGAAATTTGAAGAAGTGATTGAAGCAGATAACAAAAAGATTGAAGTTGGCACAGCAGCTGTGGGTGCTACTTAAGCAGCTACTGTTTCACTGGGATGGGATTAAAGAGGGACCAGCTAGGGCCACCCTTCCCACCCCCACAATCACACAGACCCAGATGGAGACTAGGACCCACATGGTGTTCTCTGTACCTCCACCAGATAGCCTTTGGTCAAGAACCTGCAGGAAAGAGCCAGCCGAAGACTGAAGTTAGCACATCTGTTGCAGAAGCAGCTTAAGAAGGGACCAATGAACATCAATAATATTTACTCTAGTTTTGACTGGATTTCTCTGCCTTGTGCTGAACATCAATAATATTTACTCTAGTTTTGACTGGATTTCTCTGACTTGTGCTGATTGACTGTTTGCTCAAACCACCTCCTTTTCCCCTTTTCTCTTCTCCTCAGCCTCACTCCACCCCTGCCCCTCATCCTTTGCTCCCTCCCACCTCCGCTGACCTGTTCTGTCCCTCTTCCCCCTCCCTTCCTATTTAGTTAACCCCACCCCCAGTTGTGGAACTAAAATGATGTCTGCTGCCATCATAATGTTTCCTCTGCTTTTATGTTGTATCCCTCAGCTCTACTCTTTGCCTTTCAGGTCTATTTAGAATGTAAATTGTTCTGGTTGGGACAATCTATCACTCTGTGTTTGTACAGTGCCTAGAGCAATAGGGCCCTGCTCTTGGTTGGTCTGCAGTCACTACTGTAATAAACGTAATATTAGAATAGAAAGCCTTCCTCCCCTTGCCAATGAGACTGAATTGTTCTGAACTAGTTTGCCAGCTACTGATCTGGCTAATCCTACCTGTAACTATCAATTTCAGTAAAAACACAGTACTCCCTCACTTGTTGTTTAGACAAAGCAAAACCAATCACAGGAGACTGAACAGGATATTTAAAAAGAAACAGAAAATACACCATTGTCTTCAAGAATGGGAACCTGAGGGTTGAAGTGGTTACAGACAAGCACATGCGTGCCTCACATGTGACACCAGCAATGAAATCACACAGCCAATCACTCAAATGATAAAAGCACTCAAGCCCCACCCAGCCACAGAAACAATCTATGCCATGTTTGAAATTTAAAAAAAATAGAAAAATAATTATTCTGCGTTTATAATTTTGTTAATCAGCACCATCTTAAACAAAAATATGGTAGTACTTTGGTCTAATTTTGGTTGTTGGGTTTAGTGTGCAGGTGGGTGTAGTGTGTTGGCCTGTGATATACAGGAGGTCAGACTAGATGATGTGGTGGTCATCTGGCCTTAAACTTTGTGACTATGAAAAAAATCAGTCCATCAAAGTACCATGCACTTCTCTGACCAATATACACCTGGCTGAGTGCATCAGGCTGGTTGCTTCTGACTGCACACAAATAGTGAGGAAGAAAAACAGACAATATGCAGTGTTCAAACAAACATTAATATTTGGTAAGTAGCCAATAACATGCATAATTGATTACACTGTCTCAGCTCATTAATGCTGCATGGTAGATCTCAAGTGTTATGCTGGCCCAATTAAGATTGCCATGGAGAAAATGTCGGAAACTCTGCCCTAAACCTTAGATTTTATTACACCTTCCAACTCACTCACTCCTCATCAAATTCTGTGCCTTCCCATAAACAAGACTGGCTTGTGGCAGTGAGCATTTGTATTATACACTTGGTTTTGGTGATAATGCAATGCAAATTTAACTCTAAGGACTGGAGCTGGTGCCACCCCAATTAACTTTTTCATCCATTAAAGACTGTCAAAAGGAGAGTATTAATGTTTTAACACAAGGTAGGAAGACATAAGAAAATTTCTGAAATAAGTCTATCCTATATAGGTTCTTCTACTGCACTCAACACTGTAGTATCTGAATGTTTTTCAGTAATGCATTAAGCAACATTACTACACATATGACAGGTTTGTTCTCTCATCCTCCCCTCAGGGGGAGAAGCGCATGCAGTGGAGCATGATGTTTTGGAAGCTTTGATTTTTTAAAAAAAATAAATAAACCTGTAACTTCTTTCACTCTATTGTGCTGGGGACTAAACACTTTTACAGGAGGGGAACAAATCTAGGGGTGAGAGAGAAGCTAAGCCTCCAGGGCCACTTAATTTTAAACCTGTCTATAGGTGTAATCATGAAGTTCTGCACCTGTGATGGGGTCATTAGAAAGCCCTTTATATTACTAATATCAGTTAAGAAGCTTGGGCATCAATATCATAGTGGGACTCAACCAGAATGATTGATCTTGAAAGTGGTAGGGGAAAAAAACCCCAAATTTTGGAAAATGTTTAACAGGGTAAATATTAAAAGAATGGTTTCTCTTGTGAACATCCCTGGTTAGTTTCTTAAAATTATTTTTCACAAAGAACAAAAATACAAAAAGGTTAATGACTTACAGCTTGTATCTGTCATGAAATACTACATATTTCACAGGATATCTCAAAAGATTATGCAATTACACATGTAAGCAGGATCTGAATGAATTCTTCCCTGACAGCTAGCTGGGAGGGAGAGAGACTTTAGGTGTGTTCATATAAATACAGTTTGCTCCTGCTCTGCTTAGGTATCCAGCAGATAGAGTGGTGTGTTGCTCAAAGCGATCATCTTAGGCAGGTGTTGGGTTACAAATCACTTTAGTGCTGAATGCAGGGGTAGTGAAATGCTTTTACCAATGTTGTCATTATTGTCTGAATAAAGGGGAGCAGAAATGTGCTTAACCTGTCCCAAATTAGGGGGTCACCCTCAGCTGAAGGGACCTTGTTAAGCCAGGGGCTCAAATGCTAGAGCCCTGTGAAAACAAGAGGGGTGGAGATAAATATCCCAGTCAGGAAGTGTGGTCTTTCCCCAGATTGGTTTAACCTGTTCCCTCTCTCCACACACCCACACCACCTGGTTCAAAGAAAAAGCTAAAGAGGTTTCATTAGGAGCCTCTTTGTAATTTTAAATGCTCAATCAGAGCTGAAATCTAACTAGTGTTTCTGCCCTGCCTGCAGAGAGCTGAAAATTACTAAGAGACTGATGCATAGAGGCATAGGCGCTGACGCTGTGGGGCTGGAGCAGCCATGGAAAAAATTTGGTGGGCACTCAGCACCCACTGGCAGCTCCTCCCCCCCTCCAGCTTACCTCCTGCTCTGCCTCCTCCATGAGCGTGCCTCCACATCCTGCTTCTCCCCCCCCCCTCCCAGAGCTTGTGCTGTGAAACAGCTGATTGGCAGGGCAGGGAGGAGGGGGAATGTGGCGCACCGGGGGTAAGAGGCAGAGCCGGGGCAGGCATTTGAGAAAGGGAGGGGACAGAGGCTTAGCTCTTGAAGGAACTGTGCTGGAAAACAAACCAAATCTGTCATTGCAACAGCATTTAAGAAGCTGTATATATACTAGTAACATTCCTAGTTGAGCACCATTTTTGTTGTTAGGAGGAAAAACAAGAATTGAGAAGAGCATTTAGTCATTTTGCAAGACAGTTTACTCAATTGTTTGACTAGTTGGGATTACCATAACAAATTGAACTTCATCAATATCTTTAATAGACTGAGGTATATTTAAAAACTTGCCTTCCAGAAATTGAAGTGCTGTCACCCAGGGACTATAAAGAGAACAAACATTTAAATAAACATCATTACTTTCAAAGAGAGCTCGCAAATAAATTATCAAAATTCACACAGTGTAATTAAATTATGTCTGTCGATTATTTGCAGGTATCTTGAAATTCTCTATTTGTGGGTATTCTGGCAGGTATGTAAATAGAATTTGCAGCCCTTTTCAAAAAATAAATCAGTCTTAAAATTACACTGAAATAGAGTAGATGTAAAAGTCATGGACTGAAAATGAGACATGCTTTTTACAAGGTATCACCAAGAACAGCAGAACTTTTGCAAGCATTTTTGCTACTGTCAGATTAGGTTTCCTTCAGAGTTCTGTGGATTTCTTTTTTTCATTTTGTATCAAGTTGTTTTTGTCTCGCTAATAATATGCATCGTAGTGCCATCTAGTGTAAGAAAAGAAGGCAGTAAAGATGACCAGAAGAAAATGGATGGTATGAGCCTTATTTTATATTGGAGTAAAGTCAGTGACGGCAATATTCAGTCCTGTTGTATTAATTTAGATGAAATATATAGTCTAAAGGTGTTAACATAACCTAGTCACTGTTCACCATTAAACAGTGTTAAACAAGGTTTGGACTTTGGTATGCACAGACATTAGTTTGCTTAGTATTATGGCAAATGCATTATTAAACATTTATTTTTTTTACTTTTTATTAAAGATAAAGAAAGGAGAACAATTAAAGCAGTTTGAAATGTAAAGTAGTAAGGCTTTTATTTTAACCTTTTTTTAAGCTGGCGATATTTTTGAGAAGGAAAGCTCTTGTATGAGAGTTTTTTCAGATGGCATTAAAGATGGTTTTGGGGGGAATATGTAAATAAATTAATTGAGATGGGCTGGAGCTATTGTTGTTGCTGTTGTTTAAGTTTGATTTTATTTTAATTTAGGTGGTGCTTGGGATTTAGCTGGAGCTAGTAGAGGTGGAGATGATATCTGGATCCTTTGTTTTTGGCAAAGCAGGACATTTTTTAGAGTTAGAATGATGAAGGCCCAGGGTTTTAGGAAAGGGAGTGGGGAAGTGGCAGCCATAATGGAGAAGCTTGCTTTAGTAGCTTTTGTTTGTTTATTTTTATTTTTTTTAAAGATTTTTATTTTAAAGACTTAAAAAGGGAGCGATGGGTAGAATAGCCCAATTTTTATTACTTTGGTTTGGTTAGTATTTGATTCGCTAATTTTGGTTTATAATTTTTTTTGGTTTTACATTTTTTATTTCTATGAAGCATGATTTTGGATTATGTTGTGATTATAGGGCCTAAAAATTTACCTTAATTGTAAATTCACCTGTAAAATGTATGAGAAAGTTCATAACATGTCACAATAACCTGTAACTTTTTTCCGGCTTGAGAATTGACTATGAAAAATAGGTCTTTCTTCAATAATGAATGTTATGAACAAGGAATTTCTGGGGCATAGGGAAGGCCTGGCAAGTCCCCCTTTTCTTGGCCAGGACCCCTCTGCAGGCTGCAGGAAGAGGGGGTAGGCACTGTTGAGGTGACTGTGCTGGAGGATCCGTGTTCCATGACCAGCTCCACCACCTTTATGGATGCTTCGTGCTGGTGGTGTGACACAAAGTTGCCCAATATCTCAGTCACAGTATTTATGTATAAACCATTTACTGTAAGAAATCTTTTCTTTTTTCTACCTCTCCTTATTCTGGGGCCAGCTGGTGGCCAAACTGGCACCTGGAGCAAGTTACAGAAGCCACTGGGGTACCTAGTTTATACAAACGACAACAGTCCTTTAGGGACTGCCCATGTTTCCCTGAAGTACATTCTTCCTGCATCCAGCTATCATACTCACACCCCTTTAGGGTTGCCAGCCCTCCAGGATGTCTCCAGCAATTAAAGATTAATCTTTAATTAAAGATTTATGTCGTGGGATGAAACCTTTGGGAATACGGCCAACCAAAATTGGTAACCCTACGCCCTTTGCATGGGTTTCCCAGAGGGTTTGGCATAAAGCCATTGTTCTTGGGCCGTGCAGGGGAATCCTCAGCTGTCCCTCTTGGGCAGTTTTAAATTCACTTTGTACTGCCGTGGTGATGCAGATGACTAAGTGATTGGGCAACAAAATGGCAAATGAAATTTAATGTGGATAAATGTAAAGTAATGCACATTGGAAAAAATAACCCCAACTATACATACAACATGATGGGGGCTAATTTAGCTACAACGAGTCAGGAAAAAGATCTTGGCGTCATCGTGGATACTTCTCTGAAGATGTCCACGCAGTGTGCAGAGGCGGTCAAAAAAGCAAACAGGATGTTAGGAATCATTAAAAAGGGGATAGAGAATAAGACTGAGAATATATTATTGCCCTTATATAAATCCATGGTACGCCCACATCTCGAATACTGTGTACAGATGTGGTCTTCTCACCTCAAAAAAGATATTCTAGCACTAGAAAAGGTTCAGAAAAGGGCAACTAAAATGATTAGGGGGTTAGAGAGGGTCCCATACGAGGAAAGATTAAAGAGGCTAGGACTCTTCAGCTTGGAAAAGAGAAGACTAAGGGGGGATATGATAGAGGTATATAAAATCATGAGTGATGTTGAGAAAGTGGATAAGGAAAAGTTATTTACTTATTCCCATAACAAGAACTAGAGGTCACCAAATGAAATTAATAGGCAGCAGGTTTAAAACAAATAAAAGGAAGTTCTTCTTCACACAGCGCACAGTCAACTTGTGGAACTCCTTTCCTGAGGAGGTTGTGAAGGCTAGGACTATAACAATGTTTAAAAGGGGACTGGATAAATTCATGGTGGCTAAGTCCATAAATGGCTATTAGCTAGGATGGGTAAGAATGGTGTCCCTAGCCTCTGTTCGTCAGATGATGGAGATGGATGGCAGGAGAGAGATCACTTGATCATTGCCTGTTAGGTTCACTCCCTCTGGGGCACCTGGCATTGGCCACTGTTGGTAGACAGATACTGGGCTAGATGGACCTTTGGTCTGACCCGGTACGGCCGTTCTTATGTTCTTATGTTCATATGACTTTAGCTAGGCCAAAGGCGAAAATAAGGATATACTTTCTTTCTTCCCCCCCTCATCTTTTTCTCCACATTTTCAGTAAGTAGCAGTGAGAAGTCGGGGGATGGAGAAATCAGCCTATCTTTGCACTTCAAGCCCTGGGCTCACATCATTCAATTTATGTTCTTCCCAATACATTATTGTAGATTTACCAAAGCTACATAATGCCATCAGTCAGCACTGATGACTCAAATGGCATTTTGGTATTACTGCTTTGGTGGCAGAGGAAAAAAAATAAAGAATTGGGGAAAAAATAACTTTTTTGGGGGTGGGGGGGAGGGTGATACCAGACAGCTCTGTGTTCTTAGGGAACCGGGTTGCAGTATCTAGCCTGTCTGACTCATGAAAGACACCCCTCCGCCCCCATCTCTGCTTGAACCAAAACCAATCAGAGAAAAGACTTGCAGAGAGCAGTGAATGGCGTTGGGATACACACCTAGACAAGGGTGACAAGATTAAGGCATCTCCATTAGCATACATAATGGAGAACAGAGGCAACTCCCTAGCCTGATCTGCATGAAAGATGGGACAGGGAGCATTAGCATACAGAATGGGAATAGAGAACCGCACTGAACTCTGGGACCAGAAAAACAGGAAAACACTGTATGATGGGGGAATCTCTGCTCTAGATGTTAATGAACCTACACCTGCACACACCCAGCTCAGCAGTTATCAGACTAATTCTAGTAATGAATCCTTAATTGATATCCAAAATACTGAAGCTCCCTGGAAGCAAACACCACCCATAGCCAAGCGTGATCAGCTCTTATTGTTTAGCCTAAAAAAACCACTTGAGTTATCAGTTTACCCATAAAAAGAAATCTAGTGTTCTCCCTTGAACCACTGTTGTTTCTCTACAAAAAAAACCCCCTACCTATGTTCCCAAACTCTGCATCAGTTCCACTGGGATTTCATCTTCTCCAGACTGATCATACTGGGGGCTCTGCCAGTCTCCAGCACTCAGAACCCTGATCTACCATCATCACCTGGGAACCCCGACCAGTTCAAGCTTCAGGGAGCAGTGAGATCCTTCTTTCTCTCTCTCTGTTTTCTTTTCTACCTCAGGTATTAACCTTTAATAACATAACTGTTATGGTTGTTTAGGCTCTCCTTGTGTGGTTATCACTATTATTCAATAAATAACTTTTATGGTTAATCTGGTTGCTTCTCTGTCTCTCTCTCTCGTGTTTTCAGCTTCCCATTTACTCCGCAACAACGCTTCTTTTACCTAAGCTAAAGATCCCTGTAGCTCCCAAAAATACTGTTGGTTTGCTCATCAAGTGGGTTACTACCAGAACAATTGTGATGTGAAAGTGGGGATAGGGACGTGCTGAACCTATTACATACGAGGGTGGCAACTTGGAAGTGCTGCTCAACCCAGACTACTGAGTCTAGGGGCATATAAGGGTGGCAGCTTGAAAGTGCTGCTTGACCCAGTTCGCCAAGTACAGGGGCATATAAGGGTGGCAGCCTGGAAGTGCTGTTTGACCCAGCCTGCTCAGGCTTACTCTATTTCAGTGCAGTATCTTTGGCACATAAGGGTGGCAGCTTGAAAGTGCTGCTTGGCCCAGACTATGAGCCAGGGACATATAAGGTGTCAGCTTGAACTTGCTGATTGACCTGGTCTGCTCAGACTTGCTCTGCTAATGTATGTGTGTTCATCCGGTTCTGTGGCTGGAGGAACCCAGCCCTAGGGAACCTAGGTCCTGCAGGATAGCTCCATTGGGAGGGACTTGCAGAAGGGAGAAGTAGAGCTCCATATGAAAACACTCGTGACACAAGCAGTACATTGATAAAATTACAGAATCCCTCCCTCTCCCAGCAGAGTAACCCTAATAAATGTGCATACCCCAAAGTAACAGGCAAATCTGGTAACAGTGGAGGCAGGGAGGGAGAGAATGTGACATTTACTAGAATAACTTTTTTTACAATCTTAGATGGTCCAACCCTGAAGTCACTGTTCAGGTCCAGGAATGCACTCCAACCTCCAGGCAGGTACAGCACTGAGTAAGGAGCAGTGGAAGAGCCACACTGCCCCAGGAAGAACTAATCACTCCCTGATCTCTCAGGTGCACAGAAGGGATGATCAACTAGCCTTTAGGAGAGTGCAGCAGGTGCAGACGCAGTGTAGTGGTGACCCAGCTTTTGACCTATATTTTTCAGTGTAATGTCAGACCCTGGGGACGCACGGAGGGAGTAGTCTGTGCATCCCCTAGTGCAGAGGCTGTGATTGTGACTGATCCTTGTGCAAAGTGTGCAAGGTGGGGAAGGCTTCTTCCACTCCCAGAGACCCCACACAAAGACTAGTTACAATCTGGCCCCAAATGACTTCATTTTGAGTACAGCCCTATAGATTCTAAGTGTTCATTTATTCAAAACCCTCACTGAAGTCAAGAAACTTAGGGCAACACCATTGGCCAATTAAACCCAATCACAAAGTGTATGAGTAGGGAGGGAATAAGAAATCTCACTCCACTTCTGCACAGCCCAAATAAGGGAACCTAGATAGCAATCCCTGTGCTTGGGGTGCCTCCTGGCTTCTACTGAATTGATCCTCCTGAGAACAAGCCTCCAAATAATGGACATGTCAATGCTTGGTCCTTTCCTCCCTCCCCACTGGCAGTGACCACAACTGGCTGATTACACATGGAGAAAGATGCTGCACCCTTAAACAGTGAAGCAAATTATTCTTCCTACTGTACAACTGACTTATTCTGAGAACCACAGTGCCTACCTAAGCCACAATGCATCCCGATGATCCTTCTGGCATGTTCTGGAGTCTCTCCCCAACCTTCCAACAAGTGGTGCCTTAGAGGCACCATATAGCATAGGTATTTCAGGATTTGGCCCAGCGGTTGAAATCCAAGCTTCACTAAAGTCAACGGCAAAACACCCGTTGACTTCATTTTGTACAGAAGTCACCAGAACCAGAATCTCACCTATAATCTTTATTTAGGGATATTTTGAAGCTGTTAGAAAATATAAATATGCCAAACTGAAATTTGTTAATTTCCCTACTATTTTGCTAGAGTTCAATGGTAAGAGTTTTACCCGTTGATGTATTTTAAGCCCACTGTCAGAAAGCACCAGCCATTTCTTAATTCATTCCAAACTCCTATTCTGCCTATACAGCTTTCTTTATCCCATCATCCCACAGATGTTTCAGGTCTTCAACGTGATCTTCTTGGGATGTTTGTTCAGGGTAAACTGCAGTTGCTAACCAAGCTTACATTATTTTTAAATGCTTTTATTGTAACAATTTTAGTTGTCAGAATAAGAACAAATCTTAAGAATTGAGAGATGACAAAAATGAAGATTTATTTTGAGAGCACAAGGTGTTAATATTTCCAAATGCTACTCAAGCACCTGCAAATTGAAGAAGGAGATTTCTATAAAAAATTCCAGACAAGAAGTGGCTCTGTGAAGAGCTAAAAATTTTTATCCTTGCTTCTGTCAGCTTAAGTATGACAGCAAGGGCTTTTTGTTTTTTAGATCCATATCAACTTGAAAGGTTTTAGAGGAGGGGGAAAAAACAATCACACAAGATCCTTTGTCTGAAATGCTATCTGGATTAAAAGATGATTCTTAGGATTTAAAGTGATAATAGAAAGGTATGATTAGTTTTATTTTTAATATTAAAAGATTTACTTTATGTGGTTTTTAACCCTTATCTAATCCAGGGACTGGTTTAGAATTTTCTTGTGAAATTGATATATGATATTTATTGATTAAATTTTGTTTATGAAGCTTCTATTGTTTATATTTACAAGAAACTTATTTTACTCTCTTATGTCTGTGTTTTCATCAATGTCAAAATTGATATGGTTTTGTTTCTAGGGCTGGATAGAAAAAATTGGCTTACACTGAAGTGAAAGTTTTTTTGTAAAACGCAGAAAAGTGTGACTTTTTTGTCTAAAAAATAAGAACCAAAACATTTTCAGTTTTGTTCAACTAAATGTCAGCATTTTCTCTGAGACTCCCCACCACTCATTTTCAAACCAGCTTACACATTGACTCCATGTTTCTAGAGTAGAGAACACATTATCATAGAAGTTAGGTCCCATTCATTTCAATCTTACTGAAGTTTCAGCCAGCTGTTTTTCATTCTTATACCTTTTTCCTTCAGATAACTAGGGCACACGGTGCTCTGGTGCCAACAGGGAACAAACATCTAGTTCACAGTGATGGCTCTTGAGCCTATAGCATCACCTGGTCTCCTCTAGTGGCTCATGTAGGGGCTAGAAGGAGGTCGGCTAGGCTCAGTCCTTTTGGGCTTCTGCATGTCAGTTCTCTTGGAGAGAAGTAGTAGCTGTCCAGATGTGCCTAAAATATTCGTCAACATTTGTTTAATAATTCAGATATTTTTACAGATCATTATGTTTGCAGATAATTCAAGAAAAGAAAAAAGGACTAAATTTGTTGGATAAATTGCTTGCTATGCCTAGCTGTCCAGAAATCACTAAGGGCTGATCATCAGTGTGTGATCCAGCCCTTAGTAAGGGGAAGCACATTATTTCAGTGTCCCTGTAGCATGCCAGGAGGTACAGAGATAGTGAGTCCCTTCTGGTTTCTCTGATGCTCTAGGGAGGGAATAAACTGTGCCATGAGCCATGTACAGGGCCGGCTCCAGGCACCAGCGAAGGCAGCAGGTGCCTGGGGTGGCCAATAGAAAGGGGCGGCACTCCGTCCATTATTGGAGCGGCACGTCCAGGTCTTCACTCCCTCTCTTCCTCTTCGGCGGCACTTGGGTGGCAGCTCAATTGGGTTTTTTCTTTTTCTTTTTCTTCGCCGCTTGGGGCGGCAAAAAAGTGGAGCCGGCCCTGGTCGTGTATGCTGCTCCATGTGCCTAGGTAACTGCAGCAGCAGGCTTACTGGGGAGGCAGAGTCAAGGCTCCACCCATTTCCCACCCCTCCTGCTCATCCTTTAAGAGGGAGGTAGATAGTGGCTTCGTGAAGCCTGCTTCCTCCTGTGCGTAGGAAGCAGTGGTAGGACCAGAGATTAAGGGGCTGCCTTAGGCCCCTTTTTACTCACTTGTGCCAGTAAGTAGAATGGGCCATGAGCTGGCCCAAAATCAATTAGAGTGTTTTCAGACCTGTATTCCATAGTCCAGTTACAGAGCATATGTTTTCACTATATGTTGCCAATTTTGTTTTTATTTCTAGTTTTCTACTATACCTTCTCTATTTTGCTATACTGACCGATAAGCTTACCACATGTACCCATGAGGATATATTTATCTCTCACACTTGTCCCTCCAATCAGCAGGGACTAGACTGTATTTTTTATATTTATTCTGGAGGTATTATTGCTGGAAGGCCACGTGAATTAAACGCACTGAAGTAGGGTTTCATGCAGATCCTGATTTAGCCAATGCACTGGCCTATGCTCCTGTATCAGCCATATCTGTTACCTGTACACCATTCAGTACCAAAGTTACTTTCTTCTCTTATATTGTTTAGTGTAGAGATAGGACACTTTGAATAGATTATTAGGGACAGATTCTTATACTCTTTTTCCAGTTAATACCACCTCAGTCCACAAGCAGTCCCATTGACATCGTTAAGACCATTATACTATTCGGTGTGAATGAATCATAGAAATGTAGATGTAGAAGGGACCTCAAGAGGTCACCAAGTCCAATCCTCTGCACTGAGACAGGACCAAATAAACCTAGTCCATCTATGACAGGTGTTTGTCCGACCTGTTCTTAAAAACCTCCAATGTTGGAGATTCCACAGCCTCCTTTGGAAGCTTATTCCAACGCTTAATATCCTAATTAGTTAGAAATTTTACCCAATATCTAACCTAAATCTCCCTTGCTGCAGATTAAGCCCATTACATCTTGTCCTACCTTCAGTGGACATGAAGAACAATTGATCACTGTCCTCTTTATCATGGCCCTGAATGTATCTGAAAGCTTATCAGGTCCCCATTCAGTCTTTTTTTCTGAAGACTAACCAGGCCCAGTTTTTTTAACCTTTCCTCATAGGTCAGGTTTTCTAAATCTTTTATTATTTTTGTTGCTTTCCTCTGGACTCTCTCCAGTTTGGCCACATCTTTCTTAAAGTATGGTGCCCTGAATTGGATACAGTACTCCAGGTAGGCCTCACCCATACCAAGTAGAATAGAACAAATACCCATAGCTGCTGGGGCTGCTGCCGTACCCCCTCACTTGAAGTGGTTTCCATCATATCCAGGGTTTACAGTTTGGTTCAATGGCTTTCAGCAACCCTGCTATACAAATTGTTCCAGCGCCTCTGCAATTACCTTGCAACTTGCAAATAACACTCCTGTTATTACACCCCAGAATATTAGCTTTTCTTGTGGGGGAGGGATAGCTCAGTGGTTTGAACATTGGCCTGCTAAATCCAGGATTGTAAATTCAATCCTTGAGGGGGCCATTTAGGGATCTGGGGCAAAAGTCTGTCTGGGGATTCGTCCTGCTTTGAGCAGAGGGTTGGACTAGATGACCTCCTGAGGTTCCTTCCAGCCCTGATATTCTATGAATTGCATCACAATGTTGATGCATATTCAGTTTGTGAGCCATTATAACCCTCAGATCCTTTCCAGCAGTACTACCACCTAACCAGTTAGTCACCATTTTGTAGCTGCACATTTGATTTTTCCTTTTTGAGAATGTCCCTTACTTGAGGACTTCTATAGCTTCTCCTCAAACTCTGGAGTCATTAAATACACTTATATCATATCTATTTCTGTGAAAACTTGCAAAATAATTGCAGAATAATTCTGTTATACTTTCTGCAGTCTTTCCCCTAAGATGGATAGTTGTTTTTGGAATATATGGTAACACCCCTCTCAGAGTTTGGTACCATACTGTTTTTCATGAAATTCTTGCTCCTTTTAACAGCTGGGGGGGTGTTTTTTTTTGGTAATAACATATTTATAAAATTCTTCATTTTCTTCTTTGTTTCAGTAGGGTTTTTTCTTATGATTTAGTAACTTCTGCAGCTGTGAAATTCTTTTGGTTTAGCTAAAGTTAGGTCTGTATCTCTTAAGCAGCCTGTTATTTCTTGAAGGTTCTATTAGATTTCTAAAGCTCGTAAGTTTTACTTTTAGTTTGAAGCTGTTAAATATTGGAATAAAATATTTAAGCTTCTAGTTAGACCCACACAGCAGGGGGGGAAAATGGGGATGGAGAAGTATACAGCTCTCAGAACTATTGTTTCAGGCTCTCTACAGATATGGGAAGCATCAATCTTACAGTTGGTGATTATTGTATATTTTTTTTAGAGAACCATAACAGCTGGACATTTCTTTTCATTCTTCAGAACAATGTGGTAGCCTCAAAAAAGCATTTAGTCCTGACCTGTTGTGTCCCTCCCCAACTGAAGCCCTGGGCACAATGGAAAAATGGATGTTTATCTTTAATATGTTGCATTCCTTCTTGGGGTACAGTATTCATCATAATTCTGTAAAACCACATCTTGATCATTTCTTTCAATGTCGTTTTCAAAGGTAAATGTGTGATAGTTTTTTTCACCACCAAGTGTTGCTACTGTTGCTTTACTTGAGTAGCTAAAACGAATAATTAAAAAAGTGCAGCTGGCGGAATGGAAGTGTAGGCCAAGGTGTGGGGGTGTTAGAATTTGATCTCAAGCTGCTGCTTAGAAGAAGGGGTGAGCTAGCGGCACAGCATACTAGTATTATAATTTTAAATCATTGGCAGGGCACTTGGAGCTTGTGTACGGATGCTTTTTGTTCTGCAACAAAATATATATATTTCTATTGCTGTTTCTTCAAGCACACATAAGAATAAAGAATTCTCAAATGTTTATGGCTTCTTCTCAGACTCTGTAGCCATTAAATACACTAGAAATGTTCTGGAGTTCATTGCTCTGTAGCATCTCCTATGAAGTTTAGATTTGACAAAAGATCCCATTTTTCTATTGTATTTGATTTTTAGTCTCTGTTGGGTACTCTGCTATGTTCAAAAAGCAACCACATTGAGTCTTTATTTGATTATTCACAAGTATTACACAAGTAAAGCAACACTTACAAAGGTGTGATACAGTTATATTGTTAAGAGACTGAAATTTATTTCCCAGGCCCAGTCACTTGACATGGATCAGCGTGACATCACATTCTTTAACAATATCTTTTGTTATTTAATATTATGATTTATGTTGTAGTCACCCCTAGAGAGCAGGGCCCAATTGTGCTAGGCAATGTACATACAAACATGACAAAGAGAGAGTTTCTGCCCTCAGCAGCTTACAAACTAATTAATGGATCTTGTTCTGTAGGTGAATTATACATCTGTTGGATCATCTGCCTTTGCAGGCTGCTCTTGAAACACCAGCAGGGAGAGAAGCCAAGTAGAAGAAAATTCTGGTTGCCTGGACAGCTGGGTGGGTAAGCAACCTCTAGAGGAGGAGACAACAATTACAAGTGGGGAAATTTCTTTGTCTCAATAGCCATGCACAAAAGTATGGAACAGTTGCCAAACCTGAATTTGTCACCTAGTTGTTCCAGTTTATGCTCCTAGAAAGCATTGTTTTGCTATACTAAGAATGCAGTGCATTGTTATAACTTATCCTATCCCTCATCACCTCACTTTTCATTATTGTCATCCTCTGATGTTTTGTGTCTGATTTGTATTGGAAGCTCTTAAGGGCAGGGACCTGTCATTTGTCTGGCTTATAAAATAATAACATATCACATGGTTGTGAATAGATTTTCTACTACTAAGACTAGAAAATTAGTGTCCAATTTTAAAAGGTGCATTACTCTTCTTGACTGGTGGTTAGCCAAAAATTCAGGGCTTGTAGGTGGCTCCAGTGAGGCAGAGAAACTGCTGACCAGACATAAATGTTGGGTACAGGAGTAACCACAATCAGCCTCCATGCCAGGAGGGTGGGAAGAGCAGCTGCTGCTGCCTGGAGGAGCTGCAGCTCAGCTGAAGAGAAAGAGAACTGGCTTCCAAGGACTCGGCTCTTGGAGAGAGGTAGCTATGGGCTCTGCGCTACCCCAATGGGATCCTGCCTGCCCCCCTGTGCTTGCACCCTGCCCCCAGCCCCTGCTTCACAGCCCTGGGCTCTCTCCCAGAAATTAAGGAATAGTGATAGATGAAGGCAAGAAAAAAAACCCCAAACCAAACCACCCTAGGTCATGCAGTGACTGGAAGTTGTGCATTTTAGCCTCTGTGCAGATATTATAATTTTATGTAGAGTTTGTTACCATGTCCATAAGTCTTTGATTTTAGGATGCCAAAGTAATTAAACATTATTCTTATTTATCAGATTAATTAATCACATTATTTAGTCATGTAATTAAGGTCTGTCTTTAAAAAGTGCCAGGCACTGAGTAGTCAAAAATTCTATGGGGTTATGAAGAACCAAACTAGGCTCATTTATGAGGCAAAGTTTCATGCATGTTGTTTATGCCTGGATTTCTTGGAAGTGGATGGTTGGTGCACATGATTAAGATTTCTTGTTTGGACATATAAAGGCAAAGCATACAGGGACTTCATTCACTTTGCTTAAACCCCTGAGGGTGAGGGAGGTGGAAAGGATTGAGTGATGGGGAAGGGCAAGGAGGGAGAGCAGTGAGCGGCGGGACCTTGGGGGTTAGAAGTGTTGTGAGGGCAGGGCATGGGAGCTTCCGGTGCTTCTGCTGTAGTGTCCCATGGGGGGCCACAAATATGTTTGGTGCTGGGCCTACAAAAGTTTAATCTGGCCCTGTGACTCACCACTGGATGGCACCTCTTTCTGGTGATTCTTGGAATTAGCTATGCCCAGTTCAGCAGCCCTTTTCTGGTCTTCCACTGTTGCAGCTCTTTTTCCACCCACAGAGTCACAGTATGGCCACTTCGTGACTCAGCCCCCTGGCCAGGTCACACTGTGATTTCCCCTTCCAGGGGAGTCTTTCAGAGTCCTTCTGTACCAGCAGTGTCAGGCAGTCCTCATGCCCATTGCCCTGGCTATGTCTAGGGCCCTACCAAATTCATGGTCCACTGTAGTCAATTTCATGGACATAGGATTTTAAAAATCTTACATTTCATGATTGTGTGTAATTGTGGGGTTCTGACACAAAAAGGAGTTGTGGGGAGGGGTCGCAAAGTTATTGTAGGGGAGGTTGCTACCCTTACTTCTGTGCTGCTGAGAGCAGCAGCTGCTGGCCGGGAGCCCAGTTCTGAAGGCAAAGCCATCCCAGCAGCAGCGCAGAAGAAAGGATGGCATGGTATGGTATTGCCTCCCTTACTTCTGCGCTGCTGCCTGCAGAGCGGGGCCCTCAGTCAGCAGCTGCCACTCTCCGGCTGCCCAGCTCTGAAGTCAGCCTTTCTTCTGTGCTGCTGCTGGCAGTGGCTCTACCTTCAGAGCTGGTATGGGATAGTATTGCCACTCTTACTCCTGCACTGCTTCTGGTGGAGCACTGTCTTCAGAGCTGGGCACCTCGCCAACAACCGCCACTCTCCAGCCAGCCAGCTCTGAAGGCAGCGCAGAAGTAAGGGTAGCAATACTGCAACCCCCCCTACAATAACTTTGCAGCCCCTTTGCAACTCCCTTTTTGGCCAGAACCCCCAGTTTGAGAAACGCTGGTCTCAGATTTCACAGGAGGAGACCAGATTTCATAGTCCGTGGCGCATTTTTCATCGCCGTGAATTTGGTAGGGCCCTAGCTATGTCACTTTCACAGTGACACAGGCAGTCTTCCCATTGTCCCTTAGCAATACCACTCTGCAGTGGATGGTGGGGGAATCCAGGGCTATCCTCTACTCTGGGTTCCAGTCCATGCCACTGTAATAAGCAATTAAGTTCTGCAGCTACACCAGCTGTACTGCTCTCCCCCCAGACTACTTCCTGCAGTGCTTTTCATTCTCCAGCCTTCCTAATCAGACCCCTCTCTCTTAGGCCCACTAGGTAAACTCTTTCTCAGTAGTTCCTAGCCCCACCTTCCTTCTCCCATACCCCAGAGAGAGAGGCTGTAGGCTTCCTCCCCACTGTTGCCAGCCTCCTAGCTTTACAGAAGCCCCACCTGATGCCTCATAGGTGAGCTTCCTTCTAATTAGCACCCTTTACTCAATCTACACTTCCCTCCCACCCCTCCTGGTTTGCAGCTTAATGGCAGGGTTGGGCTCCCCCACCCTGAGGGTGGGGGAGGTGGAAAGGATTGAGTGATGGGGAAGGGCAAGGAGGGAGAGCAGTGAGCGGCGGGACCTTGGGGGTTAGAAGTGTTGAGAGGGCAGGGCATGGGAGCTCCCGGTGCTTCTGCTGTAGTGTCCCATGGGGAGAGTATTTCAACTCTCTCAGGGCCAGTGGGGAGCTCACCCCATTACACTCCCCAATCTCTGCCTGTCGCTGATAGAAAATAAAACATACATATACCTCATTAGTCATCATCTCATTATAATACAAAAACCTGTACTCCGGCCTCATACCTGCCAAAGGGAAAACATCATGTTACAGTTCACTGGTGCATGGGTACCTAACAGACATGTATGCTGTTGTTAGGTGTTAAGGGTTTTGTGTTACAGCACAACATAGTGAAATGTGTTGTGCATGTCTGTATGGGACTACTGTATATGTTGGGCGTGATTAGGACTGATTTATAGAGGAGTGGAGTTTGTTAGTGAAACTGGTCAATGTGATATGTTGTTTTACGTATGTTAAAAGGAATAAACCTTAACTAGATAGTTCCTTGATTTGAGGATTGTATGTGTGGATGCTTCCCCTGAACCCTTAAGTTACCTTAATTGTTTTTCAACTGAGTTAAAAATTTGCAAGTAATTATACTGAAGAAGAGATTGGCTCCTTCTGCAATATTTAAAAAAAGTGTTTTTTCACTGTCTGTATAATCTATAAAATGTTAATCATACTTACATATCTGTTTTGTGTTGCCAACTCAATAACTGGATGGGAGTCATGAAGTTATTTCACGCACATTTATCTGGTTTTTCTCTATCTAAATGGAGTTAGAAGCATGCTTTTTTATGAATGGTTTTGATCCTGACACAGTGATCTTTCAAAAAGCCCTTTGAAAGTGATATCAGAGGGTTATCCCTAGCTTCTTATCATTTATTTCTGCCAAGATTGTAATAATCTGTTAAAATTTTGACACTAATAGCTGAATTCAACCAGATTGTTTTGGTACTGTGATCAAAATGAAGTGCTACTTTCAGCAATGCTGTTTAACACGAGTTTATGTTATACATAAAGTTAACATTTATAACAGTTTTATTGTAATACAATAGGCATCATTGTCTAATTTTCCACTGAAATTAGCATTTTATTTAAAATTAGCCTGTCATCTTCTCTACTCACAAACTCTGAGCTATTTTTCTTTATTTTTAAAGTACATAAATCATTAATGATACTTGTACTAAAACATCCCCTCTCCTTAAAATGATCTGATAAAAATGATTCCTAGTTATGAACATAACCCACAATCCATTGTAGTCAATGGAAAGATTTCTGTAGGATTTGGATTGAAAATGTCTGATTTATTGTTAGATTTAAACTCTACAGAATACAGAATTCTCCTCTGATTTACACCAGGGTAACTCAGCAGCACTAAGCATATAAGTAAAATTGCACACATACTTTAAAGTTTGCAGATTTGTGGACTCCCCTATGGCTATTGTACTATATATAAGTTATTATCATTAAAATGTTTATACCATATGGTATATTTTTATTTAGATATGTATGCCTCCCTGCATCCCCCCAAAATATATCTGAGCACCTTAAAGACATTAATGCTATTTATATTCACACCATCTGTGTAACTTATGGAAATACTGTTATACCCATTTTAGAGATAGGGATCTAATCAGTGGTGAGCTGGAGCCAGTTAGCACTGGTTCGCGTGAACCGGTTAAATTTTGAAGCAGTTTTAGAACTAGTTGTTAACCCGCTTTCCTGTGAGGGGGCGCTGCGGCTTTGATGGGATCTGGCCGGGAAGTGATGTAATTCCTCCTCCGGCCGCTATTTCCCCAGAGAGATTAAGTGATTTACCACAGGTTGCACAGGAAGTCTGTGGCAGCGCAGTCAGTAAACCCAGATCTCCTGAATCAGTATACTGTCCTAATCACAAGACCACCATTACATATTTTTGCATGGGTTTTACCAAAATGACATGATCCTGGGCTGGAAGAGTTTACAATATCATAATATATTATCTAAATTGGAAACTATTAAGGAAGAGACATATGAGGATTACAATAAGGGTGTGAGTCACATAGGGCCTGATTCTCCTTTTATTCCTTTGAGAATCAAAATATCTTGGATCAGATTATTGCAGCTGAAACTAGAATATGGCAAAAGAAAATACATAGACCATATAGGCACACAGCTCAGTAGCCAAGCTAGTGGGAAAAGTGGGGTTTAGAGAGAAATTTGAAGATGGAGGAGGAAAAATGTTTGGTGTATAAGTCACTCTAGGTATGGGAACAGCATAAGAAAAGGCACATAACCATGACTGGGAAGGAAAAAGGGAGTATGCAGGCAAGATGAGCAGGCAAAACATGGATATGAGGTGGGAAATAGGCAGAGACCAGAGCTCAATTGTAAGCAGAAGCAGAGTTGTGCAGCACCTTGAAAGTGAGGATGGGAAGTATGAATGAGGATAAATGCCTGAAGGTAGGCCACTTAAAGAGCTGAGTGTTTTATGTTGAACTAAAGTCAAGACAAAGAAGAAAAATTTGCCCTCACATTGAAAAGAACCATTTTTTTAGATAGTGTTCAGGACTGTGATATACGTTCCTACTTTGTCGCTTCATTAATGCAACTGCATAAAGATAATTGAGAGAACTATGTTGGATTTTTCATCAACAAGCAATAAAATGTGATAAATATGTTACACAGAATGGCAAATGTTAGAATTAATAAGATGAAATGTTGATGAATTACTGTTTGTATACTTGACATGTAATAATTGCTTCATTTATCATCTAAATCTGAAGAATTTAAATAGCAAGCATTTATAATTAATTTTCTCCTTCTGCAAACTGCAATTCATTTCTCAGTCAAAGGAGTCAGTGTTAATTTCTTTTCTATCAGCCACAGGCCATAAGTTAATGTATTAAAAAATCAGAACATTTAAAATAACAGTCTAATTAAATTATTTCCTCTACTGCTGGAGAAAAACGTGTGATTCTTCAGGAGATAATCAGTCACCACAGTAAACACCATTTAGTTCTCTTCACAAATCTAGCTCTACCCCCTGGCAATCTTAAACTGTCAAAATGAGGAATTCACTTTACTGCACAGATGAAGGATAGTGACCTGAGTCTCATTAGCAACTTTAAATGAGAATGACAATGGGAGTTCATTAAACAATAATATTTTTCAATATATTAAGTTTTCTTTATCACAAAGAAGATTATGCTGAGCGTAGTGTACAATAGAAACATTCACTTTTGGTCCATTCTTGTAGTATGATCAGTGAGAAGATGCTCTGTTCTTCGACTGATTCTGTTTAAATCAAACCAAAGATGGTAGTATTATTAGCCACTATCTCTGGTCTTGGATGAGGACTCTGATTTTGCATGGATTATAGTGACTTAACTGACATGTAAGACAGATTTTAGCTAGGTGACTCCTGATAGATTCTTCTTTGAGTATCAAGGGCTTGCTGCTGCACCATTGAAGTCAATGAGTGTTTTACAGGATCAAACCCCAGCTGAGGAAGGGGCAAGAAGGTGTTATTATTTTACTGGTTGCATCTGAACTTAAATGTTAGAGATATCTTGCTCTAAAACTTTCATTTGAGCCAACTGAAAGCACTAGAAATTTCTACTGGCCTTGGCCAAAAGTGGGATGAGTTTTGGGGGGGCTCATTTAAGAATGGCAGAACTTCAGAATGGATCAAGCCAAACGTTTCCTGATCTTTTCTGTGTAAGGGGCAGGTGGAGACTGAGTTAAGGGTTATAGGATCCATGCTTAGGCAGACTTGGTGGTCTAAAAACACTCAGACAAGTGTATCAGATGCTATTACAGTAAATAGGCTATACAGTAAATAGCAGCCATAGAAGGGCATTTTGCACTGCTTGATGTGGAGGGAAGATTAATTTTAGCATTCCTCTCCCCCGAACCACCCAGCCAAAATTCTCGCTTAGTTGACCATACATAGCCAGTTTGCTCAGACTAGGCTGTCGGGAGAGTGAATTTCACCCAGTGTAGCTTATTGAGAGAGCTTTTTTATTATATGGATATTTATGAATTGTTACCATTGAAAACTAATTAAGTTGGCTTTTCAGCTATTATATGCTCATTAGAATAAATACAATAATTAAATTATATCAAGTGTCAAGAAATAGAGTACTCTGAATTAAATTGTCACCTCATTATAGTGTAGAAAATCAGTTTATTTTCATGAATTTGTCTCCATTTATATGCCAACAAGAAATTCCCAGTAGGTTACCTTTCTGCATGTGTAGATGCCTCAATATCTTTGAGTGTCTGGTCCTAAGTCTCTTTTGAAAATGGGACTTAGGTACTTTTGAAAAATTGTCCCCGGAGCTAGTTTTAACTTTGAAAGTCCTGGTTTACTATTAGATTTCAGCCTCTGTTGACTTCAAGCCACAAAGCTGGACTGCCTGTTGAATCCTGAAAGCTTTTTTTTTTTTTTTGCTTGATTTCTGGATACATTATAACTCTTAATATCCTGCTATACAGCCTACTAAGGACCATTAACTCAAGAGTTTTCTGTGCATATATTATTAATAAGCAGAATTGTAACAGAAGGATGCAAAATCAGAAATATTTATATATAAATCTTTTATTGGCCCTGCAAAACAATTAAGTCAAATCATAAAGCCAAAACAAAGTATAATATTCCTTCGCAACACACTTTTTTAATTACAGCTCTAAATCTCTTAGGGGCCAAATTCTGTGGGGTCTTCATGTGTGGAAATCTAGAATATTAAATGCCATGTTAATTAAGACAAAATAATTTTGTATGAGAAACACATGAAATATAGAATTTAGAAACGGAACACAAATCAAATTGCTGAATTTTTTATTAATCAAAATGTGGATTTCATTAAATTTTAATAGGTGGCAGAGATTTTTCTTTATTATGCATGCTGTAGATTGAATATTTAATTTTACTGGAGTAAAAAGACAGAAGGTGGAAAAATAGACTTAGTTATTATCACACAGACAACTAGAGTAGCAATTAGATGTATAAATTGGCAAAAAATGTGAAAGTAATTAGACGTACCAATGATAATTTAAAATTCAGAACAAAACTGGATTAAGTGTTTAGCATCTTCTGTTCATGTTAACCATTTGTCAAGATTTAGAAAGTTGAGTTGGTAGCAATGTTAAATTCTTGTCACAAAATAGAGACAGGAAAAAGTTTCATTCTTCAAATTAGCACAATGTGTTATTCTGCCACAATCTCTAGTATTCTGCTGTAAAAATGGACTAGGTAGTTAATCCTAGAACGGTCACACTATCAATGTAGGATGTGTTAACATGTTAATACAGAAGTACTACATCTGAGCCAAGCATGATAGTAACTGGAAAAGAATCAATCTGAATACATGCTTGTGACAAAAGCTGTAACAAATACTGATGTTGTATGAACATAGATCCTGATCCTGTAACTGACTGAGTGCAGGCAGACTCTTGCACCCATGTTTCAGACTGGGGCCTATTTTTAAAATTCATTATAACATTTTATTGCCCACTGAATTGTAAAAAGCTTCAAAGAAGGAACAAAGTCAAATGAATTACACTAATGGGCAAATATTTTCCATGTATTTGTTTCAGAGAATGAAACTACTACACAAATCCACTTTTTAAAATACACTTGTAATACAGATACATTAAATGCAATGTAATTACAATAGTTTTACTTTTTGTTATATTTAATTACCATGAATGTACCAATGTTATGAATCATAGAATCGTAGGACTGGAAGGGACCTCAAGAGATCATCTAATTGATCTTATTACCTTTATTACCTTTATTACCTAGTCCCTGCACTCAGGATTATGTATTATCTAGATCACAGGTTCCCAAACTTGGTTTGTGGCAGGTTCAGGGTAAGCCCCTGGCGGGCTGTGAGATGCTTTGTTTACCCGAGCATCCGCAGGTACGGCCGTTCACAGTTCCCAGTGGCCACAGTTTGCCATTCCTGGCCAATGGGAGCTGCAGAAAGCAGCACGGTCTGGCCCATCGCTTCCTGCAGCTCCCATTGGCTGGGAACAGCAAATCACGGCAACTAGAAGCTGCGAGTGGCCGTACTTGAGGACTCTCAGGTAAACAAAGTGCCTCGCAGCCCGCCAGGGGCTTATCCTGAACAAGCCATGAATCAAATTTGGGAACCCCTTATCTAGATCATCCCTGACTGGTGCTTGTCTAACCTGCTCTTAAAAATCTCCAATGATGGAGATTCCACAACCTCCCTAGGCAATTTATTCCAGTGCTTACCCACCCTGACAGTTTTTCCCAATGTCCAACCTAAACTGCTCTTGCTGCAATTTAAGCCCATTGCTTCTTGTCCTGTCCTCAGAGGTTAAGAAAAATTTTTCTCCTTCCTCCTTGTAACAACCTTTTATGTAATTGAAAACTATTATCATGTCTTCTCTTCTCCAGACTAAACAAACCCATTTTTTAAAATCTTTCCTTGTAGGTCATGGTTTCTGGACCTTTAATCATTTTTGTTGCTCTGCTCTGGACTGTCTCCAATTTGTCCACATGTTTCCTGAAATGTGGCACCCAGAACTGGACAAAATACTCCTGTTGAGCCCATATCAGCATGGAGTAGAGTGGATGAATTACTTCTTGTGTCTTTAATAATTTGAGATATACCAATCTCCTAGAACTGGAAGGGACCTTGAAAGGTCATTGAGTTCAGCCCCCTGCCTTCACTAGCAGGACCAATTTTTGCCCCAGATCCCTAAGTGGCCCCTTCAAGGATTAAACGCACAACCCTGGGTTTAACAGGCCAATGCTCAAACCACTGAGCTATCCCTCCCCTCCCGCAAGTCTTGCTTACAACACTTCTGCTAATAGATCGCAGAATGATGTTTGCTTTTTTTGCAACAGTGTTACACTGTTGACTTATATTTAGCTTGTGATCCACTATGACCCCTAGATCTTTTTCCACAGTTCTCCTTCCAAGGCAGTGAAGTGTATCTTTGTCAGGGCCGGCTCCAGGCACCAGCACACCAAGCGCGTGCCTGGGGCAGCAAGCCATGGGGGGGCGCTCTGCCGGTCGCTGCGAGGGCGGCAGGCAGTTTGCCTTGGGCAGTATGCCTGCAGAGAGTCCGCTGGTCCCCTGGCTTCGGGGGACCTCCCACAGGCCTGCCGCTGAATCCGCGGGACCAGGGAACTTCTTCAGGCAAGCCGCCGAAGGCAGCCTGCCTGCCGTGCTTGGGGCGGCAAAATACCTAGAGCCGCCCCTGATCCTTGTTTTTTTTTTTTTTAAGGCTAAGCGATTAAGATGCACCTATTGCAAAAGGAAGTTTACTAGCTGGAAACTCACCGGTGGTTTCTTACACTAATTATTTGTATTCATAGACAGGGTTAACTTTTCTGCATGCATGCTGAGTTACTGAAGAAAGCCACAGAATGTTTATAAGATATATAGAAAATGCTGTGGGAAATCATGTGTAATACAGTTTCCCAGGACTTCTAAAGCTAGAATTGGACCTATGCCCTGGATCATAACATTGTCTGATCTTTGGAAGCATCTATAGCAGTGGTGAGCAACCTGCAGCCCACGGACTGCGTGTGGCCCATCAGGGTAATCTGACTGTGGGCCGTGAGACATTTTGCTGACATTTGGCAGCCAAGCTGGCCGGGGAGCGGAAGCTGCCTCCTTCCCAGCTAGGCTCTCTCAGGCAGCTGCCAGGTAGGGCTGCAAAGCAGCGACAAGGAGGGGCAGGCATTAAAAGTGGCTTCCTTTTGTTCCCCGCCTGGGCTCCTGCCTGCCAGGGAGAGTGGCAGAATGTGCAGGGGGGCTGGGTGGGGCAGGTACAGTGCCGTGAGGCGGACAAAATTCCCCCACCCCGCAGGTAACATGGGGCAGGGAGAGTGTGGTGGCCCTGGGTGGGGGAAGGAGGGGGGGCATGACCTGCCCTTTAGATCAGGCCCCCCCACTATGGGGAGGCACCAGTTGTATATGGAACACCCTCATGGGAGGGGGCAGAACAGGGGTGGGAAGAGGTGGGGCTTTGGGGGACGGGGCCTAGGATGTAACAGGGGGTTGAGCTCCCCCTGGGAAATCTGGAAGTTGGCGCCTATGCTCCTAGGTGTGTGCGGGGTGGTGCCAGCAGCGGCAAAGGCATCTGGGTGGGCATATGGAAGCCCTGGCCATGCCAGAAAAGTGTGCCCAGCAGCGCAGCTGGCAGCTCACTGGCAGGGCCGGTGCAAGGATGTTTCGCGCCCTAGGCGGAACTTCCACCTTGCACCCCCCCGCGCGCCCGCGCCCTGAGGTGCCCCCCCAGAGGCAGCTCCCCCTCTCTGCCCTGAGGCGCCTCCCTTGCGGCAGCTCTCCACCCCCCATCCTCCGCCCTGAGGCACCCCCCCAGCCCAGCTCACCCCTGCTCCGCCTCCACCCCGAGCACACCGTCGCTGCTTCACTTCTCCTGCCTACCAGGCTTGCGGGGCCTAAGCTGATTGGTGCCGCAAGCCTGGGAGGCGGGAGAAGTGAAGCAGCCACAGCATGCTTGGGGAGGAGGCGGGGCAGGAGTGAGCTGGGACGGGGAGTTTCCCTGCGTGCCGCCACCCCCCCCCCACTGACTTGCTGCAGGCGGCCCGCCCCGCGCTCCCCTGCCCCAGCTCCCTCCTCCTAAATGCCGGTGGTGACTGGGGCAGCCGAAGATCCGGCCGCAGCGGTCGCTGCCGAAGAAAATGGCGCCCCCAAATCCTAGCGCCCTAGGCGACCGCCTAGGTCACCTAAATGGTTGCACCAGCCCTGCTCACTGGGCACCAGCGGGCCATTGACTGTTCTGCCCTGGGGCCTGGAATTACTATCGACAGGCCTGGATAGGGGTGACTCAGCCCACAGCAGATCACTACCTCTGTGCTGCCCAGCATGGCATTTATATACCCCATCACACTGTCCCATGGTTCAAAGTTTCCCAGTTGTTATCCTGTGATCTCTATTCTCTTCCTCACCCCGCTCCCCAGAATCTCTTCTTCACACAGTTCCCTGCCTTATGTCATCCTACCCACCTGCCTCAATCACTTTCCTTCACTTGATCTCTCTTTCTCTCAAACTCTGTTTTCCTTCCCACTTCAGATTTTCACACTCCACTTTTCTTCTGCTGAGTATCTTTTCTCTCTTTTACTGTATCATTTTCCCTTGCTCTGTAAAATGGAACAATGGGTAAGATAATGATTTATGTCATTCCCATGAAAAGGTTCATTCATAAAATCCAGCTCAGAGCAGTTACTAGGTAACTGCCTGCAGGATCACCAGTCAGTTGATAACAGGTTTATTTTACTATCTGTACCAGAGCTATTTGGTTGTAGATCTGTGACCCCTGATGAGAATTCTGCCTCTTGTTATAGCTTGGGCATGCAAATGGCAGAATGTGTGATTCATGCAAGTGATTTAACTGCACAAAAACAGACTGGGTTGAGGCTCCATTGAACATATTAGACACAGGCATATTACCTCACTATGGAAAACCTCCAATGTAGATATGTAGTGATTAATATGGTATTTCTGCTTCCTCCTGTCAGCATAAAGGCTGTTACCAGTGTCTCCTTGTCACCAGCCCACCCAGAACAAAGCAGCTTAAGGATCAACCATGCCTTAAAACCTCTAGGTTATACCAAGTCCTCATTGCTTAGAGCCAAGGATTGGGCCTATTAAGTCTTGCTGGTAATAAAAGCACATAATCCATTTTCAGTATATTAAGGTGTAATAGTGATAATTTAACTATTTTTATCCATGGTAAATTCTCTGCCATTGTGGAAGCCACTGATGAAAAAGTAGCTTGGCCTTGTTAAAGTAAACCTCTCACATGGCTCTCAGGATTTCAACCTTCAAAGAGCATGGATTACATGTTAATAATATAGTTTGGGGTTTTTCTATTTTCCTTTGCTTTCTTGGTTAAGAGTCTTTTATACTTCACAGTCAGAGCTGATAGCTGTATAAAAGCTTCCTTGTTCAAAGATGTTAGTAATCAAATGCGAAAAAATCAAAATGAGATTATGTTGCCTATATTTTATTGCTCATGCCTTAAAATCAATGTCCTCTTCAGGTATTTAACTTATTTTTTTTTCTAAATTAAACAGAACTCTGTGTCCTCAAAATGTATTACTCTGCTTTGACACAATTTTCTTTATCTTAATATACAAAACATGTTACTTCAATTCTCTTTTTCACATACCTAATTCAAATATTTGAGTAGTGGTAAAAATCCATAGTAACATGAATTCCAATGGGATTTGGGTGCCTAATTTCCTTAGGTTTCTCTGAAAATCCCAGTGACCTAAAATCCTCACTGTTGTGCTGGTAGTACAGGTGCCAGCTCTTGCCAAGGCTGTAGACATCAACTGAGCACAGACAAATTTATAGCTGGAAACCAGACCAGCTCACCTGTGTGTTAGTACTGTTCAAGATAGGTTTTAGGCTTGTAAAGATGTGTTTAGTGTTTAGACTCTATAAAATGCTTGTAAGCTGCTGTGTGCATTAATCTTACTTGTAATATCTGTATCCCATGCTGAAAGGTAATATGTAAGTTTTGCTTTATAACTGCAAAAATGCCAGCTCTGAACTTGTGAACCCAGGCAGGAGGAGTGGTTCACTCACTCATCAAGGAGGACTAATTAAGTGGGCCGTTAGGAAACTTCATGATACAAAGACTGGGTTAATGTCCCTCTCACACCTGTGAAGATGCTATGTGCAAGGAAGCACGTCCCATCAGCTTGAATTCTGGAAGGAGGCAATAAAGATAGCTGACATGAAAATTCTTAATCTCTTTGCTGTTTGGACTCTCACAGGGCTGGAGCTCGGAGACAAAAGCAGAGATCTCCAGGATCAACCTGGATTAGCCATATAAGACATTTAGTGCTGACAGATTTCTTCAACTCTGAAGTAGAACCCTAGACTGTAACTCATTTGTGTATATTTGTTGCCTGCTTCAACCTGTAAATAACTCTCATTTCTTTGTCCTAGTTAATAAATCCTTAGTTAGTTTTCTATAGGATTACCTATAAGTGTTTTCTTTGGTGTGAGATCTGAGGTACAAACTGACAGGGCCGCCCAGAGGATTCAGGGGGCCTGGGGCAAAGCAATTTCAGGGGCCCCTTCCATAAAAAAAATTTGCAATACTAGAGAATACTATATTCTCGTGTGGCCCCTGCAGGGCCTGGGTCAAATTGCCTCACTTGCCCCCCTCTCTGGGCTGCCCTGCAAACTGATCTGGTAAGTGACTGGTCTCTTGGGGCTGGAAGAAACCTGAATATTTTTGTGATCTTTGATGTACAGCAACCAACTATCACTGACAGTCTGTGACTCCATGGTAAGACTGTTACAGTGCTTCAGGAGTTCACATTTGTTACTGGGTTGGTGAAATCTAATTGGTGTGTCTGCCCTGCTTTTTGACAGTCTGGCCAGAGGTTGGCACTCATGGTTCTGAACCACTTCAGACAGAGTGACACTCATGTCCACTAATTATATGAATTCTGTATTCTCAGCTGTAATATTTAATGGTCATTCCTTGAAATACAGTCTCAGAAGTCAGCACTTTGAGGATAAGGTCACAGACACACCCATTATGTGTTACTGAAGGAGCTGTGTTTTCTCCAGACTTCTGAATTTCCATAGTCAATATTTTCAGGAATGGTGGTTTTCAGAACTGGTTCTACAAACCCAAAATATCTGCCCCAAAGCTATTGTACATTAAAGATCTGTCAGAAAACTAAAGTCACAATCAGACATTAGTGTCAACAGTATGCAATGTGTAGAATAATTGTAAATCTTAGAGGCATGTCTCCATGACCGTGCTTGTCTGCATTACAGCGAAGAGTTAAACCAAGTCAGTTAGAAGATTCAACCAATGAATAATATTCTGTTTGTCTTGTGTCAGATCTGAATAAACCTACAATGGATATGCAATGGGGGAAATTGGAAGACAAACAACATTAAGCAGCAGCATAACAAACAGTATTGTGGTTATCAGCTACACTAGTAGAGTTTTGTGTGGCTACTGCTATTTGCTACATACTAAATATCCTACGACAGATATAGACCTAGAATTTTGAAATGTACAAACCCCCATGACCT
This sequence comes from Mauremys reevesii, assembly GCF_016161935.1. Classification (NCBI taxonomy): domain Eukaryota; kingdom Metazoa; phylum Chordata; order Testudines; family Geoemydidae; genus Mauremys; species Mauremys reevesii. The sequence continues at coordinate 134,301,140 of NC_052623.1, read as the reverse complement.
TGAAAACTTGATCTGTGGGGCCTTTTCTACTAATTTTGTTGCTGGTGTGGTTGTTGAGACTGCTTTGTCTTTGCCTGAAACCACCAGTATTGGTAGGTGTGTTGACAACAATATCAACAATATGACGTCATATTGTGGTATGTGGTTTGCCATTGTGCATTTTAATGTGGGATTCATCATCATTGTGCCAGAACAGAGTTACTGAAAGTTACTAATATTCCAGCTGAAAAACAATGACGATAATAATAATGATTCTAGATGATTATAGCAAAAATTAATTACTTAACTTGCTAAACAGTGAAGTAATAAAGAAACTCTGGTTAGTTTACTGAAAAATTAAATGGCAGCTATCTGCTTCTCTTGCAAGATAGATGTACAAAATCCATGCTACTGAAAGTCAGTGATTCTAGTGACACTCATGGGTGGTGGGTGAAGCTTCCCCCATGTCCCGCCTATTCCAGCCAAGGACCCACCTCTTCTGGCCAAGGCCATACCCACTCACTGCTCTCAGTCCCCTCCATGACCCCAACTGGTGGGCTGAGAGCTTTGCCTTGGCTGGAGATCCAAGCCTAGAAACCCTCCCCCGTTACATCTCTTTCACCTGCGGCCCTGCCTATGGCTTCACCCTATTCCTCCCCTTCCCCTGAGGCCTCACCCCTGTTTTGCCCCCACTCTGCCTCTTTCCCCCAAAGCCCTACCCCCTGCTTGCTCCTTCCACCCCACCGCCCACTGCTGCAGCCCTGAGACCAGAAAAGCTCTGTGCCCCTATTCTGTTCCCGGGGCCATGGTGAGGGGACAATTTTCTGAGGGCCCCAAATCCACCACTGTCTCCCCCGGTGGCACAAGGTTTGGGGAGCCTTAGCCTTTGCAAGCCTCCATTATGGACTGCCCATGCTGCCACTGTAAGAGATCTAAAAGTTCATGTTATCATAGTTAGTCTAAAAGTCTTAGATAATGTAAGACCAAGGAACCCAAAATTAATCAACAATCTTAAGGATATCATGAAAAGAAAAAAACATTGATAAGATGCACTTGAATATATTTTGGCTTGCAATGACCTTCGATTCAGAGATAGGAAAGTTTCTTGTTTATCTTAGCCTTAGTCAGGTTGCATTAATGGCTATATTTAACACAGTTAATTAAATTAATATTCACTAGTCAGGAAAAACATGTCTAAAATGTCTTAAGAGATTTCATTATATGGAAGGGATCTTAGAGTGTATGTAGCTACAACAGTGTGGGGGAAGTGCTATGATTCTGTTTTCTGTACACTCTCCCTTTAAAAGTGAAGAGGTGCCCAGCCCATCTGCTAGGTGATCACTGTAATAGAATGAGCAACACCCTGTGCTTTTCCCTGAACTCATATTCATATTCAAAGAGCTTTATATTCATTCTCCCCTTCTTTGTTATTTTCCTTAGTTAAACATAAAAAATAAATAATCCAAACTGGAAGTACTTGTTTCCTTTTTAAATGTGATAACGCAAACTTTTCTGAAACTGTAATGAAGTTTTTACTGTGATACAAATAATCATCATTTTGGACTGGAATAATTTTTCAGCAGTTGAGCATGCCGTTGTATATACTTCACACAGAAGACTGAGAGAGGGGAATCGTGCATTTGCAGAAAACAGAGTAAGTGGGTGCGTCATTTCACCAGGCGAGGAAGGGGAATACATTTCCAAAGATTAGTCTTTATAAAGCCCTTTCTCAGGACTTGGTTTATTAGCCACAAAACAATCACAAAACAAAAGCAAGTCAACTGAAGGACACTGGGCAATAATTCCCATAGGCTTTTCCTGCTGTAGGCAGAGACTAGGGCAGAGGATGCACTCTTCTTCTTACTTCCTCTTGGACCCAGCTTGCTCTTCTTTTTACACTCTGCAATGAACAGCCTCTTCACAGGTTATCCCAGGTATAAACTGCAATACCTCTACCTTGTGACAAGGTTTCTGGAGCATTAGATACTACTTTTGATGAGCTCTGTCTACTTAATATTCTGAATGAGCACAATATCATCATGACGGAGGCTCAGGGCTAGTCTTATAGAGGAATGGCAGCAATATAAAGTGGATACTGTGACACTGGCAGACCAGGTTCCAGCTCTTGCCAAGGCTTTAGGCCTCTGCTGAGCACTGACAAATTCATTGCTTGGAAACCAGTCCATTTCAACTGTGTGTTACAATGGTTAAATTGGGTATTGAATTTATAACAGTGCAGTTAGTGTTTAGACTTTATGGAATGCTTGTAAGTTGCTGCATGTATTGATTTCACTTATAATATCTTTTTCAAATGCTGCAAGGTAATATTTAAGTTTTTGTTTTGACTGTAAAAAATGTTTGTTCTGAAACTGTGAAGCCAGTCAAGAGTGATCATCTCCTAACCATCAAGAAGGCCTATCAAAACTAAATGGGCCATTGTGGGACAATACAAAGACTGTTACTTGTCCCTTAAGACCCATGACAAGGCTACAATGCAAAAGGGCTCGTCCCATACTTTAATTCTTGAAGAAGGAAATAAAAACAGGAGATAAAAAAATTGTCCATCTATCTTTTGCTGTTTGGACTCTGACAGGGCTGGAGCTAGGGAAACAGAAGCAGAGATCCCCAGGGTCAGCCTGGGTTAGCCCTAAAAGACATTCAGAGCTGACAGATTACCACAACTCTGTCACCTTTTAAAACCTTAGACTGTAAATCATTTGTGTATATATGTCTGCCTGCTTTAAACCTTGTAACAATGCTCTAAATTTTTCCCTAGTTAACAAATATTTAGTTAATTACAGCAGTGGTTATCAAAGCCCGTCCGCTGCTTGTTCAGGGAAAGCTCCTGGCAGGCCGGGCCAGTTTGTTTACCTGCCATGTCTGCAGGTTCGGCCGATCGCGGCTCCCACTGGCCACAGTTTGCCACTCTAGGCCAATGGGAGCTGAGGGCCCAGAGAACTGCGGCCACTGGGAGCTGTGATCGGCCGAACCTGCAGATGCAGCAGGTAAACAACCTGGCCCGGCCTGCCAGGGGCTTTCCCTACACAAGCGGCGGAACAAGTTTGGGAACCACTGGTATACAGCAACCAACTATCATTAAGGCCAGCTTGCTGGGTGGCAAGGTAGACTGGAATGCCCAAGAGGACTGCCTGGGACTCCATAGTAAGAACATAATAGTGCTTCAGTTCACATTTGTTACTGGGTTGGTGAAATCTAATTATGGAACATACCACCAGTTTCAGGTCTCTGCCTTATTTCTGGACAATATGCCCTGAGGTTGGTATATGTTGGTAAACGTCTATATCATTGTACACGCACAAACTGAGGAAAAATATATTTCCATCTACAATAAATTAAAGTTTATATATAGGCAAAATAAGAAAAATGCTGCTTGAGAACTTAATAGAGTTGATTTAAGGATATTTACTTTGTACATTGTGACATGTGACACTGACAATATGTTTTATCAGTTATAAAGCTTTAACTTTTTGTATCTCAACATCTACGGCCATCTGACTTCCTCCCTTGTATGACCCTCCATAATTTCCTGTAACTATGAAAATTTAAGTCTATAAACATGGAAAAACCCAATAACTTTGTGCAATGATTTAAATGGATAAAAAAGTCAAAAATGTGTAAAAATCAACATCAACATTAGCTGTCAAAATTATTTTTAAAAATTCAAATTATTCCAAGACTATTTATGAGGGATGACAGTTTTTTGTGCAAACATGTCAATATTTCAGACCTTGTAACACAAAGTCTTTAGCAGTGCTCAGCACCCCACGACTCCCATTGGAAGCATTGCTGGGAGTCACTAGATGCTGGGGTCTTTTGAATATCTAATCCCAAGTGTGGGTGCTAAGCATGTTTGAAAATCTGCCTTGTAGTAGTGTTTGATATAGCGTCTTCTACAAAAGCGTTCTTTTGTTGGCTAACATAGATGTTATGCTGAACCCCTCGGCAAAGACACTTGATATACCTGTGTCAGAGCCAGACTGTGCTTTCATTGAGCTGCCTGATCATATACAAAATTGAGAGAAAGGTATTCACACTTTACAAAATACAAAGATTGAAATCCTTTTAAATGCTTCTAAGTCTACAAATGAATGAGAACACCCTCTCTGATAAAAAGAAAGATAGTAAAAAATGACATTGTATGTTTCCAGAAATCAGGAGACACAAATGAGACACAAAAGAGATTCCGTCACAGATGAGAAGCCCTACCAAATAAATATACCAGTTTAAATTATTCATTATGCCCCAAAGAGACAATTACCACATATAAAATGTAGTATTTTTCTAAGATGAAATTCACTATTACTTCTGCTGTATGATTTACCAGTTGCTAGTTTCAGACAATGACAATATAATTTAATAGTGTAACTTGAAAATTCTGCTGAGACTAAGGAAAGGTCTGACATAGACATGCAATCAGTGCTGAATATGTTAGGTGTAATTGGGATCACCTGTGTAGCATAGGTGTGACACCTATGAAATTGAAGTGCCAATATGCTGTCAAAGCTTATAATTATTACTTTGGAAACACTAGATTTAAATACCAGCCTCATAGAAATCAAATGGAAGTTTTGCCACTGAAGTCAATGGGACCAGGATTTCAACCCTAAAATATCAATATAGAAGAAACACATTCTCTCTCTCTTCATATGGTGGACAACTCCTTTTTATCATGAAGTCTTTTCAATATTACTGATGCCTTATTTCCTTCCTTACCTTTCAATGTTCCAGTTCCAGTTCCAGTCCCTCTAAATCATGGATAATAAATGGCAACGACTCCACAAGGAAGGATACACTGAAGGATGTAATTTTTCCCTCTGTTGGTAGAATACATGGTGGTATATCATGGAGCAGGGAGGTTGTAATCCAGGGGTCGGCAACCTCTGGCACATGGCTCGCCAGGGTAGGCACCCTGGCGGGCTGGGCCAGTTTGTTTACCTGCCACGTCGGCAGGTTTGGCTGATCACGGCTCCCCCTGTTCGCGGTTCGCTGTCCCTGGCCAATGGGGGTGGTGGGAAGCCGCGGACAGCACATCCCTCAGCCCGCACTGCTTCCCACAGCCCCCTTTAGCCTGGGACGGCGAACCGTGGCCAGTGGGAGCCACGGTCAGCCGAACCTGCCGACGCGGCAGGTAAACAAACTGGCCCGGCCCACCAGGGTGCTTACCCTGGCGAGCCACGTGCCAGAGGTTGCCGACCCCTGTTGTAATCCCTGTTTGTATTTATCTCATGAGATAGCACATGGAATATTCTGAGTACTTCAGTCCCTGAAATATATTACAAAATTTGGAAGGAGTTTTTTTGATGAGCAATGAAAGTGATCAGAGGGTGGAGAATTTGACTTATGCAAAATATATATATTATATATATATATATAAAAATATATATATTATATATATATAAAATATATATGCAAAATATTATATATTATATATATATAAAAATTGAGAGGCAAATGTGAATAACTTGGCTAAGCAATGACTAAGTAGACAAATATATCCCTGTAGGCATTTGAAAGTGTAGGAGCACCAGATACTTGGTACATCTTTCATTCATTTCACACCTGTGTGATTATATTGACTTCAATAGAGTTACACTGTTGCTTAAGTGAAAGAAGAATCAGGTCCCAAGAATAGAAAGTAATTATCTAGGCTGGTAAAAGCAAGTAGTGTGATGAAAATAAGAGAACATTTATGCTGAAAAACCTCCTGACACTGAATTCTACTTTGATTGTGCAGCTAGATTCTCTGAAGAGATGGTTGTAAAATTATAGATTGTTTGAAAAGATGAACTCTGATGGTGTATCTATCAGGGCATTTTTGTGTGAAGTTCCACAGTTTTTAAAAGTTTAAAGAGTTTCTCAAAATAATAAAATGTTATTAAATCCTGCCATGAATGGCCAGGCAATAGAGAGAGCATTTTGTAACACAGAAACTTAATCTTGGAAGGTGAAAGAGTAATATTATTATTTGTTCAATACAAGATTTGCTTCACCGCTGCTATGAGATCTCATTTGCAGAGAGTGGACTCTAAAGCCTAGGATTTTGGATAAAGTGTAAGAGTGTCTACTTCTGAAAGGGAAGAGCAATATATCATATTGATTGAATGAAGGAATTCTAATAATTGAGAAGTCACTAAGGGTTGGAGGTAATCTTTGCTACTGAAGATTGAATGCCACTTGCCATTATTCAATCAGGTTAAAAAAAATCACACTTAAATGTTCTCAAAACTTTCTTCTTTACAACTTCTGACTTCAGCTTAATTGAATGAGCACTACGAATAACAAGATGTTATACTGATAATGAACTGATATGAATTTAATATAATAATATAAGAAAAAGATTGCAGAATTGGCAAATCTATGTTCAAACAAGTGAACCCAGGGATGAAATATAGCCCACATAGGCATTGAATAACCCCCTTGCTATCGGTGACTGCAAAGAGCGAGGGGCAGGCCGGGGAATGGCAGGGGCAGCCCCGCTCCACCCACTGGGAGGGCACTATTTACAAACTGGCAGTTGCCAGACGCCTGCCCGGCCCTGTGCTGCCAGTGTGCCCTTTCCCCTCGGGGGTGGACCCATGCCATACCACTGCCCCTCCCCACCGCCCAACACCAGAACACCCCATGGATTCCCAATGGCCAGAGCTCCCTCGGACCTGCTATGCCCAGTGCCTCCCCCAGATCCTGCCACAAATTCACAGCACCCTGCACAGCACCACCCCTGCCCAGCGCCCCCTGCTCAGAGCCCCACCACAACTTCCCAGCACCCCAATGTAGAACCCCCACTCCCTACTGCCCCAACACAGAGATTTTCCCTACCCCCTCACAGCCAGCATCCCCTCCCCAGGCCCTCCAGAGACCCACTCCCTCATGCCCTGCTTTCCATCCGCATTCACTGGCTTTCTGGGAGGTGACTGTCTGCAGGCGGAGCCAGCAGTGCAGCCAGGGCTGGTCCCTCAGGACCCACTTGTCCGGAGGGGCCCAGCCAAACCCTCCATACTATTTCCACCCTCCAACTGGCTGAGACTGGTCACCTAAATGATAAAGATAAAAACCATTGAAACCTGACCTGCCTATAAAACAAATACAGAAAAATATGGGAAGTAATTCCTCAGTTTTGCCTGCAATCGGAAAAAAAAATAATTAAATTATACAATTCCATGGGAGACCAAGGTGCATGCACAGACACCAAGGTCTCCTGACCCAAAGCACCAATGCCTGGGAATTGGCGCAAGGGGATTGTTTCCTCAGTAGGGGACACACTGTCTGAGAGGTAAAGATAAGGAGCTTTTGTTGCATATTGTTTCTTGCCAGCTTAGTTTAATTTAAATTCTTTGCCAATTCCCCTTTTAACTCTTTTAATTGTGTGGTAAGTTTCTCCTGGGATTCCTTGAGACTCCTCATTTGAGATTCACAGCACCATTTTCTGTTTCTTCACGCCAGTTAGAATATGCATCAAACTGGCTTTGTGGGGATCCCATTCTCTTAAAAGCTTACAAGTGAAAGGACTGCAACTTGCATACATACAAACATGCAATACTCAGGTGTGCCCTTTTGGTGGGACGGTGATCCCTTTTGTCTCACCGGCCCCCATTTTCCAAATCACTTTCACTCGGGTCTTTCACACAGGGAAGACTTATTGTAGGGCATCCATGACTGTCTACACCCCTTTCCAGCAAAGAGTGTTGGCTAGTCTCAAAGAGAACGGCGCCGCTTACTCTGTTGCTTCTGGTGGGGCGTTTGGACCCGTCAGTGGCTCTTTAGACTGACTTTTACCGACAGAGGAGGGAAACCAGAGGAAAGAGGGTAAGGAAACCAGATCGTCCAAAGATGGTAGAGGACAGGGTCTCACACTCCTAGACCCAGACAGGCCCCTTGCCAGTCATGCCATGCAGAGGGGAAACTGTCTAGGTCAGGGCACTCATCGCGATGCTCACTAGATGGAGTCACAGGGCTTGCTTTAGGGACACCTCTGGTCATGAGACACCAGGCTTCGCAGAGGGCTCTGGGCATCTTCCTGTGACTCTTTCTTTCACTCAAACATTCACACTGGCACACAAATCAGTACAGAGGTGTATTTAGCCATACATAGGGCTCTTCCCGGGGAACAGAACAGAATAGAACAGAACAGAAGGGCATCAGGCTTGTCTGGCAGCAGAAAGGTCCGGATAGAACGCGCAACTCACCCAAACCCAGAGCCTACAGGCGGTCCTCCACCAGAAACCCAAAATAGAGATTTCAAAAGGTCTCTTACCTCTCCGATGGGCCTGAGGTCTGGTGGGGAACAGCTTGTGGTCCTCCAGTGTTCTGGGGTCACTGTCTATCCAAGTCATGGCATCAAATTAGCCTGAGGCACCTTTATAGATTACGAGCGCGCAAGGGGTGACAGCTATTTGGAGCTGCCCCCCTGATTCCAGGAACACACAAGCTTTTTAAAGCTTAAAACCACAGACAAATTACACAGTATTATTTAGAGCAACTTTTTAAAAATGTACCCAAATTATCATTTTTAGGGGGAAATTGCCTTCCCTATTATGAAGACTTTTCAGTGGAGTGTTATCTTATATAGATTAGCTTTGTACATATGTGCATTTAGGCCTATTATAATAATAACTTTAAAGATGTGAGCAAGATAAACAATGGTCTTTGCAATTATCCTGTTAGCTTGTGTCACAGTGAGATTTAAGGATGACAAATGTAAATATTTGAAAATCAAGCTTTGAAAGACAGTAATTATGACTGAATTTTTTAAGCCTATACTGAACAAGTAATTTGAATGATGTAACTTTTGTAGACAGCTTGCGTTGTAGAAATGTCACCAGTATAATTAAGGATGTTGACTGATATCTTCTTTTGATAGGAAAAGAAAAAAAGATCCCATGAGGGTGAGACTAAATCTGGCTTTGTACCCCAGATTATCATACAGCATTGACTTGTAGACTTAGTATTGTCTTTCATGGAAATTATGACTGATTCCACTGAAAATTAGATCAGTCTATTGACTTTACTGATGAGAAACATTCAAGTAAATTATCGCAGAAAAAAACAACACTCAAGCTTCAGGTAATACAACACTTTTCTTAGCAAAGACTTTTAATTTTAATTAAGGCATAGGATAACATCAAATGAATCCAAATAAAATAAAATAAAGCCTAAATTTCACAGAGGCAAACAGACTTTGGTGATTAGTAGGTACTAATTAATATATATTACGGTAATTTTTAAAGAGAGTCATATACTGTGTATTGTAAAAAACAAGTGCTTTTCAAGTAAATTTGATTTGAATGGTGATGCATCACAAGTTTTCTGCTTGTCTCTTTTCCCACTTATAAAAGATTGTTTAGATGCAGTCTGCCTCTTCAACACTCTGCTTTCCTTCAGATTGTTCTGGTTATGGTGGGAAATGTCTTTCATAAAGGAGGATTTGTGCCATTCTCTAAAGTTACTCATATTCTGGATGCAGCTGACCTCCTCTGCAAGTTTGTTCCACAGTTTAACACCTTAAAATGACTGCATTTTCTTCTGCTATTACATACTTTGGCCTGGACCATGAGAGCTATGCTGTCCCCAAGAAATGCATCTGTATTCTTCACTGGAGCAGACTGAGATGCATATTACCACAATCATCCAATCCCTATGGTGGATCTCAATCTGACTCTGTTGCCAGGTCAACACCTGATCCTCTTGTGGCTGGCTCCTGACCCAATGATGACTTTGAAGATCAGGATCAAACCTTGGAATAGGCACTGGAAGCAGAATGGGAGCTGTTGGAAGGATCAGAGGACAAGAATTGTGTGTACATATAACCCGCTGGTCAGTGTATGTTATATGTCTCCTCTAAATCCGATCAAGTGACAGTTACAGCTCTCAGTTTGAAAAGTTAGCTCTTTTGCTCAAGCTGTAGAGACCAATGCTTTTAACTCTGGAGATTCCTAGTGTGGCCACAATGAGAGCTGTCACAAAAGTGAGGGCTTGTCTCCTCCCTCACAAGAGAGAGAGGAGCATAAAGCCCTAATCTGCTCCTAAATGTTTGTAGTTGACAAGCAAGTCTTTAAAACAACAGAGTGATAAACTAGTGCTTGAAAACACCACCAATAGGCTACTGGATTATGCAGCATATTTAAAAAATGAATTTGGCTTTGTAGTGTACAGGGATACTACCCTATTCCTTGTAAACATACTGGTAGAATTTAATAAAAATCCAAACATTAATTTCAGTGATTTTATCCATTTGCAGAGACCAACTTGTGTTTTAGCTCTCATCCCAGGCACCTGCTTTCTTGGGCTAGTACAGCAATGAAAACAGCAAGCAAAATGGAAAGACTGCCACCTTGTGTCTGAGCTGACATTAAATGCTATCCAATCTAGTCTCTGGTGAAGAGTTTTGTTGTACAATCTTCTGCCCCCTATAATACATGCAAATAATTTTCTTACATTTTTAACTTGCAGTGTTACAAAATTTTTCATGTATTTAGAATATAGATAATTTAAAAATCTTTAGGCCTTAAACTTCAAAATTGTGGTTGTAAATGGGGTAACTGCAATGCAGGATGTAACCATGTGGCACACTCCCTTTTGACAGGACAGATGCTCAGTAACTTGTGTCACTCATGTTCACAATGCTGCTGCCCTGCATTGTCATAAAAAGCAATGGATAGCAGTCTGAGTTTTTGTTTGTTTGTTTCTTTAAACTTGTGCCTATGTTTTTGTCTGAGATTAGGACTAATCTATGTTATTGAGTAGGGTCCCTATTCAGCCAGGCGCTTGAATATGTGCCTAATTTTAAATATGTTAGTTGTCCCCCTGAGGTCAAAGGGGCTATGAACATGCTTGGAGTTAAGTTCATCCGTAAGTGCCTTGCTGAATTAGGATGCTAAGTAGCCTGTAGCAGTGGGTTTGTAGAATCACACTTCACTGAGATAGTAGAGACACACAGAAAGAAAATAGATGAAAAACAGATGTGGCAAAGTTGTTTACATAGACTGTTGATGTGTAGCTGAAGTTGCATGAAATTAAGCCGCACTCATGGATCTACTTAGGAAAAGGACCTTCTTGTTTAACCCACAGACAGTATTTGTTTGTGTCTGTGTGTATCTGAGCCTAATGTACTTGTTTTATGGTGAGAATTTCCCAAAAAGGAACTTTGCAAAGAGTAAACAAAAGTATAAACATCTTTTCTTTATCGTGATATGTAACTCTGCTTGTGATTCAGCTCTGAGAATGTTAACTACTAGATTTATCTAGCAGTCCCAGACACAGTAACCTCTGGCATGAGAATGAAAAAATCTTAGAAAGACAGGTAAATTGATAGTGAAGATAGACACAGTGTTCCTGATTGTCTTCTCCTTTACACCCACGTTTTTTAGCAATATGACTCCACCGGGTGTTTTTGCTTTTAGCTTTAGATTTCAATAAGGCTACACTAGTACAAATCTGGTGTAACAGAGCAAAGAATCAATCCCGGTAGATAGATGCATATAATGGACCAAATTCAGTCTTGGTATAAATTGGTGCCATTCCATTAGAGTCTATGCAGCTTGTCAGTTTAGGACAATTTTGGACAGGCATTCTTTACATAAATGTATTTAAGTGTTATAATACATCAGGGTCGCTGAAGACTTGAGAGCTACCTAATGGTTTTTTATTCAGAACAGCCTATATGAACATAAAAGGCATTTAAATTGTCTCTGAGGCCCCAGCCCAGCTAAGCATTTTACTGTATACGTAGCAGTGAGTAGTCCAATTGAAATCAATATACTTAAGTCCTTTCTTAGATTAACATGATAGAGTTTTCTTACACCAGCACTGGGTTTTTACTGCCTTCAGCTCATTTAAAAAACCTGTGATAGGAAGGCCTCAATCAGATGGTCAGTCAGTAAATCATGAATGGCTCACAGGAAAACCTAATGTATGACTTTGCATAAACAAGGGAATCTCAAGTAGGAGCAGACTGGTTTTGATACCTCTTTGTTGGTACTCATGCAACTATACTAGAATACTGCATCCAGTTCCGATATTCCACAGCTCATAAATTTCAGAGCATTCAGAGAAGAACCATGAGACTGATTCAAGGATTAAGAATATGCCTTATAGTGATAAACTGAAGGAGCTCAATCTATTTAGCTTAACAAAAAGAAGGTTAAGGTGTGACTTGATTTCAGTCTATAAGTACTTACTTTGACCAAATCCACCCCAGTATTCACACTTTACACACTATTGTGATAATCTTTGTACAAAATATGCTTTGTGAGGTGTCATTGAAAAACTAATAACTCACTGGTCAATAGTATCATAGTGAAATGTGCAAAGTGATGAAATTCCTCCTATATAATTTTAAAGGCACATGTTCAACTCATGTAGTTATAGGAAATGTTCAAACTCATGTAGCAGAGAAAGATATAATGTGATCCAGTCGCTGGATATTGAAACTAAACAAATGCAGACAAGAAATAAGGCATACATTTTTAACAGTAAGGGCAGCAACCCACTGGAACAATTTACCAAGGGATGTGAGGGATTCTCCATCACTGGCAATTTTGAAATCAAAATTGGATGTTTTTCTAAAAGCTATGTTCTAGCAATTATTTTGGGGAAATTCTATGGCCTGTATTATACAGGAGGTTGGACTAAACGATCATAATGGACCCTTCTGACCTTAGAGAGACAAGGTGGGTGAGATAATATCTTTTATTGGACAAGCTTCAGTTGGTGAGAGAGACAAACTTTTGAGCCACACAGAGTGCTTCAAGTCTTGGAGAGGTGCTCCCAGCATCACAGCAAAAGGCAAGGTGCAACAGATTGTTTAGCATAAGTAGTTAGCACATATTGTAAGGGACCATTCAGTGCAGAGTGGCCCGTTAACACCTCTGGAGTCATAAGACAAAAGAGGAGTTAGTGGGTTACAGATTTTTGTAATGAACCATAAATCCAGTGTCTCTGTTCAGTCGAGGATTTTCAGTGTCTAGAATAATAATCAATTTAAGTTCCCAAGGCTCATCTCTTGAAAGTGTTTTGCAGGTTTCCTTTGAGAATGAGGACTGAAAGGTCAGATAGAGAGTGATCACTTTGTGAAAAGTGTTCTCCCACAGGTGACAGGGTGTTTTTGTCTTTTATCATTTTCCTGTCTGAGTTCATTTGAGAGTGAGGTGATTGTCAGATTACACCCACATAGTTATTACTAGGGCATTTAGTGTGCTGGATGAGGTACACCAACACCACATGTTGTGGAAGACACGATGTGAGAGGGCAAGAGCCTTGGCTGGGCTCCTCTCCACTGCCGTAGACAGATGGAGCAGGGCATCTTGCCACGCCCGTGAAGTTCCTGATGTAAGGAACATCATTTGATGGCTGTAGTAAGAGATTGTTGCCAGCTACTGGGTCCCACGAGAAATCCATGAATGGTCACTGTTGGTTTTATCTTTATTCAGAAGCACAGCAACTCAATTCTCAATTGGTTGGAGCTGCCACAAAGAACATAACCTATATGTATATGCAGGTAAAATAGACTGAAACTATATTTCTTGACATGTTATTGGCTAATAAGAAGCTGCAGTTCAGGATAAAACGAACATTTGGAACATTTATTTGTCATAGAATCCCTGACAAGTGAAATTTCCCCTTAGGCTATAAATAAAGAACAGCTGTGAAAATGTAGACAAGTAAGTATGGGCTGAGTTTGAAAATGAAAGCAGTATAAAGAACTTTAAATTGTCTCCATTTTATTTAAAGCCTTGAGACTCCATTTTTATGCTTTTTCTAAAATGAGAAACAGGGTCCTCTTTGTGATAGTGCTGGCTTCAGACCTCAAGCTCTATACAACTTGTGTGTGGGTGTGTGTGAATAATTTAATACCACTCAAAGAAAAGACAAGAAACAATATGACATATTTTTTATTTTACATCAGTGAAGGAATCCAAATATCAGTTAGATCATCTCTAGGCCCTTTTGACTATGCTTGTATATCAAGTCTGACCCAGTACATTTGTCTTTTTCCAAAAAAGCCAAGTGAGAAAAAAGAACAAGTCAGATGGAGAGCTATTGATGACAGTTTGTGCCAGGTGCTATACCTATATAATGGAAGACAATCCCTGTCACAAAGTTTATAATCTAATCCATTTGCATATTTTAGCCATTTAATAGTCAAGTTTCTGTATATAAGACATAATTAGAGTGCTGGTTTAGCTCTCCTGTATGGCCTGTAAATCCTTCTACAAAAGCTATAATTTGGAGAGGGAGAAACCAAATGTAAGGTTTCTGCAGTAAACTTATATTAAAAGGTGTAATAAATATTTTGCTCATACAATTGCACAATATAGAATAATTTAACAGGAATGGTGGTCTCTGCTTAAGAGAAGCCAAAGGCCACAGCTGCAGGGATGCTGCAGGTCATGAAGCAACATGGGAAAACTAGCACCTAATCCGCTGGACTATGCTTGGTGCTGCCACTGCTATCAGTCCCATGCTTTTACAAGAACTAAGTTCATTAACAAATAAGTTCAATAAACAGCAACTTTAAATAATTATTTAAACGCCTCAATAAACAAAATCTTTGGATAAAGTGGAAATTTATCATAATTAGCTACTAAAGTTAGAAAAAAATTGCTTAGTTCTTATCTCACGTGAAGGCATTTATCATTTCACGCAAATGTTACAGGATTTATCATGCTGATATTTAACTGTAAGGAAACAAAATCTGTTGAAATGAGTTTTATTAGTGGGGATTTGTAGTGGTGAGTCATGTATGTTTAATGCTACTACAATTGAATCAGAGAAGTGAGCTTTTTATCTTAAATATATTTCCTGTTACTATGTAGACCTGTCTAATAGCACATGACAGCAAGTTAATATTTCACATCTTGAAAATACCAATAGATTTCCATATTATGACTATTCTTGAAATCAGTTACAGTAGCTTAATCTGACCTCATTAGTGGGTTGGATCAAAGTAAATTATATTGTTAGTGACATTAGATTTACTTGATACATATTTTTATTACTAATTCCTGGTTTGTTTCAACCTCTTCTCCTTAACAGGGACAAGGATATTTAAACAGCAGACATTACTTCTACCTGTACAATGTCTTCAAATGTGGTCCAGGGAGCCACAAGATTTTCCTGGGTTTTTCAGACTGGGTTGAGATTTTTCCTTTCATTTTGAAGAGATTTTGTTTCCATCAGAAATTGATTCTTTATACTTATTTCCATTGCTTTCTTTTGACTGGTGACAAAACTGGTTATTTTAGGACTGCACTGGCTTTTTCAGATTTTAATTTAGTGGTCTAGGTAGCTGCATTTATAAAGATATTTGGTCTCTTTATATGGATGTGGGTAAGTAAATGACGGAGGCTGACTATTCCTTTCACAGTACATGTCAGAACCATTCAATTATGTTTTACTGAAGTGTAACCCCCCTTTTCGTCCCTGGGTTACTCAGGAGCAGGCAACACTCACCAGTGTGCCTGGGCACCTGATGTTGTTGACATTAAAGAAGATCCTGAGTTCCCAGTGGTGATGTTAGATAGGTGGGAATCCTCTATCCACACCTCTGCTGCAGTCTCTTTACTCCTAAAGCAATATAAAATTGGTGGTGCCTCCACCTGTCTGGCCCCTGTGCACACTCAATGGTGTGCGTTGGGAGCCTCCAGGAATAAACCTATTCTAATAATAAATAATAATATAATCTGTGGCATGGTGTAACTCAAAAATACCAAAAAAAGAACAGGAGTACTTGTGGCACCTTAGAGACTAACTTTATTTCAGCATGAGCTTTCTCCAGCTCACTTCTTCTGATGCATAGAATGGAACACACAGACAGGAGATATTTATACATACAGAGAACATGAAAAGGTGGAAGTATGCATACCAACTGGAAGAGTCTAATAAAAATACCAATTGCAAATAATATACATCCAATACACTTAAATTAGAGTTAACACACCTTTACTTAAAAACTTTAAAAAAACAAGGTATAACAGACTAAGATTAAATGTCACTAATAATTTAAATCCACAGGGGGCAATTGAATAAAATCAATAAACAAATATAGTATACAGTAATAAAGAAACTTATCTAACTGGCATTTACACTGCCACCGTTTACCCCACTGCAGAGTGTACACTACTCTGGTTTTCAGAGTCTTAGACGCTTGCGTGGGTGCACTTGAAGATCTGCAGTTGGAGACAGCACTCTGTTGGTTCTGCATATCAGTCCTGCCAAGGCAACAAGCTACACAACCCCATTGGAGATTGGAGTTTGTCCCACCAAATGTCAGCTGCTCTGGGTCCCAGTTTGGTGGGAAGATCCCTCTGCCTCTCCTCAGACTCAAACTCAGTCTCTCTGCTGTGCCCGTTCCCTTCCAAGTACTTTCCCAAACAACAGTGGGGTTACTCACAGTTCCTTCACTGCAGGCCCACCTCAGTCATCTCTAGGCACAGCAACAGTCTCTGCCCTGGCTCCAGGGAAGCCACCAATAGCCTGTGAGGCTCCCTGCTCAATCAAAGCCCCCTGCAGGCTTTCAGCAGAAGCTTCTGGCTTCCTAGCAGAAGCTCCTGGTATGGACAGAGCGCCACAGCAGTGATCTCACTCCTTTTCCCAAAATGAAGTTCACCGCCTGCTCCTTTGGGGCACTCCCAGGCAGAAACACAGGCCAGGGGCCAATTTCACCCACAATGCCAGCTTCCTGGGGTACACACTGTGGGTCCAATTCTGCAGCGACTCTCACCAGTACAGACACAGTCTGGGTGTTAGGGTCACCACGGCAACCATAAATTGTGGTTTTCCCAAAGATTTTTACAGTTCCCAATGCTTGATAGATAGTAGTATCTTCAGTGTCTATGGGCACTTTACCCAGTATAAGTGCTTGGCTGAGTGGCATCCTATCTCTTTACACCAGGACATTCATTTATGATGATCCATGATGTAGCAGATAAAAAGTTCACTAAAACAAACAAAGTTCTTTAAAATCCAGTAGGGCTCAGGAAAATAGAACTTCAATAGCATTAAAGAAATAGATTAAATGGTTTCTTGCAGCAGAACTGGAGGTGTTAGAGGGATCCCAGTGGTGCCTCCAAAATGTCACTTGTAACGCCAACAGACCCCAATCGTCGGTGGGCTGGAACAGACTTGGGACCTCTGGAGCTAAAAGCCATATGAGTGTTAGCTAAGGCTGTAGAGCAGACTCATTGATCTCCCTCTCTAAGTGGTCTTGGTGCCACTACATGGGACAGAACACCACACCCAGGAGGTGTGTGGGTTACAGAAGTATATATCCAAAGCATATCAAGAAGTCTTTGAGAGGAAGGAATAGCCCACCCTGAGCTCTCCTCCCCGACATTCTTAAATTAGACACAGTCCTGCAACTTTCTATGACAAAGAACTATTTTCACATTCAAAACTGACTTTGGTTATATTCTGATGTCAATACTCCAGAGTAACTCCAGTGACATGAATGAAGTATTCTATATTTACACTGGTTTAACTAAGATCAGCAAATGGTTCACTCTCTTTAAGTAAACTGAAATGTCTGACCTCATTGTGTTCGTTTCCTTTAGTAGGTACAGTATTTAGAAAAACAGAACATGAAGACAAGAGACACAACATTTCATTATCTTTATTTGGAAAAATGAGTGGGAGAAGAGCTACTTTTTAAGAGTAGTTTTTGTTCTAATGTAAATGTTGTGTGCTGGCAGGTTCAGCCTGGTTCTCAGAAGCTAACACATGCAATGATTCAAACTCTCCCACGGAGGCACCTTTATTCATGCCAGAATTTTACATTTACAAGTTTATGTAAAGTCACCTTTGCTCACACACTGAGAACTACTATGCCGTAGATTTTCCTATTAAATGAAGCCAATACCCAAAAGGGCAAGCGACCAACTACAGTACCTTATTGCTGGCAAACTACTGTCATGAGCCTGTGAGAAAGGAGAGAGAAGATGATGTATAATACTTTGCACATATATGGCAGTTTTTATGGAAAATCTCAAAGCACTTTCCAAAAATATTGATAAGCATTATCATTTCTATTTTACAGATGGGGGGAGAAGAAGCAGAGAGGAAAAGGAGCTAACCCAACCCCCACTGAAATCAACAGAAAGACTCCACATAGACTATGAGAAAGGTTCCAAGTGACTTGCCCAAAGTAACAAAGCAAGTTAGCTACAGTATCAAGAATCAAAGCAAGGTCTCCTGGCACACAGTGCTGTGCCTCATCAGCTATATCATAACTACCCTGAACAGAAAGGAATAGTTTCCTTCATCTCACTATTTCAAGGTTCTGCAGTGTGCTAGCCCCTGGGAGCCATATACAGACCTGATGCAACTCCATTAAAGTTGATGGAATTACATCAGGTTTTGATTTTTCCCTGGGTGTCACTATCCAGTAGAAGTGTACTGTATTTCAAGTTCTATTTTGTAGTTAGAATGTGTAAAATTTATGCTCCATTAGTCTGCTCTTTGATGTAGTCTGTTTGAAAATGGTATGAACACCGTTCTCCTTCACCTCCACCCAACTTTTTTTCCTGATTTATGATTAAAGCTAAATTACCTTTATGCAAGACTATTTTCTGCTGTTTTCCTATCACAATAAACCTTTTTAAAGTTCTTAAACTTGTTTTCACTTTGTATTTACATTTTGTTTTCTCTCCTTTATTTTCATTCATTCATCTGCTTTGTTGCAATATTATTTGTACTTTTCCTTTCACCTTCAGCATAACATGAAGGGGCAACTTTGCAGCCTATCACAGCACTGTTGTATATAAAACATTGTCACAAAACAGCCACAAAGTACTCACCTCACCATCTCAATCCTTGACTCTAGAGTCAGCAACCTTGACCTCAATTCAAGTCAAATTACTAATCCATTCACTAGACGTAGAATCAGAAACACAAACTCCTATTATCAGACAGGGATGATAATATTCTTTGCACATTTCACATTCCTATACTCATCTCCATTCTCATAAAATGGAATACAGATTTTCATCATGGAAGAACAGTATTTGTGTATGCTATACTGTATATGCAGCACATTTTATATGTTTGACTTGCATACCTATCTATCTATATACCCCCATATATGAACAGGTATGACATTGGCATTGCGCCAAGATCATCTTACCTATCTTTGCTTCTAACAATATGTCTGCCTTGATTTCCCCACATTGGTCAACTCAGTCTCCCCAGGTGGTTCCCTAGCTCCTAACACTGTTGGATCCCTGATACGACTTAGATTTCCAGCTGAGCCCACCCTTTCCAGAATTAACAAACAAGAGTCAAAGACAACAAAACAGACATACAGCAACCTTATGCTGGGTCTTCAGTCCAACTCCAGGCTCAACTCCTGTTCCTCATTTCAAGAGGTTTCCTCATTGCCTTCCCAGAAGCCTTGTAGGGGAACACAGGCCCTCTCTCTACTTTGGGTTCCAGGCCAGGGACCCGCTAGTAAACAGAAAATGTCTATCTCCTTAGAATCCTTGCTTCACATTCCTGAACACTTCCTACCACAGCTTGTCTGTAGTCCTTTCCCACAGCCCTTCCTGGAGTCTCTGTGCCTAGGTTTCACCCTTGATCCCAGTGCAGGTAGCCTCCAAGCACTTTCTGCTACCCACTTACCTTTACTGTAGGTAAGCCTTTGTACTCCCTGCAGGCAGGCACTCACTCTCCCAACTGAACTGAAGAGGGTCCCTTTCATCTGCCTCATCACCTGGGGAGGCAGCTAATAAGGCATAAGGTACACTTGAGTCTGACTGTCTTGTCTTTCTTTGTGCAGGGTTTGAATCCGTGACAAAAGTGACATTTGTCACTCACATGCTCTTCCCCCAGACACTTAAGGCAGCTGTGGTGTGTGTCACTCACTGCCAAAAGACTGGTTACATGAATGACAGGACTTGAAACCAGGAAAATGGAGCATGAGTCTGGTACAGGTACCCAAATGGGAACCGGTGAAACAAAGTTACTAACTATTATCCTGAACTTAATCTTATATCTGAAACTATGTACAAATGCTCTAAACTAGCCTAAAACTCATAGAACAGGTATTATGTACATTAAAGAGTACAGGGCTTGCAAAGGCAAGGATAGTAATTCGAACAACTGTCATGGGTAGTAGGAAGGAACTAAGTGGGGCTCTGCCCTTTATACTTGTGCTCTGTGGCATGAGGCACTTGCCTGACAGGTACTACTGAGGGAAAAATCTCTGTGTACGAGGTGTGTACACAGCTATGTACGAGGCACACACACACACACACACACACACACACACACACACACACACACACACACACACACACACACAGTGGAATGGACATGTGCAATCATTTGAAAAAGAACCAGTAGTCATGCCAGGAGTCAGAGCCAGAACCAAGCTCTAATAGCCACACGAAGGATCAGAACTGGAGTCAAGAACCAGGGTCAGGGCAAGGAAGCCAGAGCCAGGGGCAAGATGAGTTAGCAAGGACTAAGCAGGAGCAAGGTTGGGGAACAAGGCATGAACAGAACTAGGTGCAAGGCAAGGAGCAACAAGCACAGGGAGAATCATTGCTGCAGGTGTGAACACACACAGCAAGCAGAGAGCTGCTGCTGCTGTTGCTGGGCTAAAACCCAGCCAGCTTCCCTTTCTGACCAATCAGGTGGTGCAGTCAATACTGCTGATGCAAACCAGCTGTGCTTGTTGGGTTGCCAGGAGACTGTCTCCACTGCAGGCCTTGATACCTGACACCATCACCCTCCCTGTAAAAAAGTGTAGAAATAAACTGTTAAAAGAGCAAATCAGTTCCCCAATGGTATAGAATTTATCAGGCAAGATCACCCCATCCAATTTAAACAACCAACTCAACTTCAACTTTGCTGCAGTTATTACTCTGGGTATCCATTAAGCCCCATGCCAATAATTACCTTATACTTATAATGGTGGTTTCCACCAGGAAGAAAAAGCTCCAGCAAATTAAGACAACTTTACTCTTTAGTGAGAGCATCCACATGGGGTTTAACACACTTTAACTTATACACATTGACTTTGCAGCTTTGTTGAGTCCCCATGTAGACATGATCTAAGCTGCTTAGATACTTTTCAGAGTAATTGATGTCCAGGATACTGCCCCTGTTGTGTAGATATGGCCTGCATTCCTTGTTCCTAGATGTATACATTTGCATTTGGCTGTATTAAAACACATTGTGTTTGATTGAAGTCAACATACCAAGCAAACCAGATGACTTTGTATGATTGCCTTGTTCTCATCTTTATTTGCTACTCTGCCAATCTTTGTGTCAACCACAAATTTCACTGATGAAAATATTGAGTAGTGTTGGGCCTGATACTAATCCCTGTGGAATCCCACTAAAAATAGCCCAGTTCAGTGATGACTCCCTATTGTTGATTACCTTCTGAGATCTATTAGTTAGCCAGTTCTTAATCCATTCCAAGTGTACTTTGCTGATATTGCATGGTGCTAATTCTTTAATCCGAATTGTGGTAGTAAGTCAAATGCCCTACAAAAGTTTAACTGTATTACATCTATACAGTGACCTTGATAGATCACACTTGTAATCTCATCAAAAAATGAAATCAGGTTGATTTGACAAGATCTATTTCCCACAAAATCTAGAGATATAGTCATATACTTGCCATTGCACATAGAGCTCAAATCACTTTACATAGGAGGGCAAGTATCATTATCAAACTGTATTAATTGAACAATTGAAATGCAAGAAAGTTGAATGACTTACCCTAGGTCATCCAGTCAGGTATACATCTCTAAACTCCTGATTACAAATAGAGTGCCCCATTTACTTCACTAATACTAGTTATTAATGTGCAAACCCTTTGTGTTTGTGTGCGTGAGTTGTTCACATGCTTGCATAGATACATAGTAGGAAGTATTATATGGAAAATGAATTGAGAAAAATACAAGCCATATCTATATAAATCTATATATTTTTGCTAGTCAGATACCTTACTTTCTACATTTACAAGTAGGATGCAAGTCAGGTGCATTCCACTTGACACAATCTGAGAAACTGAACTTATCCCATTGGGAATTCCGGTGAGTTAATCAGTTAAAGTTTTTGCAGAAGACTTGACATTGCTGACAAGGAAATCCCTGAGGCAATAATGCATCACTGCCAAAGTGTAGCACTGAGATCATTTTACATCAAAACCAGGGGTGCCTACTCCTCAGATATTTCAAAAGAAGATTCTTAATAAGTTTTAAAGACACCTGAGAGAATCTATAAAGCACATTTGATCTGAATGCCAGTTTCAGGGCATGTCACTTGAAAAAACAACCTGATAATCTGTCTCACATAATATTATCTTGTCTGGGCTCCTAAAGTTAAATTTTTTTGGATCAGCATCTGCAAAAGAATCTCCTCTTCTCTCAGAGTAGCATTTTTCGGCCTTTCTCCTCACTTGCTTTGAATTAGGTCTCTGCTACGCTAACTGTGGCTAACAGGGTTATATTAAGAAAGTGGAAAAGTACAGCTTAGCAGAACAGTTGGTTCAGTTGGCAACTTGGAGAAACTTTCAGGCAGTGGGAAAAAAGTAGGAAAATATTTAACAAAATTTGGAACTCTTCTGATAAACATGTTGAAAATAATATGTAGATTGGCACCCCCCTGAGTACTCGCCATTTAATACATAAAAAACACTCACCTAAAATGTGCGTATAAGGCTAAAGTCTGAGTCCAGTACCTTGCTTTTCTCTATGACTTTTTTGTGTGTGTTTTGTTATTCTCCAACAAACAAACAAACAAACAAACAAACAAACAAAACACCACCAGCACTACCACCCAGAAATGGTTCTCTCAACATAAGGCCAATCCTGGAAGAGATACCAGGAATGTTCTTTTCTGGGAGAAAGGGGAGCAAACATCTCATAATGTAAAATACAAAAATATCCTAAACTTTTTTCCCTTTAATAAAATATTTTTACCACCCACGTCTCAGCGATTATTTTATTATTTATACACAGGGCCTGGTTCCCCATTGCATTACACCTGTGTAATTCCTTTGAATTGGAGTTACAACAGTATAAACTGGAGTAAGAGAGTGGAGAATCTGGCCTATAAACTGCACAGCTGCCTTAGATAGCTTCTACCTTGGGCCCCATCCTTTGAGATTCACTATGCTTCTTCTGACAGCATGACCCACAAAGGCTCATGACCATATGAGGACCTCTTGGAAACCCAGCAATGCTCACTGTGGGGAAGCCTCTATTTCCATGTCTGGGCAGACAGTGTTATTTTTAAGTGTATTTCTTTTACTTTTATTTATGATAGGCACCAATCCTAGGCTCTGGTGCTTGGACATTACACTATGTATATTAGTATTAGTATATTATATTAGTATTTTAAAATATGTTTAAAAAATCCACATGGACCTAGAGTGAACCTTTAAAGGACTCTTAACTGCCTTCTTTACCATCTCATCCTCTTTCAACCCAGTCCCTCAGTAAAAGCTGTGCAGGACAGGCAGGTTGTGCAGCATATTTTAAAATCAAGAGATTAAGGCTGTATCATATCAAAGGGGGAGTAAGCTGAGAGCCTTCCAATGAAAATGTCCTGCCTGCAGTACCTAGACAAAAATATATAAGATCTGAAGAACCAGCAGCTCAGGGCATGTCTATACTACCTGCTAGATCGTCCAGCAGTGATCGATCCAGTGGGGGTCGATTTATCACATCTAGTCTAGACGTGACAAATCGATCCCCGAGCGCTCTCCCATCAACTCCTGTACTCCACTGCCATGAGAGGCGTAGGCGGAGTCGATGGGGGAGCAGCAGTAGTTGACTCACTGCGGTGAAGACACCACGGTAAGTAGATCTAAGTACGTCAACTTCAGCTATGTTATTCACGTAGCTGAAGTTGCGTAACTTAGATCGATCCCTCCCGCGAGTGTAGACCAGACCTCAGACTTGCCAACTGGGTTTCAATTGCCAGGGTATAATAAAAGGAAAGGGACAGGACAAGGACCTAATCAGAGATGAGATATAAAGTGTCGGGTTGCTTGTTTGTTATTTTGCATATTCCTTCTCAGTCTTTTCAAAAACCAAATTTAATTTTCAAAATCCAAGATCCTTAGAGCAGGCTAATGGGAATCTGGATTCCTAGTTCTGTGGCCAGTCCTGCCATTGAACTGCTTTGGGACTTGGGTGAGGGTGCTAACTCACTGTACCCCAGTTTGATTTCCTTATAAAAAAGGGTGTACAAAAACCTTCCTAACTTGTTTTAATTAATGTTTGTACAGTGCTTGGAGACCATTAAATGAAAGATATTATTGAATGATAAAGCAAAGCATAACTACACATGTTTAAGATGCATGTCATGAAACGATGTTTTTCTTGTGAACTACAGATGGTGAACGTATAACACAGACAACCATGTGTTAAACTTCTGAATTGGTTTCACACCAGGATTCTTATTTTGAATATGGAAAAAATGTTTTTTTAAATGAAAAAAGTACAGGATAAAATTGATAGGTAAATGCTATTGTAACTCATTGTCTTTATTTTTACTATTTAAACCAATTTTTAAAAGTTATATTTCCTAGGAGTCGTTAGGTAGTGAAAGAAGACTTTCTTAGAACACCAGATCCATGAAATGAGAGGGTTTTACTTTCGCTTTGTGTGGGGTTTGCAGAATTCTATTAGTTGTAGGATATAAACAACAACAGATGAGGTAAGTTTTAGCTTCCTCTGAATCCAGAAAATTGCAATGAATTCTGCTAGCACAAATTTATTACTGTTACAGAAAATATTAAACTACACCTGAAAACACTCTTCCCTTTGCTGCAGAAGCTGATACTATCACCACAGAATACCATGGCTTCTGGTCTTAATAAAACAAGCAATACAATGTGGGTGAGGTAATATATTTTGTTGGACCAACTTCTGTTGGTGCAAGAGACAAGCTTTGAAGCTCTCCTAGAACTCTTCTTCAGGTTTGGGAAACCTACGCATAGCGTCACAGCTAAATACAAGGTGGAACAGATTGTTTAGCATAGGTAGTTAACACATATTGTAAAACACCATTCAAGATGAAGAGTACCTTTCCCAGACCTGAGGGAAAGCTCTGTGTAAGGTCAAAAGTTTGTCTTTTTCCCAACAGAAGTTGGTGCAACAAAAGATATCACCTACCTTGTCTCTCTAATATCCTGGAACCAACATGGCTACAACACAGCATAAAACAAGAAACAGTCATTTGAAGATGTTTTCCATATGAATTCTCTAACCTCTCCCTCCAAAACTTGAAAATCTTTATGAATTGAGGCTTGGGGGCTTTTGAGTCAATATGTCTTGGAGTTTAAGGTTTCAGCCAAAAAAGTTTCATAAACAAATAGATTTCAACTTTGGGATTATGCTTCCATTAAGGTTTCTATTTCCTATTCATTCATCCATCATGTCACAATTATCTAATTCTGAGGAATGAAATTCACGTCTCCTGTTTTAATCTGCCATGTGATAGAAGCAGAAGAAAAACTATATTGTATGATGTAATCCTCTATAAAAATGCATCACTTCAGTTATACTTATTTTCTCCCTTTAGTCCCTCATTTTAAATTTCACATGAAAAAAAAAACTACAAAACAAAATAAAACAAAACAGTGTTGATGTAACTGGGAAAAGCCCCAGAGTATCAGGAACCTTTTCAAAACAGTTAGTGTTTGATCCTATCTATAAGATACCTGTAAGGTACTGGATGATCCAGGAGATCTCTAATAGGCATTGGCTGAGAAATTAGAAAAGGCTTTCAATCTGTAATTAACTGGTTCACATTCAGTTCAGAACAGCCATGACTGAATATTGTTGCCATTTGATAGATGGTCTGACTCAGACCCGTCCTTAGGATTTATGGTGCCCTAGGCAGGATTATTAAACTGATGCCCCTGTGCCTGACTTGATCTGGGCAACACAAACATAAGCTTACAGTATTGGAAAACTTGCCACATGCATGTTATTAAAACCAGTTTAACTTAATTAAGCACACTGTAATGCTGATGAACTAGCACTAAAGAAGTAGCACTATAGAAAAAATTCTGATTTGACAGAATGATGCAAATAATATATTTTTTTAAATTTGTCAACATTTTATTGGAAATTTATATGAAGAGGTATTGAAACAAGGATTTGTTTTTAATTAAAAGCAACCTTTCTGGCTTTTTTGGCTGCAAAATCAGTAATGTCATCATATGACAAAGTGATGTCTTGTTCGATTGCAAGAATAGCAAGACCAGTCAAGCATTCCTGACTCATTGTAGAGCGGAGATAGTTTTTAATGAGCTTTAGTTTTGAGAAACTCTGTTCTGCTGATGCTACTGTTACAGGAATTGTCAGTAGAATATGAATGGCAATGTACACATTAGGATATATATATATATCAACAAGTTTGCTGGTATGAATAAACTGTACAATCTCCATCACTGATTTTGCATGTGGCAACATTGATGACAGTGTACTCAATTCTTCATACAGTTCAAGTCCATTTAAATCAAAACTATCACCATGCTTCAGGAGGCTCTCTAGGTTCTTGCACTTTGTCATTAGTTGCTCTTGTTTTCCTATTTTGTTGAATTTAGTCCCGCTCAGCCTGCTGCCAGCTGAGTGAATGGAACCCCAGGCCGACAGTGGGTTGAGTGGCTCAGCCGGGGTCTCAGCTGCCGGCCTGCTTAGCCCGCTGCCAGCCTGGGGTTCCTTGGGGGTCCCCAGGCCAGCAGCGGGTGCTGAGTGGGGCCGGTGGCCGGGACCCCAGCTGGCAATGGGGCAGCAGCTGGAACCCCAGAGCATCAAAAATCAGCTGGCATGCCACCTTTGGCACATGTGCCATAGGTTGCCGACCCCTGCTCTATATCAGTGGCTCCCAAACTGGGGTTCGCGAACCCCTGGGGGTTTGCAGAACATTACAGGGGATTCGCCAGAAAAATTTCACTAATTGCGGCCAGAGGACCCCGGGCATTGGAGACAGCAGGTGGGACCCAGTTGCAGGGCAGACACCCCGAGCCCCAGATAGAGCGGGGCCAGGCAGTTTGGGCTGGAAGCCCGAGTCCTGGCGGTCAGCAAGGGAGCCAGCAGCCTGAACTCCAGTGCTCTGTGCGGGTCTGGCAGCCCGAGTAACAGGAAGAGTGGGGCTGGGCAGTTGGGGCTGGCAGCCTGAGGCCTGCCCCTGTCAGTGGGGGAGCCGGCAGCCCGAATCCCAGCCTGAGCCCCAGGAAGAGCGGTGCAGGCAGTTGGGGCATCCGTCACACTGAGGAAATTTAAACTTAAATCCCTGAAAATATTCATTCTTAGGAGGAGGTTCATGACATTTCACAATTTAGTGAAAGGGGTTCGCAGGCTGTTAAAGTTTGGGAACCCCTGCTCTATACACTAGTAAGGAGATGAGCATATTACAGTTGTTGGAGGGCTCTATTTAGCAGTAACAGGGCTATAGGAAAGTCAGTCAACATTTTTTGTTTCTCTGATGAAAACTGGCCCACTCCCTTCCCCATACCAAACTTGTCACAAATAATTGTCAACAACTTAATTTTCTGATTTTGGCTAAGATATTGATTTTTTTTTTAAATTGAAATTGAATTCTAGATTGTTAGCAAGCATTTTTGGCAAACGAATTTGTTAAATGACAATCTAAATGGCAACGCAGTGCAGCTTTCATGCTTGGCTCACCCCCCAGCCTGCTGGTCCAACAGCTGAAGTAGAGGAGGAGATAGGTGGAAAACTGCAGGACCCCCAAATCTACCTCTTGGGGTGCAGAGTGGCAACAGCAGCAGCAAACCCTCAGGTCCAATCACACGCCAATAGGCACCTCCGCCAGCCCAACGGACCATGGTGAAGTTAGCACAGCATCTGATCTCAGGGACAGGGCACCCATGGAGCCACAGCAGCTCATCCTGCCCTGTGTAGCTCTGCCCGGGGGAGAGATGCACTCCCCAGCGAGGGTGACCAGATCCAGATTTCTTGATTTTATAGGGCCAGTCCCGATATTTGGGGCTTTGTCTTATATAGGCACCAGGAGCCTATGTAAAAAAAAGACCCCAAAATTGGGACTGTCCCTATAAAAGTGGGACATCTGCTCACCCTACCCAACCCCCTGTCCTGATTTTTCACACATGCTATCTGGCTATCCCCAGCCCAGTCCTGTGCGACCATTCCAATTCTGGCTGCCTGCCAAGGAAGTGAGTTACTTTTACTTTCATTCTTCAGCAGGCAGCCAGGGAGGGGAGGGGGGGAAAGAAGGGTGCTCCGTGGGGCAGGGGGGAGAAGAATGGATGTTATGGGGGACAACAAAGGATACTGCCAGAACCGCCGAGCCTGCCTCACCTCACACCGGGGGAAAGAGTCACACTCACAGGTGAGTTCCTTCCCCCACCCCTTCCCAGAGACCCCAGCAGCCAATCCCCTCCCTCAGACTGTGCTGCATTCAGCTCTCTCTAGGACCCAGCAGTCCTGCTCTTACATGCTCCACTGCTTCCCGTCTGTCTGGCAGAGCGGTGCCCCCAGACCTAGTGGTGCCCTAGGCGGCTGCCTATTCTGCCTATGGCTAAGGACAGCCCTGAGTCTGAGGTCTATGTGGATAAGTTGATGGCTTCATTTCAGTTTTCAGTGAATAAGTGTCCATGTAACAAAAGTCACCATCACAAATGTTTCTTTTGAAAACAAACTCAGCAGGGAGACCAAGGACTACGTGGACAATAGAGACTACACTCTTACTGAGGGCGTGGTACAGACGCATTGGTGGAACAACTGCCTGTACTGCACCTTTTCTGTGATACAATGCAGAAAATCATGGCGGTCAGTCCAGAACTTTTCACAAGCAAGTAAGTAACTTAAGGTAAAACAGAAGAATACGACAGAACTGCAGCAACTAAGGGCTCACATTTAAAATGGGATAAAGGTAAAAAATAAAATAATTATTTGTTTCAACAGATACAACAGGGGCATTGATGCCTACATATAAGAGAGCATATGCAGCCAGCAGAAATCAGTTGTTACATTGCATATTACTTCTCTGAAATCAATAACAGGGAGAGGGAACTACTGGATATTGTTTGCCTATACACAATGCTTAAGTCAAAGGCAGCATTAAGCTTTGTAATAACTGTACACTCTATTGGTTTGATCCAACTCCCCCCACTACCCCTTAAAAAAAGCAACAGAATTTTCCCCCATTGACTTCAGTGAGAGTTGGGTCATCACAACATGTTTATCAGAGTAGGTCAGGGAAGGATCCAAACATACCATGACATACTTATAATTTGCAACTCTTTTAATAGTTAGCCTCTACTCAACCCCACCCCCACAACATTTTAATTGAATTGTGGCAGAAGCGACAAATCACAAAATGTATGCACTTCTTAGAATAAATCTGGTATTAATCCTTTTAGTAAGCTGAAGCCATTGCAGATCCAGACTGCTGGTAAATCAGATTTCAACGCCTAGTCAAATTTAATTGTGACGTGCTTATAGATAGTAAGCAATATATATGTGACAACATTGAACCAGTGACTGGGAAAGCTGAAAGAGTACATGAATTAGAGATGGGCCATTGGTCACAAATGAAACCTCAGGAGAGATGACAGAATGAGAATGTAATACAGAAATATTGGACCAAAGCTAAGTTTTCGTAAGATTGGCATCCGATAAAGCCACTTGACTCTATTAAAAGTGTTCTCTGTCCAGGTTCCCCTATACCAAGGAGAAGTGGGTTGAATTCATTGCTTCACCACTAACCTGCCATAATAGCCTCAGTCCTGCTTCTATAGAGAAGCGTTGGCATCTTGGGCTTCCCCTTCTACTTGCTAGCACCAGGGCCAGTGCAAAGATGTTTCGCGCCCTAGGTGAAACTTCCACCTTGCGCCCTCCCCTGTCCCCGAGCCCCCACCCTGAGGCACCCCCCCCCCCGGCAGCTCCCCCTCTCCGCCCTGAGGCGCTCCCTCTGCGGCAGCTTCCCACCCCCCACCCTCTGCCCTGAGGCACCCCCCCGGCCCCAGCTCACTCTTGCTCTGCCTCCACCGTGAGCACGCCAATCAGCTTAGGCGCCGCAAGCCTGGGAGGTGGGAGAAGTGAAGCAGCCATGGCATGTTCGGGGAGGAGGCAGGGCAGGGGTGAGCTGGGGCGGGGAGTTCCCCCGCGTGCCGCCCCCCTCCTTACTTGCTGCAGGCGGCCCTCCCCACGCTCCCCTGCCCCAGCTCCCTCCTCCTAAATGCCAGCGGCGACCGGGGCAGTCAAAGATCTGGCCACCGCAGTTGCTGCCGAAGAAAATGCCGCCTCCCAAATCCTAGTGCCCTAGGTGACCGCCTAGGTCACCTAAATGGTTGCACTGGCCCTGGGTAGCACTGTACTGGGTTTATGCAAGGGACTGTGCTCTATGTTCCAGGATTTAGCCCAAAGAGGCACCATTTTCTCATGTAACCATTACTAACATTTCTTGAGAGCCATTAAGAGTGTTGTTGGTGCTAGTTCCTCCTCAATTTCATTGATTAGTATTGATGCAATTAATTTTAGAGAAGGAAAAGACATGATTGAATAGATTTAGGCATTTGGAGAAGATAGAAATAATTAAAAGGACAAAACACATCAAAAGGAATGAAACTAGACTGGAAAGGTAATGATTGAAGAGGAAATGGTATCAATATCCTTTTGTGTGCTGAGAATGTTCTCAGTGCATGCATTCTCTATTCTCTTTTCTTTCTGGATGACAGCTGCTAGAAAAGAGTAAATTCTTGTCACAGAAAGGATGATCAGTTAATCCAGATAGGGGAAAAGATAAAAGAATAGATGGTGAGATATTTTAGTACTCAGCTCATATCCCTCCATCATTCTTTGTAATAACTGGTCTTAGCAGCTAAGACACTTGCAGGGCATTGTTTGGAGAATTATAGGCTTTATATTAACACTTTTTCATTTTTAGTTTTTAGAGAACAGAGGTAGCATTGAAAGGTTGCTTAACTCTGCTGATAAATTAGGGAAGATTGAAATCCTCTAGCATGGACAACCCGATTTGTTCCACTGAAGTCAATAGGAAATTTTGCTCAACATCCTGGAAACATCCATATTACATAGCTCAGGAATGCATTAGTAAATCTAAAAAGCTTGATGATAAATGGACTCATCTTCTCTGAATCCCACTGTCAAGAATGTATGTCCAACTTGGAGAGATTCAGGCCCAGTGAAAATAAATTTAGCCACATTCCATATCATGTACTTCCTTACCTTAATTACCTTGAGTGTCTAATCATGCTGTGTATTTCCCTGTGAACAGTTAGCTTGGTCATCAGTTTCCACCCCAACATTTTCTATTTTCTGTTTCAGTAAAGCAGTTTCAGACTTATCATTATTTTTCATTGCTATCATTTGTATTACATTTTCAAGTGTTTCTAATCTAGTTTTTACAGCACACATATCCTTGGATAAGGTTTATATGTCTTCTGAGATTTTGTCCAATTTACCTGACAGGAAATCTTTAAGTACTGAGATTTCCTGAGAGTGAGCTGCTTGCTGTGTTGCTGAATCTGACCTGGGGGTCTTGTTAGGCGAGTGTGGTTCAAACTTTTAATTACCCTCTGATTTCCCAGTTATTGATTTTGATCAGGCACAAATTAATGTTGCAGGTCAGCACTTCCAGACATTTGACAAACTAGACAATTTCAGGAGGGCTAGAGAGTGCATGTGTGTGATCCAAGCAGCCATTTTTGTTTGTGTTTTAAAAATAATAGAAAGCAAACAACAAGAGTGAAGAAAAGTTTAGCTTACATCTATCCTGTAGTCTTGCCATGAAGAGAAGGTCTTAATGTACAAAAACTAATTGATACTTACCGCATAGGTGATATTTACCATTTCATGTCTTTCAAATCAGAAATATAAATTATTTCTTTCATGAGATACAAAACTACAAACAAAATGATCAATATTATTCAACTTGCAATTTCTAAAATATGCCTTTTGCAACCTTGAGGTGAACAGACAGGTTAAAACTCTGACAGAAAGTCAACTGAGAGGAAGATGCCCCCCAAACCACAAAAGATATTTATCCTTCCTACCCCTAAATACAAGATGCTGTTTCAGGCAAAATTATGGATGAACACATATGATAATGGCCACAAGTTGCACACAGGTGATTTGGGCACTCAGTGTTGTGCAGGCTCAAATAAAAGCTTGATGATTGAAGCCTAATAGCAGATCTGACTCTAAAGGTCATCATTATGCATTAAAGGCCAAAAGCATACGTACCTCTTGAGAGGCTAAAGTTACTCAGCCTTTGGCCTGATGCCTCTCAGCTCACACTGGGCTTGCATCAATGATCCATTAATACATGCCATGTTACAGATCATTACCCAAACAGCAAATGCAGATGATTTAATAGTTCACATGTATGTCTAAAATCCATTATTAGCTTTAATGTGAAGATGAAATTGAAGTAAGTGAAGACAAAAGAGCATGTTTTATTGAGACACTAAAGAGGAGTCCGTGATACACGAATCAATAAATTGTAATAAGAAAACACTCATATCCTATTAGATAAACCAAGCTTGTGGGTGGGGGAGGAGAAGATGAATTATTGGTGGAGTGGTACCATCTACACATTTCACATGTTGCCATTAAAACATAAAGTTGCCATTTTCCCTTTATCTGACAGTTACTTATTTCAAGCACATGCTATTCTAGCTTTCTAAATCATATCTTTTGGTCACATGCCACAAGCCTGGCTGCTTTATATGTGTGGAATAAATTACATATTGGAAGACAGTTCAGACCTTAACAGCAATTTGATCATCACAAGCATCTGTAGATCTTATTATTTATAAGAAAAAATGCCTGAGTTGCATATTAAACCACAAATATCTTGTTTAGAGTTGAGTTAAAGTTCTGACATACAGAAAAGGCATTCAAATGTACTAAAGTCGAAACTGTTGATGACTGGTAGATATTGCACAAATGAAACCACTGCATTTCAAATGCAAAACCATTACACTGTCAATTTTACAATTTTTATTTCGAAAATAAAAGAAAATAAAATAAAAATAAAAACTTCTGACAAACTGACCCCACAGATTGGCCCTGATCCAATAAAACACTTTGCACACATGTTTCATTTTAAGCATGCAATCAGTTCCACAAACTTCAAGTATATTTATATAGTAGGCTTGCAATTTAGTGAAATGATCTCAAGAAAATTACTTTAAAATTCTCAAGACAATAGATAATTAGGAATCTAATTTATTTGTCAGTCTTTTACTAAAAAAGAGCATATTCCCATCACTCCTTTTGTGAACTCTTATCTGATAAAGCAGGTCAGCATTTTTGATTGAAATTTTTTTCTGCTAAATATGGGGTTTCAAAGAAAAATGATATTAACAAAAGGAAAATGCCACTTTTGACTAAGGTTTTCAAAATTTTGAGAGGAAACTTCTGAACAAATAAAACAAAAATGAAATGAAAATTTCAATTACATCAAAATGAAACATTTTCATTTTGAAAACAAACAAACACAAAATCTAATGTTTTATTTCTCTCTCCTGCCCCTTCACCTTTTTTCTTTTTCATCACAGAATGCCGGAGAATGAATAATGTCTAGTTCCCCACCCTTTTCTTCCTCTCTCCTTTCCTTTTTCCACTCTAACTTTTTAAAACTTCCTCAGTTTGGAAAATGTAAAATGGCAAAGGAAAAAAAAGAGAAAAGAAAAACTGAAAGAAACTCCACTGGACATTATTCATTTTATTGCACTGAGTGACAAAAAGGAAAAAAAAAAGAGGGAAATTATAATTCAAGGTATTGAAAGTTTGAAAAACACAAGAAAAATTTGGAACAATTTTTAGGTTCTCTGTTTCAATCCTTCAAAACGGAAACCATGTTGAAAATGTGTTATGTAATTATTTTTCCATTTTTCTTTCAGTTCTATTATCCAACAGGAGGCGCTGTGTGCAATTTTTGTGATAAAACCCCAGATCACATGAAACTTTCCTGGTTTAGAGTTTAGCTGAAAACTGGAAGTTCTGACAAGGGTTGTCAAATGACTGGCTAAGGCCTGGTCTACACTAGGACTTTAATTCGAATTTAGCAGCATTAATTCGAACTAACCGCTCAACCGTCCACACCAGGAAGCCATTTAATTCGAACTAGAGGGCTCTTTAGTTTGAATTTGGTACTCCACCCCGACAGGTGGAGTAACGCTAAATTCGACATGGCTAGCTCGAATTAGGCTAGGTGTGGATGCTAATCGAACTTAGTAGCTCCGGGAGCTATCCCACACTGCACCAGTCTGTTGATGCTCTGGACAGCAGTCCGAGCTTCGATGCTCTGACCAGGCACACAGGAAACGACCCGGGAAAATTTGAATTCCTTTTCCTGTCTGGGCACTTTGAATCTGATGTCCTGGTTGGACATCGGGGCGAGCTCCGCAGCACCTGCAACGATGCAGAGCTCTCCAGCAGAGGAGTCCGGGCAATCCAAGAATAGAAAGAGGTCCCCAGCGTGGACTGACCGGGAAGTCATGGATCTGATCGCTGTGTGGGGTGAGGAGTCTGTGCTCTCGGAGCTGCGCTCCAACAAGCGGAATGCAAAGACCTTCGAGAAGGTCTCCAAAGCCATGATAGACAAAGGATACAGCCGGGATGCGATGCAGTGCCGCGTGAAAGTAAAGGACCTGAGACAAGGTTACCAAAAAGTCAGAGTGGCAAACGGACGCTCCGGAGCACAGCCCCAGACATGCCGCTTCTACGAGGCACTGCATGCCATTCTCGGTGGGTCTGCCACCACTGCCCCACCAGTGACCGTGGACTCTGACGATGGCATAGTGTACCTGGACAGTTCCTCGGCGATGTTCGCCGATGGGGAAGATGAGGAAGGGTTTTGTGGAGGATGGCGCAGGCGACAGCGAACACAATACCGCTTGCCCTGACAGCCAGGATCTCTTCATCACCCTCACAGAGATCCCCTACCAACCCTCCCCGCCTGTTAACCCGGACTCAGAATCAGGGGAAGGATCAGGCGGTAAGTGCTACAAACAGGGAAACATTTATTTTTTAAATGGTATATAAAAAATAGAAATACTATATAAAAATTTAAAAACTCAAACTATACAAAAAGTAGGTCCACACATATAGGAATAGAGCAATAATCCTCTTGGGACAGTTCAAAAAAGGTCTCAGAGAGCAGCTCGAAAAGCCTCCGCAGGAGGTTCCTGGGGAGAGGTGCCTTGTTGGGTGCTCCGTGGAAGCACACTCTTCCGCGCCAGGACATCCTAATGTACATAGGAACCATCGCCTCCACCAGCATTGCTGCATATGGTCCTGGTCTGTGCAGGGCTTCCCTTAGCATCCGCTCTCTCTGACTCCGAGTGACCCGCCTCAGGGTGATGTTGTTCTGTACAGGCTGCATCTAAGTAGGGCAATTAGTGTATTGTTACTACTGTTAATGGTTTTAAATTAGGTTGCATAACAACGACCCTCGCTTAACAGCCACGTGCTGGAGGCCACAGAGAACAAGCATACATTGATCTTTCCCGTGCACTGGCGGGAGGGGCTGGAAAAGGCTCAGCCTTTCTGCTTTACAGATTGCCTTTAGCAGGAGAGCACAGCTATCCACTAAATGATAAGCATTATCTACTTTAAGGCTTACCAGGACTGTCTGCAAGACGGATTCAGCTGTCTCTCCCCGCTTGTCCACTCTCCTGTGCAATGGCGCCGCCAATGAGAGTGTATTCCGAAATCTCGAACTTGTCCTGAGATCTCGTGGAACTTGGTGCCCAGTATGGTCTTGTTCAGAGAAACTGAATACACTGTGTTCACTGTTTGCAAACATGTATCTGGTCAAGAAAATCACTTACTGTTTCCCATCACACAGCTTCTGCTCTTTCCCGGACTGCCCCGGCATCCCCCTCGCAGAGGCTGGCTCAGATTAGGCGGCGAAAGAAAAAGACTCAGGACGAGATGTTTGCGGAACTGATGGCCTGCTCCAGAGCCGAGGCGGCCCAGCAGAGCCACTGGAGGGAGACCCTCTCTCAGCAGCAGCGCTCACACAGCGAACGGGAGGACAGGTGGCGGCAGGAAGACCAGCAGGTGACTCAAACGCTGCTTGGGCTAATGAGGGAGCAACGGACACGCTCCGGCGCCTTGTTGATGTTCTGCAGGACCGCAGGCAGGAGGAGAGAGCACCCCTGCACTGTATCTGCAACCACCCTCCAACGCCAAGAAGTCCTGTCCCCCCCTCACCTAAAATTACAAGACGGAGGGGCGGTAGGGGCCGTGAGAACTGTCACTGCACCACAGCTGAGCGCTAATGTACCACACACCTCTGACACTATAACTGTGTAGAAGCACTTCCCTTACAGGATCACCCAGTCCAAAATCCAAGTTTCATCACCCCACTATGTAGTAGATTAATAAAAGCTGTTTGCTGTTGTTCACTCTTTCCGTCACGTCTTTCGTGTCACAAGACTGTGTGTATGTAGGGGGGGGGGACAGGGGATTTATAATTGCACGGGATAGCCTACATTAGCAGGGTACAGAGTATCGGGGGCAGGATCAACTGCAGGGCACACACAGACTGCAGTCAGTAGTCACCAGAGTCACTCTGTGTGGTGTATGCTGCCCCAGGTCATTCTGTGATGTGTACGCTTGTCCACGGTCCTAGCGCCTGCCACCCCCTAATGTTAAGGCATGCTGCCCTTACCATGCACTTCCACCGTAGGCGCGATCCTCTCCGCTGCCCTGAGCCCCAACAAGAGCCCTCATCCACGGACAGATACTCACCCTTCCCCCACACCCATCACCCCTTCCTACGCCCAAACCCACAGCCCAAAGCCTGCATCCAAATCCCTATCCAAAGACGGCCCCACTCGCCCCTTCCAGCAAACCCACCCCTACATGCACAACCACTTGAAACCGTCCCCCACCCCAGAGACCTATGTAGGAGCAGGAGGCTGTCCGTCCTGTATTGTACAAGCGGTCTGTACATCAGTGCACACCGTACCCAGCACAGTATGCGTCCATGTTTCAAACCCAGAACAGAAATGCAAAGTAAAAGAAAGATTTATTAACAATAACTGTTCCGTTTAATTTGTTTTAAAACGTGTTTGGGAAGTGGGGGAAACTTGGAGAACGGGGTATGTAACTGCAGATCTCACTCAACACATAGAGACACAGGCCCAGGATCAGCGTCTCTTAAAATCAAGTGGAGAGTCATAGGTTAGCCTGCTCTCCGAGGAAACTTGCTTTCAAAGCCTCCCGGATACACAGCGCTTCCCGCTGGGATATTCTTTCGGCACGGGTGTCTGGCTGAGCGTAAACAGCTGCCAGGCGATTTGCCTCAACCTCCCATCCGGCCAAAAAGGTCTCGCCCTTGCTCTCACAGACATTGTGGAGCACACAGCAAGCAGCAATAACTACGGGGATATTCTTTTCGCTGATGTCCGAGCGAGTCAGTAAGCTCCGCCACCTCCCCTTGAGACGTCCGAAAGCACACTCCACCACCATTCTGCACTTGCTCAGCCGGTAGTTGAAGAGTTCCTTCTCACTGTCCAAGGCGCCTGTATAGGGCTTCATGAGCCAGGGCATTAGCGGGTAGGCTGGGTCCCCGAGGATCACTGTAGGCATCTGCACATCCCCAACCGTTATTTTGTGGTCCGGGAAGAAAGTTCCTGCCTGGAGGCGTCTAAACAGACCAGAGTTCCTGAACACACGCGCGTCTTGAACCTTGCCCGCCCACCCGACGAAGATGTTGGTAAAACGTCCCCTATGGTCCACCAGTGCTTACAGCACCATTGAAAAGTAGCCCTTTCGGTTAATATACTGGCTGGCCTGGTGGGCTGGTGCCAGGATAGGGATGTGAGTCCCATCTATAGCCCCACCGCAGTTTGGGAATCCCATTGCGGCGAAGCCGTCTATGATGACCTGGACGTTTCCGAGAGTCACTACCTTTGAGAGCAGTTGCTTAACGATTGCGTGGGCTACTTGAATCACAGCAACCCCCACGGTAGATTTGCCCACGCCAAAGTGGTTCGCTACTGACCGGTAGCTGTCTGGCGTGGCAAGTTTCCAGAGGGCTATGGCCACTCGCTTCTGCACACTCAGGGCTGCTCGCATCCGGGTGTCCTGCCGCTTCAGGGCAGGGGCCAGCAAGTCACAGAGTTCAAGGAAAGTGCCCTTACGCATCCTGAAGTTTCGCAGCCACTCTGTTTCATCCCAGACCTGCAGCACTATGCGGTCCCACCAGTCCGTGCTTGTTTCCCGGGCCCAGAATCGCCGTTCCACACCATGAACTTGACCCATTGCCACCATGATCTCCACTGCCCGGCGTACCCTGCTTTCTGAGAGGTCTGCGCCACTCTCCTCACCGCGCTGCCGGATCCTCCTCGCCCGATTTCTCAGCAGCTGACCGTGGAAGAGGTGGACGATAAGGTGCGAGGAGTTGACAACGGCCATAAGTGCAGCGATGATCGCAGCGGGCTCCATGATCGCAGTGCTGTGGCGTCCGCGCTGTAACCGACCAGAAAAGTGCGCGAACAGATTTCCCGCCGGCGCTTTCAGGGAGGGAGGGCGTGATTGACGGTTCGATGACGACAGTTACCCAAAACCACCCTCGACACATTTTTTCCTCCAGTAGGCATTGGGAGCTCTACCCAGCATTCCAATGGGCAGCGGGGACTGCGGGAACTGTGGGATAGCTTCCCACAGTGCACCGCTTCCAAAGTCGATGCCGGCCCTGTTAATGTGGATTCAGAAATTCGAATTACTGTCCTTAGTGTAGATACACAAATTCGACTTCATAAGGTCGAATCCACAAATTCAACTTAAGTAGATTCGAAATAGTCTTGTAGTGTAGACAAGGCCTATGGTTCAAGTAACCCAAGCATAGTTTTGAATGAGCTGGACCTAGCTTTGAGTGAAGTTGCATATAAAACTAGCTAATGTATGGTTTTGCAGCAGACATGGAAAAATTGTGATTTTATATGTTTTGGAAACAAAAATATGTGAAACTCAGTTATTTCTTACCCAATTCCACTTTGAAGTTTTTAGGCCTCAATTCTGCAAACACTTAAACATACTCTTAACTTTACTACTGTCAGCATGACATCATTGATTTTAATGGGAGCTATAGCCAGTAGTAAAGTTAAGCATGTGCTTAAGCGTTTGCATAATGGGGCCTTGATGTGTTGGAATCCCAAACTCAGAACAGAGCTGAATGATCAAAAGAGAAGAAAGTGCTTGTAGGACTCCTGCAAAGCACAGCTCTAGAGACTGAGATGGCAATGCATGTTTACAACTTAAATTCCTTAGCAGAACCATTGTGACTATGGCACCTTCATAGAACCTGCTCTAATGTAGGACTCAGAAGAACTGCTCAGTTCTCTTTTGATTTTGATACATATTTACAATCTTTAATACAACTTAATGGCTTTTTTGTCTTGGAATAAATAGAATATCTGGTTAATCATCAATAACAATTAACATAATTCCCTGCATATTTACAGTGATAAAATTTGGTGCATCTGCATGGGCTTGTAAGTGTGTAAGTGTCACTGCATATTTGTCCAGGTGTTTTATATAATTTATAGGTAAACAAATGTGCATGCTGGGAAAAGCAGTGCTCTGACTAGGGATCAGCATTTTGGTGAGGCTCCATTGTTGTACAAATTATAGCTGTGAGAAGACAATATCACTTTTTTCTTCACTTAAGATATTCTTGAATTACACCAGCCAGAAAGCCAGTGAGGTTCACTTTTCAGTAGACATTGCTCCTTTAGTACCCCTGATATTAATGTTCATAGTAATGTAAACATTGCTGACATTATTTTCTGCAGCAATTCTTCTTGGAAGTTTTTCTCTCTCTGCTACATATAGATGGGGACAACCCTTTAAGCAAGCTGCATATTTGTCTACTTAGCTGGGCTGAGACTCCTCAAACATGTCAGAGAGGGAACTTATTAGAAGATGAGATCTCTGGATAGTCTATTTAATGTAAATAGATTAACTAAAATAAACAGCTATGTGAATCCAGACCATACATGATCTGATATGACCTACAGGAATATTTATGTTATGAGGCCATCTAAATCAAAACAGTTATATTTTAAATGTATCACAGCTGAATCTTTGCAAAGATTTTTTTTAAAGTTATTCTAATTGTAAATGAATTTTGGTTCCCTTAGAATGTCAAACTAACGAAGGTCATTACTGGAAACAAATGACAGGATAACATTTAAATGAAAAACCAAGTAGTTTTTAGGTACTGTGAAAAAATGAATAGGCATAACCCCTAACCCCCAATGTTTTTTGTACCTGAAAGTATTTCTATTTCTAGACAAGTTCACAACATAGTCATAAAAGAGGGGAAGTTCATATACAGTAGATTAACAGAAGGTGTATAATTTACAAAGAAGTATGGTATAGTATAGACTTAACTTATTAATATATTTAACTTAGAGAGAATGATGTTTTCTGAGATTTGGGCTGTTAAATTTTTAACCATCAATATGGGGCAATAAGTAGCTTAATGGGGGAAGGGATAGCTCAGTGGTTTGCACACTGGCCTGCTAAACCCAGGGTTCTGAGTCCAATGCTTGAGAAGACCCTTTAGGGAACTGGGGTAAAAATCTGTCAGGGGATTGGTCCTGCTTTGAAGAGGGAGTGGGACTATATGACCTTCTAAGGTCCCTTCCAACCCCAATATTCTATGAAAAGAGAAGTCTTTTTAAATTCCTTAGTGCAAAACTAATAGCTGAATACTGGTAGAATTTCCACTGCAAAGTACCATTTCCATTTGCCCTCAGTCTAGCAGGACTTCCTCAGTTCATTCCAAATAGGATCTCTAAACAAAGAATAATTTCTTACTCATCTGGAAATTAACAGTTACTCAAAACATCAAGGGTTCACAGAAGTTCAAATCTAACATAAGATGTCAATCTGTAAGAAATCACCCAGCCACAAACCAATTCAGCACAGTCAACAGGTGAATACCACACATACATAGCCAAGGGAATAGAACTCAGTAACATCTGTATTACTGACTGAAAGGAGGGCTTCAGCTCTAAACAGATAATATAGTATAACACATCTATTACTATGTGTGATGGGGTGTTCGCTCCACGCTAGCCTAGAAGGGCTTAATGAGGCTGAGTAGAGGCCAATTAACTGGATAGGAATTAGGTGGCCAAAGAAACTCCTGGATTATGATGGAGCCAGCTGAGAAGGAACAGAGGAGGCTAGTATAAAGCCAGGAACCTGGCACCAGGAAGAGGCTGTAGCAGGGGGAGCCTGTAGCCCACCTCTTGACATTAGGGAGGGAAATCTAAGGGAGAAGATGTAGGAAAAGGCTCAGGAAAACAGCAGTAAGGTTAAGGAGGGTAGAGACTTAGCTGTTGATTAGAGGGTCCCTGAGCTGGAACCTGTCATAGAGAATGGGCCTGGGTTTCCTTACCAGCCCCGGGGAAGTGGCAGAGTTTGGGCAGTGGATGGGAAGACTGCCAGAGACAGTGTGTAGCAAGGGACTTCAATCCCCTGGAAAAGGAGAACCACAGTAACCTGGCCACAAAGAGAGCACCCTGAGTCACAGAGAAAGAGAGGGGTGGCAGAAGAGGGTGTTAGACCTGAAAAGAGCTAATCCCAGAGTGGCCAGGAGGAGGAGGTGTCCTAGTGGTGTGTGGGCCTTGTGTCCCTATGTAACATACAAAAACCTGGTACAATAAGAAGAATTTGACTCCATGTCACTTAAATCCAAGGGGTGAAATCCTGTCTCTTTGAAACCAATATGAGTTTTGTCATTGACTTCAGTGGGACCAGGACTTCACCCCAGATCTTCAGCTGGGATGTGTTGGCATAACTCTCCTGAAGTCCATACAGCTATGTTTGTTTATTTGGCCCAAGGCTGCTCAGCAATGGCAGTTTTTTGATTATAGACATTTGTCCACTGATGAAAATCATCATCATTTTACTTCATAGGCCACTGAATATCCATCAAAAGGTCAGAATTTCCTGTTACTAGCAGCCTTGGCTGTATTTTCAAAACTGCTGTAAAAGTATCTTCATGCATTGCAAGAGGCACTAGAATAATCCTTAATTCACTGCACAGTGATATGACCTTCAGGCTGCAGACCAGATGCTGCATCAACTTTTTCTCCATTACTGTGGAATCTTTTTAAATGGGTAGAGTAATAACTTTAACAGTACTTAATTTGGTTCTGATAACAAATTCTAATAGAAAATGTATGGGGGTAGAGTCACAGACCTTTTGCACAGACAACTTCATACTTTGGACATCCAGCATTTATCCTAATAACTCATCCTGACCTTTGGCTGTAACTACTATATATCAGCTCTTAGGAACAAATCTTGTGCTCATCACTCAGAACAAATAACCTGGGCAAAGTGGGAAGAATCCTCCTCTGAGGCTGTTACCCCAAAATTTGGACCCAAGGCATACCAATATTGGCTTGCCTATAATCATAAATTGATCATCAATTTATTCTTCCCAAATGGGTAATAAGGTGGGAAACCATCCTAGAGGAATTGCCAGGGTTTTACCAGGGAGTTTGTCTTCAACTTGCAGAGGACTCCCCAGAGCAGTTAAATCCTACTAACCCGTGGGAGGACACGGATCCAGCCCTCCACTGAAAAGATTGACATCCAAGCAGTAATTATTTGAAAACAAAGTATAATTTATTTAACGGAAATAAGCAGTTACAATGCATTCAATAAAGCAAGAGGGAGAACATTATAATGAACAAAATATAGTAAAACACTGACTCTTGTTTAGAAATTATACATTAAAGTGGTGCAATAAAGTAAAGACACAGACGACACAAAATATATAGAACACACAGATCATATAACAGTTACAATGTAATACACAAAGACCCGCATACATATGTATACAAGCCCTACTAAAATGCTGATGCAAATACTATACTTTTTATCATGTAGCAGATGCCCCCTCCCCCTCTCAAAGCATTATAAGCTTGTTACAATTTAACATTACCATTCTGTGAGTGGTGATCAAACAGCCATAGGATGGGGTGGAGTGAATAGCACTCAGATGCAAACACCCAGCTTTATTTACAAGTGCACCCAGACAATCTTTTAAATTAGACCGAAAAATCAGACTTATACTCCTTCACACTTCCTCTGAATTGTCTTTTGGTCCTTCTGCTCTGTCTGGACACAAAAGAGCAATGATTGACCAGGCTACCTCACTTCGGCTGCTGCCTCCAACCACTGCCTCAGAGTGCTGGCTGCTGCTTATGTGGTTACTGTCTTCTAGAAGATTTGGTTGCTACTGCTTCTTAAGGTAGCTGCTTCTCTTCTCCTTTGCTGGTTGAGAAATTACACACAAAGGTGTAGTAATGAAGGGAGCACATGCTATAAGCAGTGTTCGTGCTTCAATACAGTCCCGTTTTTTTTCAGATTTGTTTTTGATGCTGGCCTAATGGCCTGGCAGCCATACTTG
Organism: Mauremys reevesii; assembly: GCF_016161935.1. NCBI lineage: Eukaryota > Metazoa > Chordata > Testudines > Geoemydidae > Mauremys > Mauremys reevesii. Next base: position 134,257,715 of record NC_052623.1, on the reverse strand, counting down.
ATTGTGCTTGTATAGCATTATCACAGTTTTTTTATCTGCTCCCCAGAAGGCTCCAGAGGTACTTTTATGTACGTTTATTTTTCCTTTGCACTCATCTATAACATTTTCAGTACAGTACTCAGGTGAGCTTGTTATTAAATATCATAGAATTTGTACTTTTACTGTACTTATCCGCTGGTCATAAATACATAATTTTATGTCTTTTTAAATCTTCCATGTTATGAAGCTCTTTCCCTTAGTTTTGTTAATGGAGATCTTGAAGCCCCACCTGTTTCCCCAGTCTGTACTCCTCTGAAGTGTGTCATTTATTTTTTTGGTGGCACTGTGGCAGGGTGCTGCTGGAGAAGCCCTTAATCAGCTCCTGACACTCCAGCCCCAATCCATTATCCCTGATTGGGGCTCGGTGAACCACCCTATGTTTGCCTGGTAACTGACCACACCTGCCAGCCTCATGAGTAGGAGCTATAAGGCTGGAAGGAAGAAAGTGAGTAGAAGGGGGTAAGGGAGAGACTCAGGGCTGGTCTACACTGGGGGGGGGGGCTTATGTAAAATGGGCCCTGCCGATGACCCCAACGCCTTCCTGTGTACTTTTGAGTGGGTGGCCATGGGTACTGGGTGGGACAAGGTGACCTGGGCCCTGTGACTGGCCCCCTATCTGACCAGTGAGGTGCAGGCTGCCTATATGACGTTAAGTGACAAACAGGACAAGGATTACAATGTGGTGAAGGCGGCTGTCCTAGACCGGAGGGGGCTGTTGGTGGAAAAGTACCAACAAAAGTTTTGGGCAGCCCTGTGGTTTGCAGTTCTGAGCTTTTGCCCAGAAGCTCACATACTGGGCCACTTGGTGGTTGAGGCCAGGCACCCAAACACAGGGAGAGATTATGGACAGGGTGATCCTTGAACAATTTGTGCAGGGAGTCCCAGAAAACATGTGATTCTGGGTCCATTGGCACCAGCCGAATATGGTGTAGGCTGCTCTTAAACTGAGAGAGGGGTACGCGGAGGCGGATTTTCCTTGAAAAGAGGGTGGGACAGGCCAGGACCTGGAATGGGGGAAGAAACCTCGAGAACCTCCCCCTGGGAGAAGTCCGGAGAAAAGGAAGGAAGAGACTAAGGCCTGGTCCACACTAGGACTTTAATTCAAATTTAGCAGCGTTAATTTGAATTAACCGTGCACCCGTCCACACCAGGAAGCCATTTAATTCGACATAGAGGGCTCTTTAGTTCAAATTCTGTACTCCTCCCCGATGAGGGGAGTAGCGCTAAATTCGACATGGCCATGTCGAATTAGGCTAGGTGTGGATGCAAATCGACCTTAGTAGCTCCGGGAGCTATCCCACAGTGCACTACTCTGTTGACGCTCTGGACAGCAGTCCGAGCTTGGATGCTCTGACCAGCCACACAGGAAAAGCCCCGTGGAAATTTGAATTCCTTTTCCTGTCTGGCCAGTTTGAATCTCATTTCCTGTGTGGACGTCATGGCGAGCTCAGCAGCACTGGCAGCGATGCAGAGCTCTCCAGCAGAGGTGTCCATGCAATCTCAGACTAGAAAGAGGGCCCCAGCATTGACTGACCAGGAAGTCTTGGATCTGATCGCTGTGTGGGGCGAGGAGTCTGTGCTTTCGGAGCTGTGCTCCAACAAACGGAATGCAAAGACCTACGAGAAGGTCTCCAAAGCCATGGCACGCAGAGGATACAGCCGGGATACAACGCAGTGCCGTGTGAAAGTCAAGGAGCTGAGACAAGGCTACCAAAAACTCAGAGTGGCAAACGGACGCTCCGGAGCCCAGCCCCAGACATGCTGGTTCTACGAGGCACTGCATGCCATTCTCGGTGGGTCTGCCACCACTGCCCCACCAGTGACCGTGGACTCTGAGGATGGGATAGTGTCGACGGACTGTTCCTCAGAGATGTTCGCGGACGGGGAAGATGAGGAGGACGAGGCAGTCGACAGCACTTACAACGCTGATTTCCCCGACAGCCAGGATCTCTTCATCACCCTCACTGAGATCCCCTACCAACCCTCCCCAGCCCTTACCCCGGACCCTGAATCAGGGGAAGGAGCAGTCGGTAAGTGCTTTAAACATGTAAACTTTTATTCTTAATATAACAGGAATCTGAAGTATGTGAAAAGGAGGTCTCTATATATATGGGGATAGAACAGAAATCCTCCTGGGAGATCTCCACGAAGCTCTCCTGCAGGTAATTGAAAAGCCTCCGCATGAGGTTCCTGGGGAGAGCTGACTTATTGGGTGCTCCGTGGTAGCACACTTTTCCGTGCCAGGCTATCATCAGGTACTCCGGGAGCATTGCCTCCACGAGCATGGCCGCATAGGCCCCTGGTTTGTGCTGGCTTTCACCCAGCATGCGCTCTCTATCTGCCTCAGTGACCCTCCTCAGGGTGATCTCACTCGGAGACTCCTGCATTTAATTACAGTAATTTGTGTACTATTAGTATTGGGAGTGCTTCACTGTTCCTTTGCATAACAATGAGCGTCACTTTACAGCCACGTGGTGGAGGCTGCAGAGTGGCATTATACAGGGATCTTTCCCAGGGAACAGATGCGAGGGGGTGCAACAGGGGCAGAGTTTATGCTTTCAGGATTGCCTGTAGTAAGAGGACAGTGGTATACATTGACTTTTAAGCAGCCAAAAGTTTTTGGCTTACCATGCCTGGCTGCTCCACGGATTCTGCTGTCCCGCCCCACTTGTCTGGTCTGCAGTGCAATCCCCCAAGCAATGAAAGCGAATTCCGAAAATTCGAACTTTCCCTGAGTGAGTGCTGTGCATGGTCTTGTTCACAGAGACTGACTAGACTATGTTTCCTCTTTGCGGAAATGTACCTTTATAAGGAAGTCAATCCCTTTTTCCCATCACACAGCTGCACCTGTATCCCGACCTGCTCCAGCATGCCCCTCAGAGAGGCTGGCGCAGATTAGGCGGCGCAAGAAAAAGACACGGGACGAGATGTTCGCAGAACCTATCGGCTGCTCCCGAGCCGAGGCGGCCCAGCAGAGCCAGTGGAGGGAGAACCTCTCTCAGCAGCAGCGCTCACACAGCGAATGGGAGGACAGATGGCATCTGGAGGACCAGCAGGCGACTCAAATGCTGCTTGGACTAATGAGGGAGCAAACGGACACGCTCAGGCACCTTGTGGACGCTCAGGACCGCAGGCAGGAGGACAGAGCCCCCCTGCAGTGTATCTGCAACCGCCCTCCCCCGCCACAAAGTCCCATACCCCCCTCACCCAAAATAACAAGAAGGAGGTGCGCCAGGGGCCGTGAAAACTGTCACTCCACCCCAGCAGAGTGCTCAAGTACCAAAAAGCTCTCATTCGCTAAATTTTGAGAAGTCCTTCCCTTCCTGGATCACCCAAGCCCAAATCCCAGTTTCGTTCCCTCACTGTGTAGTTGATTATTAAAAATAGTTTGCTGTTCATTACTGTTTCCGTCATGTTTCTTTACAGAAGACTTTGTGTGAAGTGGGGGGAGGGGTTTGGTAATTGCATAGGACGGTCACCATTACCTGGATACATACACAGGGGCAGGATCTACAGCAGGTCACACACACATAGTACAGTCACTAGGCACCCTGGTCAGTCTGGGAGGTGTTTTTCATGTTCTCTGCATAGGCGGAAGGTGCCCTGCTCCAGCTATATTTGGAGCTGGGTCTCTCCCCCGCTCCTGCCTGGATCGGGCCCTGGCCCCCACGGGTCTCCCCCCTCCCCCGCCGCGCTCCGTACCTGCCTGACAGTAGAGCGGCTCCCCGCAGAAATGCTGTCTGGTGCCCCAGGGTCCTAGCGCCTGCCATACAAAAATGGCAAGGCAGGCTGCCCTTACCCTGCCCTTCCACCATAGCCCTGAGCCTCTCCAATGCCCCAAACCCTCAGCCCCAGCCAGAGCCCTCATCCCCCTACACCTCCTCCCCCTTTCCACACACCCCTCACCCCTTCCTACGCCCCCACCCCCAGCCCAGAGCCTGCACCCCTCACCCCTTCCTTCACACCCACCTGTAAACGTCCTGCCCCCAGTCCTCCCCCGCCACAAGGCCACATAGCCCCCGCACACAGAGTCCCGAAAAGGAGGGATGGCAGTCTCCATTGAAACAACCAGTCCGGCAGTGCAGACCGCTCTAGGGGCAGAAGCCTGTCATTCCTCGAGTGTAGAAGCGGTCTGTACATCACTGCACACCCTACCCACCACAGTCTGCGTCCCTGTTTCAACCCTTTAACGCGAATTCATTAGTAAAGAAAACGTTGCTAATTAAAAATATTCCATTAACTTTATTTTTAAACGTGTGTTGGAAGGGGAGAAATGTGGTGAACGGGGTATGTCACCGCAGAAGAAAGTCAACAGTAACTGAAGCAGGGGCAGGTTCAGCTTCTCTGTAAAGAAACTGAACAGTCAGAGGTTACCCCGCTCGCTGAGGAACCTAGCTTTCAAAGCCTCCCAGATGCACAGCACTTCCCACTGGGCTCTTCTAATTGCACGGCTGTCTGGCTGAGCGTAATCAGCAGCCAGGCGATTTGCCTCAACCTCCCATCCCGCCATAAAGGTCTCCCCCTTGCTCTCACAGAGATTGTGGCGCACACAGCAAGAAGCAATAACAATGGGGATATTGCTTTCGCTGAGATCCGAGCGAGTCAGTAAGCTTCGCCATCTCCCCTTGAGACGTCCGAAAGCACACTCCACCACCATTCTGCACTTTCTCAGACGGTAGTTGAAGAGCTCCTTGTCACTGTCCAAGGCGCCTGTAGAGGGCTTCATGAGCCAGGGCATTAGCGGGTAGGCTGGGTCCCCGAGGATCACTATAGGCATCTCCACATCCCCAACACTTATTTTGTGGTCCGGGAAGAAACTACCTTCCTGCAGGCGTCTAAACAGACCAGAGTTCCTGAAAACACGCCCGTCATGAACCTTGCCCGGCCACCCGACGTTGATGTTAGTAAAACGTCCCCTATGGCCCACCACTGCTTGCAGCACCATTAAAAAGTAGCCCTTTCGGTTAATATACTGGCTGGCCTGGTGGGCCGGTCCCAGGATAGGGATGTGAGTCCCACCTATAGCCCCACCGCAGTTTGGGAATCCCATCGCAGCGATGCCATCTATGATGACCTGGACGTTTCCCAGGGTCACTACCTTTGAGAGCAGTAGCTCAATGATTGCGTTGGCTACTTGCATCACAGCAACCCCCACGGTAGATTTGCCCATGCCAAAGTGGTTCGCTACTGACCGGTAGCTGTCTGGCGTTGCAAGTTTCCAGAGGGCTATGGCCACTCGCTTCTGCACAGTCAGGGCTGCTTGCATCCGGGTGTCCTTGTGCTTCAGGGCAGGGGACAGCAAGTCACAGAGTTCAAGGAAAGTCCCCTTATGCATCCTGAAGTTTCGCAGCCACTCTGTTTCATCCCAGACCTGCAGCACTATGCGGTCCCACCAGTCCGTGCTTGTTTCCCGGGCCCAGAATCGCCGTCCCATAGCATGAACATGACCCATTGCCACCATGATCTCCACGGCGCGGCGTACCGTGCTTTCTGAGAGGTCTGTGCCACTCTGAGACTTCATGTCCTCACCACGCTGCCGGAGCCTCTTCGCCCGATTTCTCAGCATCTGACTGTTGAAGAGGTGGACGATAAGCTGCGAGGAGTTGACAACAGCCATAAGTGCAGCGATGATCGCAGCGGGCTCCATGATCCCAGTGGAGTGCTGTGGCATCCGCGCTGTCACTAACAGGAAAAGTGCGCGAACTGATTTCCCGCCGGCGGGAGTGACGGTTGAATGCTGACAGTTACCCAAGACCACCCTCGACACAGTTTTCCCCCCAGCATGCATTGGGGGGAAATCCCAGAATTCCAATGGGCAGCGGGGAGTGCGGGAACTGTGGGATAGCTTCCCACAGTGCACCACTTCCAATTTCGACGCTTGCCCCGTTAGTGTGGACTCACAAAGTCGAATTAGTGTCCTTACTGTGGACACACAAATTCGACTTTGTAAGGTCGATTCTACAAATTCGACTTAAGTTGATTCGAACTACTCTTGTAGTGTAGACATACCCTAAGGGAGTTTAGTACTTCTCATGCAGGGATCTCAAAGCCCTTTATGGGGGGGAGGGTGAAGTATCATCTTCCATTTACAAATAGAGAACTGAAATAGAGAGAGGTCATATAATTTAAGCTCTTGCAGTGAATCGGAGAGCTTGAAACATAATAAAGGACTCCAGACTCCCACCCTGGTACCCTAGCTGCAGTACACAAACATGACTGGTGGCAGAATCACTACTAAATTGCACTGTATTGGGATGATCAGGATACTAGTTATCAGACAACCACCACATTTACCTAGCAATTGAGCTGACTCTGAGTTCCCCCTGTGTAAAACTGGTGTGAGATCACAATACAGGCCTGTAGCAGGGCAGTAACCCCGCTCCTGTGAAAGGCTAGGCTGATTGGGGAAGCAGCCACAGCAGGGCAGAGGGAGGGGGGCACACCCCAATCAGGCCACAGCTGGCCCTATAAAAAGGCTGTGAGCCTGGAGCTGAGTCAGTCTCTTTCTAGCTGTGGAAAGAAAAGGATCTGGCTGCCTGGGGAAAAAAGGGTACCTAGAGTGGAGCAGGGCTGGGGAAAGGCTAGAGGAGCTGGGGAGCTCCAAGGCCTGTGCAGGTACTGGGGCTGGAAGGTGCAGCCCAGAGATAGGCAGAGGCAGCTGGTCCAACCTCCTTGTCAATTATGAATGGCCATGGCAGACTGCAGTTTGCCCCAGTGAGCAGGGGCTAGATGACAACTGGCAGTAGCCACTGAGGCAAGGTGGGTGAGAGGGTTGGAGGCTCACCTGGGAGGAAAGACCCAGAGCAGTGTGGGGGTACTGTGGTGGGCGAACCCTGAGGTAAAGGGCACTGGGGTCTGGGAGGGACATGGGGCCAGCGGCAGGTGAGCCACCTGCCAGAAGAGGGTGCTCCGGACTGGAATTGAGCTAATTCCCAGGATCACCAGCAGGAAGCGCCATGCTGGTGAGTCTCACTTTGCTACAAGGCCATAATAATGACACACATACACTTCAGGTGGCTTTAACAGGTGTTTTTGCTATATAGTATTGTTTTTATATGGATACTATTCACTGCAGAGTGAGTACTCACTGAACTTATTGGTTGTCTGAGATTATTCCAAAAAGTGAAAGGTTCTCTTCCATTACAGGAAAACCCTTAACTTTCATAGGCAATTTTATTATGTTTGTTATTCACTCTTCTAGCACACTAGAGATGTCTTCCTTTATTCTAATGTCCCTTGGATTGGCAGGGGTATATTCAGGATAATTGCAGTAAAATAAAAGAGCTCAAATCTTCACCCACTGTTCAATTCAAACAAAACCTTCAAATTATGTACCCATAGATCACTAGCTGTCACCTGCAGTGTGATGGGAAGACATTGATTGCTAGGCCATAACCTTGCATCAAGGCAGTGCCATACTCACTTCCATCAAGTGGTGAGTTTATCAAGTGGTGGCACCCAAAAAGAAAATGGAGTAAATAATCAATTTGGAACCATGTAGAAGATAAGGTGACAAGTAACAGTCAACATGGATTTGTCAAAAACAAATTATGTCAAGCCAACCTTATATCCTTTTGTGATGGTGTAACAAGCCCCATGGCTGGGGGAAAATAGTAGATATGATATATCTCAACTTTAGTAAGGCTTTTGATAATGTCTCCCATAAATTTCTCATAGCAAATTAGGGAAATATATTCTAGACAAATCTATTGTAAGGTGGGTGCACAACTGGTTGGGAAAACTACTCAGTTACCAATGGCTCATAGTCAAGCTAGAAGAGCATATTGAGTGGGGTCCACAAGGATCTGTCCTGGATCTGATTCTATTCAGTATCTTCATAATCGATTTGGATAATGGCATAGAGAGTACACTTATTATGCTTGAGGATGATACCAAGCTGGTAGAGGTTGAAAATGCTTTGGAGGACAGGATTAGAATTCCAAATGATATTGACAAACTGAAGAAATGGTATGAAATAAATAAGATGACATTCAATAAGGACAAATGCAAAGTACTACTGTTAGGAAGGAATCAATAGTATAAATACAAGATGGGAAATGACTGTCTAGGAAGGAGTACTGCATAAAAGGATCTGGAGCTTATGCTGGAATACAAACTAAATATGAGTCACCAATGTAATACTGTTGCAAAAAACCAAATATACAAAAACGAACATCATTCTGGGACGTATTAGCAGGAGCGTTGTAAGCAAGACACAAGAAGTAATTCTTTCATCCCACTCAGCCCTGATAAAGGCTCAGCTGGAATACTGTGTCCAATTCTGGGCACTACACTTCAGGAAAGATGTGGACAAATTGGAGAAAGTCCAGAGGAGAACCACAAAAATGATTAAAGGTCTAGAAAACATGACCTATGAGGGAAATATTATAAAAAATTGGTTTGTTTAATCTGGAGAAGAGAAAACTGAGGGGGGACATAAATCTTCAAGTACATAAAGTTCTTATAAAGAGGAGGGTGTTAAATTGTTCTTATTATCCACTGAAGATAGGACAATAAATAATAGGCTTAAATTGCAGCAAGGAAAAATTTAGGTTAGACATTAGGAAAAACTTCTTAACTGTAATGGAAGTTAAACCCTGGAACAAATTATCTAGGTAGGTTGTGGAATCTCCATCATTGAAGGTTGTTTAACCTGTTCTTTAAAAACACCTGTCAAAGATGGTAATACTTAGTCCTGCCTCAGTGCAAGGGACTGGTGTAGATCACCTATCAAGGTCTTTTCCAGTCCTATATTTCTCTGATTCTATAATCTTCATCATTTTCAGAGAATGCTTGGGCCACCCAGCCCCTTATTTTGGTGTAATTTCAACAGGCCTCACTGATTTCATTCCCTTAAAATGTGAAAGATATTCTGGATCTAGACAACTTGTATCCAAGTATGCGTCACACAGGTCCTTATCTCCACCTAGTACTGTGGGAACTCCTAGTCTTGCAGAAATCCTGCTGTCCTCATCTGCTATATTTCCTGGCTTAATCACACTGGTCTTCCAAAGGACAGAATCTAGCCCTAATCAGAATGCCATAAATACCTTTATAAAAAGACACAATGCTCCATTTTCTCTCTTGGGACCCAAGTCTACCCCATTTACTAAGACTGCCAACTTTGGTTGGACAAATTCCTGGAGATTTCATCATATGACAATCTTTAATTATAGAGTAATCTCTAATTCTTGGAGTCTCCAGGAATTAATCCGGGAGGGTTGGCAACCCTATGTTTACTCATCATCCAAAACTGAAGTCAATGGGGGTTTTGCCATTGACTTCAATGGGCCAAGACTTTACCCATGAGTACTTTACTTTGCAAGTACGCACATGGAAACCAAAGGGACTAGTCATGGAGTGAGGCACTGCTCATTGTGATGGATTGTGGCAGAATCTTGCCCATAATAAATAAGACAGTAATTTCCTATGAAGAATACAACTTTTGAAATCTGACCGTTGACTTGATACTCTATTTGTGGTATATGATCTCACTGTATTTCCTAGAGAAAATGCTTGAAACAATCTTAGTACTTAAGCCATCATCTCAGAATCTGTAGTCACATTAAATGACATGTGAATGAAGGCTGATTGCTATTTGCTTAACTACATTACTATTATAAGCAACCAAAGTAAATAAATAAATTTTTGGCTTTAACAGTAGAAAAGCATTTTATAAACTCCTGCTGTTTTGCACATTCTCAGCTAATTACTGAGACTAAACAACATATTCGTTATCTGACACTTGCGTATGATCATCATTCACTGGAAACAGAAACAGAAGGTGTGTGGGCTGGATTACTTTTAATAAAGTTTTTTCAGTTAAAGTTCATTTGTATGATAAAGTAAGTTGCATTATTTTGTAGGTTTGTACAGATGACAGTCCAGATTAGAACATTTTGAGGGGGTTATAATATCATACCATGTGTTTATATTCTAGGTAATAACCTCAGTGAGTTTAGCTACTTAAGACACCCTTGTTCTAGCTCTGCAGTTAACAGGTTGTGAGATTATAAAATACTTGTAAGGGTTGTGAAGGAACTTGTGTGACAGATATTGCAATGTATTTGTTAGTATGCTTCATTTTAAATCCTTGAAACCAATAGAAAAGCCTAAGCAAAGTGCATTTATGTAAAGGGTTATTCAGTATTGGGAATCAGTTACCAGAATTAGGAAGCACCATTTTTATTTAGTCAGACCTCCCATATATGGCACATACCAAGCTAAGGTTCCTTCTTTAGCTACAGAAACTTTATCATGTTGAAAGGTTCTGGTGTTCAAACTTAGCTGAGACCTTATGTGAGTCAAATGATTTCAAATGTGTCTCTTTCCTGCTGAAGATTTAACAATATGAATAATAAATAAATGATTAATACTTCTATGGTTCTCTACATCCTCAGGTTTTATAAAACTAAAAATTCTGTGAGACAGATGTGTCATCATCTTCCTGCAATTACAGCATCCCTTACATTGAAGGATTAGTACTTTTTTATATTGCCTGTCATCAACTAATACCAAGATAAGTCAGCTGATCCTTTCCATGATGAAAGGCACAATCCCGCTCCCAAAGAAGTAAATTAAAGAATTTCAGCGTGAGCGTGATCATATCCTTAGGGTTGAAAGAGGGTATTTCTTTGGCCAGCTCTAAACTAAAAAGTTAGATCAATCCAGATATGTCACTCGGGGGTGTGAAAAATCCACATTCCTGAACAATGTAGTTAAGCTGACCTAACCCCCAGTGTAGACAGTGCTAGGTCAATGGAAGAAGTCCTGACTATCGCCTCTCAGGGAGGTGGGTTAACTACAGTGATGGGAGAAGCCCTCCCATCACAGTACTCAGTGTCTACACTGAAGCGCTAGAACAGAGCAGCTGCAGCGGTGTAGCAGTTTCTGTTTTAACTTACCGGATTGCTTGCTTGTGTTTTCATGGATGTTACACTGGGACAAAGAACCAAGAGAGAAATACTAAACAGGGGAAAAATTGAGGATAAGTCTCAGGCTATTGTCTTTTCCCAGAACCTGGAAGCTAACATCTTTCAAGTAATATAAGGCTCAAGAACCCTATGATAAATTTGTATTTTAAGCAGCATTCAAAATGGGGAACTAAAAGTCTGAGTATGCTCCCTCTCTCATCCAGTCCTCAGTCATCCCAGCTGTTCTCCTACCATACTTTACCCAACTTACTTTCCGCCCCACCCCCCACCCCCTTCTATAGCAAGGAAGTACAATAAAATGTGTAAATAACATTTTTATATCAATGTACCTATCTACACATCTAAATTCAGGATCAGTGGTTCAGATCTTCAGCTGGATCACAGGTCTGTTTGGAAGGTGCCGTTTTGCACCAGTGAGTTACGAGATAAGTGGTTTACAGCCAGTAGAACTGAGCAAATAATTGATATTCAGGTTTATTGGCCAAACTGAAAATAATGTGGTTAAGTTTGAACTGATACTGATTCTTCACAGTTTCTTGCCAAAATGAAAAATGGGGTGGGGGGGGTAATTGTTCACGTCACAATAAAACCTTTTGAATATTGATACAAAATAACTCTTCTTGAAATGAAATGTCAAATCAAAAATGATGTTTTTCAAAATAAAAAGTTGAATGTTGTCATTTTGATTTAACATTTTCAAAGTGCTTGGTTTGTGGTGGTTGGGGAAGTTGGAAATTGGTGTGTTCAGATTTTTTTTGAGTGAAACTGTTTGCCAAATACAAACTGAATTTGTGAATAGTTTTAGTGCTTATCCCAAAATGCATATTTTGATTAACTTATTTGCTGAAAATTTTTGTTCGGCTCTAATGGCCAGCTGTGTGCAGATTTCTCCTTGTTGGCTATTTAAACCAGTTTGCCAGCCTCTTAGTGCCACAGGTGCACACGAAGTAGGGTGACCAGACAGCAAGTGTGAAAAATCGGGACAGAGGATGGGGGGGTAATAGGAACCTATATAAGAAAAAGATCCCAAAACAGGGACTGTCCCTATAAAATTGGGACATCTGGTCACCCTAACAGGAAGTTATGTCTACACTGCAATTAAGCTGCCATAGCTGGCCTGTGTGAGCTTATTCGGGGTTGTAGGGCTCCGGCTGTGGAGCTATAAAACTTCAGTGTAGACATTTGGGCTCAGGCTGAAGGTCAGGCTCTGGGACCCTTCCCCTACATGGAGCGTCAGTGCTTGGGCTCCAGCCTGAGCCCAGCCACTTACATTGTGGTTTTACAGCCCCACAGCCTGACCCATGCAAGCCCAAGTCAGCTGTCACAGGCCAGCTGTGGGTGTTGAATTGCAGTAGAGACTTACCCAAAGGAGCCAGAGTGGTGGTGGCCATGATCTGGACCTGAATGGGAAAAGTGAATCTAGTCAGAATGGAATAAATGTGATAGTAGCCAAAATGTATGGACTTAGTTTGGATTGAAGTTGTTTGGGTGTCTGAGAATGGTATGCAGTTTGTCCTCAGGGTTTAGTATCTGGGAAGGTACAGGGATACAGTGAGTGGTGTAGAATTTCCCTTGGGTATGTGTACTTCTCTGCCCATTAGCTCCTAAAGATGAGGAGATCTGGGTCATTTTAGAATGGCATTTTGCCATTCTGCCACTCAGTATTACTAAACAAATTGTTTAAATATCGTGTAAATACGTGCTGCACATTCTACCTATCTACCGCTTCTCCCACCAAATAATAGTTATGTGATATGTCTTCTGGGGTAACACTGAGGATGCCAGATATATTCCATGTCATGGAGTGTATTTTCCATACCACTGCAGTGGACACACCCTTCACTATGTGGTTACCAAATATTTCTTCCCTGTAAAACTGTTGCTTTTAGTGTGTGTGTGGGAGGTATGCATACACATATGGGTGCGCAGACACATGCGCATACACAACGTATCAATTAACAGAATTTAGTAAAAGAAAATCTAAGCACTGAATACTACTGTTTATTGCTCTTGAACTGATTTGGAGCCCACATTAGCTTCACAGATTTGTGTACTTTATCTTAAAATAAAGTGTAGTGACTTTGAATTGCATTTCCCCCACTTCTGTACACCAGGACTGAGAAAGACATAATATCCTTAGTTCATATTGGTTCAGTAATATATTTGGGGACACAAAGTGCCATGAAGAGTGGACCTATTAAACTGTAATGTGCATGTAACGCCTGAAACGTAGGAGGCAATTACATAGTCAGAGTGTTTTCAAGGTATCAACCCACTTATCTGTATACAAGGCTTGATTTTTTCCGACTGAACTTCTGCCATTCCCATTGACTTCACTTTAAGTTACGGGTCCTCAGCACTTTTGAAAATTAGGCCTATGCTATTTTACTCAGCTGAAACCCACATCTAGTCCCAAGATTAGAACTGTCTGAAACTATCTTTTTTTCACATGCAAAATTGCCTTATTGAGGGGAGAGGGTAGGAGAACGGAGAGGAGCAGGTGTGTATATATGTATTTTAAACATTTTGCAGTTTCATTTAAAATAAATATATGTTTTAAAAAACCCTCAAAACTGACAAAACTCTGATCCTTTGATAAGATGGTGAATGTTTTGTTACTTGCTCTGCTGATGATATATTTAAATGTAATTAGCTCAAGACCTAACTAGCTGAAAATGGTCAATTCCACGCTTTCAGCAGCTTGTGCATATGAAGAACTGATCCTAGGCACCTGCAGATACTCCAGCTCCCTGGGGGCCCCATCTCTCAGGGGCTTCAGCAGAAGTATGGCTTAAAATGGTTACCATAAAACCACAAGCCATCCCAAGTTAGAGGCGATACAAGCACTTCTGCTTTAGCCAAAGTAGGTTACTATTCACATTGCCATAGCTATACTGACACTGAAGTCGTAAAAGCAGTAAAAAGTAATAGAAACTTATTTTTTGTAAGAAAAAGGCCAGACTCAGTTACCTTTATTCAGGTCAGGTAGCATTTTATCCACAACTATTGCCAGTGACTTCAGTGGGGCTATTTATGGAGTAAGGTGCTATTCAACAAAACATGTGTAAGGCTATCAGAATTTGGCTCAGAGTAAGCAGCTGTGTACCAGAGAGCTGATCAGCTTATTGATAGCGTCATGTTTATAGAGACTCTTCTTCTGACCAAAAATCACAGTTTAAATGGGCAATCTCAATGCTACTTTAAAATTAGACCTAACAGTTCTGTTTTGGGTTGCAGGCTGGTGTGCACACAAAGCTACATTTCCCGCCTCACCCTCTCTCCTTGTACACAGGCAAGATATTGAAATACATAAGTACCCTTCTTCACAAGTACCATAGATAGTAAGCTTTTTGTAACCTTCACACTTTGCATGGTTACCAGAACAGAACAAAGGGAGCACTAGGTAATCAAAGGCTTCTGAGCAAAATAAGCCTAGGCCCTGCCTGCATGATTGTTGGGACACGCGGGAGAGAGATGGAGTTTTATCAGCACTGCAGTCCTCACCTTGGAGAGCTGATAGATTTATTAGGATCAAAAATAAGTGTAAGCTACTACAGGGGGTCAACCGGGTCTAACAGCATTGAAGGCCTTTACCATGCAAAATTTTTAGTCCAGAGCTTTGTTCTCAGATTTAAAGAGTCACATGTTATAACAAATAAAAAGAATAAATAAAAAGATTGACTAGAAACCAACCCCTTTCCCCTTTCTATAATTCCTCCTCAGCAGCTTCTCACCCTCAAACCTGAGGGAGGCTGTCTTCTATAGAGCTATTTGTTTTAACCCCGGGCACTTCACTGACCTTCAGGAGTCCATCTTGCCTAATTGCCCCACCCTTCATCTTTAGCATAGCTGCGAGGAAGTTAATTCTCTGTCTACTTACATGGCCTGTATTATTGTAGCATCTGACCACCTCACAGTCTGTAATGTATTTATCCTCACAGCATTCCTGTGAAGTAGGGAAGTGCCATCCTCCCCATTTGACAGATGGGGCAATCAGGCAAAGAGAAGCCAAGTGACTTGCCCAAGGTCACGCAGGAAGCCTGTGGTGGATCCAGGACTCGAACCCAGGGCACTCAAGTCCTTCCTTTCCCTGCCAGTACCTCTGAAGCAATTTTTAGAAATGTATGTTTCTGAGGTAGATGCCATTAGGTGCCTGTCAATCTTGGCTTTGTCCTTATAATAAGCTCTAATTTCCTCAGGCAGCATATTAAATGAAAGAGAGTGAAAAATTTGTGTGTGTCAGTGGGAGGGAGAGATTTTGCTAATTACAATGTTGCAAAACATTCTTAGGAATACTGTAACTGAAAATTATCTGGCGACAAAGGAACTACAGATTTGTGCAAGTACTATCATAGGCATATCTGTAAATATGAGGGCAATCTTGCAAAACATCCATATTGTAAAGGAAAGTTTTCTGACTTTCCGAATTAACACATTTCTTTCCCTGTGTAAGGGGAGGGGAGGGCCTTTATTAGGCTAATCCACGGATGGGACTATAGCTCAGTCAGTGCAACAGCAGTATGGTAGCAGTAATAAAGATTAGAAATGTTAAATGCTTCAAATACTTGGCATTCTGTAGGAGGCATGCAAAGGGGTGTACCTGGCCTTTGTGGATTCCTACATGAGCCCCTTCAGGACGAAATGCAGAGATAAAATTTCTAGATACTTTAAATGACTGCTTCATGGAGCAGCTGGTACGGGAACCCACAAGGGGAGAGGCAACTCTAGATTTAATCCTGAGTGGAGCGCAAGAGCTGGTCCAAGAGGTAACTATAGCAGGACCGCTTGGAAATAGTGACCATAATACAATAGCATTCAACATCCCTGTGGTGGGAAGAACACCTCAACTGCCCAACACTGTGGCATTTAATTTCAAAAGGGGGAACTATACAAAAATGAGGGGGTTAGTTAGACAAAAGTTAAAAGGTACAGTGACTAAAGTGAAATCCCTGCAAGTTGCATGAGCCCTTTTTAAAGACACCATAATAGAGGCCCAACTTCAATGTATACCCCAAATTAAGAAAAACAGTAAAAGAACTAAAAAAGAGCCACCGTGGCTTCACAACCATGTAAAAGAAGCAGTGAGAGATAAAAAGACTTCCTTTAAAAAGTGGAAGTCAAATCCTAGTGAGGCAAATAGAAAGGAGCACAAACACTGCCAACTTAAGTGCAAGAGTGTAATAAGAAAAGTCAAAGAGGAGTTTGAAGAACAGCTAGCCAAAAACTCCAAAGGTAATAACAAAATGTTTTTTAAGTACATCAGAAGCAGGAAGCCTGCTAAACAACCAGTGGGGCCCCTTGACGATCAAAATACAAAAGGAGCGCTTAAAGACGATAAAGTCATTGCGGAGAAACTAAATGGATTCTTTGCTTCAGTCTTCACGGCTGAGGATGTTAGGGAGATTCCCAAACCTGAGCTGGCTTTTGTAGGTGACAAAACTGAGCAACTGTCACAGATTGAAGTGTCAGTAGAGGAGGTTTTGGAATTAATTGATAAACTCAACATTAACAAGTCACCGGGACCAGATGGCATTCACCCAAGAGTTCTGAAAGAACTCAAATGTGAAGTTGCGGAACTATTAACTAAGGTTTGTAACCTGTCCTTTAAATCAGCTTCGGTACCCATTGACTGGAAGTTAGCTAATGTAATGCCAATATTTAAAAAGAGCTCTAGAGGTGATCCCGGCAATTACAGACCAGTAAGTCTAACGTCGGTACTGGGCAAATTAGTCGAAACAATAGTTAAGAATAAAATTGTCAGACACATAGAAAAACATAAACTGTTGAGCAATAGTCAACATGGTTTCTCTAAAGGGAAATCGTGTCTTACTAATCTATTAGAGTTCTTTGAAGGGGTCAACAAACATGTGGACAAGGGGGATCCGGTGGACATAGTGTACTTAGATTTCCAGAAAGCCTTTGACAAGGTCCCTCACCAAAGGCTCTTACGTAAATTAAGCTGTCATGAGATAAAAGGGAAGGTCCTTTCATGGATTGAGAACTGGTTAAAGGACAGGGAACAAAGGGTAGGAATTAATGGTAAATTCTCAGAATGGAGAGGGGTAACTAGTGGTGTTCCCCAAGGGTCAGTCCTAGGACCAATCCTATTCAATTTATTCATAAATGATCTGGAGAAAGGGGTAAACAGTGAGGTGGCAAAGTTTGCAGATGATACTAAACTGCTCAAGATAGTTAAGACCAAAGCAGATTGTGAAGAACTTCAAAAAGATCTCACAAAACTAAGTGATTGGGCAACAAAATGGCAAATGAAATTTAATGTGGATAAATGTAAAGTAATGCATATTGGAAAAAATAACCCCAACTATACATACAACATGATGGGGGCTAATTTAGCTACAACGAGTCAGGAAAAAGATCTTGGAGTCATCGTGGATAGTTCTCTGAAGATGTCCACGCAGTGTGCAGAGGCGGTCAAAAAAGCAAACAAGATGTTAGGAATCATTAAAAAGGGGATAGAGAATAAGACTGAGAATATATTATTGCCCTTATATAAATCCATGGTACGCCCACATCTCGAATACTGTGTAAAGATGTGGTCTCCTCACCTCAAAAAAGATATTCTAGCACTAGAAAAGGTTCAGAAAAGGGCAACTAAAATGATTAGGGGGTTAGAGAGGGTCCCATATGAGGAAAGATTAAAGAGTCTAGGACTCTTCAGCTTGGAAAAGAGAAGACTAAGGTGGGATATGATAGAGGTATATAAAATCATGAGTGATGTTGAGAAAGTGGATAAGGAAAAGTTATTTACTTATTCCCATAATACAAGAACTAGGGGTCACCAAATGAAATTAATAGGCAGCAGGTTTAAAACAAATAAAAGGAAGTTCTTCTTCACGCAGCGCACAGTCAACTTGTGGAACTCCTTACCTGAGAGGTTGTGAAGGCTAGGACTATAACAATGTTTAAAAGGGGACTGGATAAATTCATGGTGGTTAAGTCTATAAATGGCTATTAGCTAGGATGGGTAAGAATGGTGTCCCTAGCCTCTGTTTGTCAGAGGAAGGAGATGGATGGCAGGAGAGAGATCACTTGATCATTGCCTGTTAGGTTCACTCCCTCTGGGGCACCTGGCATTGGCCACTGTCGGTAGACAGATACTGGGCTAGATGGACCTTTGGTCTGACCCGGTATGGCCATTCTTATGTTCTTATGTACTATATCCCACCCAGGAAGCAATGAAGTGATGGAAAGGAGCAGAGAAGGTGGATTCTCCAGGCCTGCCTAAAGAGGCCTTACAGAAGCAGCTAGTTAGAGCCCAGTAGGCTTAGCTAAAAGGAGCCGTAGGGCCTTAACAAGTCAGTTCCTGTCTGGGACAGGAGGGGTGGAGCAAGGGGAGGCAAGGCAGGGAGCTCTTCTCTGGCCAAAGTAGCTTAAGAGATAGGCAGAGTTTGGGTCTGGCTGCATTTACTTAAGAAGGGTTTGCGGGGGTGGTGGTGGGGGGGAGGAGAGGCCATAACACCCTTAACCCTGATAGAAGGGAGGAGCTAAAAGGGGCCAGGTAGGAAGAGGCCCAGGGAAGCAGCAGCAATAAACTGAAATCGAGCAGTGCGAAGCTACTGTTTATATGGTCCCTGGGTTGGAACCAAAAGTAATGGGTGGGCCTGGGTTCCCCCACTGGCCACAGTGACATAAACCCCAAGAAAGGAATAGGACTTATTTGCAAGTCTGAACAAAAGGTTGAATTTAAAGGGCCGGAAGCTGGGACTTAGCAAGGGCAATGGGACTGTTGATTTATTGGACTCTTTATTACCATGGAAGGAGTTCATTTGGACTTTGTGACTTGGAGGGCCAAGCAGTGGAAGACCCATCCAGGTCAGCTGACAGCCTGCAGGAGGCACCAAGGGTGAGAAAAAAACTGCAATACCACATCCTGCCATTAGGAGTCCCCCCACCACTGCAACATGATAAAAGATCTTGTTCCCACTGGTAGAAAGCATGCTCTATCTCAGGGATAGGCAACCTATGGCACTTGTGCCGAAGGCGGCACACGAGCTGTTTTTCAGTTGCACTCACACTGCCCAGGTCCTGGCCACTGGTCTAGGGGGCTCTGCATTTTAATTTAATTTTAAATGAAGTTTCTTAAAAATTTTAAAAACCGTATTTACTTTATATACAACAATAGTTTAGTTATATATCATAGACTTATAGAAAGAGACCTTCTAAAAACGTTAAAAAGTATTACCGGCACGTGAAACCTTAAATTAGAGTGAATAAATGAAGACTCGGCACAGCACTTCTGAAAGGTTGCCGACCCCTGCTCTATCTCCTGCTAGGTGGTAGGAAAAGTGATAATATTCCTATTAATTAGGTGTCTGAGGGTTTGCCAAGAACACTTGAGGTGAAATCTGAAGCCAATGGCAAAACTCCCATTGACTTCAGTGGGGCTAGGATTTCATGCTTGGTCAGCTAACAGGAATTTTGGAGAATGTCTGTTATACACATGCGGTCATCATAGGGAGGTGGAAGAAGGTGGAAAGAAATAACAGCAAAAAGAGAAGCATGTAATGAAAAATCTGTAAAAACTGGTTCATAAAACATTGGAAAACCCTATTCATGCTCAAGTCACCTCATTGAATATTTCATCTTTATAGATATTTTGTGCTACACATCTGGAAAGAGACTTTCCTCATTAAAACTCCTTCATAAAACTTTCCCCAGTTTTATGTCTTGGAATTAAAGACTTCATATTTGCCTTGAGTAGACTCCGCTACATTGCATACAATGGACCCGATTCTCTGTTGCCTGGCACCAAGCATGAGCATTTAGGGAGGGATTTTCAAAAGCACTCAGCATTAACTACACTCTGCTCCCATTGAAGTCAGCATAATTTTGACTGAACACTTTTCAAAGTATGCACCCCACTCTGTGCGCCACACAATGTGGGTACAGCACAGCACCACTGGTGCAAGTGACTGGAGAATTTGGATTGGGTATCATTTCACACCCTCTGGAACGCAGATCCAACCCAATCAAGTATTTGTCACATCAACTTGCTCCCATTGGCCTTCCAACCAGGAGCTTCACTTGGTGACTTTCATGTCATAGTGTAAGGCCTAGTTATTTAGTTTAATGTTTTATTCTTTTTATTCATTTGTTTGTTTATTTGATCAGGTGGTTTGTAATAATTTAAAAATCAGTAGATTCATGGCAATATTGTTTATCATGCACTTTCAAGACAAAGGCATATGTGCTTTAATATCAGCTCTGGAATTTAATTGGAGCCAGTACCTGCAAACAGTTCTTACACAAATAGCCCATGCATATGAGTGATCTCACTGACTTCCGTGGGACTGCTCTTGTAAGGAGTTGTGTTTGTACAGCACCTTGAAGCCATTTCGCCGCCCCAAGCATGGTGCCGGTCGCCAGTCCAGCTGCTCCGGTGGACCTACCGCAGACGTGCCTGCGGAGGGTCCGCTGGTCCCGCAGCTCCGGTGGACCTCCAAAGCCATGGGACCAGCGGATCCTCCACAGGCACGCCTGCGGGAGGTCCACCGGAGCCGCCTGCTGCCCTCCCGGCGACGGGCAGAGCGCCCTGCGTGGCATGCTGCCCCAAGCACGCGCTTGGCGTGCTGGGGCCTGGAGCCGCCCCTGGTGCAAGGTGCCATATGAGTAGAAGTAATAGGTAAAAGTAGAGATCTCCAAAGAGAAAGATCAGTGCTCTCCTTTAGACTGTTAGGGTCTGATCAAGAAGCCAACGGATATTTGTGGAAAGGTGGGGTTTAATTCTTTCTGCTGAGCCTTCCTGGATGCTGAAGAGGTGCAAAAAATTAATCATAAACTCTTAAGGGCAGGAACTGTCTTTTTGTTCTGTATTTGTACAGCATCCAGCACAACGGGGTCTGGGTTCGTGACTGGAGCGCCAAGGCGCTATGATGATTAAAAAAAAAATTACACTTTTGTTCAACTGAGAATTCCCCTCATTTGTTGGCTCTTTGTATTTTCCCTCCTTTACTAAGGTTCCGATCCTGCAATGCTTAAGTGGATGTTGAGCTAGACACACGAGTAGCCTCACTGAAGGAAATGGCATTACTCACTGTGCAGAAACAAATGTCTAAATGGTTGCAGGACCAGGGCCTAAATATGCTGTTTATAATTTATGTACACGTGAGAATGATTACATCCTGGAAGGAATATTTCCACTGAATTTCTAATATATGGTACTGGTATTTTTTTTCAACTATAGAACAACATTCAACTTATAAACACAGTGTTAACAAAAATTGAAAATCATGTGCTAAACTGGCACATTGATTTACTACTATGTATAGGTTACCCTATAAATGTAAAAGAGCATATTACTTGTACAAGAACTACTACTGCAAAATATAATATGCCAAAGTGTTTAGCTGCATTTATTAATCATATAATAAATCTTAACAAAGCAAAAAATAGTTGCCATTAAATATTTTACAAATGGGAATCTGACTGCTAAAATGTATCATTGCACAATGTATTAACCTAATAAATATTATTAAAAATAAATGAAGCTTAAACTGCACGGAGCACTGAGTTTTCAAATAAATTCCTCAAAAGCTTCCATCTGTCCTTCAGAACAGCTGAACTTTTACTGTACTCAGATCTCCTGAATTTATTTAGTATGCACTGCTCAGTACTGCACAGGTGTGAATATGTAACATTATATTTAATTGTCCGGTGTGAGCTCAGTATAACCATATCAAAATGATTTATAAAAGACCTTAGTGCTCATTTCTGAACATTTATTTTTAGAATGTTTTGGGGGAAAACGTGTGTATCCAGGTCATTACTGTGATAGAATACTCCAAATGTTCTAACTATCCAGCTGGGACTCATGGAATTATTGTCCTTTCAGAGAAAAAAAGCCCACATATAAGTCATGGACAGAGAATTGATTTCCTCATAATACTAAAGCAAGACTTTTCCTGGAGGAATTATTATGTTAGTAAACAAATCCACAGCTGTCCCATTTATTGCCGTGTACTTCATGCAACATCTGTGCTTCATAACATTAATCAAAATGTGGTTATGAAAGGTACACGACAACTGTTGGCCGTAGTTATTTTTGTGTATGCATATTACATCCAAAAACCCTGCTTTAAAAGATATATTCAAGTACTCTAAAGTACCCAGGAAACTTTAATCCTGCCCCCTTGTGTGCGTTTCCACAGGATCCCTGCCTCATTCAATGGAGAGTTCCTTCCCTCGGTGGTCAAGGTGGCGCAGGATCCTTTTGGGCTCACCACTGCTCAAAGATATCCAAATAGCAGAACATTGGCAGAAATGCTTTATTCCAGGAGACTTCTGTCCTACCTCTCAAACGCAGACCCAACCACAGCAATACATGCCTTTGTCACATCAAGACTTGGTTATTGCAAAGCTATCTTGGGCTTACCCTGAAGATGACATGGAAATGACAACTGGTTGAACACCTAATGCTTGGTGGGGCAGAAAGACATGCAAAACTTATTCCAATATTTTGCATGCTAACACTGATTGTCTGTCCAAACCCAGTCTCAGCTATCTGAGAGACTGCCTCTTGCTCCATACATACCAGTGGTAGCTACTTTTGATGGAGACTGTAAGGCCTAGTCTACAGTACAAAGTTAGGTCAACCTCAGTTGCCTTGTGTTGACCTAATAGTTCATGTGTCTTCATTTAAATTTGTCACCCACCGATGTAAGTACCCCATTCTGCCGACATAGTAACACCACCTCCCTAAGCAGCACTGAGCCATAGTCAATGTACTGAGCTCAAAGTAATGTGAGTGTAAACACTACATCACTTTGGTTGATCCTAACAGTCCTCCAGCAGCTGTTCCACAATGACCAAAACACTGACTCTCTGGTCTCAGTTGTGAACTTTACTGCCCAGGGGTCACGTAGACCAGAAGCCCCTCCCTCCCCTTTAAAGCCCTGTAAATTTTTGAAATGCCTTTTCCTGATTGTTGAACTAGGAGAACACAATTAGCAACTCTCCAGCTACATGTTCCAGATACAACTTGGCTGGGACAAGATTGGAGATGTTGTATCTCCTGGTTGTGTGGGGAGAAGAGACTGTGCAAGCATAGCTATGGACCAGCTGTAGAAATGTCAACATCTATGAGCAGATAGCATGGGGGATGCAGGAGAAGGGATATGACCAGGGACCATCAGCAGAGCCACTTGAAAGCCAAGGAGGTGCAGCAGACATACCAGAAGGCCAGGGAGGCCAATAGTCTATCTGGTCCCACAGACCTGCTGCTTGTACAAAGAGCTGTGTGCCATGCTTTGGGGAGACATCACCCCCACCTCACAAATCACCATGGATACAGCTGAGGATCCCAAGCCACAGACCCCTGGACTGAACAGCAAGGATGAGGAGGAGGAGGAGGAGGAGGAAGAGGAGCAGGATGGGGTCCAGTCATGCTACTAGTCATGACCAGTTTGAGACTCCACCACAGTCCAATCAGTCCCAGCAGTTGAGCACAGACAAGCCTGATGCAAGGGAACGATCCTCGAGTAAGTGTGCAAATGTATTTCCCATTACAGTGATGGCACCCCCAACCTAACAGGACACAGCTATCAACCTTGCATTAGTTTACTCCTACTAGAAGAGACAGTAGTACAACAAAGAGAGGTAACGTTATCTGCTTTGCATTGTATCCAGGAAGGGAGGAGCGGCACCAGAGCTTCTGGCGCCCTAGGCAGAATTTGGGGGGCGGCATTTTGTGCGCTCCCCACAGGGTGCGCGGGAGCTTCCGGTTCCGCTCCCATCGCGCTGCCAAAGAAGGACCCTCTGCCAAAATGCCGCAGGCGACAGCAGCAGTCATTGAGCTGCTCAATTGCCTGCCACTGTTTTCCGCGGCACGTCGGCAGAAGGTCCTTCTTCAGCAGTGCGACGGGAGAGGAACCGGAAACTCACATGCGCCACGTGGGGAATGCACAAAATGCCGCCCCCTGAATCCTGGCGCCCTAATGGAAGCGCCGGCCCTGCAGGAAGGTCCCTTGAATTCTCTTGAGACATCCTGATGAAACTTCCATGGAGGTACTCTACAATCTGCTCCCAAATGTTTCTAGAGATAGCAGCCTTATTTTTTCTTCTGTGGTAGGACACTTTCCCACTCCAGTCAGTGATAACTTTGGCAGGCATCACTGCAGTACACAGGCTAGCAGCATAGGGGCCAAGGATGGCTTTTGGACACTAGCAGCAGCTGTGCTTTCTCTGCCTGTGTTAGCCCCAAGAGTGAGATACCAGCTAAAATCACCGCTGCATATGGAAAATGGTGCCAGTATTTAGTGCCATTGCTCTATACACATCGTTTCATGCAACCGAGCTTCATTTCCCTGACCCTTGGCAGGCCACACTCACCATGCTGAGTGCACAAGCAGTCTGAAGCAGAAGTGTCAATGAGCATGTCTTTGTTTAAAACATTAGGGGAGCAGCAGAATGGAGATCTGAATTTTACGTGTTTGCTTTCTGTTGTGACTATACTGACAATGGTATCTCTGTGTGTTTTATCTGCAGCTGTTGTCACTTTGGCCTTGAGGGGTTCTCCCTCCACCCCCGTGAGATGCCTGAAGCAGATAAGGAGGAAAAAGAAGAGGACTCAGGATGAAATGTTCAATGAGATCCTGCAAGCCAGTGCTGCATTGGACGGTGAGCACAGGGCCTAAAGGGTGAACATTGCAGACAGCCTGGAGAAGGAAAGAGTGGACAGAAGAAAGGCCCAAGAGTCCCAGCAGGAAAAGGAAGCGGAGATGCACCAGGACATAATGAGGTTTCCCTTACAGCAAACATAGATGCTGCAGACTCTTGTGGACCTACAGGTGAAACAATCCTGGGCTCTTCTCCCTTTGCAGTTCATAGAGAACTCCATTGCAGCACCTCCCTACACCCCACCCCCGCACGTTCCACGTTGCATCAGGGGCCGCATCTCTGCTTCTACCACTCAGCCCTGGGCGGGGGGGGACATTAAAGACAGCTTCAGATGCTTTGACCTGTGAAAGTCACAGTAGCTGTATGTTTAGCTAAAATGAATATGCATGTTCTTTCCCCTGCATAAGTGCTGTTCTATTAACTTAGTAACTTTTAAATGTATTTGCTTTTATATTGCATGGATTTTTTTTAACTGATTTTGTTACTGAATAAAATTCTATATTTGGAACATAATTCATCTTCATTAGTTCACAACATAGGTTGCAGAGTGCCTAGCAGTTCTGAAAGCACCCACTTACTTGTTACTGTACAGTGTGACACAACTCATAGGATCAGCGACAAACACAGTGTAATAATCAAATGTACAGCAAGCACTACAAAATGAATAGACACATTCATACATGTACACCAAACACCACACAATTCCTAACAGGCTCCAAAACAGCAGGGCCAGGTACAGCACAGTACATCACAACATATTGCTGTGGCTCACAGTTAAAGTGCTTCCTGAGTCATATAGCTCTTTGTTGAGCTCTTCTAATAGCCCTTGTGTCTGGCTGTTTAAACTCAGCAGACAGCCACACCGTGCTCCACCCCTGCCAACAGCTCCCCATCCCTTTTCTTCACAGATATTATGCAGGACACAGCAGGCAGCTATAATCATTGGGATATTTTTCTCACTGAGATCTAATCTTGGGAGTAAATAATGCCAGCATCCCTTCAATCTACCGAAAGCACATTCAACTCATATTCTGCACCTGCTGAGCTGGTAGTTGAATCTTTTCCAGCTGCTGGTGAATGGCTTCATGAGCCAGGGGAGCAAGGGGTAGTCTGGGTCCCCCCGGATCATTATTTGCATTTGAACATTGCCAATGGCAATCCACCAGTCAGAAAGCTTGTAGCTTTCTGAACAGTCGTGTGTTCTTAAAGACATGAGCATCATGCACCTTCTGACCAGCCAACTTTGGTGTCAGTGAAGTGGCCCAGGTGATGCACCAGTGTTTGCATAACCATAAAAAATAGCCCTTTCTGCTGATGTACTCTGTGGCAAGGTGGTCTGGTGCAAAATAGGGATATGCGTGCATTCTATTGCTTCACCACAGTTCAGGAACTGCAAATCCATCCAGTTTGTCCCGCACATTGCCGAAGGTCACAGTCCTGCATAGCAGGTGGGAATTAATTGTTCTACAGCCTTGCATGACAATGGCTCCCACAGTGGATTTTCCAACTCCAAAATGATTTCCCACTGCCTGGTAGCAATCTGACATTGCAAGTTTCCACAGTGTGGTTGCCTCTCACTTCTCCACTGTCAGAGTAGCTCTTATTCTGGCATCTCTAAGTTGAAAGTCTGGGTTAAGCTTAGCATGGAGATCCAGGAATGTGTCCTTGTGCATCCAAAAGTTCTGCAGCTACTGCTCATCATCCCAAATGGCATTATGATGCAATAACACCAGACAGGGCTTATTTCTCCGGCCCAGAAGCTGCACTCCACTATCTGTAGCTGCTCCATGAACACCACCAACCACCTTGAATTGGTTCACTCTATGCACCACAGCAATCTGTCCTCCAAGAAATTGTCATGTCCCCTGGTGATTCCGTTATTCTTGTGGCTGGATGATTGTGTGTCCTGTGCTTGCAATGCTTATGACAAAAGGGCAGAGCTTCTGTCAGAGACGGTGGATACTGAGGAGGTCCATTCTGCTTTGTAGGATTTTTTAAAAAGGTGCGAACATTATGGGATATAGATGACATTATGAGATGGAGAGAGTTGAATACTGGGAAGTTGACCCCTTACATCCAGTCACCCCTGTGCAAGTTGTTTCAGTCCCACCATTCATTGCCAAACTTCCCAAAAGACAGTGCACTGGATGGTGACAGATTCTGGACTGGGATACCTACCTATGGTGCACCATACTGTGCATCGACCCAAACGCTCCTGGTGAGTATGTGCAGCGCCAACACAAAGACCTAACTAAGCATGTGCACAAGCAATATGCTAACTGTGGTGGCTTTATGCCGATGTAATTTGCATCAACCAGAGTTTGTAGTGTAGACATGACAGATCCCAGGTTTGAACTTAGGCAGAGCATTTCCATTGCACGCCTCTTTACTTAACAATTAAATACCTAATGAGAGGCTGAACTTGAGATTTGACATACTTCTCTTGCAGCAACAATAATAACATTACTTAGCACTTGTATAAAACTTTTCATCCATAGACTTCGAAGCACATTTCAGAGATGGGAAAATTGATGCATAGATAAGTTAGGTGAGAAAATGTCCTGATTGAGCATGCTAAGGAATAAAAAAATCCAGATTTGATTCTTTTCAACTAAACCTTTTCAGTACATCTATCCTAGAGCTGGAACTGTAATTTCCAGCTCAGAGAGACATATGCACGCTGGCTTTCATCGAGCTAGTACACTAAAAATAGCAGTGTAGCAGGAGCATCATGGGCAGTGGGACAGGCTATCTGCCATAAGTACAATCCTGTCAGAGACCCATGGTATATGCTTGGGTGACTAGTCTGTCCTGCCACCTGCATCATTGTGGCTCCACTGTTATTTTTAGTGTGCTAGTTTGGTACAACTAGCAGGAGTATGTCAATCTGAGCTGGAAATTACACTTCCAGCTGGAGTGTTGACTTATCCTTTGTCTATGTGGGAAGAGGCGGAAGAAAGGAAAGGGGTTGTTTCCTTGATAGCCTCATCCTGCCATGCATTTTGAAATTAAGTGGTACCTTACATGGGTAGTCCTCTTGGAGAGGTTTATGTCTAGATCCCGTAGACCACTGTTTCTCAAGCTTTTTGATACCAGGGACCGGCTTGCTGCCTTCCTAAACTGTGTCAGGGAGATCACAGGGGCTGGCACTGGTCCACAGACTGCTCATTAAGAAACACTCCCTTACACTACTTTGAATATCTCAACCATGAGAAAAGAGTCTTTCGGCTGCTATTAGTTGTTTGGTGAGGAAGTATTTCAAACTTCATGTAGCACACTGTCGCAATGTATTCACTCATTAGAAATGACCTTGCTTCATCAAAGTCACCAACTTTTATTTTAAGAGGCTGAATAGTCTGTTAGCTTAGCTTGCTGGTGGTGATCAAAAGGGAAACAAAGAAACAAGGTGACGAAATCAATTAGAGAAACAAACCTTTGAGAATGATAGCCTTTTAAAAATTAATAGCATTTCAGTCAAAGAATCACTGGGACTTTTAAAGGCGAAGAGCAAGGTATCTTTTAACTAAGGATTAGAGGAGATCTTGAAAGTTTAGCCTTAAGTTATCTACCGGAATACAACCACTGAAGATTTACATACTCAGTGGTACAAAGTATTAAAGCATAAAGATTGCTTTTAGTTTTGATGTGTAGTCCGAAAAACACTGTATCCTGAGATGGGTGCTGCATTGATCAGGTTTGAAGAACTGGCAAATGGAAAAGAAAACCATTAACTTTATCTCACTGTAGATTTGTAGAGGTTTTTGGTGTATTACACCTCAGAGAGCAATAGAGAAATTTTCTCATTATTTTTAGGTATCATCATCATAAAATACTATCTTAAATTAAAAGAGTCACATCCTGCCATTGATTTTGCACATTACTGCCACTGAAATCATTAGGATTTCATTAGGGGTTCAATGCATATGGTTCAAAGACATGACATGGGGTCCGGGGAAACACTTAAAAATGAATGTATCTCTTTTACTTTCAATGACTCTCTAGCAACCCATATTATTGCTGAACAGCTAATAGACAAGAGAGTTATACAAGTAATTTGAAGCAGTTTAGGAAAGTGAGTTCTCCCAGTGAAGACCATAATGGGGAATATAGACTTTTGCCCTTACAATAACAAACACTGAAACGTTTGTGTGTGTATGTGTGTGTGTGTGTACTTAGGACCAAAGTCTCAGCTGTGCCTTGTTAGTACTGGGGGCAGCTGGGAAGAGGGAGATCAAAAGTATCATTCAATATTAGACAGTGGTGTAGTGCCAGCTCAATCCCCAGAATAATTTAGAGCAGCCTTGGGATTGCCCTAAATTGTATCAAATGCCAACAGCTTCCATGGGCCATTTCTCAGGCTGGGATTTGCTAAAATCCATGGGCACTCCAGCCACTCACTCTTTTCCCCAGATATGCCCCAAAACAGTCTTAATGGGGCTGGGTATCTAGTTCTTACCAACTTGGATGCACCATTGTCTGATTTGCATACAAACTGGTGACAATTGTACACACAAATTTAGGCAAACAATTGAATGTATAATTCTGAGGAACTACAAACTTAAAAAGAAAATTGTCTTGTATTATCTGAACCCTTGGTCTCAGTTAAAGGCTTTTCTCAGGAGTCCAGGACAATGGTTGTTCAAGACCCTCAGTTCAACATAAGCATGGAAGGGAATCAGGAGAAAAACAAAGTTTATTGCATATAACCATAGGGGCTGGAAGTGGTCCACATGGCAATGGATTCATTTATCTTTGTCCATTTAATTTGTGACTCACTTAGGAATCTTACTGACTTGGAACTCTGAGTGATGACATCAGCAAATCACATTGATCTATGCATCTATTCTATTTTATTAATCAAAGCATTATTTCTTCAATAAGCAGCAGCACGGAAGCTGTGATAAGAGGGGACATTCTGCTTTGGCCTGTCCCATGACACAATGGCATAGACAAGAAGGCACATAGAATAATACTAATAAATAAGCCAATAATGCCTACAAATACAAACATTTGAACAAACTATTTGGTTATGGAGGCACATATCTCAAAAACTGTGCCCTCGTATAACGAGATAGCTTGTGAACTATACCATTTGCTAGAAGTGTAGGTAATGTGGAATAACTGGGACCCAAATATTCCAATCTGTGTTAAGGTAAATACAAATGATCTGAATATGGAAATAAAATGGATAGAGGGGCTGCAATATCTCAGATTGCTGAAGAAATGTACAAACAACAAATCACCAGACGCTAAAAGTAGGAGAACATCATGTTGTTTTGAAAACTAGACTTAGTGAGGCACAAAAAGATCAGAATATTTGCTGGTCACTGATAATTAGAAAAGTTCCTGCTTATCCTTACAGTTAATTATGACTGAAGACAATGGGGGAAAGGTGTTGGTAGGAAGGTATTGAGACCAGGAAATTACCAAAAAGAGGGAAAATTGAGATATTAAAATTATAATTCTATTTATTAGATTAGATAATGAAGTATTGATATCTGTATTTGCATTAAACTTCATTCAGGTACTATGGCTGAAGATTAATATTGAATTAGGTACATGAGTCTATGGTCTGGGCATTGCTGGAAATGGTACAGTTGTGCCTGATCTCTGGTCTTCTGAGTGACACAGATAATCAGTTCTAGACTGAAAATTATTAGCCCAATCAATTGTGGGGGAAAAGAAAAACAAGCTGTTTATATATAAAATACATTTTCAGTAGAATTAATAGTGGATCGTATACAAAGGACAATGTCATCGTATCATTCTGTAACTGAGTTTTCATAATTAATTCACCAGGAAGAAAGAACTATGAATAGAAGCCTGAAAGAATCTCTATTTTAAACGTTAACATTTACAACACACATTTTAGTATGTCAGCAGAAAAATCCATAAAAATAAAATGTCAGGTTTTGCTTCTCCTTAATTGTCATAATTTTTCATTCAAACATGTTCCGTTTTATTTGAGGTTGAAGGACACACTGTATAAACAACAACCTCTCAAGGGTGTATCAAAAGATTTCAGCTTAATTCAAGGGAAGCCCCACAATAGTTTCATACACTATGCCTTCATCCTTAGTGGCAGAAAGCAGTATAAAATAGGCTTGTTTTTTTTTAATGAATATGATGTGCATGGAGATATTTAATAGGAATATTATGAACATATAGATATAATACTGATATATTAATAATGGACATTTCATGGTATTATAGGACTTTGGTCATCCTCGTTTCTAAATGTGCTGTTACTAAGTCTTAAAATTTACTTGCTGTTAAAAATTTCACATTAATTTGGGTCATGGGTAATTTACTTTTATCATGTAGCAGGCAGGATCTTAATTTAAGACTAACAAAGCAGAATTATTACAAATGTGGCACTAGTTTCTCTCATCCGATGCCCACATTCAAACCCACAGTGGTAACAAATGGTGTCAAAATACTTCAATAGATGGTCTTGAGACCATTTTTGTTTGTTTGTTTGTTTGTTTGATTGATTGATTGATTTTTTTAAAATTCACATTGGGCATAATTGGGGGCTAAAGTGTGGACTTTGTGATGGTCCTCTCAACAGAGGTGAATGACACTGTTATGGTGCCTACACACACCCACCCACCCACACATATTAGACTCTCATTGGCATATTAGTATATTTTGAAACATTCTGCTGGATTTTAAGATTCAGTTATTGGGGTTTTTTAAGTGAATTATGAAACACTGTTATATTATTCCTCAATAAACTTCAAATTTGGTGTGAGACCTTCTGTGTATTGTGGGCCCAGGCCAGTGGTGCCAGAACAATTTTTATAATGGGGGTGCTGAAGGCGTACATCATGTATATGGGTTATTACCACTTCAAGCCTGGGCATGCAGCAGCACCCCCCGCACTCCTAGTTCCAGTGTGTATGGCCCAGGCCTATGAGCTACTGAGTGCATGTTCATTGTTGTCAGTTACCCTCAACTTCCATTGATTTCAGCAGGAACTAAGGACACTCAGTACTTTTCATCAGGATCTGGGTACTTCACATAATTGGGAGAACTGGTCTGAAAAAAGTGAAGAAAATTAGAACAAATTTTGCACTGGACAGGGATTCAGTAGACTTGGGTTCTATTTCTCCCTTCCGCTGAGCCGCTGTGTGATCTTGAACTAGTCACTTCACCTCTCTCTCCCTTTGTCTGACTTGTCTATTTAGACTGTTTCTTAATATGTCTTGGTGCAGTGCCTAGCACAATGGACCCCCTCCCCCCGTTTGGATTCTCTAAGGCCTGGTCCACACTAGGACTTTAATTCGAATTTAGCAGCGTTAATTCGAATTAACCGCACACCCGTCCACACCAGGAAGCCATTTAATTCGACCTAGAGGGCTCTTTAGTTCGAATTCGGTACTCCACCCCGACGAGGGGAGTAGCGCTAAATTCGACATGGCTATGTCGAATTAGGCTAGGTGTGGATGCAAATCGAACTTACTAGCTCAGGAGCTATCCCACACTGCACCACTCTGTTGACGCTCTGGACAGCAGTCCGAGCTCAGATGTTCTGATCAGCCATACAGGAAAAGCACCGGGAAAATTTGAATTCCTTTTCCTGTCTGGACAGTTAGAATCTCATTTCATGGTTGGACATCGGGGCGAGCTCAGCAGCACCGGCAGCGGAGGAGTTCATGTAATCTTTGAATAGAAAGAGGGACCCAGCATAGACTGACCAGGAACTCCTGGATCTGATCGGTGTGTGGGGCGAGGAGTCTGTGCATTCGGAGCTGCGCTCCAAAAAACGGAATGCGAAGACCTACGGAATGCGGAAGACGGACGCTACGGAGCCTGCCACCACTGCCCCACCAGTGACCATGGACTCTGACGATGGGACAGTGTCGACGGCCAGTTCCTCGGCGATGTTCGCGGACGGGGAAGATGAGGAAGGGTTTGTGGAGGACGAGGCAGGCGACAGCGCCATAACGCTGGTTTCCCCGACAGCCAGGATCTCTTCATCACCGTCACGGAGATCCCCTACCAACCGTCCCCGGCCATTAACCCGGATCCTGAATCAGGGGGAGGAGCAGTCGGTAAGTGCTTTAACCATGTAAACTTTTATTCTTAATATAAAAGGAATCTGAAGTATGTGAAAAGGAGGTCTCTCTATATATGGGGATAGAACAGAAATCCTCCTGGGAGATCTCCACGAAGCTCTCCTGGAGGTAATCGAAAAGCCTCCGCAGGAGGTTCCTGGGGAGAGCTGCCTTATTGGGTGCTCCGTGGCAGCACACTTTTCCGCGCGAGGCTTTCATGAGGTACTCTGGGAGCATTGCCTCCCCGAGCACGGCTGCATAGGGCCCTGGTTTGTGCTGGCTTTCACGCAGCATGCGCTCTCTATCTCCTTCAGTGACCCTCCTCAGGGCGATCTCGCTTGGCGACTCCTGCATCTAATTAGGAAAATTACTGTCATGTTACGCCCAGTCCAAAGTATTTTTAAAAAATCTCCGGACAGACGGCGTAGCAGAGAGTCAGCACGCTGCTGCGTGACGAGCGTAATGGAAAGCCAAAGAATCAAATGGACGCTCATGGAGGGAGGGGGGACTGAGGATGCAAGGTATCCCACAGTTCCTGCTGTCTCCGAAAAGTATTTGCATTCTTGGCTGAGCTCCAAATGCTTCTAAGGTCAAACACAGTGTCCGCGGTGGCTCAGGGCATAGCTCGGCAATTTACGCACCCTCCCCACCCCCAGAAGTGAAAGGGAAAACAATCCTCTGTTGACTCTTTTACATGTCACCGTATCTTTACTGAATGCTGCAGATAGATGCGATGCTGCAGCACTGAACACCGACATCCTCACTCCCCCCCCCCGCCATGAGTGGCTGACGGTACAATATGACTGATATCCATTGTCATCATCAGCCTATTGGCACATGGGGCAGTGCAAAAGGACTGGTAACCGTGCGTACTAGCATCCGTGAGGTCGATCAAGGGCGCCTGGCCCTAATTTTTCCTGGTAGATGGTGCAGTATGGCTGGTAACTGTCCTCATCATAGCAACAGGGGGCTGAGCTTCATCAGCCCCCACCCTTCATGTGTAAAGAAAAGATTCAATTGCCCCTGGACTAGCAGCAGGATGCTGGGCTCCTCTCCTCCACACTCCTTAATGTCCTATCTGGACTATCATAGCAACTGGAGGCTGCCTTCCACTCATTTCTCACTAACACTGTGTCTTATTCCTGCATTCTTTATTACTTCATCACACAAGTGGGGGGACAATGCTATGGTAGCCCAGGAAGGCTGGGGAAGAATGGAATGAACAGGCGGAGTTGTTGCAGGAGCACCCCCTGTGAATAGCATACAGCTCATAATCTATGCAGGATCTGACACAGAGCAGCTGTGCTCTCTGGTTCTCTGATACAGTGGTTCTCTAGTACACTTGCCCATAGTCTAGGCAGGACTGATTCTATTTTTAGATACCAAAAAGGAGGGATTGACTCAGGGAGTCATTCCCAATTTTGGCTTTTGCGCCCCTGGCTAAGAGCAGCCAGGGGCACTTATGACAGCAGCAAATGGTGCAGTGCAAAAGGACTGGTATCCATGCCCATCTTATTACCAATGTATGGTATGGTAGATGGTACAGTATGGCTGGTAAACATCTCTGCTGTTATGCAAAAGCAAAAGCATGCTGCTGTGTAGCGCTGCTGGACTGCCTCTGTCAGCGGCATCTAGTACACATACGGTGACAGGCACAAAAGGCAAAATAGGCTCCATGGTTTCCACACTGTGGCGTCTGCCAGGGCAATCCAGGGAAAACAGGCTTGAAATGATTGTCTGCTGTAGCTTTCCCGGAGGAAGGGATGACTGACGACATTTACCCAGAACCACCCACGAAAATGGTTTTTGCCCCATCAGGCACTGGGATCTCAACCCAGAATTCACAGAGACAGACTACACTGTGTTCATTGTTCGCAAAAATGTATCTTTGCAAGGAATTCACTCCCTTTTTCCCATCACACAGCTTCGACTGTCTCCAGACCTGCCACAGCATCCCCCTCACAGAGGCTGGCAAAGATTAGGCGGCAAAAGAAAAAGACACGGGACGAGATGTTCACTGAACTTATGGGGTGCTCCCGAGACAACGCGGACCAGCAGAGCCAGTGGAGGGAGACCCTCTCTCTGTACCAGCGCTCACACAGCGAACGGGAGGAGAGGTGGCGTGAGGAAGACAAGCAGGCGACTCAAACGCTGCTTGGACTAATGAGGGAGCAAACAGACATGCTCCTGCGCCTTGTGCATGTTCTGCAGGACCTCAGGCAGGAGGACAGAGCCCCCCTGCCGTGTATCTGCAACCGCCCTCCCCCGCCACAAAGTCCCATACCCCGCTCACCCAAAATAACCAGAAGGAGGGGCGCCAGAGGCCGTGTAAACTGTCACTGCACCCCAGCAGAGTGCTCAAGTACCGAAAAGCTCTCATAGCCTAAATTTTGAGAAGTCCTTTCCTTCCTGCCTCACCCAAGCCCCCATCCCAGTTTCATCCCCTAACTGTCTAGTTGATAATAAAAAATACTTTTCTGTTAATTACTGTTTCCGTCATGTTCTTTTAGAGGAGACTGTGTTTGAAGGGTGGGAAGGGGGTTGGTAATTGGACAGGACAATCACCTTTACCAGGGTACAGACATGGGGGCAGGATCAGCAGCAGGTCACACACACACTGCAGTCAGTAGGCACCCTGGTCGGTATGGGAAGTGGTTTGCAGGTTCTGTGTGGGTGGGGGGGTACGTGACTTTGTAGCGGGGGAAGGGGGTTACAGATCTCATGCAACGGTCCCTGTCCTGGACCACAGAGCCACGCAGCAGAGGAATCTGTATCCGTCCTCCCCCCGCCAAAAGGCCACATAGCCCCCGCACACAGAGTCCCAAAAAGGAGGGATGGCAGGCTCCGTTGAAACATCCAGTCCGGCAATGCAGACCGCTCTGGGAGCAGGAGCCTGTCATTCCTCGAGTTTACAGGCGGTCTTTACATCACTGCACACCCTACCCAGCACAGTCCGTGTCCCAGTTTCAACCCTGTAACGCAAAGTCATCAATAAAGAAACCTTTGTAAAGTTACAGTGGAACATGTCTTTTATTTTTAAACGTGTGTTGGAAGTTGGGGAAGCGGGGTGGGCGGGGTATGTAACTGCAGATGCTAGTCAACAGTCACTTGGTAAAGAAACAGGGGCAGGTTCAGCTTCTCTGTAAAGAAACTAAACAGTCACAGGTCACGCTGCTCACTGCTCGCTGGTACTTTAAGAGTTCCTTGTCGCTGTGCAAGGCGCCTGCACAGAGCTTCACGAGCCAGGGCATTAGCGGGTAGGCTGGTTCCCCGACGATCACTATAGGCATCTGCACATCCCCAACAGTTATTTTGTGGTCCGGGAAGAAACTACCTTCCTGCAGGCGTCTAAACAGACCACAGTTCCTGAAAACACGCACGTCATGAACTTTGCCTGGCCACCCGACGTTGATGTTGGTAAAACGTCCCCCATGGTCCACCAGTGCTCGCAGCACCATTGAAAAGTAGCCCTATTTCTCAGCAGCTGACTGTGGAAGAGGTGGACGATAAGGTGCGAGGAGTTGACAACGGCCAAAACTGCAGCAGGATCCTTGCTCAAAGTGCTGTGGCGCCCGCACTGTCACTGAGCAGAAAAGTGCATGAACAGATTGCCCACAGGCGCTTTCAGGGAGGGAGGGAGGGAGGGCGTGATTGACGGTTCAATGATGACAGTTACCCAAAACCACCCTCGACACATTTTTCCCCCCAGCATGCATTGGGGGGAAATCCCAGAATTCAAATGGGCAGCGGGGAGTGCGGGAACTGTGGGATAGCTTCCCACAGTGCACCGCTTCCAAAGTCGACACTGGCCCCGTTACTGTGGACTCACACAGTCGAACTAGTGTATTTAGTGTGGATACACAACTTCGACTTCATAAGGTCGATTCCACAAATTCGAATTAAGTTGATTCGAAATAGTCTTGTAGTGTAGACATACCCTAAGAGTATTATTGTTGTTGTTAACAACAACAACAACCACTACAGTCTGTTCTACTTGATCCCAGGCAAAATTATAGAAAGGCTGATACAAGATACAATCAGTAAAGAATTAAAGGATGGTAGCATAATTAATGCTAGTCAACGTGGTTTTATGGAAAAGAGGTCTTGTCTAACAAGATCAATCTAATCATTTGATGAGATTACAAGTTTGTTTGAGGTTGATAACTATTTTGATATAAGAGACTTAAGTGTCTGTTGGACATTTGACTTAATGCCATACAACATTTTGATTAAAAAAATTACTTTCAACAAAATCACAGAAGCACATATTAAATGAATTAAAAACTGGGTAACTGATAGATGTAAAAATAAATATTAATGTAGAATCATCATCCACAGGAGAGTTCCTCGTATGGTCCCCCAGGAATCTGTTTGTGGCCTGATGCTATTCAATGATTTATTTATCAATGATCTGAAAGAAAATCATTGCTGATAAATCTTGTAGGTGACACAAATATTGGTAGAGTGGTAAACAATTATAAGAACAGGTCAGTTATGCAGAGAAATCT
The DNA here is from genome assembly GCF_016161935.1 of Mauremys reevesii. NCBI lineage: Eukaryota > Metazoa > Chordata > Testudines > Geoemydidae > Mauremys > Mauremys reevesii. The sequence goes on along the minus strand of NC_052623.1, from coordinate 134,220,539 downwards.
GAATCACTTCATAATATGGGCTCAGCTAAGCAGCATGCATTTTAATACAGCCATAATCTACATGATACATCTAGGAACAAAGAAAGTAGGTCTGGGAGAGTGTATCCTGGGAAGCAGTGACTCTGTAAAAGCCTTTGGGGTCTGTGGGTAACCAACGGAACATAAACTGCCAGTGTGAGCCTGTGAGGGCTAATGCAATTTGTGAAGGTCCAAGCAAAGGATATTGAGCAGGAGTAGGGAGTTGGTATTACCTCTGTTTACATCATTAGTGAGACCATTACTAGAATTGTGTCCAATTCTGATGACCGCACTTCAAAAAATGGTGAAAAATTTGTAAGGATTCCGAAAAAAAAAGCTACATGAATGATCTCAGGTTTTGAAAACATGCTGACAGCAAAACACAGGCAGCTCAGTCGATTTAATTCATTGAAGAGAAAGTTAAGAGGGGACAGATTCACAAGGGGGATTTAGGAACCTAACCAGCACTTTAGGTACCTAAGTCCAACATTTAGGACCACTGACCAGGGGCGGCTCTAGGAATTGCGCTGCCCCAAGCAGGGCGGCACGCTGCGGGGGGCGCTCTGCTGGTCCCTGGTCCCGCGGCTCCGGTGGACCTCCTGCAGACATGCCTGTGGAGGGTCCGCTGGTCCCTGTGGATGCTCCACCGACGCCACGGGATCAGCGGACCGTCCGCAGGCATGCCTGCGGGAGGTCCACCGGAGCCGCCCGCCGCCCTCCCGCGGCACGCCGCCCCAAGCATGCGCTTGGCGCGCTGGAGTCGGCCTTGCCACTGACATTCACAAAATCACCATTTAGTGCAGTGGTGGGCAATCTGCGGGCCCCCAGACAGTCTGTTTACATTTGCACGGCCACCCATTGTTCCCAGTGGCCACAGTTCACCATTCCCGGCCAATGGGAGCTGCAGGAAGTGGCGGCCAGCACGTCCCTGCAGCCTGTGCCGCTTCCTACAGCTCCCATTGGCCGGGAATGGTGAACCGTGGCCACTGGGAGCTGCGGGTAGCCGTGCAAATGTACACAAACCATCTGGAAGCCCACCAGCGGTTTACCCTGATGGGCTGCGTGCGACCCCCAGGCCGCAGTTTGCCCACCACTGTTTAGCTACTGCCTAATTCTATATGTGGTGAGTTTCCATTAGCAAAGTCCCCTAGGCACCTAAATTTCTGCAGGTGGGTATGCACAAAGCTTCCTGAGACTTGACAGCACAAAGAAGCTCGGCACCTAGTTCACTTCTAAGCCCCAATAGGATTAACAAACTAGCATTCCCCACCTATTTCAGCTGCAGGATCCAGTCCAGTAGGCATGATCTTAGACCACTGTCAGATTGGGCCTCATACAAAACACAGTCAGAGGAGGTGGTGGAGGAAACCCCCTTAAAACTAATAACTCTGAGGTTAGAGCACTCAGTGAGAATGTGGGATGCAGCAGTTTAAATCTCTCTTCTGCCTGATTCAGAGCAAGGCCTTGAACCCAGGTTTCCCACCTGAATGCTCTCACCATGGGGCTATAGGAGTGTATTTTGGGGTTATGTGCTCAGTCTTTCCTGTTAACGCTGTTCCACTTTGTATTAAGTGCTTAAATAGTTACTGGGCTAGAGAGAGAGTGAAACTGACTCGATAGCCCAGTGATAGGGCTCTATAGTTTATGCTCTAGATCAGCCAGAAGATATGGGCTTGACGCAGGAATTACCTGGTGAGGTTCTATGGCCTGTGTTATGCAGGAAATCAGAATAAATCAGTGGTCCTCAAACTGGGGGTCGGGACCCCTCAGGAGGTCACGAGGTTATTACTGGGGGTCGCGAGCTGTCAGCCTCCACCCCAAACCCCGCTTTGCCTCCAGCATTTATAATGGTGTTAAATATATAAAAAGGTGTTTTTAATTTATAAGGGGGGGTCACACTCAGAGGCTTGCTATATGAAAGGGGTCTCCACTAAAAAAGTTTGAGAGCCACTGGAATAGATGGTGATAATCATTCCTTTTGGCTTTAAAATCTATGCATCTATGAGCCTCTCCAAGACAAGAGGGAAGCAGGAGGGAAATTTAGACTCAGAAGAGTGTCTCTTAATCACAATGTCTCCTGGGAGAAATCCTGGGGGAGTGCAGTTCATGCATCATCCCTTTCTTAAGGCTGTGACTAAGGTCACAATATAGCCCTAAGAGACAAAATAACAAGTAAGCTCAAAATCCCATTTTGTTTACCTATTTGGTTGGTATAGTATTCTCAAGCCTCCTCAGGAAAGGGGGTAAAGAGGCTTAGGGGGATATTTGGGGGAAACAGGAACTCCAAGTGGTCCTTTTTCTAAACCTTTGTCTAACTCACTTCGTGGTGGCAGTGATACTGTCCAAGGACAAGGAATTTGTGCCTTGGGGAAGTTTTTAACCTAAACTGGTGAAATATAAGCTTAGGGGGTCTTTCATGCGGGTCCCCACCTCTGTACCTCAGAGTTCAGAGGGAACCCTGACAGTATCATATTTGTTAGACATAGGGTTAGCTTTTGGCATTTAGCACAGGCCTGAGTTAGGAATATACAGAGCCACACAACTTCAAAAGGAACTCCAGGAGGGATTTTTGCCTCCACCAGTCTTGCATATGCAAGTCCCTGCTTTTGGACACCTTTGAAGCAGTTTTCTGCCTTGGGAGCAAATGGAATTTCTGTGATACCCGTAGTATAGGAACTATGATTGTGGTTGGTCCATGGGTGGAATGTGCAGAGTAGAGGCATGGCTTCTGACTCTATCCTCCCTGCCACATTTACTAGGGCAGGGACAGTATGACATAGAGTTTGCATAATTTCTTGTCATAAATTCATGATGCCTTCCATTTTGTCCAGTCAAGATTCTGCATTATGAAATTTAACTTCAGTTGTACACCCCATAGTTTGAATTGCAAAAAGAAGTGATTTCATAGACCTGTCCTTCCAAGTGACTTCATTTTCCATGGTAACTGCTTTGAACTTCCCTGGGGGAATGATAAACTCCAGATAGACACAACTTTATACCCAGAACAAAGATTGTAAATTAAGGACCAACTTGCTTAAGGACCAATTGCTTTTTTGTTTACTTTTTTTGCCTTTGGTACCATTGCTACTAGTAGGAAATCACAATCAGGAACAGAATAAAGGCAATATCCCAGATAAGTGAGGCCTCTTACGAAACCCACAAATATTTCCCAAATAAATTTTCATCTTGCTTTGTCCTTCAGTGTATTTTTACACAGTTCTATCCTTTGTGGTGGCCTAGAATCATAGAATATCAGGATTGGAATGGACCTCAGGAGGTCATCTAGTCCAACCCCCTGCTCAAAGCAGGACCAATTCCCAACTAAATGATCCCAGCCAGGGCTTTCTCAAGCCTGACCTTAAAAACCTCTAAGGAAGGAGGTTCTACCACTTTCCTAGGTAACCCATTCTAGTGCTTCACCACCCTCCTAGTGAAAAAGTTTTTCCTAATATCCAATCTAAACCTCCCCCACTGCAACTTGAGACCATTACTCCTTGTTCTGTCATATGGAACCACTGAGAACAGTCTAGATCCATCCTCTTTGGAACCCCCTTTCAGGTAGTTGAAAGTAGCTATCAAATCCCCCCTCATTCTTCTCTTCTGCAGACTAAACAATCCCAGTTCCTTTAGCCTCTCCTCATAAGTCATGTGCTCCAGCCCCCAATCATTTTTGTTGCCCTCCGCTGGACTCTTTCCAATTTTTCCACATCCTTCTTGTAGTGTGGGGACCCAAAACTGGACACAGTACTCCAGATGAGGCCTCACCAATGTTGAATAGAGGGGAATGATCACATCCCTCGATCTGCTGGCAATGCCCCTACTTGTACAGCCCAAAATGCCGTTAGCCTTGTTGGCAACAAGGGCACACTGTCGACTCATATCCAGCTTCTCGTCCGCTGTAACCCCTAGGTCCTTTTCTGCAGAACTGCTGCCTAGGCATTTGGTCCCTAATCTGTAGCAGTGCATGGGATTCTTCCATCCTAAGTGCAGGACTCTGCATTTGTCCTTGTTGAACCTCATCAGATTTCTTTTGGCCCAATCCTCTAATTTGCCTAGGTCCCTCTGTATCCTATCCCTCCTCTCCAGTATATCTACCACTCCTCCCAGTTTAGTGTCATCTGCAAACTTGCTAAGGGTGCAGTCCATGCCATCCTCCTTCCTCCATGCCATCCTATCATTAATGAAGATATTGAAAAAAACTGGCCCCAGGACCAACCCTTGGGGCACTCTGCTTGATACCGGCTACCAACTAGACATGGAGCCATTGATCACTACCTGTTGAGCCCGATGATCTAGCCAGCTTTCTATCCACGTTATAGTCCATTCATCCAACCCATACTTCTTTAACTTGCTGGCAAGAATACTGTGGGACATCGTATCAAACGCTTTGCTAAAGTCAAGGAATAACACATCCACTGCTTTTCCCTTATCCACAGAGCAGTCATCTCATCATAGAAGGCAATTAGGTTAGTCAGGCATGACTTGCCTTTGGTGAATCCATGCTGACTGTTCCTGATCACTTTCCTCTCCTCTAAGTGCTTTAGAATTTATTCCTTGAGGACCTGCTCCATGATTTTTCCAGGGACTGAGGTGAGGCTGACTGGCCTGTAGTTCCCTGGATCCTCCTTCTTCCCTTTTTTAAAGATGGGCACTACATTAGCCTTTTTCCAGTCATCCAGGACCTCCCCTGATTGCCGTGAGTTTTCAAAGATAATGGCTAATGACTCTGCAATCACATCTGTCAACTCCTTTAGCACCCTCAGATGCAGTGCATCTGGCCCCATGGACTTGTGCTCATCCAGCTTTTCTAAATAGTCCCGAACCACTTCTTTCTCTACAGAGGGCTGGTCACCTCCTCCCCAAGCTGTGCTTCCCAGTGCAGTAGTCTGGGAGCTGACCTTGTTCATGAAGACAGAGGCAAAAAAGCATTGAGTACATGAGCTTTTTCCACATCCTCTGTCACTGGGTTGCCTCCCTCATTCAGTAAGGGGCACACACTTTCCTTGACCTTATTCTTGTTGCCAACATACCTGAAGAAATCCTTCGTGTTACTCTTAACATCTCTTGCTAGGTGCAACTCCAAGTGTGATTTGGCCTTCCTGATTTCACTCCTGCATGCCTGAGCAATATTTTTATACTCCTCCCTGGTCATTTGTCCAATCTTCCACTTCTTGTAAGCTTCTTTTTTGTGTTTAAGATCAACAAGGATTTCACTGTTAAGCCAAGCTGGTCGCCTGCCATATTTACTATTCTTTCTACACATCGGGATGGTTTGTTCCTGCAACCTCAATAAGGATTTTTTAAAATACAGCCAGCTCTCCTGGACTCCTTTCCCCATCATGTTATTCTCCCAGGAGATCCTGCCCATCAGTTCCCTGAGGGAGTCAAAGTCTGTTTTTCTGAAGTCCAGGGTCCGTATTCTGCTGCTCTCCTTTCTTCCTTTTGTCAAGATCCTGAACTCAACCATCTCATGGTCACTGCCTCCCAGGTTCCCATCAGCTTTTGCTTCCACTACTAATTCTTCCCTGTTTGTGAGCAGCAGGTCAAGAAGAGCTCTGACCCTAATTGGTTCCTCCAGCACTTACACCAGGAAATTGTCCCCTACACTTTCCAAAAATTTCCTGGATTGTCTTTGCACTGCTGTACTGCTCTCCCAGCAAATATCAGGGTGATTGAAGTCTCCCATGAGAACCAGGGCCTGTGATCTAGTAACTTCTGTTAGTTGCCAGAAGAAAACCTCGTCCACCTCATCCCCCTGGTCTGGTGGACTATAGCAGACTCCCACCACGACATCACCCTTGTTGCTCACACTTCTAAACTTAATCCAGAGATTCTCAGGTTTTTCTGCAGTTTCATACCAGAGCTCTGAGCAATCATTCTGCTCTCTTACATACAGTGCAACTCCCCCAACTTTTCTGCCCTGCCTGTCCTTCCTGAACAGTTTATATCCATCCATGACAGTACTCCAGTCATGTGAGTTATCCCACCAAGTCTCTCTTATTCCAATCACATCATAGTTCCTTGACTGTGCCAGGACTTCCAGTTCTCCCTGATTGTTTCCCAGGCTTCTTGCATTTGTGTATAGGCACGTAAGATAACTCGCTGATTGTCCCACTTTCTCAGTATGAGACAGGAGTCCTCCCCTCTTGTGCTCTCCTGCTCATGCTCGTGCTTTCTCCTGGTATCCCATTTCTCACTTACCTCAGGGCTTTGGTCTCCTTCCCCCGGTGAACCTAGTTTAAAGCCCTCCTCACTAGGTTAGCTAACCTGCGTGTGAAGATGCTCTTCCCTCTCTTTGTTAGGTGGAACTCGTCTCTGCCTAGCACTTCTCCTTCTTGGAACACCATCCCATGGTCAAATAATCCAAAGCCTTCTTTCCGACACCACCTGCATAGCCATTCGTTGACTTCCACGATTTGGCGGTCTCTACCCCAGCCTTTTCCTTCTGCAGGGAGGATGGACGAGAACACTACTTGCGCCTCAAACTCCTTAATCCTTCTTCCCAGAGCCACGTAGTCTGCAGTGATCTGCTCAAGTCATTCTTGGCAGTATCATTTTCTCTTCCTAACTCTTCAAAACACAAAACTTCCTAGTTTACCATTGACTTTAAATTATTGGACTTGTGTTTTTAATGTACCATGAATGCCACATGAATATGCTGACATCCCAGTAAAGGAAATATGCGGGTCAGGTTAGACAGGATTCAAACAGACGGACTCCAAACAACTATTGGAGGTAAAAGGGGTAAAGGGAAAGGAAAAAAAGGGCTGACTCATTATCAGTTCCTTAAGAACAATTATAAGCAGCTTGCCACTTTTGAAAAGGAGATTAAATAGACAGTTTTATTATTACATTAAATAAATAATTGTTTTTATCTGAGAAAGATCTTTTGACAACTATAGGGAAAACTATGGAAAACATTTGGTTTAGAGATGATACTGACTATATATATTATATTTTCTATTTTGCTTTCTCTATGTTTTTATTATATGGGAAATATGGTTGTAAATGGGCTGTTTTAAGAACTTCTATAGTGTGTTTTGTTTATCTCACTTTAAATCATAATATTCTGTTTGTGACATCATTGAAGCTGATGGGAATTTTGCTTGAGTAAAGACTGAAGGAACAGGGCCTTTAATATAATAAACCAAATCAGTGAATTCTGGTACTCCATATTTAAACAGCAAATACTGTTAAAGTAAACAATATCGTCTTTATTTGCCCAACTGGGCATGGTATTTAATGTCTGTATTACTAGATAGTAAGACATAATTACTTAAGAGGCATTTAGATTTATTTAAAATTGATGAAAAGCGACTCATAAAATCAGATTAATTCTGTACAATATAATGTTTTATCAGTCACTTGCAGATCTCACTTCACATAACCAGTATGTGGCGCTGTCTCCTGTTAAAAAACAGCCCTGACTTTCATGAAGCTGGTCTTCAGGAGAGCTAGTGTTTACATTGACAGCTGTAAATGTCACAGAACAACACTGAAGAAGGACTAATTGTGTTTTTATAGTAGCATGAGGTCAATGCTTTATGCTTTTAAGGATTATTTTTTGCTTGAGTTTTTAATGTGGCGTGATGGCTTTTTTTAGTTTATTGGGGGGTAAGAAACCCAACAATTCTGAGAATAAAATAATCAAAAGAAGCAAACCAACCCCCCCAAAAAAAGTAAACATAAACAGATCAATATATTTTAGAATTGTGGAAAAGGAAAAGAGGTGTACTGCATCAAAGTTACACAATTCACAAGAAAAAGGATTTTTAAAAGCAAAAATTTAACAGTGGTTAGCAGTAGTCAGCAGAAAAATTCACCCAAAAGGAAAATCTTGTTTGTTTTAACAAATTACTAATTTTATTCCATGGGATGTCTGAAAGCTGTGTGTGTTTAATAAATTAAAACAATCTCTTGTTTACTTCAGAAGTTTCCAAATCTTGTGTTCCATGAAGAAACTTAGTAAACTTTCTCCCTATAACACACAGAAACACACATTCATATATTTACATTTATATGTGTATGTAATCTCTCTCTAACAATCAGCTATATATTTAGTCCGTACAGGTTTTTGACTGCCAACCTTGTTTACCAAGTGTTTGAATTACAGTGTCTGAGTTTCTTTAGTTTCTTGATCTCCTTGTAAGGGAAACATGTCCTGTGCGAATTTGGTTTTAGTGGCATTGAACAGCCATTCTTTTGTGTGCTAACCAGCTCAGCCTCACTTAAAAGGAATCCAGAGACTACCCTGATGATCTCTGTAACTGTGACCTTTCCAACACAAGCAACTGAATAAACTGTATTCACAAACTTTTTAACGATTAAGGACTCTGTGCCTTTTGCTACCAATCTTCATAAAACCAAAAAACCAGCAGGACTTTAATGTAGTTATTTTAGTTTTAATATAATACCACTAACACTGGAAATAAATCTGTCTGTCCTCCATACCTGTCGTATTTGAGCACCAAATACAATTATTAAAGATGGCTGCAGATTTTTTCAGACAGGCATTATTATTTAATAAAATTATGGCAAAAGTTGAAAGCATTTGGTATGCTTGTAAACATAATTAATCAGTGAAGAGTAATGGGTTTTGTCAATTGTCTGTTCTCTTCTAGACTTGGGGTGTCACGGAGGAATTGCAGAATTCTTAGCCAAGCCTAAAACAGACTAAATGGGTCAGAAAGAGACATTTCCTGAATTGGATAGGCCACCTCTGACTAGTAAGTCTGTAGCTCCAGACTTTAGCAGCCTTGCTAGGGCTACACCATGATTTCTATAATGAGGGTGATTTTTTTACTACTGTTGGGGTGCCAGATTGGGCCAGATTCCATCGTGCATGTTGATTCAGTGGATTCCACCAACTGTTGCTAGTAGATTCCAGGCTTTCAGCCTCCAGTGATAGGAAGTCTACTAGAAGTGGGGCACAGTTTACAAGCCACCAAGAACCTTCACTCAGCTGAGGGGATTGGGGCTGGCCATCATAGCTTGCAAAGTGCGTGGAGTCTTCTGGAGAGGTAGTTGGGACAGCTCCAGAGCTTACTTAGTGCATCTCCAAAGTAGCATCCATTTCAGGACTTCTAGGGTATATCCACACTGCCATGTCTGTCCTGGGTCAGCTGAGTTGGGCTTGCGAGCCTTGGGCTGCTGGTCTAACAATCGCATTGTAGACATCTGGGCTCAGGCTGGAGCTCCGTCTCTGAAACCCGGCGAGGCAGGGTGGGTCGCAGGTTACATCTATATGGGGATAAAAAAACCATGGTTGGCCCAGGTTAGCTGACTGAGTCTCAGGCTGTCGGCCTGAAAAATTGCTGGGTAGAGGTTTGGGCTCCAGCTGGATCCTGAGATCTGGGACTCTGTGAGGGTGGAGGGTCCCAGAGCCTGGGCTTCCACCCGAGCCCAGAAGCCTACATTTCAATTTTTACCCCCACAGCCAGAACCCCGGGAGACTGAATCAATTGACCCTGGTGCTGAGACTTGGTGCCACAGGTTTTTTATTGCCATGTAGATATACCCCAATGGCACACTGCACTGATTTGTTTTTAAACTTGCCCTCCCTTGCAGAACCCCTTTCGGTAGGTTGTGGTAGCACTGCCATCAGACCAGTCCCCCTCTGCCACAGCAGCCCCCTCAGGCACAGGAAGATGAAATTTGTAATTGCTATTCCCCAGCCCCCACAGGGTGAATCTGGCCCATGGACTTCTATCGAGTCACCCCAGATTTCTGCCAGTGACCCGAGGGCAGAATTTGATCCAGAAGTACTTCAAGCCAGTAAAAGAAATTAAAAGTGAAGACTTTTCTCCATCACTATTATAGCTACCTATTGCAAGTGACTGACTGAAACTCGTGTCAATGTTACCAAATTCCTGTGAATTGTAACACCTAGTCCAAGCTCTATTTTCCTTTATTCAATTTCTTACATCATGCTCAGCACGAAGTTATAGCATTAGATATGAATGTCCTTGCTTTAGGCTTAACAATGTCCTTGGTTCATAGGCTTAACAACAGTCTTTAGGGTTTGATTCTCCCTTGATATACTTGTGTATTGCCTGCTGTGGACAATGGAAGTTGCCCACATGTGTTCAGGGGAGAATAACCTCCTTGGGCTTCTTGCTTACATTACCCTGGTGTCAATCTAGGGGTGAGGAGAGCAGTGTTACACTGGTGTAAAACAAGTATAATGTATAAGTGAGATCATTCACAGCCCTTGTTATATATTGATTTGATTGAAGGAGATTTTTCCAGTATGTATTTAGCTGCATTTTAAAATATATTCAGCAAAAGAAACTCCAACAGCCTGTAGATCATTGACATAATAATCTATAAATTATTTTGACAGCAGACATATTTACACCTCCTGTAATGGCCCCAAATCTCAGCTCTGTCAAGTGATACAAGCTTGGGATCACCTAGTTTGGGAGATTTAATCCACAGACTACAGTTAGAAAAGAATACATTTGCTCCTTCTATACATATGATTTATTGCAGCAATAGGCGTTTACATACAGTATTTCAAAATTAATGCATAATGTAATGTATATACTTTGTAGTATGTGCATGCACTGTAAATGCACAAACTAAACAAAAAAAGAGTGAGTAGTTGTTGTATGTGTATTTTAGCTATTTTATTTTAAAAAGTGCAAGATGTTAATCATTTTAATTTTTTAGTTATTACCTAAAGGTACTGGACTAATGACTTATAAAAAATAAGTTTTAAATAACACACTAGGATGAGATTTTATAGGCTGAGATTTTATGCAAGCTCCAGCCTGGAACAAATGTTTAGCACTGACTTGGGATTTTACTATGGGAAAACTCCCAGTCTTCAGTAAACCCCAAGCTTCAATTTCACTACACTTTTTTAGACCTTAACAAAGAGAAGACTTAGAGGAATTGTCCATTAGCTGAATTTCTCAAATTTATTTACATTTATGAATGAAAATATCTGAGTTGGTAAGTAAAACTAAGGCATATGGACACAGCAATACTTACTATTAACAACAGAACAAAGTAAATATGAGTTTTGACTGTGAAAAATCAACAGACCCCAGGGTATGCAAGATGTGAGTGTCTGTGTGCATACTGGGTGTGTCTATTTAGGTCTATATGCCTTAATCGGGCTGTGGATGTCTGTGTTTGTGTTTGCCTAGGTGCATTAGGCATGTTTGTATCCGAGGACACGTAGGTGTACCTGTTTAAGGGCCAGATCCGGCACGTTGCTACGTGTCTTCAATTCCCTGTGATGTCCGTGGGAGCTAACAGGGCTCAGCACCTGGCATCGTCAAGCCGTGTGTGTGTGTGTGTGTGTGTGTGTGTGTGTGTGTTTAGGAATGCCTGAGTCTGTCTGTATGTGCACTAGGGTGTCTGTGTTTGGGGTGTCTATGTAGGAACAGCTGAGGGTCCGTGTAGGCAGGGCTGAGTGCTAGTCATGTAAAGGGAGGTCGAGGGTACTGTGCAGGGTCTGTGTGCCAGTGTGTTACAGCAGCCCAGGGTGTATACAGTATATGTCCAGGGCCGGGGGACCTCGGAGAAGTTCACCAGCTCCCCCGCATTCTCTGTCCCCTGCCCGCGGTCAGGCAGCCCGGCTCTGCTGTCACTCCCGTTTCTTGCAGCCAATGGCACAGCCTGCTGTCACCCTCACCCCACCCCCTCCTGGGAGTAAGGGGAGGGGTGTGTGCTAGAGAGGGGAGGTCGGAGGGTAGGAAGGGGGGTGAAGAGAGTTGAAGGATTGAACTTTCTTGTTTAGTTTCTGCAGCGCGGAGGTTTCCCCCCAGTCCAGTCCAGCACCAGATCGGTGCACGGGAGCTTATCCGGGCGTCTCTTGCTCTCTGCGGCACCCCTTCCTCTCCTCAGCACCCACCCACCGCACAGCGATGGTGCTAAAGGATCCCGCCGTGTCTGTGACCCTTTTCCTTTGGATTACGGCTTCCTGGGGCTGCCTGGCTGCAGCTGCCGGGGTTGCTGCTGCTCGCAAGCAGGACGAGTCTTTCTCCGCTGTCAGTGTCTACAGAGCCAGATGCACCTCCAGGTGCCTGAGCCTGCAGATCACTCGCATATCTGCCTTCTTCAAGCATTTCCAGGTACGGTAACAGCGCAACAGGGAAAGAGAGACCCCGCACCCGCACCTTGCCCCCTCGCCACGCGCTCTCCACGCGTGCAAGCCCTCGGCACGGTGACGCTGCTGGGCAGAGTTGCCCAGGTCTGGAGAGTGCACGTTCAGGGTGGGGTGCTGTGGGGGGCGGGATGGGGTGCTAGTGAGTGTATATGGGACGGCTTGGACTTCATCGCCTCTTCTTTGCAAACTTCTCGGGCAGGAGTTTCCAAAAGGGGCTGCTTAGGTCACAGGATGTACATTTTCCCCACCACGTCTCGGCGATCGCCCCCAGAGGTCGGGCAGGTGGAAACCCTTAACGCCAACACAAGGAACGCCCAGGGAGACCAGAACTAGAGTGAGTGGTATTCCGGACCCGTCCTCACGCTGTGCAAACAAGACTTTTATCCTCGCACCGGGTCTCGCTGTGCTTGCTGCGTGTTTAGCTAAATGCTCCCATTGACCATTAATTGCATTTGTAAATGTCCTCGCCTTGCTGGAACCGGGGTTGTTTGTGCAGGCATTGTTGGCAGGGTTATTTCACTGAAGCGGGCAGTTTGTGCCAAGGGAAGGTGACTTATGCAGACAGGGCAGCTCTCTTCCCTCTCATAGGTGCCCAGTTTGCTTTGCACTTCTGTCCCTGATAGATATTTTAACAACGCAGGACTTGCAGCCCAGAGCCTCCGAGGGCTCCTGAATTCATGTCCGGGCGGGAGGCGATATCCTGGCATGGTTCGCTGAGCGCACACGTCTCTGGTTTTTAGGAGATTTAAGAGCGGTGTGAAAACTAAATAGGACAAGACACTGGTGCCTTGCGGGTGTGTGTGTGTGTGGGGGGGGGGGGGCAGGATTAAATGCTGAAGAAAGTCTGAGGGGCAGATGATCTGAGTTTTGGTTGTTCTGCTGTTAAGAAGCAAGTGTTTATTACGGTTCACTGTAGCATTGTAGCTGGATTTCTCTTATGTTCTACTTATGTTCTACTTGAACATAAGAGGATGTTTTCTTAAGGGCGATGACCAAGAGTTTGTAGCTTCTGTTCCGATCTTCCAGAATAAAAGAGGTTGGGGAGTTGGTGGTTATAATAGAACTACAAACGATGCGACAGGCTCTGAGGGACAAATGTCTATGTGGTGATGGAGAAGATGATGATGATGATGGGGGATGAATGGGACACGACATTGGGATATAGGTCGAGGTGCATGAGGTCGAGACCTGTCTGGAGCAAAATGAACCACACCTAAATTGGTGGGTCAAAAAGCATATAGAACATCGCGGACGAGATCTTAAGAAATCGTGTATCCAACTCGTTATGTCCACACCTTCCCTCTAGACTACCTCTCCAGTTCCGACCTCCCCACCTGTTCCGTGGTGATGAAAAGACTGAACTGCGTCAACCAGAAGGAAATGGTGAAAACACTTTAAATTGCACATAACAACAGCCCTATCTCCCCATAATAAACTGGCCTCCCATCTATTTGAACAGAGGGACTCAATAGCATTGTAGAGATATGTCCCAAAACAGGGATGGGGAAAAGGTGAGAGGGAAGTGATTATGTTTCTCTGCTCTGTGCTTTTAGAGTGCATTGAAACAAACAAAAACTGCTAGGGAAATAGTTGCCTAAAACCGCTTTGTTTATCCAGAGCAAAGGAGTTCACATGAAATGTTGGGCTTTTTAAAAAGAGGATCACCGATACATATTTTAAATTCAATTGGAAAATAAAACCCAAATGTTTCGATTGCAACAGGAGCTTCCTAGTAGTATCTGTAGCTGAATTTAAGAATAAAAAGCCTGGGAATGCAAAATAGCCCCTCTTAAATGAGGGTGGAGAGCTTGGGGTACTATAATGACTGTCCATATGAGAAAGAAAGGGCGAGGGGAAAGTATTTAAACCTGCATATTTGCTTGTGTGGCAAAGAGCACGTGCAATCCCAAGGTTTTACCTGAAGGTGTCCTGGATTTTGAAACCGCAAAGTGCTTGCTATGAAAATGTCTTCGTCTCAGAAAATGTCTCGAAAGCAGGAAAAACAGTTCTCTATCTTGGAGTGGCCTTAGTATTTTTTATTGCACTGTCAGTTGGTTGTAACTTATTTGTTTTAGAGTTTCAGTGGCTAAGGCGCCAGTTTAGATCAAGCCAATTCCTAGTGAAAGGCTTTTTTTGTTTTTTCTTGGCATGATTTCTTTTCCGAAGTAAAACTGCTGACAGAATGCACATTGCCAAACAATACTGATTACATTTTAATTAGCTAGGGTGAAATAAGCTGCAAATTACTCAGTTAGGACTTAATAAGGGGCTGCTTTTTTTTTTGTAATCAATTGCAAATCTTGGAGTTTTAACCCTAACCTGGTAAAGCATGATGAAATTAATCTAAATTACAGAGGATTAAACTCCCTTTAGATATGAAACGACTGTAATGTTTAGAAGAAAATGATCTCATTTATAAAAGTTAAGCTTCCCATTGTCTTTTAATGAAAGAAGGAAGGACTGTTTCATAGGGTGCATTCACTGTTTGATATGCATAATAGACCACAAGGTCATACAGACCTAGGCGACATTATTCAGTGATGAGAACTACCCTCAACTTCCATCTCTAAAGTAGCAGTTGCTGAAGTTCTTTCACTGCAGAGGATGTCACATTATCTCATTATCTGACTCAGCCTTTGAAGTGACCCAAACATTAACTCTGCCCAACGGCAAGAGTAAAGTTCTGTATTGTCTCACTAAAGATCACATGAAGAATAGGCAGTGCCAGTGCTTAATTTGTAATGAAAGAGGTGCTGGGCTTCAAGCAATTGTTTTACTTTCATAACTGATGCAGCAAGCCAGAAGTGCCAGGGCTATGAACTGCCAAACTAGAGGCCTGGGACAAATTAAGTACTGTGCAGTGCCTGGCTTGAGAAGATCTTCTGCTTTTCCTCATCCCCTCAATTGCAGTCACTCAGTAATTGGGGGCCAGCCAGATAGCTCTGGAGCACAGCAGTGGGTGCTGCTGCTGAATGACACATGACTCCTGGGGGCTGCCCTGCACTGTAGAGTGGAGGGTGCTAAAAACACATCATTTAGGATGTGATAGCAGAAACATCAAGTCATCTGAACAATGAAGAAATCAGTGAAGGGTAAGGATTATTTCTATAATTCCAGGCGATTCTTTTCCCCGTTGTCCTGCCCAGAGCTAGTCAATATTTTTCAAATTTTCAAAATTTTGACTATATTTTTCGTGAAGAAAATGGAATTATCACCATTTTCATCATTCTTTAAATCACCTCTAGTTTTGACAGGACATTGAAATGCTCTGTTTTGTTTAACTTCACTGCCTCACTTTCTCCATGGAAATGATAGTTTTTAACTACCTCTGAAGGGTGTCTGACACCTGAGGTACTCCTATGATGCAGCCCCACACACCTATTTAAGGGTGCACCTTCACTAGGAAGAAGGTGTGTTCTAACCATATTTTAGCTAATGTGTGGTAAAAACCCTTAGTAAGACAAGGCAATTTTTTAGTTTTCATACACATTAGCAAGTTCTATCCTGTGGTCCCCATACTCACTGATGTATATGAGCACCTCACAATCTTCAGTGAGCAAACTAGGGAAACCAAGCAAACTAGGGAAATATGGTTTTGACAAAAGTACTATAAGGTGGGTGCAAAACTGGTTTAAAGGCTGTACTCAAAGAGTAGTTATCAATGGTTCATGTCAAACAGTGAGACTGTATTTAGTAGGATCCCACAGGGGTCAATCCTGGATCCGGTACTAGTCAATATTTTCAATAATGACTTGGATAATGAAATGGAGAGTATGCTTATAAAATTTGCAGATGACACCAAACTGGGAGGGGTTGGCAAGCACTGTGGAGAACAGGATTAGAATTCAAAACAACCTTGCCAAATTGGAGAATTGGTCTGAAATCAACATGGTGAAATTCAATAAAAATAAGTGCAAAGTATGTCAGTTAGGGTGTGATACTCTTGTGAAAAAGGCTAATGTCATTCTGGGGTGCATTAACAGGATGCATTATGTAAGACATGGGGTTTTGGTCTCAATCTACTCAGCACTGGTGGGGCCTCAGCTGAAGTACTGTGTCCAGTTATGGGCACCACATTTTAAGGAAGATGTGAACAATTTGGAGAGAGTCCAGAAGAGAGCAACAAAATAGATAAAAGGTTTAGAAAACTTGACCTATGAGGGAAGGTTTAAAACTTGTTTAGTCTTGAGAAAAGAAGACTGAGGGTGGACCTGATAAGAGTCTTCATATATTACTCCTGGGGAATTCTGTGCAAAATGTTTAAAATTCTGCGCACATTTTAAAATCCTGCATTTTTTGTGGGTCAAAATAATCATCACAGGCAACTGAAGAGCAAGTGAGGGCTGAGGACTCAAACTCACAATTTATACTGGCTATTGACCATTTCCAAAAAGGTCAGTCTCAAACAGTTCATGGAGCACATTTTGATAGGAAATTTTTTCTGTCCAAAAATTTAGACCAGTTCTAATCACTAAAGTACCATAATCATTTCTAAGGCCATACTGTCCATTACAATAAAGCTCCTTTACACCACTCTGGCAATGTAAAGGAGCCTTAAAATGTTTACACCTGTTTTATACTCCTGGGGCAATTCACTAAGAACAATGGGAACAATTCACTAAGCAGACAGGCTGCTACATTCCCCTCTGCCTGAGGGAACAGAGCCTGCCTCATGCCTATGTTTTCAGAAATACCCCAAAACCCTTCCTCTACACGCCGAGAGTGCTGCAATAACGAACGAGAGGGACAGAGTGTCTCTCTCACACACAACTACCAATTCCTCCCCCCAGGCAGTGATTTACATCTCTACCAGCTGTTCTTGGTGCCCAAACTGAGCAGTCTGCACTGCCAGGGAGTGGGCACATGACAGCTCTTGCGGCTTCCCTTTGCTTCTCTATCAGAAGTCATTTTTCTGTGGGTAAGCAAAGAAATCTGCAGGGGCCATGAATTCTGCACACGTGCAGTGATGCAGAGTTCCCCCAGGAGTAATATATGTTAAGGGCTGTTATGAAGAGAACTGTGATCAGTTGTTCTCCATGTGCACTAAAGGTAGGACAAGAAGTAATGTGATTAATCTGCAGCAAGGGAGATTTAGGTTAGGTATTAGGAAAAACTTGCTAACTTGGTAAAGAAGGAAGAACAGGCTTCCAGGGGAGTTTGTGGAATCTCCACCATTGGAGATTTTTAAGAACAGGTTAGACAAATCCCTATCAGGGATGGCCTAGTTTTACTTGATCCCACCTCTGCACAGGCAGCTGAATTTGGTGACCTTTTGCGGTCCCTTCCAACCCTACATTTCTATGATTCTCTCTTACCTTTGACCCTGGATTGACAAAGAGTTCTTGGGGCAGGGGCCCTTGGCCTTGGATCTCTCATCTGTCAGTAAGGTGCCCTTACCAGAGTCATTCTCATACTGTCCCTACCTCAGATTGTACCTGGCTTACTTGCTTCTGCAGTTTACCTTAAATATAATATCTGAGAATATTTGTATTTTCAAGGAGGAGAATATATAATGTATAGTTCTAATGAGGAATAATCAAGCCACTTAGTGTAAACATTTGTTATATTCAGTAAACAATAATTATACTGCGGTGAGAGAATATTCTCATCATTCTAAATGTACCATTCTCCTGTCAACAAATGAATTTAGGAGAGCTACAGTTTTTGACAGATGAAATAAGGCACATTTAAAAAAAAAGTCTCCAATTTTGCTGTGATATTGCATTCCATATACTTTATAAAACTGTTTACATGTGTGAGTATGATGTAACTGGAATATACTTTATGTAAAAGGTCTCTTGTAAGGTATCATTACAAAGCTTATGATCTACTGAGTGTGTTCATCCCATTTGTTTGTATTTATTGTTTCTATGCCTGGAGTTAGGAGAATAAGATATAAACTTGTATTACTAATGTAAACATGTCAAGCCATTAAGAATGCTTCAGACTTAATCACCTCTAAATGGCTCTGTTTACTTGCAAATCTTATGGTACCTGCCAGCCAGCCTTGGAAGAGTGGAGAATAGGGGTCTCGCAGGCCATGTCACCATGTCACCTGGTACTGCAATCCATTTAAACCTGGTGCTTTTCCATTTAGAAGGAGGGGTGGGGACCCAGATTCCTGCCTGGTGCCAAAGCTATAAGAGGGGGTGGAAGAGAACAAAGGAGGGAGCTAGTCATGAGAAATCCCCGAGTTACCTGAGCTAGAACTAACAAGGACTGTACCGGGAAAAGGGTTGGACCTAGACTAGGAAGGAGTCTAGTCTGTGAAAGAAGCTTATTGGGGCAGGGAAGGAGAGGCCTGGCAGCCGGGCTCCGTTTTTTTTGCCTCAGTGTGGTGGGACTCCAGGTTTCCCCTTTATTCCTGCCTCCTGGGTGTGTGTGTCCCTTCTGCATGAGCCTCAGCCACTCAGGGCTGACAACTAGAGCTCTTAAAAAAAAAATCCACACAGCTTGTGCCTCCCTTGACACATTCCCGTGTCTCCCTTGGGAGGCCCACCCCATAGTTTAAGAACTGCTGCTGATATAGATAATAGTATTATGATGTTTTTGTTCATTCTTTAACTGCTTCTTAATATGGTCTTACATCTTGTATTCTTTTCTGACTAGTTTTTGACATCTAGATCTCTTACTTGAATGATTATAGTTAACTTCAAATTCAGTGATCTCTCTGAAAAGCTCAAATTGTTGCTGTAAATATGCACTTGCACTTTAATTTCATCTGCACAGACTGCCTACTCATCTAGCTTTGTTAGGTGTTTCTCAGCTTTCTCTTTAGACTACCAAATAAAGGTGTGTCAGCTGCCAGTTTAGCCATTTTAATATTTAAATCCTCTTCAAGATCACTAATTATGTTAAAAAATGCTGATCCTAGCAGGTATCTTTGGGGCACCCCAGTGGTAACTTTCTTCCATTTAGACAACCTTATCATTTATCCAGACTGTTTGTCTTCTGTTTCTTCACCAGTTTCTAATTCCAGATAGAATGTTACCTCTCACCCTATGACTACCTAGTTTCCGCCTTTCTAGAGGAACTTTCTCAAAGGCTTTTTGAAAATCCAAATCCTCTTTTCACTAGATTGTTTGTAACATATAGAATTCAGTGTTGGTTTGGCTATCTAGTCTTATATTTAGTCTAATCCTCTTGTTGAGATTCATGGTCATAGACTCAAGAGACGTACAGATATGCTAATCCTTTTGAAGGACAGAATCTGAGTGGATCAACAGTTTAGATTGGAGGCTGATGGTAGCACATCAAAAGCACAAATCATTCAAAATGTTAGAAAACCAAATTATGGATCTGAGACAGTATTAAAGCTTTAAGGCAGAATCTAGTTCTGTGATATGGGTCACTCTGATTTCAACGGGAGGTTTGCCCACTTTCCACAAGGCTGAATTTGCTCCTTATAATCCTGTAATTTTGACTGATCAAATTTGGGACCTTTAAGTTTGGACAGTGTCCCTTTAAATGTGAAATACTTTTGTCTGATCATGTCTTAAGTGTAACTTAACTATACAGAAAGATAAGGAAATAGTGGATTTCTTGAGGAATAAAAGTTGGCAAGGTACTTCCATCCTGCTACATTTTGCTTGTGGCTGCCTAAACATTCTTAAAATAATACTTGTTACTGTCATGCCCTTCAAAAACAATTTTTGTTTTATTTTAGATAGTCTGACCTACAGACCTGATACAAAAATACATTTTCAATGGGAATATTGTTGATATTAGTAAAGCTTGCATCAGGCCCAGTATTGATGTTATTTTTAAATCTGGAAATGTAATTCAGAGAAAGAAATATTCAACTTTTAAAAAGTAAACGGATACATTTTTTTCTTGCAGTCTATAGCAGCATGCTAAAGGTTAAGGAGGGCTAGATCTATGAAATACTTATTTTAAATTTAACTTATTAAAACATCATTCACTATCTGGATATGGACTATTTCTGTGATTAACTTGTGTTCTGAAATGCATTTAAAATGTATTTGGTTTAGTAAGCTTCCTATGAGGAAAAAATCAACGAGCATCCACGATAGCTTAAAAACCAGACTGATTTTCCTGTATGTTGAACATTTGTAATTTTGCAGAGGGCAAATTTCCTAGGAGTGAATGTCAACTTTGTAGGCCTGGGAAAGGAGATTATTATTTACAATCTGGTCCTCTTCTTGTGTGACATAAAAATCATGTTAATTTTTCGCTTCCACTGCTATCTGGAATTAGTAGAGATCCAGCTCTGTAAACAGAAAGGATAATCTTTTAGAATTCATATTTTTAAAGGCAAAATGATGACTAATGGGTGTAGCCTAGGAGATAGGGGTATAATGAAAGAGAGGAAACATTGTTTATATGTACTTAGTTATTCAGTACTTAGCAATGAATAAGTTAGTGGGTTCTCTGAACAGGTGTACATCTTGTGGCAAAACAGGACTCAGAATAGGAGGTAATACTGTGGAACTGCATTCTGCCATGTGATCATGATTCTAAGGAATGATAGGAGAGAAAACAGCACAATAAAGATAATGGAACTGGTAGGCAAGATCCCATGGAAAGCAGTCTAAGGGGAAAAACAGTTCAAGAGAGTTGGCAGTTTTTCAAAGGGCACAAGAGCAAACTATCCCACTGAGTAGGAAAGACAGGAAGTATGCCAAGAGACCATCCTGGCTTAACCAGGAGACCTTCAATGATCTGAAACTCAAAAATGAGCCCTACAAAAGGTAGAAATTCAAATTACAAAGAATGAATAGAGACAAATAACTCAAGTATGTAGGGACAAAATTAAAAAGGCCAAAGCACAAAATTAAAAAGGCCAAAGCACAAAAATGAGATTAAACTAGCTAGAGACATAAAGGTTAACAAGAAAACATTCAACAAACATTCTACAAATACATTAGAAGCAAGAGGAAGACCAAGGACATCATAGGTCCATTATTTAATGCCATGGGAGGGAACAATAACAGAAAATGTGGAAATGGCAGAAGTGCTAAATGACTTTTTTATTTTTGTTTTAATCAAAAAGGTTAGTAGCAATTGGACATCTAAAATAGTGAATACCAGTGAAAATGAGGTAGGATCAGAGGCTAAAATAGGGAAAGAACAAGTTAAAAATTATTTAGACAAGTCAACTATCTTCAAGTCACCACTAATTGATGACATATGTCCTAGAATACTCAAGGAGCCATTAGCATTATCATAGAAAAGTCATGGAAGAGAGATTCCAAAGGACTAGAAAAGGGCAAATTTAGTGCCAATCTATAAAAAGAGAAATAAGGACAATCCGGGGAATTACAGACCAGTCAGCTCCACTTCAGTACCCGGAAAGGGAATGAAGCAAATAATTAAGCAATCAATTTGCGAATACCTAGAAGATAACAGGGTGATAAGTAACATTCAGCATGGATCTGTGAAGAACAAATTGTGTCAAACCAACCTAATAGCTTTCTTTGACAGGGTAACAAACCTGATGGATATGGGGGGAAGTGGTAGATATGGTATATCTTCACTTTAATAAGGCTTTTGACACTGTCTCGCATGACCTTCTCATAAACAAACTAGGGAAATGCAACCTAGATGGAGCTACTGGAAGGTGGGTGCATAACTGGATGGAAATGGTTCCTAGAGAGTAGTTATCAGTGGTTCACAGTCAAGCAGGAAGGGCATATTGAGTGGGGTCCTGCAATGATCTGGACAAACTGGAGAAATGGTCTGAAGTAAATAAGATGAAATTCAAGGAGAACAAATGCAAAGTACTCCACTTAGGAAGGAACAATCAGTTGCACATATACAAAATGGGAATTGACTGCCTACGAAGGAGTACTGCTTGCAAATAGTGACCATAATATAATAACATTTAACATCCCTGTGGTGGGAAGAACATCTCAACAGCCCAACACTGTGGCATTTAATTTCAAAAGGGGGAACTATGCAAAAATGAGGGGGTTAGTTAAACAAAAGTTAAAAGGTACAGTGACTAAAGTGAAATCCCTGCAAGCTGCATGGGCACTTTTTAAAGACACCATAATAGAGGCCTAACTTCAATGTATACCCCAAATTAAGAAACACAGTAAAAGAACTAAAAAAGAGCCACCGTGGCTTCACAACCATGTAAAAGAAGCAGTGAGAGATAAAAAGACTTCCTTTAAAAAGTGGAAGTCAAATCCTAGTGAGGCAAATAGAAAGGAACATAAACACTGCCAAATTAAGTGCAAGAGTGTAATAAGAAAAGTCAAAGAGGAGTTTGAAGAACGGCTAGCCAAAAACTCCAAAGGTAATAACAAAATGTTTTTTAAATACATCAGAAGTAGGAAGTCTGCTAAACAACCAGTGGGGCCCCTTGACGATCGAAATACAAAAGGAGCGCTTAAAGACGATAAAGTCATTGTGGAGAAACTAAATGAATTATTTGCTTCAGTCTTCACGGCTGAGGATATTAGGGAGATTCCCAAACCTGAGCTGTCTTTTGTAGGTGACAAATCTGAGCAACTGTCACAGATTGAAGTGTCACTAGAGGAGGTTTTGGAATTAATTGATAAACTCAACATTAACAAGTCACCGGGACCCGATGGCATTCACCCAAGAGTTCTGAAAGAACTCAAATGTGAAGTTGCGGAACTATTAACTAAGGTTTGTAACCTGTCCTTTAAATCGGCTTCGGTACCCAATAACTGGAAGTTAGCTAATGTAACGCCAATATTTAAAAAGGGCTCTAGAGGTGATCCCGGTAATTACAGACCAGTAAGTCTAACGTCGGTACCGGGCAAATTAGTCGAAACAATAGTTAAGAATAAAATTGTCAGACACAGAGCAATAGTCAACATGGTTTCTGTAAAGGGAAATAGTGTCTTACTAATCTATTAGAGTTCTTTGAAGGGGTCAACAAACATTTGGACAAGGGAGATCCAGTGGATATAGTGTACTTAGATTTCCAGAAAGCCTTTGACAAGGTCCCTCACCAAAAGCTCTTATGTAAATTAAGCTGTCATGGGATAAAAGGGAAGGTCCTTTCATGGATTGAGAACTGGTTAAAAGACAGGGAACAAAGGGTAGGAATTAATGGTAAATTCTCAGAATGGAGAGGGGTAACTAGTGGTGTTCCCCAAGGGTCAGTCCTAGGACCAATCCCATTCAATTTATTCATAAATGATCTGGAGAAAGGGGTAAACAGTGAGGTGGCAACATTTGCAGATGATACTAAACTATTCAAGATAGTTAAGACCAAAGCAGATTGTGTAGAACTTCAAAAATATCTCACAAAACTAAGTGACTGGGCAACAAAATGGCAAATGAAATTTAATGTGGATAAATGTAAAGTAATGCACATTGGAAAAAATAACCCCAACTATACATACAATATGATGGGGGCTAATTTAGCTACGAGTCAGGAAAAAGATCTTGGAGTCATCGTGGATAGTTCTCTGGAGATGTCCATGCAGTGTGC
Source organism: Mauremys reevesii (assembly GCF_016161935.1). Taxonomy (NCBI): domain Eukaryota; kingdom Metazoa; phylum Chordata; order Testudines; family Geoemydidae; genus Mauremys; species Mauremys reevesii. Next base: position 134,196,972 of record NC_052623.1, on the reverse strand, counting down.
AGAGGCGGTCAAAAAAGCAAAAAGGATGTTAGGAATCATTAAAAAGGGGATAGAGAATAAAACTGAGAATATATTATTGCCCTTATATAAATCCATGGTACGCCCACATCTTGAATACTGTGTACAGATGTGGTCTCCTCACCTCAAAAAAGATATTCTAGCACTAGAAAAGGTTCAGAAAAGGGCAACTAAAATGATTAGTGTTTTGGAGAGGGTCCCATATGAGGAAAGATTAAAGAGGCTAGGACTCTTCAGCTTGGAAAAGAGGAGACTAAGGGAGGATATGATAGAGGTATATAAAAGCATGAGTGATGTTGACAAAGTGGATAAGGAAAAGTTATTTACTTATTCCCATAATACAAGAACTAGGGGTCATCAAATGAAATTAATAGACTGCAGGTTTAAAACAAATAAAAGGAAGTTCTTCTTCACGCAGCACACAGTCAACTTGTGGAACTCCTTACCTGAGGAGGTTGTGAAGGCTAGTACTATAACAGTGTTTAAAAGAGAACTGAATAAATTCATGGTGGTTAAGTCCATAAATGGCTATTAGCCAGGATGGGTAAAGAATGGGGTCCCTAGCCTCTGTTCGTCAGAGGATGGAGATGGATGGCAGGAGAGAGATCACTTGATCATTGCCTGTTAGGTTCACTCCCTCTGGGGCACCTGGCATTGGCCACTGTTGGTAGACAGATACTGGGCTAGATGGACCTTTGGTCTGACCCGGTACAGCCGTTCTTATGTTCTTATGAAGGGATCTGGGGTCATAGTGGACTATAAGCTAAATATGAGTCAACAGTGTAACACTGTTGCAAAAAAAGCAAACATTATTCTGGGACTCATTAGCATGAATGTTATAAGGAAGACACGAGAAGTAATTCTTCCACTCTACTCTGCACTGATTAGGCCTCAACTGAAGTACTGTGTCCATTTCTGGGTGCCATATTTCAGGAAAGATGTGGACAAATAGGAGAAAGTCCAAAGAAGAGCAACAAAAATGATTAAAGGTCTAGAAAACATGACCTATGAGGGAAGATTGAAAAAACTGGGTTTGATTTGTCTGGAGAAGAGAAGACTGAGAGGGGACATGATAACAGTTTTCAAGTACATAAAAGGATGTTGCAATGTGAATAGAGAAAAAACTGTGCATTTTAACCTGTGAGGATAGGACAAGAAGCAGTCAGCTTAAATAGCAGTTAGGTTGGACATTAGGAAAAACTTCCTAATTGTCAGGGTGGAATAAATTGCTTAGGGAGGTTGTGGAATCTCCATCACTGGAAATTTCTGAGAGCAGATTAGACAAACACCTCTCAGGGATGGTCTAGAGATAATACTTAGTCCAGCCATGAGGGGACTGGACTAGATGACCTCTCGAGATCCCTTCTAGTCCAATGAATCTATGATTTTATGTTTCCCACAGCTGGGCCTTATGGTCCTACAAAGCCCTCTGTAGTCAATGGAAAGATTACCACTGATTTCAGTTGAGTCAGATCAGACAGGAGCACTGATACTTGCTTTGTCAGCCAAGAAGAAGAGCACTGTGAACCTTCTGTCCCAAGTGCAGTCCTATCCCTGTTCCAGTCTTTTAATGCCCCAGAGATTAGAGGACAAGGAAAGAGGTCTGGGAATTTGAATGTTACATTTCAGGCATCTGAGACTTGAAAATATCACCCCTTTCTTCCCTAATTAAAAAACCCCAAAAAACAGGAAAAAAAACACTGTATTTTTTGCGGTGATGATTAATACATTGACCCCCACTTCCTCCCTTCCTCCCCCCAAATATTTTTAGATATGGGGCGAAATCCTGCCCCTATTAACTTCAGTGGAAACCCCCACACTGACTTCAGTGGGCCCATGTAATGTTTGGATTGTAGTAGCAGTATAAGATATGTTTTCAGTTTATGAAAGCATTGTAATATAGAAAATTATTCATAAGTCTTCCAGGAAAAGAGGTAGTTGTGGTGGCACGAGATATGGTGGTGCCTTAGTTTGCTAAAATCTATTGAGATTACTACTAACCATATTGTTATAAGTACAAAAAGTTACAGGTGTGACATCCTCTGGCCCTTGTAATGTAGTGAAATCACACCTGTAACTTTTTGTACTGTATGTCACACCACCAACTTATGAAAGTTTATCTGAGAGCAGACCTCACCCTTTCACACGCTTTCCACCTCTGCTTCTTTAGGCAGCTGATGTTACAATCCAGCTGCCAAGTTTTCAGGTGGATCCAATAATGGTATAGCATGGATGAAGGAACAGATGTTGGAATTTCTGTGAATAGATTTCTGCTGCTCACATTCACAAGTGAAACAAAGATTGAACTTGGCAGGAAGAATAGGATGGCAATAGCCTCTTACCTCTAGCTTGTGCAACAACTGACTCCTCTCTCCTTGCTTATTTTTCTTTCACTATATAGATCTCTGTCTCTATTTCTTTTTTCCTGGATCCCTACCCCTCAGTTTTATTACAGAATAACCTCCAAAATAACACTGTTGCACTTTAAGGCTATGCTTTTACAAGTAATTCCACTTGAGACACACTGCTGTGATTTGGCATTGCCACTGCCTTCCTGAGACAGAGCCCTGTAATTCACATTAATCTGTTATTATTTTTGTTATTGTTTATTTGTATTACTGGAGCTCCTAAGATCAAGACCTCATTGTGCTAGAACCTATACAGTCATTTATTGAAAAGTCCCTGCCCCAAGATCTTGTAATTTAGATTACAACAGACCACATCACAGGAATGAAACAAGCAAGATAGGGACGGGAAGAAAGCTGGGGAGGGGGAAGATGAGGTAAAAGTAAAAGCAGTCCCTAACACAATGAGATTCAGTCATGGCTTTTTTAGAATTTAAGATCCGATATACAGCTTGATTCATCCCTGCAATGGAGTTATACTGGTGTAAAACTGGAGTAACACAGTAGTGAATCACACCATAATCTGTTTTCCCCCATTTTTCTTAGTCACAAATTATATAAATATAAAATAAAATAAAATAAATAACTATCTGGAGATATACCTCTCCCATAGAGCTGGAAGGGACCTTGAAAGGTCATTGAGTCTAGTCCCCTGCCTTCATTAGCAGGGCCACTTTTTGCCCCAGATCCCTAAATAGCCCCCTCAAGGAGTGAACTCACAAGGGTGGATTTAGCAGGCCAATGATCAAACCATTGAACTAGCCCTCCCCCTAAATATATATAATATGTTTACTTTTGATCCATACATAGCAGCTCTGTCAAGAGACCTGCACATAGGAACCTTGAACTGTCCCATTTTCTTTTCAATTTAGTGATTTATTTCTGTGCCACTATGAGCTAATAGATCATGAACTAACCAACAGTCCTTTGATCACTGTAGATCTGCAGCTGGTGAAAGAAGCATGTGGGGTAGGTAAATTGACAGAAGCAGGTTGAAGCACTCTTTTGATGAAGAGATTGTATCCCTCTGTCTCTTTACACAGTGCTGAATATCAGCTCCATGACTCATTTTACAGAGTAGTTAAGGAAAGGGGATGTTTTTGTTGCATCCTAGTGGCAGGTGGCAGCCTGCTGTTGGATCTTCATAATTGATATTTTTTTGAATTTTAAAGCAGCAGGAAACATAACAGGCTATTTGCAAGTCAGCTGTGTAAACACATCTTCCATCCAGTAACCAATGAATTCTTGATGAGCAAGGAGCATATGAATGGTATTGGATGTTATGTACCTAGCATATTAGCTTATCATGCCATAAAGTTTCATTTAATCACACACACACACACACACACACACACACACACACACACACACACATCTTTAGTACTGAAAAGCACTGGAAAAAATTCATAATGGTGGTCAAACCCTGGACAGTTATTTATAATTAGAAAATAGTTTGACTGTTTACCATAATTTTGGAAATCTTACCGCTCTCTAATTTCTACTAGGTAAAAAGGCAGCAACCTGGTTCAGACCCGCAAGCTAAAACAATAAACTTCAGCCATTTTCTAACTCACAAAAGGAGGAAGTATTTATAGTTTGTGAAATTCATGCCGTCTGTCTTTGTTCAAGGGATGAAAACCATTACTTTCATATAAATTAACATGTCCCTATGTAAAAAACCCAACAAACTGTACACTGCTGTGTACTGACAGCCAGTAGCTCTTCTACAGTTTCTGGTCTTTCAGTTTTTCTTCTGATTTTTATTTGTTCATTTTCTGTTTATAAAATGTCCCCCATCTTTAAGATTCTCATGGTGGCATTTTCAGAAGAGCTCAATGTTGGCCAACTCTGTTGATCTTGTTTTGAACAGGAGGTCAGACTAGATGACCTCCTGAGGTATCTTCCAACCCTAATCTTCTATGATTCTATGAACTCTGGTCCTTTTGAAGTCAATGGTAAAACTCCCATTGATTTTAAAAGGTAATAATTGGACATATACCAATCTCCTAGAACTGGAAGGGACCTTGAAAGGTCATTGAGTCCAGCCCCCTACCTTCACTAGCAGGACCAATTTTTGCCCCAGATTCCTAAGTGGCCCCCTCAAGGATTGAGCTCACAACCCTGGGTTTAGCAGGCCAATGCTCAAACCACTGAGCTATCACTCCCCCCAAATTGGAGTAGACTTAGACCAGTGGTCACCAACCCATCGATCGTGATCGACTGGTCGACCTGTAGCCTCTGCCAGTCGATTGTTATCTATGGGCTGCTAAAAGTCTGGTGGCACAGCAGACCTCAGGGAGGCTGCCTGCCTGCCGTGGCCTCACGCTGCTCCTGGAAGTGTCTGGCTGCTGGCATGGCTCTGCAGCCCCTGGAGGGGAGGCAGCTCTGAGCGCTGCCCCTGCCCCCAGCACTGTCTGCGCAGGTCCCATTGGCTGGGGGGGTGGCACTTTCAGGTGCAGGCAGCACAAGGAGATCCACTGCCTCCCCCAGCCCCCAGGGGCCACAGAGACATGCCAGCAGCCAGATGCTTCTGGGAGAGGTGTGGGGCCACAGCAGGCAGGCAGCCTGCCTGAGACCCACTGTGCTGCCATCCGGGAGCCACCTGTGGTAAGTGCCTCCTGGCCGGCGCCTCCACCTCGCACCCCCTTCCGTACCCCAACCCCCTGTCCTAGCCTGGAGCCCCCTCCTGCACCAAACTCCCTCACCCTCTCCTGCACCCCACTACTCTGACCCATCTTGGACCCCCCTCCTGCACCAAACTCCCTCCCAGAGCTCACATCCCCACCCTCTCCTGCACTCCAACACTCTTTAGCAAAGCTTTTGATATGGTCTCCCACAGTATTCTTGCCAGAAGGTTAAAGAAGTATGGGCTGGATGAATGGACAAAAAGTGGATAAAAAGCTGGCTACATTGTTGGGCTCAACAGGTAGTGATCAACAGCTCCATGTCTAGTTGGCAGCTGGTTTCAAGTGGAGTGGCCCAAGGGTCGGTCCTGGGGCCGGTTTTGTTCAATATCTTCATTAATGATCTAGAGGATGGTGTGGACTGCACTCTCAGCAAGTTTGCAGATGACATTAAACTGGGAGGAGTGGTAGATACACTGGAGGGTAGGGATAGGATACAGAGGGACCTAGACAAATTAGAGGATTGGGCCAAAAGAAACCTGATGAGGTTCAACAAGGACAAGTGCAGAGTCCTGCACTTAGGACGGAAGAATCCCATTCACTGTTACAGACTAGGGACCGAATGGCTAGGAAGCAGTTCTACAGAAAAGAACCTAGGGGTTTACAGTGGACAAGAAGCTGGATAAGAGTCAACAGTGTGCCCTTGTTGCCAACAAGGCTAACAGCATTTTGGGCTGTATAAGTAGGGGCATTGCCATGAGATCGAAGGATGTGATCATTCCCCTCTATTTGACATTGGGTGAGGCCTCATCTGGAGTACTGTGTCCAGTTTTGGGCCCCACACTACACGAAGGATGTGGAAAAATTGGAAAGAGTCCAGCAGAGGGCAACAAAAATGATTAGGGGGCTGGAGCACATGACTTATGATGAGAGGCTGAGGGAACTGGTATTGTTTAGTCTGCAGAAGAGAAGAATGAGGGGGGATTTGATAGCTGCTTTCAACTATTTGAAAGGGGGTTCCAAAGAGGATGGATCTAGACTGTTCTCAGTGGTACCTGATGACAGAACAAGGAGTAATGGTCTCAAGTTGCAGTGGGGGAGGTTTAGGTTGGATATTAGGAAAAACTTTTTCACTAGGAGGGTGGTGAAGCACTGGAATGGGTTACCTAGGGAGGTGGTGGAATCTTCTTCTTTAGAGGTTTTTAAGGACAGGCTCGAGAAAGCCTTGGCTGGGATGATTTAGTTGGGAATTGGTCCTGCTTTGAGCAGGGGGTTGGACTAGATGACCTTCTGATATTCTATGATTCTATTATTCTTCTCCAGCCCGGAGCCCCTCCTGTACCCAAACTCCCTCCCAGACCCCACACCCCTCACCCCCTCCTGCACCCCAATCCCCTGCCCCAGACGGCGACCCTCCTGCTCCCAAACTCCTTCCCAGAGCCTCACCCCCCTTACACTGCAATCCCCTGTACCAGCCCAAAGCCTTGATTTTCTTGGTCTCTTGGAAAACACCAGAAAGCACCCATTCTAAAATTGAAAGTTTATTGGTCAAATACAAAAAGAGCAAGAAAGGAAACAAGCATGGATACTGAAACTGAAATCGAGTAATTATGTAAACTAAACTTAGTCAGACCCTATCAAACTCTTTCTCTTTTAGGTATTAAAATATCAGTCTCTTATTTTGATTAATAATCTTTCTTTGATGAAACAGGTTAATTTTATTCTCAGTCCTGATGTGTGAAGGGCATTCATATATCCTGTTTTTAACAAACAGACAGACACAAGGTGGAGGAGAGATAGCATAGAAAAGATGGGTGAAACATGACTTTGTTGATGTTTTTGGAACACTGGGCTTCTGATTAATTATGACTGGATGCTTTGGCTGCCAAGTCAACCAAGACATCTGATGCTTGGACCCTGGTTCACATTCTGGTCATGGATGTCATCTCATTGGATCCTATCTCCATAGACAAGGCAGGGTTGGATGAATAGAATATAGTTGATTTCATGATTCAGCGAAAAGCCGAGAGAATGAGATATTGCATAGAAGGAAAGAACCGATGGCACCAGAAAGCAACCCAACAAGGGAAGGGAAAACCGGTACAGGGATCTTATATCACCTTTGTGGTGTGGACAATTAGATATCCCTACTGATGGGCTAAGGACTGGATGTCATGATAATGTCATGACTTTCAGCACTTGCAGGTGAAAACAAAGTTCCTTAAACAAGAGAAAGGACAGGCGGCCTTCCTCTTAGGAAGAAAGTTCCTTAGACAGGTCTGTTCCTTTTGACTTGAGATGGAGGAAGCTGAGGTTAGTCAAGATGCGATGCAATGCTGTCAGGTTCAGGGATGAGCTGTGGGGAAGATGATTCTTTTTTTTTCTCCAAAGTCTCTTTTTAGGAACCCCCAAAAGGAGTAAAAATGGGTGGCATATTGTAGCCTTATTATTTTGCCCACCAATTAAATACATTTCTGTAAGGCCAAACTTAGCATAGGTAACTTTGCTTCCACATCTTCTTGCTTATTAAGTATGATCTCATTACAGTCCTTGAGAGTTGTATGAGTCGGCCATTTTTTTGTGTGGACTAATCTAGTTATGCTGTCTGGTTTTCTTGCACCTGTTCATAACATTAATTTATTGAGAGCAATTTCACCTGTTTTCCATGAACATAAGAACATAAGAACGGCCATACTGGGTCAGATCAAAGGTCCATCTAGTCCAGTATCCTGTCTTCCAACAGAGGCCAATGCCAGCTGCCCCACAGGGAATGAACAGAACAGGTAATCATCAAGTGATCCATTCCCTGTTGCTCATTCCCAGCTTCTGGCAAACAGAGGCTAGGGACACCATTCCAGCCCATCCTGGCTAATAGTGTCTCTCCATAAACTTATCTTGTTCTTTTTTAAACCCTGTTATAATCTTGTCCTTCACAACATCCTCTGGCAAAGATTTCCACGGGTTGATTGTGCATTGTGTGAAGAAATACTACATTTTGTTTGTTTTAAACCTGCTTCCTATGAATTTCATTTGGTGACCCCTAGTTCTTGTGTTATGAGAAGGAGTAAATATCACGTCCTTATTTACTTTCTCTACACCAGTCATGATTTTATAGACCTCAATCATATTCCTCCTTTGTCGTCTCTTTTCCAAGATGAACAGTCCCAGTCTTATTAATCTCTCCTCATATGGAAGCCATTCCATAGCCCTAATAATTTTTGTTGGCCTTTTCTGAACCCTTTCCAATTCCAATATACCTCTTGAGATGGGGTGACCACATCTGCACACAGTATTCAAGATGTGGGCGTACCATGGATTTAGAGGCAATATGATATTTCCTGTCTTATTATCTATCCCTTTCTTAATGATTCCCAACATTCTGTTACCTTTTTTGACTGCTGCTTCACACTGAGTGCATGTTTTCAGAGAACTATCCACAACGACACCAAGATCTTGTTCTTGAGTGGTAACAGTTAATTTAGACCCCATCATTTTATATGCATAGTTGGGATTATGTTTTCCAATGTGCATTACTTTGCATTTATCAACATTAAATTTAATTTGCCATTTTGTTGCCCAGTTACCCAGTTTTGAGAGATCCTTTTGTAGCTCTTCGCAGTCTGCCTGGGACTTAACTATCTTGAGTAGTTTTATATCATCTGCAAATTTTGCCACCTCACTGTTTACCCCTTTTTCCAGATAATTTATGAATATGTTGAATAGGATTGGTCCCAGTACAGACCCCTGCGGGATACCACTATTTACCTCTCTCCATTCTGAAAACTGACCATTTATACCTACCTTTTGTTTCCTATCTTTTAATCAGTTACAAATCCATGAAAGGACCTTCCCTCTTATCCCATGACAGCTTACTTTGCTTGAGAGCCTTTGGTGAGGGACCTTCTCAAAGGTGTCTGAAAATCTAAGTACATTATGTCCACTGGATTCCCCTTGTCCAAGTGCTTGTTGACCCCCTCAAAGAATTCTAATAGATTGGTGAGGCATGATTTCCCTTTACAAAAAGCATGTTGACTCTTCCCCAACAAATTATGTTAATCTATATGTCTGACAATATTGTTCTTTACTATAGTTTCTACCAATTTGTCCGATACTGAAGTTACGCTTACTGGCCTGTAATTGCTGGGATCACCTCTGGAATCCTTTTTAAAAATTGGCATCACATTAGCTATCTTCCAGTCATTTGATACAGGAGCTGATTTAAATGATAAGTTACAGACTACAGTTAGTAGTTCTGCAATTTCACTTTTGAGTTCCTTCAGAACTCTTGGGTGAATACCATCTGGTCCTGGTGACTTCTTATTGTTTATTTTATCAATTTGCTCCAACCTCCTCTAACGACACCTCAATCTGGGATGGTTCATCAGACTGGTCACCTAAAAAGAATGGCTCAGGTTTGGGAATTTCCCTCACACCCTCTGCCGTGAAGACTGATGCACAGAATTCATTTAGTTTCTCCTCAATGGCCTTATCATCCTTGAGTTCTCCTTTAGCATCTCGATCGTCCAGTGGCCCCACTGGATGTTGAGGAGGCTTCCTGCTTCTGATATACATGGTTAATTCACAAGCAGGCAAAATGTCACAGGCTATTGTGTGACATCTAATTAACTTTTGCACCATTTCACAGATGAATTTAGAGTTCACTTTGTAGGCCCAATCGTCACAACAGTGTCCATACAAATACAACAAGAAACAATATATTGATTAATGACATGTAAAATGAATTCCTTCAGTGCCATCTTAATGCATCATCCTCACATCATCCTCCACAGTTCAAGGCCAGAATAAATAGATGAACCATGAACCAATAGAATAAGCTATGTCATGAAGATAAAATTGAAGCTGGTTTTATTGGGCCAACCAATAAATGAGAGAGTGAATTCCATAGTTGAGGCAGGGCCATTCTCTGAAAATGACCTGCAACCTAGCAGCTAGAGTTTGAATCAAAGGACAGAGCATTAGAAGAAATTATTCCAGATGGTCTTATCTCCCACAATGGTAGACTGGGGGGAGTAGTTGCCTCTAAGGTAGCCAGCAACCACCATTCAGGACTTTTAAATCAAGATCAACAGTTCAAATTTAATTCAGAAGTGAAATAGGAACCTGTTTATGATTATTACGATAACATGTGCATCCAGATGCCTTCAGATTCAGAAACATCCCAAAATTGTAAACCTCATCAACAAATGCAAATCCCACAATATGGGGGTGGATGTCAATCCTTCATGCCTTTAAGATGCTTGCCCATACCTATTGGCATACATCTTGTCAGGATGAAGCCTCAGCCAAATCATTCTCTTCCAAGACTCTTTCAGTGCCAAACATGAAGAAAGCAAACAGACCACACTTTCCAGGCGCAGTGAAAAGGATAGATACATTTAAAAGTCATCAACATAGTGATAGTATTGCAACCCAACACACCTCATTATCTGTCTTACCAGGCTCATACATGCAGGAAGATTGATAAAGTGGGATAAAATGGGGAATAACAAATGACTGATGTTAGTCATATTGCTTAATGCGATACTGGAAGGCGTTCAGATACTACAGAGATGAGCATGGTATAAGAATCTGAATAGAATAGAATGGGATGAGGGTTCTTGGGCAGATAAGAAGTTGCCTAACAGCAATACCTGGGACCTTCCAAAGATGGAGCCATTGTAGCATTATATAATGCTACAGGGTTGGATGATTTAAGGAAAAAGTACTGGTCTGTGGTATCAAGCACTGCTTAGCAAGGGCTACAATATGCTGGAAAAAGGGAATTTGAGTTTATTTGAATTTTCTGTGTTTGAGCATAAGTTATATATATTGTTTGTGTGTGTGTTAGGAAGTTTGTCTTGAGACCATAGAAAGAATATATAATACAGTTGCAGACTTGAGAGCTGGTTCAAAGAATTCCATATCCAATTCTGCATTTTTCAGAAGCCATTAAAATGCTATGGATCATGCAGAGGTCTAAACTGAAAGGTGGCTTTGAGATCTAAAACATTACAAAGTTTCCAACAATTGGAGCACAAATGAGCTTGTTTATTTTTTACTTCCTTTACCTGATGCCAAAAACATTTGAAACACAACTTGTCAGTAAATGATTCCTCTGCACACCAGTTACACCACTGATGACCGGGGATGTGTCAGTGTCAAATATTTCAGTCTTGTCTTGAAGGGATAGATATTTTCTTTTTATAGTACATCCTCATTTACCAGTTGTTAGACTGTCCTCTGAGCCACTGATAAATGAAAGGCTTTCTGATTTCTAGAAAGCCGTATCAGAATATGATAGAGAGAAATCCTAACTTAATTCTTCCTCTGATTTCTGCCACTAAAAATCATTATTATTGAGTGATTTGGTAGCTCCCCGGTACTTCAGGCTTGCATAATAGTTACCATTCTGTTCTGTTGTTTTAACATTTAACATTTAACACTTTCACATTTCAAGTTGATTTTTTTTTCCAGAATTGGTCTCTGGTTTTATTTCCAGGATAGATGATTTTTTTTTCCTGTATGGTTTCAGCAAAATGTTTCAGCTGTATTGGCATGAGAAGGGCAGGAAAAGGAGAAAAAAAACACCTTTCTAATGATCAGAAAATGACGTGACCATTTAGAAACAGCTAAGGCAATAAGATGAGGGGTAGGGAGAAAGAGTGTAACAACTGAAATTTGTCCTGGAAAAAGCCCTCAGTGAGGAAAAGTGTCTTTAAGTGTTCTGGTGAAAACTGGTTTGGAATTGACTAAGTCTTTGAGCCTTTGAAAATAGCACTTCATGCACAATACAGTTCTGGGTTTACTGTTAGAACTTTTCCAAATATTCAGAGTGAAGATGGGCTGGGCTGTAAGTTCACACTCAATTATTTGGTTCCTGAATTACCACAAATTGGTTAGGATTCATTTCCAAACCTTTCTGGGAAACTGGTAGACCTGGTAGATGGGATACTTCTCATCCTCATCCTGTGTACTGAATGAGGCAGGGTTCCTGTGGAAAAGAAAGCCTGTGATCATATAATTAGGCAGGCATTGTAATACATATGCAAAAGAGAGCCATATTAAAGTTACATGGACTACTTTAATATTGGCATTTCCCAATTTGTGAGAGCTTTGTTTTTCAACTTTAATAATACTCTCTTAGCATACTGTTTGTTTATGGAAGATTATATGTGTATGTATATAGTGCCCTTTGTTCATTTCTATATTTAACACAATATAACATCAGACTCTTTTCACAGCAACCTGAGAGACAAGTGAAGCACCCTGTAGTACTAATGTTCTGTATATGCTAGTTAAACAGAGTCCATGAAAGTCGTTTATATGGCCACCATGTAGTACATTGTATTTAGCATGCTAATTGATGAAGTATAATGAAATAGACCAAAGGTGAAAACTTGCTGAGTTTAACAGAGGCTTGGAATTAAATTGCAATACTAATAGCTAGGTTGTGCCAATAGGCTCAGTCCTGCAATCAGTAATATGGCCAACCCAAACACATGGTAATAGAACCTTTCTGCTATACAACACTATCATGTGCTCTTACATGCCATATATTTTATAGATAAACTATTTTAGATCACCACTGTTTCTTGTATCCTTGGCTCTGCAAGGGCACGAGGTATTGGAACCTGAAACCTGTCATTGATCCAGGAATGAATACTGCCCAAGCTGAGCCTCAGGCCATTGTAATTTCCAGAGGAAAATGTCACAGTCTGGAGGAATGATGGGAAATTTCTCTTGCATGTTGATATATATGGGACAGCATATCCCTCGTCCCGCGCTGCTTCCCGCAGCCCCCATTGGCCTGGAGCGGCGAACCGCGATTGGCCGAACCTGTGGATGTGGCAGATAAACAAACTGGCCCGGCCCACTAGGGGGCTTACCCTGGCGGGCCACATGCCAAATGTTGCCGATCCCTGTTTTAGATGCTACTCAGCTGTTTGGAGTATTGGAAGTAGTTCTGGGAGAGATGGATTAGTGGGCAAAGCGCAGGCAAGTGGAGTACATGATAAAAACATTTTATCCCAAGTATCTTTGCAATGTACCACGAAATCCATAATTAATTATATTATGTATATTATATATTGAAGTTGTACAATCGAAGATTAATATATATCATGTTTTCCTTTACAAAATCAAATTAATTTGCAACATAAGTTGCACACAAATGTTTCCCAGACCTGGAACATTGCTGAACTTTTAAGTGTATCTAGTTTGTGGCTCAGTCATACTTTAATGTGATTACTAATACAGTCCAAATATGGCTGCTATATTTTGTGAAATGTATGTAGTTGTTTTTTCCTCTGGTACAAAAAATATTTCCAGGAGGTTACATCCTGATAGATTCTAGATGAACGTTACTTTGCTAGTTTATTTTTTCAGATCCAGTAAACTCTATTGTGCACCTTGACAGAAAAGCTAAAGTGGAAGCATTATGTATCCTGAGGAAATATAGTTTACAGAATAGTGCACAGTAAGCCAAATCTTGGTTTTCTTATTCATGTAAGTAGATACATTGACTTCAATGGGACTATGCACCTGAGAAAAGCAAGCAGGGTTTGTCCCAATGCATATTAAATGCTTTTGAATATGAGATTCCATATTCTACCTTCAAGTTATCATTATTTGCTCTTGGTTCTTTGTCTCATACTCCTTATTGAACTTTATTTTAAATCTAAAATTTTCTTTCATAATGTGACTGAAACTGCTGCTGAATAAAGTAAAACTTCATTGGTAGGGGATGACTTCTAGACAGTGTCGCGGAGTTGTTCATAAAACCACAAGAAGGCAGTCATAACTCACAAGTGCTGCAGAAATCAAAAAGATTGTCTGTGCTCATTTGTTTGTACAGCTTTGTTTATCTAGTAGTTTTTGTGTCCATTTATAGTAGACGCTGGTAGAAGGAAGAAATATAATCTTCATTAAAGGCCTAAATTAAACCATAACAATGTATGGTATATAATTTTAATACTACTGATCTCCTGTTCATTCTTCTGTTAATGAGGTTTAGATTTTGACAGCTGTCTCTCTAGGAGATTATTAACTATGATGGCCAGTCAAGAAACACTGAAGTCTCTGGAGTTTTTGTAGCACTAGATCTTGACTTTATTTTTTTATTAAATCACTCAGAAAAGTATAGATCAATTTTATTTTGCTGGCTCATGTCTTTTTGCTGTGTTATGGGTTGTAGCTTTACAGATTTCACTATAAACTAGAATAAACACAGTCTGTTAGGTAAATTAAGAATAATCTTTGAAATCATTTACAGGAATTACGTAGGATCAGTAAAATGTCATGGGGAGGATATTTTACTATCATTTTCTTTCCCACCTATCGATAAAAGTGAAACATAGATACCAGTGTTGCACTGAAGTTCACAGAGAAATTAGACTGATACTTTCTACACATAACAGCACTGTTCATAATTTGACATGATTTGGGATGTAGTTTTTCCTAAAATAGTATTGGTGGCTAATCTAGATGATTAAATTCCATATCTATTGTTAGGCTGTATGTTATCCATGGTAATTTAATTTTGGTTTGTGTTTATAGGGATGCAATTAAGTCTTCAAAACAGATCATTAGACATGTCAAAGCTTCATAACTTCTTCTGACAAGCAGTGATCCTTATAGCTTCACTCTACTGGGCTAGCTGGAAATCCAGGTTTACTTTTCTGCAGTTTAGGTAATTGTGACATAACTATGGGTTTTGTTCAGAAATCTGTGTATTTCATTTTGCTTTGAAGGATCATACAGTATAGAGAGTTCTCGTACTCAAAGCAATAGATGCACTCCAAATATGTATTCCAAAATATGGACTACCATTTTGGCTTTCTTCCCAGGGAACCTCAGCCTGTGGGTATCAATTTGTAGAGTTTCCTAGCAGTTCTTTTGGGTGTTCCTCTGCCCTCCCCCAGACAGATGCCAGAGGATCAGCCCCCAAAACCAGTGTATCCCTGGGATCTGAGCTTATCTTAGATGGCTCTGTACTCATGCAGACCATCGTATGCAAGCCTTGTGCCTCCATGCTGGCTCTTCCAAATGCTGCCCTGAGAATTACCCTCAAGAGGAACAAGCAAGTAGAAGCTAACACTGTCTATATCCCTGGGTTCAGTTAGGAGAGAAGCCCAGGTTGTTCACCAACTCCCTCCTTGCCATCTCCAAATGTGCAATGCTGGATCCTACCCCCTCCCTTTCTCTCCAGTCAAGTAGTTCCTGCAGAACTGGAGTCTGTAGGGCAGGCATATCACAGAGGCAAAACTCTCCTCGTCTGCAGTGACAAGCTCCCTTCCACATGTATGTGGAAGGGAACATGGGGCCCTAAGCAGGACTCCAGGATCTGGCCTTGTGGGTCTGGGTCTATTACATGACTTATTTAATTCAAAGTCAGCTCTTGTCATCATTTGTTTCATTCATGGCATTGTATCAACTGAAAAGATTAAGTGATTTTCACTTCCAAAGATTCATGAATCATCAACAACATGCAGCTCCTCATTGATTTTCAGCTTAGTAGTAAGTACAATATTGTTTTACTGTATTTTGCCCCACTTAACTTAAAACCTACTCGATTGCCTGCCCAAGAACATTTTATGAAAATGGGAGTTTGATATGGATTAGGAGTTAGCAAATCTGTTAGGCTATGTCTACACAGCAATAAAACACTCATGGCTGGTCCTTGTCAATTGACTTGGGCTTATGAGGCTGCAAAATTATGGTGTAGATGTTCAGGCTTGGACTGGAGCCCAAACTCTGGGATCTTGTGAGAGAGGAGGGTCCCAAAGCCCAGGCACTACTCTCAGCCTGAACATCCACTCTGCAATTTTTCAGCCTCATAGCTCAAGTAGGGCAAGCCTGAGTCAGCTGACACAGGCCAACCCAGGGTGTTTAATTGCTGTGAAGACATTCCCTTAGTGTCAAGAGAGAGTTTCTTGAACAGAGGTCTTGCAGAAGCTTCTTTAATCTGGCATCCTGTGATTCCCTACAGAAAAACACTGAGAACCTCAACAAAAGGCAGGTCCACTAGTTGCTTACTGGTCATTAGTGGCCGGGAAGGACATGTGTCCTTAGTGGAGAAACTAGACACTGTACATACAAGGACATGCCCTTACACTGGGTTGGAAAAGATAAAGAGCTCTTCTCGGCTTGTGTTGCACTAACAAGGTGCACCTGCAATGGTAGAAGATAGGGTAAACAACAAACAGTGGGACCTGGAGGGGCCTAGGGAGCCCTGCCCTTCCCCACAAATGGTTGAGAATGTGGGCAAACTATGCCTGTTCTAAACGGTTGTGTTTTTTTTTTAAAAAAAGCCTTAGAGAGGATAGAGTCCAGCTACTCTGCTCAAGATGGAATCGGAGTGGTGGTATAAGTGGGTGGCAGAGATACCACGAGATATGAATCAATCAAGACTCTAACTTCACTTCCCAACTGATGAAGGAATTATGCTTCCTTCTGAAGGTCAAGTCCCTGAAAACCTTGGTATACCAACCACAGATTGATGGTTTAGTAGAGCAGTTTAATAACACCCCGAAAGGAAAGTTAAAACGCTTTGTCAATGACAACCCTAAGCGGTGGGACTGGCTACTTCCACCAGTCCTTTTTGCCATTGGGGAGATCCCACAAACCTCTACAGGGCTCTTCTTTTTTGAGTTGCTGTATGTTTGCCAACCGCGAGGCATCTTGGACTTGCTATGAGAAGGGTGGGAAGAGCAAGATGTTAGTGCCTTATGTATGACTCAATATATCTGAATTAAGAGAGAAAATTAGAAACATAGGGATGTTCACCAGGGAGAATTTGAGGAAGGCAGCAACCCTAAGACAATCCATTGGGATGGGTAGTTCAAGGAAATATTCAGGGAACTGAAAACATGACTATGCCAGGCAACCGTGCTCTTCAACCCTGATTTTTCCTGGAAATTCATACTACATACAGATGCTTTGAACATCGGTCTCGGCACTGTTCTCTCACAGGACTTTGGAGGAGAAGAAAACCCAGTCCTATACCTAAGTAAGAAGCTATTCCTTAGATAAAAGTCATACTCAATTATTGAAAAGGAGGCATTAATGATCAAATGGGTGGTAGATGCCTTCAGATTTTACCTGTTGTGTAGCCACTTCTCCCTAATCACTGATCTGAATCCACCGTACACTGGATTCAGACCATGAGAGACAAGAACCCTCTTTTAATGAGATAGTATCTTGCATTACAACCCTATAGTTTCTGAGCAGAACACCAGACCACACTAACTCTGATTTCTTGTCACAAGAGATCGACGATGGAGTCAACCCGCACCCCCTTCCCTGTGAACGGCCATCCCATCATGAGGGGAGGGGTATGTGAAGGGACACACCCTCACACTGGGTAGGAGGAGGCTAATGAGCTATTCTGAGCCTGTGATGTGCTAATAAGGTGCATCTGCAAGGCTTCTTGAACCTGGAGGAGGAGGAGCCTAAAAGGGGAAACTTACCACAGGCCTGTATTAAACACAGATAGATAACTCCTTCCCTATGCAATTTGAATCCCAGTTTCTGCAAATTAGAGAAAGTTAAACAGATGTAGAGAATGCTATTCCCTGTTCAAATGGATTTATTTCCATATTCCTGAAGATGGATTGCCTGTCATTTTTGGTTAGGTAAAAAGGAATCCCCAAGACCCTATAAGAAATTCTCATTGATGTATTTATGCTGTATATAGAGATATACATGCAAACACCATAAACACAGTTAATTAGTAAGTGAGGGAGTGGTGGGAGAGTGTTATATCAGTTAGGAGAAAGTGCTGTTTCACAGCATATAAATGTTTAGGCTGCAGAGATTGCTGACAGGTTAATGAAAAATGTTGGGAATAAGATGCCTGTATGAGCTGCATTTGTAGTGTTGTAAACTCATGCCATCCCCTTAATGTTTGCCTTAGCAGCAGCTATTGGTCTGTCTACTCAGTAGCTCTGTTTCATGCAGGGGACAGGCTGTCATATGAAGGACTTGTTTCTACGCTTCTCTCTTCATTTATGGGGCTTTCATTTTTGATAGAAGAAGCTTTTGAAGAATAGGAGTTTCAATCAAAAGTGAATCAAAGATTGCAGAAAGGAACAGACTTTCAAAAATGATAATAGGGACATAGGGATTGTCATAATCGATCAGACAAGTGGTTCATTTAGCCCAGCCTCTTATCTCTAGCAGTGTCATGTATCAGATACTTCAAAGGAAGGTTCAAGAAACCTCATAATGGAAAATTATGGAATAAGATGCCAACGAGGGAAGTTATTTTTGTCATGGCTTGCCTCCATAGCTGGCAGTTTCCAGTTGCTTTGGAGGGATATTGTGAAAATACTTATTAAAAGTACTTCCCTGTTCCAGGCCATGGATAGAAACAAGGTTCTTGAACCTTTCAGTGCTTTGCATGCTTACAAATCCTCTGATCTGGCAAGGTGCTAAGAACTTTCTGTACACTGCTGGATTCCCTCTGTTTCCATTTACTATGGAGTGGAAGGCACAGAACACCTGTGCTTTGTATCTTGAAGGATCATCCCCAATGACATTACTGGCTGGGCAACTCAATAGTAGTGCAGTGTGCATGCACACCTGTCAGAACCAAAGCATCTAAATATCTTTGTCAGTTTCTTTATAAATACTTGTTTTTCATGTTTTCATCAAGAGCTTGAATTATGTACTTGTAATATTTCCAAGGCAAATGGCTTTGTCATCTTTCACTTTCTAATCACTTGCATTTGAATTTTTGGTTCACTTGTTTTAAAATTCAGAAGGAAATTTTCAAAGGCAATCTGGCCTTAAATGTACAGGTCAAGTACAATGGTCAGATCATGGTCACATTAAAATCAACGGTAAAACTCCCATTGTATTAAGAGGGACCTAGATTTGACTCTATAGAAATACAGATAATGCAAGAGAATCTAGCAGGTAAAATCTCCAAGCTAAAATTCAGGAATTCAGATACTTTGAAACATAAAGTTCTATCCAGATGGGTTTTCATTTAAAAAAATCACTTCTTGAATGTAAATGCTATTTGTATTAGTCATTTGCAAAGGGAGAGGAATCAGGGTTTAGAATTCTAGTTTCCATATTGTTCAAATAAAGCACTGAAAAATTACTCTTTCACCTCATAAAGTACAGTATAACATTCAGTACATGTTAGTTTGTATGCAGCCGACTCTGCTAAGTGATGGTTTTATGTGGCTCTGAACTTAGAATTGTTTTTTAATTGAACACATACTAGTTTACAGTAGGAAAATGCAAATGTTTGTAGATGTAAAACATTAAAAAGAAGGAAAGCCATCCATCTGGATATTTGTTGAGGTATTGTTCCAAGTACCAGATACAATTAAAAAACAAGAGTGCTTTTTTTGTTTCAGTAGAAGGGGCTGCCTGACTAGGAAATAAAACAATAAGTTGCTACTAATCTGTTATTGCCATCATTGCTATTTCTGTTACTTTTTTACGTGAAGAAGTAAGAAAATGAAAGTAGCATGTAAAATACTGCTTTAACATTTCCAGCGGCTAGATTTGTAAAGGGAATCAATACATTCTAGAGTGACATTGAGGATAACAGGGGTTGGACTAGATGACCTCCTGAGGTCCCTTCCAACCCTGATATTCTATGATTCTATAACACTAAAGCATTCCCACTCGTGTGTGTTCTTTATAGAGATCCTAAAGTTTTATTTCAACTATTTATGTCTTTTTAAGGGGTTGTGCATGACTTCTGGTTTTATATTTAACTATTCTTGTGTCTATAAACATTGTAGCTAGTAAAATTCTAAAATAATCACAGCTAAATAAGAGATTGTATGTATGAAGCAGGGGTTTTATAGTAGATAATTGTGAAGATGAAAAGGCAAATGCACATAAAATATTGAAATCAAATTATATGAATCAAGAGCCTTTTAAGACTGCTACTAAAATGAGCTTTGGATAAGTGGAGCACCGGTTGCTCATCTTTATATATATCATCTTCTTAGATATTCTAGCAAATAGCTGTGATGCTAAAAACATTTACTCTGCCATAATTCTTGTTAATTCAGTGTTTTTAGTATCTGTCCCTGTACTTCATAATGGGCTGATCCAAAGCCCGTAGAAATCAATGGACACATTTAAAGTGACTTCAGTGGGCTTTGGATCAGGTCCAGTATGCAGGTCCAAATTCAGAAGGTGTATGTACTGTGTCCCACCACCATCCTCTCTCTGTTTTATTCACATAAATGTGGAAATCAATGTTTATAATTCAAGTCCTAGCCAAGCAAAGCGCTTAAGCATGTGCTTAGCTTTAAACATGCAAGTTGTCCTGTTGATGTCTGAGACTATTCATGTGTTTTCAATGCTTTTGCTGTATCAAGGCCTTCGTATCTGCTTTAAGGGAAAAAATGGACAAAATGATTTTCTTTCCTGTGCTTTTATCCACAGACCCCACTATGCAGAGTAGGTGAAAAATAAGAGATGAGATTTGGGAATTTTAGGTAAACTTGCACCCCCGGGGGAGGAAGGACGGTAGTGGTTTTAATCCACCTTTGCATTTTATCAATCGTAAGCTACTTTGGGGGCTGTAGAGACCCCTGTCGTAACTTAGATGCCCTAAGAGCTTGTCAGAGTTACACCAGCCTCCCCTGTCAGCTGGAGCACTGCCTTGAATCTCCACAGTGCTGCCTGATATGCTCTGACACATTCCTCCTGTTCTCAGTTCTGCCCCTCAGCATGCCTCTACAATCAGTGCTGGGTGGGGGAATCCTCAGAAGGCAGCCTTATGGCTGGGTTCCTCTGTGCCTATGCTGGGGGAACTCTCTCCCAGTTGTTACCAGGGCTTTTAAGGGACCTTTATGCCATGCTAGGCCTTTTACCCAATGTAAAGGGGCCAAGGCAGGATGAGGACCTCAACCAATAACAACTAAACAATTGTTGGGATTGTTACTGATACTGGGCTTATATTGTAACATCAGTTTCCAAACAGAATTAGAAGAGAAGTTCAGCCTAAAAACTGATGGCATGATCTGGGCAATTTTTAATGACATATTTAATATTAATATATATATTTTTCTTTTTCTTTTGCAGAACAATGGCTCCCTTGTTTGGTGCCAGAATCATAAACAGTGTTCAAAGGTACGTGCTTCTTTAACTACCCAGGAGCTTTCACTCTTTTTTTTTGGAAATGAAACTTGTCTTTGACTTTAAGAAACTTGTCTTCTGAAGGAGCTGGTAAAGATTTCTTCTGAAAAACACTCGCTATGATAAAACATAGTCCTGTGATCTTTATAGGCAGATAAAGCACCCAGAGAGCCATATCCTCTGCTGGTGGAAATGGGAATAGGCCTATATCAGAGGTGGGCAAACTACGGCCTGCAGGCCACATCCGGCCGATGGGACCCCCCTGCCCGGCCTCTTAGCTCCTGTCCTGGAAGGCTATCCCCTGGCCCCTCCCCCGCTGTTCTCCCTCCCCCGCAGCCTCAGCTCAGCTCATTGCACCGCCAGCCACCGGTGCTCCAGGCCGCACAGTAAGAGGGCAGGGGAATTCGGGGTGGTGGTCAGGGGTTGGGGGTGTGGATAGGGGTTGGGGCAGTCAGAGGGCAGGGAACAGGTTGTTTGAATGGGGGCAGGGGTCCCAGGGGGGGCAGTCAGGAAGGAGATGGAGGGGTTGGATGGGGTGGCGGGGGGCAGTCAGAGGCGGAGGGTCTGGGGGAGGTCAGAGGACAGGGAGCAGGGGGTGGTGGATGGGGCAGGAGTCCCAGGGTGGCATCAGGGGACAGGGAATGGGGTGGATGGGATAGGAGTCCCGGGGGGGCTGTCAGGGGGCGAGAAGCGGGTGGGGGTTGGATAGGGGTTGGGGGCTGGGCCATGCCTGGCTGTTTGGGGAGGCACAGCCTCCCCTAACCAACTCTCCATAAAATTTTGAAAACTCGATGTGGCCCTCAGGGCAAAAAGCTTGCCCACCCCTGGCCTATAGCAATCTGGAATTATGCCTGTGTACACCGACTGAAAATCTGACCCATAATTTCTATCTGACGCAATGTTTTAGAGAAGTGAGTGAAGCAGCCAATCTTGTTAAAGCGTACGTCCAATAACTCTGAAATACTCCAACATTAGACATTTTGTTCAGTTGGATGCTTAATATACAGCATAGGATTGAATTTCTTTGACAAA
Organism: Mauremys reevesii; assembly: GCF_016161935.1. NCBI lineage: Eukaryota > Metazoa > Chordata > Testudines > Geoemydidae > Mauremys > Mauremys reevesii. The sequence goes on along the minus strand of NC_052623.1, from coordinate 134,174,780 downwards.
TTTCTTTCACAAATCCCAGTGACTCTACTGTTACCCTTTCTCAAGACGACTCTTTGACCCCAAAAGCTTAGGGGGTAAGTGAGCTGATAACCAACTGATTTTGCTGGACAAGAATTTTGCTAGGTTGCCTGGAGAGAAGGAACAATGCTTCAGCAGAGTTAGAGGGTTAAAGTGGAACTGCAGGGTCTAGTCACTGACTGCTCTTTTCATAAACACACAATGTTAGATGCATCCATTTCCTACCTTAGTAATTCACCTGAAAACTGTGAAGAATGGGCAATGAGGAACTGTGGAAAAAAGGCTACAGACCCTAAATCTCCATGATGATGTAGGCCTACAGTAATTTAGGCATTGAATCATGTAGTGATCTATACTATAAATGGGGTCAAAACCCAGTAGCATTATAATGGAATAGATCACTTACTAAAGAGGTGTATTGGTTAGTTGACATAGCTGAGTGTACTATGTTTTATGAAACCCAGACTTCCCATATGCAAAAAGGTTTGTGCATTACTGTTTAATGTAATCTGCTTAAATGCTGATGCTAATATTAGCTCTAGCATATGGTGATCCTTGGTATATATTGTATCAACATCTCCAGAGTAAGAATTTTAGATCATGTAGGGTCTAATCCAGCTCCCTTTGAAGACAATGACATTTTTCCAATTGATGACACTGGAGGATCAGTTCCTTATTGAGTATGCTATTGCATGAAAATCAAAATACAACATAGAAAGATTATTAGTCTTATCAATGATAAAAATGCTATATTAGTAAGTTATATTGGCTGCACATGAACAGTAGTATGTTGGGATCAGAAGAAAGAGTGAAAAATATTCCTACTAGCTCTTCTCAATTTCAATACTCAGCCATCCTGAATTCTCAAGGAAACAGGTTCTACTTGTTACACTGTTACAGAGAAACCTCACCACCCATAAAAGAGGTTCATTCAGAGTATGTGATACATCATAATTAAATCACCTCCTTAAGAATATGCAGGGACTTTCACATCCTTTCAATGATCTTGATGTCGCTTTCCCTTTTTATTACTGAGGCTGATACTGTACCTCTGCTAATCTCTGAAAGAAACTCACTGAATGGCTTTTGTCCGCATGAAAAAAGAAGGAAACAAACAAAAATGTGGCTCAACTGCTAAAACAGGGCAGAGGTTAAATGAACATCCATTTGAGTCAGTGCCAAGTGCATAGCAGCCATACAACATATATCTTATCTAGCATGAATTTGAGGGCAACCTTTAGATTGAATTACTGTCCTGAAAGGAATGAAAGACTGAATGTTCCAAGTTACGTTTTTTTTTTAACTGAAAACATGGCTATTATTCACATCTTGCGGAATACTTAGAGTGCACATAATAGCTTGTCTTATCATTCCCTAGTAGGGTAACATAAATATTTTGCATAACAACAATAGGTTTGGCATTTATAAGGAAAATAAATAAATACGTACAGACTGTATTCCTAGTAGTGCTGAGTCCATGGGAAATATGATTTCCCAGAAGGTTTTTGCAGCAGGATTTACCCCATCATATTTTGCAATTTATAATTAAATAGATGGGTTGCATAAAAGCTGAGATTTCAAAGCAGTGTGAGGGATTTTGCCAGACATCTTCTCTCCATATTCCCTCCACTTCTCTTGTCATCTCAGCCAAAGAGTGTAAAATGAAGACAATTTTTTAACATTTCAGAACAAATTTTTAAAAGTTCACCACCCAACTTTCACAGTGCACCTTTAGTTTTGTTCCCACAGTCCTTACGGGCACAGTTTTGTGGGGCAAATAACTATAGGCACAAGCAATGGCAATAGATGTTACCTTTTACCTTGTTAGCAAGTGCACTCAGATAGTTACACATTAAAATGACGTCATTTGCCACCACAACTATTTGCATCTCATATATGACAGAGAAGTTTGTCAAGAAATCATGTCAGTAGCACATGGCATCTCTCTGAGAGACTGTGTGGTTAATTCATTGATTTATTTTTACATTCCATTATTTAAATTAGTGAAGTTATTTTAATCAAATCTGTAGACAATTTTAGAGAAAAAGGAAATTGGGTAGTAAAAACAACAGATTTGAAAGGCGTTGGAATGATCAGGCACATCCCTTGTGTTTTGTACTTGTGCATTCCTTACCACCTAGATGTTTTACATCAAATATTTAACTTACGATTTCCTAACTATTTAAAATCCATTACACAGGATGAGAAAAGTAAGAGATAAAAGAGAACAATTAGGTCTTCCACTTTGTCTCCCCATGAGGATTGTTCCCCTATCTTATATTTTTCTAGAGTTTTCTTCATTGTAGGGACAGATCATTCTCTCTTGTGGTAAAACCTACATGTGGGAGCTTTGGGGAAGAAAATGCCTCTCCCCCAAATCATTCTGTCGGGGGGGGGGACTTAAGTTTTCACCTCATTGTAAAGGCCATGGATCCCTGTTTTAGCCTCTGGTTGGCCTAGGATTGGCCCCCATGCCTCTTCTGAATTCCGTCTAGTAGTAGCTTGGCACAGCTGAAGATTGAATCCATAAACCTTCTACATCATTTTGTGTATATGTAGTATCTAAATAAAACTTCAGCTTATTGCCATTCTAAGGAAATATTGTGTACACCTTTAATGCTGCTGTTTTTCTTTTTAAGGAAGCTCTTTATAAGTTCAACACAGTAATTAACAAAATACAATGGAAATTCATATTGTTGATCTCACTAACTCGTTACAGCGAGATATTATATCAATATCCTCCGATACCAATGTGTGGGATAGTCTTGGTGGCTTGAAAACAGGAAATGTAAATTGAATATACCTGAGAACCATTATTTTTTTTCAAAGAGATGCAAATGTAATGAACAAAATTGATTACAGTTCTCACAGGACCAACTATAGACCAGTTATCCCAGTCTCAAATGACCATTTATTTTTTGTTATTTTAATAGAACAGGTCACAAAAGCATGATTATGAATGGCAAGATATGTACCACTGGTTTCATCATAATTTTAAAGTACTGGCGTCCATAATATCATAAAGTGTTTCATATCATATCCATACAGCGTCACACTGGCCACCAAGGTGTCAGAGAGAAAGAAAGTCAGAGAGGAATCTTGGCAGTTTGTAACTACCAGAATGTCACTACCAGGACACAGGCAGTCTTATCTAGCAGTCAGAGTAGGAGTTTAGAGCCTTGCCAGGTCAGATACTAGGAGATCAGAGTCTGAGATATGCCAGAGGGCAGACCAAGAGTCAGGTGTCCTGAGGCAGGCAGAGGCAGGTTACCAGGAGATCAGAGTCAGGCAGTAGGAGCAGGTCGTGCAAGGGAAACACTACTGAACTGGGGTAACCCAGTTTCATGGACAACTTCCTGTTCTTGTGCTTGGTTTAAATAAAAGAGGGAAACCAATCAGGACCCCCAGTATTCTGCCAATCAGATCCCTGGACTGGAACCCTCTGTTAAAAATCAATGGTTATAACCTATTTGAAGGATTGGGCTGGCAAAAGGAGAGGGGTCTGGCACTCTTTGTAAAAAATGGCATTACCTGTTTCCGAGTCACTGAAAACTCGGAAGAAAATTATCTTGAGTGCTTATTGATCAATGTCCTAGCAGATAAAGCACAAGATGGGGGTATTAGTAGGTATCAGTTACAGATCACCAAATTACACTAGGGAACAGGATGACCTGTTCTTTATGCACCTACCTATAATGCATAGGGGAAAAAGCTGCATAATCATAGGGGATTTCAATCTGAGTGACATACATTGACAGTCTTATACCACCAGTATGAAAACGTCCTCAGAATTTCTTAATATTATAGATGACAAATTCCTAACTCAAAAAGTGTTGCATCCAACATGGAGGAATTCTATATTGGACCACCTTATCTTGACAAAGTTGACAGGAATTGGTCACAAAACTAAAAATTAATGGTATCTTAGGCACAAGTGATCATGACTTGATCACGATTATAATGTGCAAACAGAATGAAGTCCAAATCAATAATAATAAAAAAAAACCTACTTGGTGCTTCAGTCTAGTTGAAAAGGGTATAACATGACCCAATGTCTGGATGTTAACGCTAGATTAATTCAGTCTGGAAATAGGGCATACATTTTTAAAGTGAGAGTAATTAACCATTGCAGGGGTTCTCAGACTTTTGGACTGGGGACCCCTTTCACATAGCAAGCCTCTGAGTGCGACCTCCCCCCCTTATACATTAAAACCACTTTTTAATATATTTAACACCATTATAAATGCTGGAGGTAAAGTGGGGTTTGAGGTGGAGCCTGACAGCTCACGACCTCCCATGTAATAATCTCACAACCCCCTGAGGGGTCCCGACCCCAAGTTTGAGAACCCCTGAACCACTGGAACAATTTAACGAGGGTGGGGTGGATTCTCCATCACTGACAAATTTTAAATCAAAATTGGATGTTTTTCTAAAAGATCTGCTCTAGGAATTCTTTTGGGGAAGTTCTATGGCCTGTGTTACACAGGAGGTCAGACTAGATGATCGCAATGTTCTCTTCTTGCATTGGAATCTATGAACCTAAACTTGTGCTCTCCTAGACAAAGCTGTGAAAGTAATCAGAATAGTTTGGCTCCAGGTAAGTGATCCACTTTGATAACCGAAGTAAAAGTAACAATTTTCTAGTGAGAACTGGGATTTTTTTTCTGCAAAGAAAGGGCATACAATTGTAATTCCATCCTGGGATATTTTTGACATAAGCATGTCAGCATGAATGGTAAATACCCATATTTAGCCTACTATAAGCTGTCTCTTGAATAATCATTGGATGTATATGTCTACACTGCAGAAAACAAAACAAAAACATGGTATTGAGTTTGAGAGCCCAGGTCAACTGACTCGAACTTGTGGGGCTTGTGCTATGGGGCTAAAAATAGAAGTGTAGTCATTCCCCCTTGAGCTGAAGCCCAGGCTCTGAGACATATCCCCTCAGAGTGGGGGTTGAGAAAGGTGACTTGGGCCAGGCTTTCCCCTGACTGCAACCCACACTCCTCAGCTGGAGCCATCCCACTCTTAGAAAACAGATTTCTGCTGCCAACTAATATTGTCATTCCTATAACTCAAGTAGTATCAGTTTGATCAGGGTTAAAAGCCTGCTGATAACACATGATATGGGAGTTATTATAGCTGCACATAATATAAATTGTACATACACACAGAGAGGGGAAATTAAAATAACCTGATTTAGATTGCAAAATCAAGCATTCGAAAGTTAGGAAATGCCATAGGATCCCTGCCTTATTCATTCTTCTTCTTTAATATGGCTTCAAAGCAGCAATATTAGATGTCCAAGTCTAGGCTGGGGGATCCAGTTGATTGCTTCAGGTGACATGGAGTGGATGGCAGAGATACCACTGGGCTATGATTATTTAGGACATTGATTGATGAGGAGTATAAAAATATTGCTAGAGCATGCAGGAGTGTAATCAGGAAGGCCAAGACACAATTGGAGGAGAGGCTGGGGGAACTGGGCTTATTTAGTCTGCGGAAGAGAAGAGTGAGGGGGGATTTGATAGCAGACTTCAACTACTTGAAGTGGGGTTCCAAAGAGGATGGAGCTGTTCTCAGTGGCAGCAGATGACAGAACAAGAAGAAATGGTCTCAAGCTGAATTTTTAGTGAGGTTTGGTTTTAGCCACCAATATAAGAAATATTCTTCCATGATTTTATGATCCTTAGCTGGAATTTGCTCTGAGGTTGGTAAATCCCATGCCAGTCTGGTCAAAGCATCATCATCTGCATAGACAAATTTCCATAATGATTTTCAGGAAGGCTGCTGGTGAAAATATTAAACAGGATCATGCTAATACTGATCCCTATGGTAGGTCATCATTAATAGCATATGGCCTGCTGACTGGGTCACCAAGGGAATCATGAAACCTGTGATTGGTCAGAATGTATCGGTAGAATGTTATTGTTGCATTGCATGGGATAATTTTTCTGGCTTTTAGGAGGAGGCCATTGCTCCATATGGCAGATAAGTATAAGAAAGCTGCCCCTGGCTTGAGTTTTCCTTGGAATCCGACTTCAGTGTCTGTTCTTAAGGCTAATGCTTGGTCAGTACAGCTGTAGCCTGGTCGGAAATCCGCTTGTTCATTTGGTAACATAGTGACAAGCAGCCTAATTCTTGTTAGTAATATTTTCTCCATGAGCTTGTATAATGTGCAGAGGAGGCCAGTACAATGAGGGATTGACAATGTCAATGACCATAGCCTTATGCCAGATCCTCAGGACAAGCCCTAAGGAATGGATATCGGAGAACAGTGCTGTGAGCCATTCCTGTCCCTTGGCTCTGAGGTTTTTCAGAATTCCACGAAGACACCTTCAGGTACTACAGCTTTCCTGCCTTTGGTGAGAGGAGGCCTTATTTACCTCCTCAACAATGCAGGGCACTGATAGAGGGGAGGAGGCAGGCAGTGAGGTCTCTGTGCACTTTGCACTTAATAGACTTGTCCCCTGGTGGTTTTGAATTCGTAAGGAGCATTCAGGGTTTTGATGTTTCACTGGGTTTGCAGCCCCAAGCTGAGGCAGCAATAGCCAAGCTTTGTGGCTGGCGTGAGTAAAGTCCAGAGCTCCAAAGAGCTCGATGCATCTTTGATGGTACACTGAATTCAGTGACTCTAATAGGGGTGTTGCAGTGTTCGAGTTACCAGACATTTGGTATTGCTTTAATAGCCTTTCTGTTTCTGGTTTCCAACGTGGGGATTATCCTTTTCAATACCCATGAGACATATTTTTCTTGCAGGTCTTCAGACAAACTGGGTAAAATGATCAAAATTTTTGGGCTTTGTTAGGATTGCGTGTATGGTGGCCTTACCGGTCACAGTGAATCCTAGCTAGGATTGCTGGGAGTTCAGGGCCAATGGAGATGATCACCAGTCAATGCTGTTTGAGTGGGAAGTTGCTAAGAATAGTTCTGGAGGCATTCTGAGGGATTCCAAACTAGTCTTTGGTGAGGAAACAGAGACCAATCTCTGTTCTAACAGGCAGAATGAAAAGTGCCTCTGTCCTTTGCATCGAAAAGAAGGTGCATGTCTTTGTCTGATGTCCAATCTGCAGTATCATTACTATTATAGCCCGTGTTGTGTGGTGGCTATCGAAATGATCACTCATGTAGCTGGGTGATAGGCTGTTGGTAATGGGGGAGAAAGCCAGTCTGTATTTGATGGTTTATACACCTTAACCACTATTATCTTGCCAATTCTTATTGAGATGGTGATGATTCTGAGGTTGCTCCTGGCATCTCCCATGGCATAATCCTTGATGACTTGCTTGATGTATGTGGCAAGGCTGCGTTTCAGGTGATGGAGGGAGACAACAAAATTGTAGCCGGCAATATGGCAGTGTGATTCTTGGGCATCATCTTTGATATGGGCTTCTTGCAGGGTGATATCAATCATATCTTGAATGACGCAAGCTAGGTCATAGTTTTTAGATCAGGACATAGCTTTGATGTTCAGTTGGCAAATTCATAGAATGGGGGCCTATGGTTTTTTTGAAGTGGCTCTGAGAAGAATCCTCTTTGCACATTAACTGTTTCCATTGCTGTTCAATCCAGGACTTCACTGGGTGATATTTGGATGTTGATTTGATGGCATTAGCTGTGCCTTAACATGTAACAGGTCAGATCATGAGAAGCCAGTCATCACCTGTCACCCTCATTCAGTGCCCAGATTGGAGTACATACAGGCAGAATTAAGACTGCACTGTAATAATACTGACACTTCTGACTTTTGAATGCTTAACTTTGCAATCTAAATAAATGTTCTATTAACTTCCTTATTTTGTGTGTAATAAATACATTTATACTGGGCATAGACATTACTGGGGCAGGGACTGTCACTTGATACATATTTATGCAGCGGGGTCCTGACATAGATGGCCTCTAGTCACTATCACATGAATGTTAAATATGCATTTTAGGACAGGAAATAAAGAATAATATAATATTCAAATGAAATTGCAGGGGAGATTTAGATTGGCAAGATGCAATTATGCAAGATGGATATGGCCAAGGCTAGACATATAAATTCTGAATTACAATTAGTTATGTAGCTGCACTGTAGCTTAAAATAAACAATACTGTAACTTTGATTATACAAGTTTCAACTCATGCCCAACACTAAGGTTTCTTCTTCTTTGATATGTGGTTATAACCCTCATTAGTATTCTAAGAATTATAATCTACATTGTCTCTAAATACCAAATATTTCATTTTTTATCTATTCTTATGAAGGCAGTGGCAAAAAAAAATATCTTTTTTTCATTAATTGCAATGTACAAATGACTAGACAGACAGAATACCTAACATTGTCAGGTCAGACATTTGTACTATTTCGTATTGGAGGTTGTTGATTTATTTGTTATCATTTTTACAGTTTAAAAAGAAGTAGCCTTTGTAATCCATAATCAATAATTGAAAATCATTTGAAAGGTTCAGATATATTCAATAATTAAAAAGGCCTCAGATAACCAAGCTTGACTTAGTTTATTAAGCAACTGTTAGTCAGCACATAACAGAAAATCTATGTTACTAAATCAAATCCGTTAGAACCTATCCCTGCAGCAGTGGTAAGTCTGATCTCAGTGATCTCAGCCTTTCCATTTCTGCCTCCCTGCATTCCGCCTGTCACGATTATAGATTCCTGGCGGTAGGGGGATGGAGGGCATCTACAGTTTTAGCTCCTAGCAGTGCTTCTCTTCTCCCCCATTTTAGTACATTTTTAGACTTTCTGCCATATTTCATATATTTATTAACTGCATATTTAACGTCTGCTGTTTACTCAGTTTTTTGGTTGGTGGTGGTACCTGATGTTTGTATATTTCTGTCCACTGTGATTTAGACATTGCTGGCTAACGAAAACAACAGGACACTGTATTAAAGGTCATTATATCTTTCTTAAGTTTAGCAGTCTTATATTTTCCCCCTCTTGGCATGACCCTCAAAGCATCATGGGGAAGACTGGCTTAAAGGCAACCCTCTAGTTATCAATGTTCTGTGAGTTGCTTTTCATATTTCTAAAATTAGACTTCAGGGACAAAAGTCCCGTGCGCAGAATCTGTTACTTGAAGTGTTGATCTCAGTTGTGGATTCTGTCGTCCTTTTGTCAGCAGAATTCCCACTGTCAGTGGAAATTTTACATACAGAGTCCTCAGTAGAAGTCTGCAGCGCAGAGAGAAGGATGTTGCCCAGTTACAGTAATGAGTGTATGCATGTTTTTCTTAAGCTATTCTTCTCCATCTTCACTTGTAATTCCCCAGTGTTTTTGACAGTGGAAAATAATATGCTTGATTTATTCTTTGAATAGCTGCTCTCATCTGGCAATTTCATTATACAGATCCTCAAGAGGAAATACAGGTTGCTTAACGGGTGTGGGAGGAAAAGAAAAAATATTCTCCTCCATTTCATGACTGAAATCTTCTACGATACATGTTAACCCATTGCCTAGAAGCAAGTCATAATTTTTCCTGCAAATGCCATCTCTGATCTATTGCACACAAATTAAATACCCAATTCTGCCACATTTATTTATGTTGATTAGTACCTTACTCCATGTGTAGGCCCACTGAACACAAAGGGCCAGATTCTGATACCTTACTTTTGTTGCCTAGTACCCTCCTGAACAAATAGTCCTACTGAAGTAAATTGAACTATTTGTGTCATTCAGTGCGAGCCAGGTTATCAGAATCTGACCAAATGAGGCTAGTTGTGGAGGAAGAACTACTCAACATGAATAAGGGTGACAGTATCAGGCCTGAAGTGGTTTATTTGCACACAGGACAAGATTCTGCTTTAATTTTGCTTGGAATACCTGCACTGATTTCCCATCTGCTATCGCATCTAATTTAAACTTAGAAGCTCTACATAACTCTGCCTTTCCTTCCTTATTCTCCTTTCAGACTCCTCACATTGTTCCCTGTCTCCTTTGCTCTGCCAGTGCTCCCTGTTCATTTGTCTTGCTCACCCAATCACATCCCTGCCTTCTACGTATGTATGCCCCTTATGCATAGTATGGCCTCCCTCTGCTCATCCACATTAACCCCTATATAAACCCTCTTAACTGCCCACTTCTACTGTGCTGCTTACAACAAATCAAATTGAATTGTATATACATTGTATATAATTTGCCTATTTCAGAATAGCAGCCATAATTGTCTGTATCCGCAAAAAGAACAGGAGTACTTGTGGCACCTTAGAGACTAACAAATTTATTTCAGCATAAGCTTCCGTGGGCTACAGCCCACTTCATCAGATGCATAGAATGGAACATATAGTAAGAAGATATATATAAATACAGAGAACATGAAAAAGTGGAAGTAGCCATACCAACTGTAAGAGGCTAATTAATTAAGATGAGCTATAATCAGCAGGAGGAAAAAAAATTTTTTTGTAGTGATAATCAAGATGGCCCATTTTAGAGCGTTGACAAGAAGGTGTGAGGATACTTAATATGGGGAAATAGATTCAATATGTGTAATGACCCCGCCACTCCCAGGCCTGGTCTACACTAAGACTTTAAACCGGTTTTAGGAGCGTAAAACCAATTTAACGCCACACCCGTCCACACTGAGAGGCCCTTTATATCGATATAAAGGGCTCTTTAAATCGATTTCTATACTCCTCCCTAACGAGAGGAGTAGCGCTAGTATCGGAATTACCATATCGGATTAGGGTTAGTGTGGCCGCAGATCGACGGTATTGGCCTCCGGGTGGTATCCCACAGTGCACCACTGACCGCTCTGGACAGCAATCTGAACTCGGATGCAGTGGCCAGGTAGACAGGAAAAGCCCCGCGAACTTTTGAATATTTCCTGTTTGCCCAGCGTGGAGCTCTGATCAGCAGGTGTGGCGATGCAGTTAAAAATCAAAATAAAGAAAAAGCTCCAGCATGGACCATGCAGATGTGATTGCTGTAAGGGCAGGCAAATCTGTTCTATCAGTGCTCCGTTACAGAAGACGAAATTCAAAATCATTTTTAAAAAGTCTCCAGACAGACGCCATAGCAGGAACTCAGTGCACTGCTGCGTGACAAGCGTAACGGAAAGCCAAAGAATCAAATGGACGCTCATGGACTGGAGGACTCAAGCTATCCCACAGTTCCTGCAGTCTCCAAAAAGCATTTGTATTCTTGGCTGAGCTCCAAATGCTTCTAGGGTCAAACACAGTGTCCACGGTGGGTCAGGGCATAGCTCGGCAATTTACGCACCCCCCCACCCAGCCCCAGAAGTGAAAGGGAAAACAAGTCTCTCTTGAGTCTTTTACATGTCACCCTATCTTTACTGAATGCTGCAGATAGACGCGATGCTGCAGCACTCAACACCAACATCCTTGCTCCTCCTCCCCCGCCATGGGTGGCTGATGGTACAATATGGCTGATATCCATCGTCATCATCAGCCTATTGGCACATGGGGCAGTGCAAAAGGACTGGTAACCATGCCGACTAGCATCAGTGAGGTCGATCAAGGGCGCCTGCTCCTAATTTTTCCTGGTAGATGGTGCAGTAACCGTCTTCATCATAGCAACAGGGGGCTGAGCTCCATCAGCCCCCACCCTTCATGTGTAAAGAAAAGATTCAATTGCCCCCGACTAGCAGCGGGATGCTGGGCTCCTCTCTTCCTCACTGCTTAATGTCCTGTCTGGACTATCATAGCAACTGGAGGCTGCCTTCCACTCATTTCTCACTAACAAGTCACTGTGTCTTATTCCTGCATTCTTTATTACTTCATCACACAAGTGGGGGGACAATGCTACGGTAGCCCAGGAAGGCTGGGGGAAGAACGGAATCAACAGGTGGGGTTGTTGCAGGAGCACCCCTGTGAATAGCATACAGCTCATAATTTCTGCTGGATCTGACACAGAGCAGCTGTGCTCTCTGGTTCTCTGATACAGTGGTTCTCTAGTACACTTGCCCATATTCTAGGCAGGACTGATTCTATTTTTAGATACCAAAAAGAAGGGATTGACTCAGGGAGTCATTCCCAATTGTGGCTTTTGCGCCCCTGGCTGATCTCAGCCAGGGGCACTTATGACAGCAGCAAATGGTGCAGTGCAAAAGGACTGGTAACCATGATCATCTTATTACCAGTTTAGGGTATGGTAGATGGTACAGTATGGCTAGTAACCATCTCTGCTGTCATGCAAAAGCAAAAGCATGCTGCTGTGTAGCGCTGCTGAATCGCCTCTGTCAGCGGCATCTAGTTCACATACGGTGACAGTCACAAAAGGCAAAACAGGCTCCATGATTGCCATGCTATGGCATCTGCCAGGGCAATCCAGGGAAAAAAGGCGTGAAATGCTTGTCTGCCGTTGCTTTCCCAGAGGAAGGAGTGACTGATGACATTTACCCAGAACCACCCGCGACAATGATTTTTGCCCCATCAGGCATTGGGATCTCAACCCAGAAATTCCAAGGGGCGGGGGAGGCTGCGGGAACTATGGGATAGCTACGGAATAGCTACCCACAGTGCAACGCTCCAGAAATCGACACTAGCCTCGGACCGTGGACGCACACCACCGATTTAATGTGTTTAGTGTGGCCGCGCGCACTCGATTTTATACAATCTGTTTTGCTAAACCAGTTTATGTAAATCCGGAATAATCCCGTAGTGTAGACGTACCCTCAGTCACTATTCAAATTTGCCTATTGTCACTGTTCCCTTTCCCCTAACCTCTGTCTACATGTCTGGTCTTAGATTGTGAGGTCCTGAAAGCAGAGATCAACTTTCTCATGTGTTTGGAAAGTGCTGAACATTTATTGGTGGTTGTTTCCATACATTAAAACAAACAAACAAACAAACCCGAATAATAATTGATACCAGTGCAAATCAAGAGTGACTCACTGAAATGGCGAAGTGTGGCAGATTTATACTGGTTTAATGGAAAGCAGAATTTGCCCCTGATGAGCATGTTATACAACCGGGGAAGACCATTGTAAAAGGATCCTTTAAGTACAGGTCATTTTTGTTACAGATCCTTCTACAAGTTTCAAAATTCTTGAGCAGTTGAAGTTCAAAAGACCAGCAGGCTTAATTTAGCACTGTGTGTGCAGTGGCATTTACAAGGAGTGGAAATAAATGGGAATCATCATAATGCACCGTGAATCTCAATCTGACTTTCTTGTTCACTGCAGCCAAGGCTCTGACAGTAGCCCTTGATTGACTGATCCAACTGTGAAGGTGAAAGGCCGTTTTCAGTTTTCAGAATAGAGAGGATGTGTGAAAGACAAGATAAATAAGTTTACAAATGCAGCAGCCAAATAAACATTCTGCCTCAAAAGAGAAGGCTGATTTCTCTTTAGAATAACACACACTCCTGAATTTTCTCTATGAGCACTTGTTCCAGACTTCCAACAGAGTCCTTGCCAAAGATAATGCAGGTGGAAAGATGAGTTAATGGTTTAAACAGTTAGAGATTTGATGCAGTCTTCCATCTGTCAAAGCCCACTGACATAAAATCTCACTGTTTTAATTTGTGCCTCCAGCATCCAATTCAGACTGAAATGATGTCAGTGATTTGCCCTGCCCACAGTACTGTCATTCTTATGGTAAGCATTCTGTGCACTCATGCTGGGAGACTTTTATCAGACATATTAGTGTGCATTTGAAGGATCATTAGCCAGCAGTAGCGGGAACATTCCAGGTTTCTTAGCCTAGAAACTCATAGCTCTGCTGGAAAGTATGCTGAGCCACTGTTATGTGCACTATAAACTTACAACACAGAAGGGTTGCTTTGTAAGATTTAAGAGAAATGGTGTGTATTCATGGAGTAAATCTATCATGATTTAAGTACCACCCATAAGAATGTGCATTTGATATTAGGCTTTTAAAAGGTGTGTGTGGGGAAGGAGGGGAATTAGGAGGAAAGTGTGAAATTTTCTATTTTTGCTTTCCTAAACAAGGAGTTTTCTTTCGTCTGGTGAAAGATTAGGAAAAGCCTTTCAGTAGAATCAGAGTTGTTGGCATTTGCACAGACTGTGATATGAAAAATATATGAAGTAATCCTGACCATATGAAAAAATCTGGAGGTAGATGCATTATGTAGTGGCAGATGTAATGGGTTTATCCACAATAATGTAGATAGGACAGTATTGTCACTAGCGGCTGAATTATTCCACTGCATGGCTTCAAGTAGAATGAGGAACTTTTCTTAGGAAACATTTGAATCTTGCCTTATATATCCAACTTTATCTGCATGTCCCTGATCACTGGAAAAAAAAAATGTGTGCACTAAAGTAAAAAAAAGAAAGCTGCCCCCCACTCCCTCCCAAAAAAGATACTTATTAAGGCTGGCATTCTGAAACACTAAATGCTTCTTTAAACTTAGCTTTGTCTGCTTCAGTGAACATTGTGTTCAGAATCCGGGATATTCACACTGCAGACTCTGAGCAAGCCCTTTCTTTAGAGCTATTTGGGCACAAAAATAATCCCTTCCTAGAACCTTTTGAAAAAACAACTGAACTATGCAGACTAATCAGCTGTAAATCTTTGCCATCTAGAAAGCAGTTGATTAAGTAGCATCTAACAGTAGCCCAATCATCAGTGAAGCAGAGTTGATCAGATGCTTTCAAGACAGACAGTGCCTCTGAGACCTAAGGCAAATTAGCAATAAGACTGCTTCAAAGTAAGTAACAAATTTAGCACTTTAAATCTTTAGACAATCTTCCCAGGTCTCTGATTATCCAGGTCTCTCTAACTTAGTATGTAGTGCTCATTTTTCAATAAATTTTCGCTCCATAATTGGAAAAAATGCAAAAAGTGCAGCTGTCCTTTGGACTTCATTTTTCCAGGAATATTTTTAGTTCAGCAAACTCAGTTAACACTGATGTGAATATTAATAGCTCCACTGAAGTCAGTAAAATTATCATACAGTTACATCTTTGCAATTCAGGTCAGAGTCTTGCATTTATCTTATTAAATGTAGGGGCATGTTTTAAACTAATTAATCACTAGATCCAAAACAGCATAGAGTATTCTGGTTGAAGTGCCTGATCTTGCTTTCCTCTTTTAGAAAAGAACTGCAGGATTAGGTTGCACATATCCACCTTTAAGTGACGAAGTTGAAATATGGTTGAATTGACCTTGTTCATAATATTTTAGCACAGCATGTTCAAGCCATTGTATAGGGACAGAACCTGAAATACATACCTGCCTGTATCTCAGCTTTGGCTTTCATGGATGTTTTGCTTGAATAAAAGCCCATTGACTTTAAGGTAGGATTGAATTTTTTAACAAGCTTCAGGTGGTTCACCACAGAAGTGCTCTTGTACCTCGGTAATAGGTGAGGTATAAAAACCTGGAGAGATTAAATATTATTATTGTGCATAGAGTAAGCACAGTGTCTTTAGGAGTTCTCAGGCACACAGAGGACTGGGGCCACAGCTTATGAGAGTGAAGTTGCACTCCCCACTCCAGCTAACCAGCACAGCTGGCTGATGTAGTGGTTAGGGGACAGTTGCCCAATATCCTCTCTCTCCTTTTTCAAGTGCCTAGTTCAACTAACTCTGCTCTGTCCTTGTACTCAACTGAGTGTGGAAACTGTGATTCTGCTCAATTCTGGGGGCAAAGAACAGGGGCACTCCTTGTTCTTCCCCCTACGCACAGATGTGAAGCAAAGTCCATCCCTAAGTAAAAAATGCAGGATTTTGTTTCTAATGACTATTACCACATTAATTTAGTAAGGCATTAAAGAGTTAACTGCATTTGCGCATACATAAGTAATGAAGTAAATCTGTGAGCACCACCAAAAAAAGAGATGATTCTGAGAGATGCACCATCAAAGGCCCATACACAACCGATTCTAAGCAGATCTGCTGATTGGGCTTCATGGAAGAGTTCTGCTTAAAATCAACAGCATGATATAGACCAAAGTTGTTCGATCTTAAAGCTGATCTTCCCTAGCAGTTCTTCCTTACTAAGATTCTCACCCTATGCATTACAAACAGGCATTTTTTGTTCTTAATCTAATCATAAGATTTACCTATCGCAGCAGCCTGAAGAGCTTAAACCAACAGAGGCAGGAAAAATGTAGCCACTGCATAATCTCCCTGCAGTGTATAAGTAACCAAAAATGTATCATAAAGACTTAGGTATGGAGCTAAAGCAATAAGAGGAGAACATTTTGGGTCAGTTTTTCCACTGTCTTCTGCATTGCATAGCCATTAAAACTTGTGCAAAATGGATGTGAAATGGTATCCCTAAATTTCGAATGAGAGTTCTGATTTGCTATTGCACTACATCCACTTTGCACAGGATAAATTATCACACAAGGTGCAGCTCAGTGGAGAATCTGGCCCATTGACACTTATTGGATTGTTATGTATGTATTTATTTAATGTTTAGGCTAAATACATTGCTTTTTGGACATTCTCAACATATGGAATCTTCAGTTCTAGGAGGTACTGGCAAGATTTACCTTTCTGGAATTAAAGAAAACACATGACAACTACTTGATATCTATACACCAATACTGCTACACCACTGGTGCCTCTGATCATACATGAGATTAGCCACTTAAGTACTGTATTACTTAATCATATGCTTAGGGCTGAACATATTGCCACACCTGGGGCTGGAAAGAAAAGAGACGACTAAGGGGGGATATGATAGAGGTGTATGAAATCATGACTGGTGGAGAAAGTAAATAAGGAAGGGTTATTTACTCCTTCTCATAACACAAGAACTAGGGGTCACCAAATGAAATTAATAGGCAGCAGGTTTAAAACAAACAAAAGGAAGTATTTTTTTCACACAGTCAGCCTATGGAACTCCTTGCCAGAGGATGTTGTGAAGGCCAAGACTATAACAGGGTTCAAAAAAGAACTAGATAAATTCATGGAGGGTAGGTCCATCAGTAGCTATGAGCCAGGATAGACAGGGATGGTGTCCCTATCCTCTGTTTGCCAGAAGCTGGGAATAGGTGAAAGGGGATGGATCACTTGATGATTACCTGTTCTCTTCATTCCCTCTGGGGCACCTGGCATTGGCCACTGTTGGAAGACAGGGTACTGGGCTAGATGGACTTTGGTCTGACCTAGTATGGCCATTCTTATGTTCTTAAGAAATTTCCCAGGCAGAGCATATTGCCAGGAGTCTGGTGGGGTTAAGCAGGGATCATTTGTGATGATCAGATGAAACATATCATAGTATACAGACAACTTCCTACAACTGCAAGGTGTGGATAGTAGTGGACATAGGTACTTCCCATCTTCTGCTCTGCTGGTTGTTTCTGCATTCGAATGTCTGGCTCAAGCTACCATACAGTAGTTTGTTTACTATGTCTTATACAATAAATCAGAAAATTAAATGGCTACCACCAACAGAAGACAAAGGCTTGGTCTACACTTAAAAGTGATGTTGGCATAACAGTGTCAGTCAGGGTTGTGAAAAAAACCACACACCTGACCAACAGATCTATGCCAACAAACCCCCCAGTGTAGATGCAGCTATGCCAATGGAAGAGAGAGCTTTCGTTCGATGTAGCTAATGTTGTTCGGGGAGAGGGTGTCCTTGCTCTAACAAAAGACTCCTTTTGTTGGTGTAGGCTGCATCTGCACTAAGGGGCTATGCCTGCATAGGTTCTATAATGTAGAAATAACAACTGAAATTAAAAAACAAACTGGGGACAGATTACACCCTTTAAAAATAAGAGGAGTTTATCCAGAACTAGGATTGCAGGATCAGTCCCCAAAAGAAGTTCAGAAAGGCAGGCACTGCATTACTGAGAATTCCCCAGATCTGAAGATTGTTTAAAGCTTTCCATTGTCTCTTCAATGTTTTGACTATAAGCTGATGAAGGAGGGAACTGAATTTTCTTTCTATCTTACATATCTGCAAATGCATCATTAGAGCCTAACTAATAATCAATAATAACTGCGATAATAATTAGATAATGGCTACCACTTGTACCAGTGTTGGTATGTTCACTGCATGCAACTTATTTGCCTACTTACAAATGACTGAAGCCAGGCCCTACTGACAAAGGAGTGTGTGTTACTGCACACTTACCAATGTCAGGACTGCTAGAACTGTCTCCATAGAGCCTGAGAAAACACCACGGAGTATAAAACATATCCTTGTATCATTACTTCAAAAACCAAAACTGGTTCATTCAGTCACTGTTCATATTAAAACTAACCATACTTACTTCTGGGTGGCAAGAGCACTGAGGGAAGGTTTGGTTAGACCCAGCAGGAAGGGCTCGGCCTGGTTACGGTTGTTAAGTTTTGTTTGGTTCTGGACCATTCCTCTAACTGATATCTGTATGTCTCATTATTCACTCACTGGGTGGCAGGTAAGAATCTTTTTTTTTTTTTTTTTTTTTTAGATTTTAGGCAGGGTCAGAAGTTGCAGCTGGAAAAGGTGCATTGACAGAAAGACAACTGACAAATAACTCTTTTTTATCAATGAAAACAATACCAGCCCATCATAGTTACCTCAGAAAATCGTAGACTCATCAAATATTTTTTTAGAGAACAGCTGGTTCCATAGAGAAAACCTTCAACAACATATTTTTTGGGGAACTGTTCTGCCCATATATTAGTTAGCCAGGTTGTTTCCCTCTTTCATTATTTATTACTAAGGACATCTGTGTGACAAAAGTATTACGTTTCCTAAAAGTTTAGCTATCCCTGCTGTATATTCCTCCATCTGAAGTCATCATCCTCTCTGTGTAATAATAATCATCTCATATGAAAATTGTGATGTCACAAATAGAAAGTTAGGGTTTCTGGTAGCACAGACCTACCTGAGCAGATTAAATCTTTCATGCAAATACTTTTAATAATATATGAATGGAGGAAAAGAAAAAAAAATCAACTCTCAGTTTTTCAAAGTTTTCCATGAGATTCACCAGGTCTTTCAGTCATTTTTGATGTTCATAACTCAGCATTTTTAAATTAATCTATAGTTAAAGTATAGAGTTTCACATTAAAATGAGAACAGATTAAAAGAGTAATAAATGTTTATCAACTTTTTTAACCTTCTAACAATTTATGTTAAAGTGAAACAAGCAAAACTAAAAAGTGCAGTTGCTTTATTGCAAGACAATATTACTCTCTCTTTATTAACAATTGAGAGCACTGGTGCATGAAGTTATGAACCAAAAGAAAGTTGAGGGGGGATATGATTGCTCTTTATAAATATATCAGAGGGATTAATATTAGGGAGGGAGAGGAATTATTTAAGCTTAGTAACAATGTGGACACAAGAACAAACGGATATAAACTGGACACTAGGAAGTTTAGACTTGAAATTAGACGAAGGTTTCTAACCATTAGATGAGTGAAGTTCTGGAACAGCCTTCCAAGGGGAGTAGTGGGGGCAAAAGACATATCTGGCTTTAAGACTAAGCTTGATAAATTTATGGAGGGGATGGTATGATGGGATAGCCTAATTTTGGCAATTAATTCGGCAATTGATCTTTGATTATCAGCAGGTAAGTATGCCCAGTGGTCTGTGATGGGATGTTAGATGGGTTGGGATCTGAGTTACTACAGAGAATTCTTTCCTGGGTGCTGGCTGGTGAGTCTTGCCCACATGCTCAGGGTTTAACTGATTGCCATATTTAGGGTCGGGAAGGAATTTTCCTCCAGGGCAGATTGGCAGAGGCCCTGGAGGTTTTTCGCCTTCCTCTGAAGCATGGGGTGCGGGTCACTTTCTGGAGGATTCTCTGCAGCTTGAGGTCTTCAAACCGCAATTTGGGGACTTCGATAACTCAGACATAGACTAGGGGTTTGTTATAGAAGTGGATGGGTGGGATTCTGTGGCCTGCATTGTGCAGGAGGTCAGACTAGATGATCATAATGGTCCCTTCTGACCTTAAAGTCTATGAGTCTAATATTTACTCTACTCAGATTAACTATTGGCTGGAGAAGTTATCTGACTTTCATGTTTGCTAGTGTTAATGGCAGTTTGAAAGTATTAGATGGAAAGGATTTAATTCCTTACATGGTTAAAATAAGTAGGTCATCATCATCTTCAGGGAAAAACTGTGATATATTTACTCATTATATCTTGGGTCCAGCATTACACAGGTTACTATATAATAGATTTGAAAGTGGTTAAAGTAAATACAGTACTTTGAAGAAATCCATGCAGCATTTTCCTTTTGGACAACTGTTGATAATAAAACACATTTCCAACAACTATTCATGTGTATTAATGTTTTGACATCATATAAGGACATCACTCAAGTAGACTCGCTGGCTCAGATATTCAGCTCTTTTTACTCGCCTTTGTGCTGCATCTGTGGCAAAAAAGGAACTTAAAGCTGCCTCAAGACAGTGTCTGAGGATTGTCTTAGCATAGAAAAACCCTAAAGTAACATAGGGCTGGCTCATGGACCGTCTCAAGAATAGGGCATATTCCAGGATCAGTGTCTGGTTTATCAGGGGTGAGAGTGGGTGGTGTTGAAGTATGGTGTACAATCGTGACTGGCAGAACAGCTCCTTGGAAACTATTATCTGCTGATGCAAGTAAGAGCAGCTTCAGGCTGCTCTAATTTGCATCTGAGCTAGCATGTCTCCCAGCAGCCTTCTGGTTTAGAGTGGAGGGAGTGGCAGGCAGCCTAGAGGTCTGGCCTATTGAATTAGGATTGTCGGATCACAATATAGCGTATCAGAATTTAGAAAACCTTATTCATATATTAATGTCTTCTCGATTTGTCTTCCCATTTTTAAAGTAATTTAAAACCTGATCCTGAACCTTACTCAAGTGAGTGGTCCTTATTCATGTGAGAAAAGGACAGTTGCATGCAGAAAGCTCCCATATTAACAGGCTGGGAACTGATATCAGGTATTATGCCCTGTTCCGGCCACGACTGAACTGAGGATGTTTGGAACTTTAATTCACCGAAGAGGTACACAGTGTGGATCTACTATACAAGCTTCCCCATACTGGTCCACTGATGTACCTCAGCTAATCAGGAAGGACACCTTCTAGGGGTGAACAGACAGTTCAGTCTGTAATTCTCTTTAAATCAGTGGTGGGAAACCTGCGGCCGGTGGGCCGCATGCGGCCTGTCTGGGTAATCCGCTGGTGGGCCGCGAGACAATTTGTTTACACTGACCGTCCGCAGGCACGGCTGCCCGCAGCACCCAGTGGCCACAATTCACCATTCCTGTGCCCGTGGGTGGTCAATGTAAACAAACTGTATCGCGACCCACCAGTGGATTACCCTGACGGGCTGCGTGTGGCCCGTGGGCTGCAGGTTGCCCACCACTGCTTTAAATCCATGGCTGCCTCACTGAGTTCACCAAAATGACTGCCAGCTGGGAGTTGAGTTTTATTTAGTAAAAAAGTATATTGTATATATTTTATGACTGTGTAAGTACCCGTGATTTTGTCATGATATGGAGGAGCAGATCAAAATGTAGCATAGATTGCTGATCCATTGTGGAATGTAGCTGATTTTAGAGCACAAGTTACAGTTTCATCAGTGAAACTATTTTGCATTTTGAGTTTGTGCATTTAAGATAATATACATGTTGTTTACCACAGAAAATGAAGATATTCACAGCAGAACTAAGAACACGCAGAGGGCTTATTTGTCAATTAATTGGAAAACAAAAGTTTTTCTGATCATGAGTCACCATGGTGATCATCGGAATAGATCAGTACAATTTGAACTCCTGATGAATCCTTTTATGAGTGTTTCATTATTATTAAGAAACTTTGTTGGGCTGGGTTACAAAATGGCATGTTATGTGTGCTTCCAATTTTCTCCCAAGTAAAATTGAAATACCTCTACAAATTCTTACTTATATTAATGTAATTTTATGAAATTGCAAATTCATTCAAAAGCTTTTAAATATGTTTTATCCTACCATTATAGAAAGCTTGTGAAGTTTTCTTTATTGCTCACATTTGGTGCCTGATGATAGGTTATCAAACAACAGTGAGTGTTTAACACCTTAGACAGAGACAATGAAGAAACTTGTGACACTTGCTCAACAAGAAGCTCAGAGTGTTTGGGAAATCTGCCATTTAGAAGACAAGCCTGTTAAGGTGTCAAACCCATTCTGACCTATTTTGCCCCTTTTTATATCCCACCGTTTCAGTTTTGCAAGTGACTTCACATTTGGCACGTTAATCTGATTTGAAAGTAAACATCACGCAACCGGGAGAGTAAATAAATGTGTCTGCTTGTAGTGTTCGTCATCCACAACAATTTATCCTTTTTATTTATTTTAAAAAATCTTTGCACTTGCATATTCCTGCGTTACAGCTCAAAAAAATGACCACATTTTCCATAAATGGACTCTAAATATTAAACCTAGTCTAACAGTCATCTTACCCATATTATTTCAATGTAAAATTGAGGCTGGTGGTCTTTCTAAGGGCTTGTCTACACTGGCACTTTACAGTGCAGCAAGTTTCAGCGCTGTAACGTGTCAGTATGTTAGTGGGTTTTAGCCCACGAAAGCTTATGCTCAAATAAATTTGTTAGTCTCTAAGGTGCCACAAGTACTCCTGTTCTTTTTGCAGTATAGACAGTGCACCACCTCTGGAAGCCGTGTTCCCAGCGCTGGTAGGTACGCCCCTCATGGAGGTGGGTTTTTTAGAGCACTGGGAGACTCCCAGCGCTGTGCTGTGACTACACAAACCACATTACAGCGCTGCCGCAGTGAAGACGTGCCCTAAGTAGTGAATATGCACATAAGAGCCTAATACCATTGCTATTTGGCATTCTGTGTACCTGCAGTAACTTGAGCTCTACTGTAGTAATGTACCAAATTCACTTTGCACGCTCTGCATTATATTTTATCCAGCATTCGGATAATGTGACACTCTGACCTTGTCTGATTGGGGATCTCATTTACTGTGAATGTTGCAAGAACAGTAAACAGAGCCTGGGAGAACTGTCAAGCCGCCAAGTTGCATTGTTCTGTATCTTTTCAGGAAAATGCCACATAATTTTATCTCTCTTGACATCTTTTTCCCTTGTATTAAGAAATTCTTAACTAAATTCTCTTTTGTTTTATAGTCCGTCATCTAAAAATGCCACATACTATAAAGAGAACAGGTGAAAAGGGCTTTATAGAAGAGACCTCAGGAATAAGTTAGGAAGAAGAGAAAGGCAACTCTAGGGTATTATCTGAGATTGATAAGATTGTCATTTAAACAGTGTCGCACATGCAAATATTTAAAGACTATATTAGTATTATAATTTATAAATAATTGTGTATGAATTTACTAGGTAGATGTATTATTGAAATATGTTGAATGGTGTAGGACATGTTTGCTTATGGTTCTGGTACCCACTTGCAAAGGTGAATTAATTAGTGACTGCGATAAACCATTGAAATGGCTAAGACTGGGATTTTCAAAGAAGCTGAAGGAAGCTAGTTGCTTAGCTCCTGTTGGATTTATGCACCTCCTTTAGGTTCCTTTGAAAGGTCTAGCTTAAATCAATACAAAATAATTGAATTTGCTTTGAATTGTTATTTCATTGTCTGATGATAAACCTTGCTTTATTATAGAGTTTCATGCATGGCGTGGATAAAAGACTGAGGTACAAAAAACACATCTTGATACTGTAACTGGGTTATGATCTAATTGCTAATACTCGCTTTTGTTTTAATAAGTTTTTAAAATATTAAAGAAAAATAGAATTGTTGACAGTAAAAATCTTACTGTATTAAAGGAGAATGACAAATAGAAAAGATAAAGGACTATAGCAAAGTGGCAGTCAAAATAGAAATTGTGGTTATCTATAATATAGTGTTACCAGTATTCAGGTTTAAGGTCTGTCTTTAATTTATTTATACCAAAGTTAATCATCTTCTAGTTGATCAGTTAAATACTGAGAACATCTCTTTCTGAGTCTTCTTATGCTTCAGCCAATTGACAGGAGATAAGCTTCCATACCCATCCCTCCCAGCACTTTCCAAGAGCAGTGGAGCTTGTTATAAATGAATGACTCATACATAGGGTGGAACAAATGCACCATTGGTAGCCTACAGAGATAATAACACTGACCTCCGGTCATTTTACAAGAGAACTCTTTCGCGTAGGTCAACTTCCCACTGCTTTAAACCCAGCCTAAATAGACTATTCATGGGGAACTAGACTGACAGATTAGAGATTTATATGCACAAATATGGGCATTAGCAGCAGGGTTTCTTCACTTTAGGACACAAGAAGCAGTTCAAATGGTCTGACCACTAAGAACAGGACATTTTTTTGTTATAAAAATGGGTTGGTAAACTCCAATCAGCTTGATTGAAATCAGTAGGCTAGTCGTTTGGACCCAGTTCAGTAGAGCCTACTCAGACAAAACTCCCATTGGTTTAACAAGATAGGTTCAGGGGGTAAGATTGTAAGGTGACTGTCTTCAATATTATACTGAGGTTAGAATTTGCTAAAAAAAAATTCAGATTCTGAATAAATACATATGTAAATACACCTACATTTCTCTCTCTCTGTCTCATACACACATACAGCAAGAGGACGATGAATGGATTTGCAGAGGTAAGAAAATTAGCATGTGCCAAAGCTACTTTGTTATCAACTTTAGTATCATCAGAAACTAAGTTTAACTCCAGAAGTTGAATGTGAGTATAAATAACAGCTTAATTTTTATAGCTCCAAATATAACATCAAAGGCTGTCAAATAATTTAATTTCCCAGACACATTAGTATTCAGAAACTGCAGTTTACCACTAGAAGAGGTCCACACAGAGAATGCCAAAGAGAAATGTAATTTGTGCCTCACTGCAAAAACAAATGCATTCTTCTGCCTGACTTTAACAAAGGACCACACTGCAAAGAATGGTTTTGAAGGAAATGACAAATTATTGCAAAGAGGAATTCATTCTAAGAATGAGGGGTTCTCACAAAAGGGAGAAAAAAACCCAAAAAACCAGAGAGCAAGAGAGAACATCACTCCCTAAAACTTATTTAAGGAAAAACATATGCTTGATAAACTCCTCCCCCAATCCCTCCAAAAAAGTTAGAAGCTTAACGTGATCTCCCCTCCCTTCTGGGCCCTTTTAATGCGGGACTCTGCAGCCTGTAGTCAGATCTATCAAAACAGGTTGTTTTCTAAAATATATTATAAACTTGGGCGGACTAATATGGTTAATAATGTTCAGCCAGAGGCTGAAGGTGGTAACTTAGAAAGTGTTGAAATTACCAGTTCATTATACAGAAAGTGTTGAAATGCCTTATTATTATTTTAATGCTTTCTACGTCCTGAACCTGGTCTTTTCACTCATCTCTTAGTCATTTATCAGACAGAATATAGCCTCATGTATATTTAAAAATAAACTAAAAAGGGTATGAGTGAAATGCATAATACAGAAAATAAAAATCCAAAAATCCATACCTTTCAAGTGAGCCTCCTACGTTTTTAACCATTTCCTCTATACTGAAAGATCATTTCAGCCTGGCAAATTGCCCCGCTTATTGCGGCAAGGTACAGAATGTGCGTAATCAGTGTTACTCTCATCCTCCATTTGCATTTTACACTAATTTGTTGCATCTTTGTCTTAAATTATACTGTAAACTTTTCAGGTCAGGGACTGTCTCTTACTGTGTGCTTATACACCTAGTAAAATGGGACCCTGATGTGGCCAAGTTCACTGTATGTTATGGTAATACGAATAAATGCATAATAATAACATAATTTTCTACACACACAAAAAATCAACCAGGCATACTCAAAGGAATCCTTCACCCTGGCAAACATAGCTTAAAGATTAGACATCTCTTTTTGCAGTGCATTATATTGGTTGGGTGATGTGCTTTTATCAGCAAAACTGAATTAGAGTACATATCTTAATGTTGAGTGTTGAAAGGGTAAGGAAATGTGAAACATGAGCAAGAACCTGTCAGTTATTGTCTTCTTTATCTGACACAAGATTTTCTGTTTCCTTTGAAATGCAAATTTTTTAAAAAGAAAAATAAAAAACAACAGAGAAGAGGCACTTAATTTAGACCGGAGGGGTTGGAATAGATAAGATGGGGCTTTGGGGAAGAAGGTTGTGTTAATTTTAATAACAGTGCACAGGCTATTTCTTGAACTACGAGGAAATATCAGTGTTTCTTTTTTATTTTGGTAGTCTTCATCAATCAAGAGTTTTGCAGATAGGATTAATGAGTTAATTGGCCTCTGTAGCAGCGACTGACAAGGGAGTTTTGATCAATCAACTGGGCAATGCTTGTGCATTTCCTGAAATTTATTATTTTTAAAAATAACATTGGGCCTCTTTCTGTCATGACATGACTTCAATCACGTTCCACCAGGGGTTAATCTGGGACACTCTTTCCAGTTTTTCCTTGGTTGCATTCAGCTGGAGTAGTGGAAAGATCAAGGAACCAATGCTGATGTAGAGAATCAGATTAGATCTAACTCAGTTCACTTCTCTGCACTGGAGACTGCCATTTAACCTTTATCCTCTAAGTGGAAGTGGAAGCCTGTCTTCACAGGGACCGCTTGTAGGCAGAGCATAGCTTCTACTCTTGCTGCTGGAGTTCAATTAGCTGGGCTTTACTGCTGAGCATACTCATTTAATCATTGACTAGAGTTCAATTCAACTTGAGCAAAACCTATTCAGCAAATTTTTTCTAGCTAATTACCACTAGTCGACCAAAAATATGTATCTATAGTCTTCTTAGTCCATTTTGAGGCCCTGACTTAATAATACAGACATATGTGGTTCAAGTAGTCCTGTGTATCTGGAGGAAAAGATAGACAAGAAGTTGGTGATTACGATCCTTGTTAAACTTGAATGAAATACATGATTACAGATACATCTTGAAAGACTTATGAAGGATATGGCAGCTAATCAAAATCTCTGTGCAGCGAGGATGAAATTCACCATTGGCCAGAGGGACAACACAATATCTATACATCTATACACTTAAGCACTGTTTTAGAGACATACGTGGAATTTAAGTGTTATATAGTGCCTTGTGCTATCCCACCATACAGTAGTAACTTTCATCCTGAGGCAGGGTTACCAGATAGCAACTGTGAAAAAACAAGACGGGGGTGAGGGTGATATAAGAGGTGCCTACATAAGAAAAAGTCCCCCAAAACAGGACTGTCTCTTCAAAAACGGGACATCTGGTCACCCTACCCTGAGGGAATAATAATGATCTTGTATAGGGTTATGAGATCTGGGTTCTATTTCTTGCTCTGCCATTGATTGTTAGTGCAAGCCGCTTATCCTTCCTGTTCCTTAGTTTCCTCATCTGTAAAATGGGAATCATACTGACCTCATAGGGGTCTTGTTAGGATTGGTTCCTCAAAGTTTGGAAAACACTTTGAGATCCTTGGTTGTGCTATAGAATTGAAAAGTATTTGTGTTCAGTGAGTCAAGCATTGCATTCCTGGGGGCATCCTTGGGTCAATGAGTTTCTTAGCTCTGATGCGTGGAATGAAAAGGTTATACTTGTCAGTAGCTGTCCACTTGGAAAAGAGAGATGGAGATGTGATTTAAAGTGACAAATGTAATCTAGGTGCAATCTCTGTCATTGTAGAATAACTATCCAGTGGATGTAGACAAAGCCTGCTGTCCAGTGTCACTCCTAGGAGTCCCTGTCAATGCAAGACTACCTCTTAGGGTTCTGTGCACATTGGAGAAAGGAGAGAGGTATGAAATGAAATGAGTGTGCACACATGTCATGGATATGATCATAATAGTAACAAAATTCAGTCCTCGTTAAAGGGCTGCTCAGCTATAAAGTTGCAGCCCTGATTTGAATGGCTTGAGTGCTTTACTGTGGTCAGGATGAAAAAACCTTGGTTATTTCTAGGACTGGCCGTATCCCTTTAAAATCTCCAATTTGATGATAGTTCAAAGTATATAGCAGACTAAACAGCAGAGGTTTGACAGCACACATGAGCTGTCTGTGAGGTGGGACAGGGGAATTACAGTTTAAGTTAATATATTATGTATCAGGGAAGACAGTAGAAGACTATCTGGAAAAATGTGGTCTTATATTCTTGATTTGTACAACAAACAACTGGAAAAACTTGCTATATAGATCTGGGTTCCTCTAACATTACATATAATGGACCTAATTCACCATTCTGCTATTCCAGTTTTACACTTATGAATTACCATTGAAATCTGCATTTTTCATTCTAAATCATATCTGGTTTTAGTGGAGTTATGCCATTATAAACTAGAGTAATGCAATAGTGAATCTGGCCCACTATATGCAGTGTTGGAGGAACCACTATTCTATATAGCAACTTATCCTAACACACACACACACACATACATATGTAATGACAATGAGATTTCTTTCTACTATATGGAAAAAAGGATGATGTCCTAGTTGAAATATCGTAAAAGGTTTTATATAAAGTAATAGTTGATATAATGATGTTTAATTGTGGAATAATTAGTTCTTCACAATGTATTGTATCTGTTCACTTGGCTAAAATTAGGCTCTGGATAAAATAAGCCTGGAGACAGATCTTGTTTCTTTCCTTTGGGAGATAAATTATGCTGGTATAGAGTACAGGTGTGAAATAAGTTTGTTATATTTAGCTCTCCATTTGCAGCACTTTAGCTAGGTAAAGATAAAGGGCTTGATTCTCCTCTCATACTAAGAAATCTCTCCACTGGAGTAAATACAGTTAAAACAATGTAAAACAAAGTTATTAGATCAGTAGCAATTTCCCCAACTACTAATAATTGCCATTGGGGTATTTTAAATTTAATTACTAGTTCATACTGATCTTCTATAAATGTCCCTTGTGATGATCCTATCAAACACCTACAGTGACTGACAATAAAAAGTGAGCTCTTGCCGACAGATACCACATGGCAGTATCTGGGACGCCACCGTTATCTCCTAAACCTCTGTGTGGTAACTGATAGCAGATGTTGACTTTTTAATGGTGGGCATTACCTTCAGAAAATTTCTGCAGTCAACTGTATAGTATTTATTTGCTATTTTGGGATGTGGAATGTACAAAAGATACAAGAACAGGTTCATAGTTATGCAAATATTTTAATCTTCTTATATTGAATGACATCTGTAAATATTATATTGTATTACCTTGGTCTTCTGTAGCAATATGTCTCTCATTTACCTGTTAAATGACATGCAAGAGACAAATAAACCACAGTATGAGTGTCATCCAGCAAGTTGGAACAAACTTGATTTCATGTTGTGACTGAAAAATGGTCATGCCAAAGCCTCCAGTGTACTGAGTAAGTATGAAAAGCAATGATTGCACATAGACTCATAGACTTTAAGGTCAGAAGGGACCATTATGATCTTCTAGTATGACCTCCTGCACAACACAGGCCACAGAATCTCACCCACCCACCCCTGCAAAAACCCTGACCTATATCTAAGCTATTGAAGTCCTCAACTTGTGGTTTAAAGACTTCAAGGTGCAGAGAATCTTCCAGCAAGTGACCCATGCCCCACGCTGAAGAGGAAGGCGAAACCCCCTCAGGGCCTCTGCCAATCTGTCCTGAAAAAAAATTCCTTCCCGACCCCAAATATGGCGATCAGCTAAACCCTGAGCATGTGGACAAGACTCACCAGCCAGACACCTAGGAAAGAATTCTCTGTAGTCACTCAGATCCCACCCTATCTAGTGTCCCATCGCAGGCCATTGGGCATATTTACCGCTAATAGTCAAAGATCAATTAATTGCTAAAATTAGGCTATCCCATCCTACCATCCCTTCCATAAACTTATCAAGCTTAGTCTTGAAGCCAGATATGTTTTTTGCCTCCACTGCTCCCTTTGGAAGGCTGTTCCAGAATGTCACTCCTCTGATGGTTAGAAACCTTTGTCTAATTTCATGTCTAAACTTCCTCAGGGACAGTATACAGACATTTGTTCTTGTATCTACATTGGTTCTGAGCTTAAATAATTCCTCTTCCTCCCTGGTATTTATCCCTCTGATATATTTGTAGAGAGCAATCATATCTCCCCTCAGCCTTCTTTTGGTTAGGCTAAACAAGCCAAGCTCTTTGAGTCTCCTTTCATAAGACAGGTTTTCCTTTCTCCGGATTGTCCTAGTAGCCCTTCTCTGTACCTGTTCCAATTTGAATTTATCCTTCTTAAACATGGGAGACCAGAACTGCACACAATATTCCAGATGAGGTCTCACCAATGCCTTGTATAACGGTACTAACACCTCCTTATCTCTACTGGAAATACCTCGCCTGATGCATCCCAAGACCACATCAGCTTTTTCCACAGCCATATCACATTGGCAGCTCATAGTCATCCTGTGATCAACCAATACTCCAAGGTCCTTCTCCGCCCCTGTTACTTCCAAGTGATGTGTCCCCAGTTTATAACAAAAATTCTTGTTATTAATCCCTAAATGCATGACCTTGCACTTTTCACTATTGAATTTAATCCTATTACTAGTACTCCAGTTTACAAGGTCATCCAGATCTTCCTGTAGGATATCCCGGTCCCTCTCTGTATTGGCAATATCTCCCAGCTTCGTGTCATCCGCAAACTTTATTAGCACATTCCCACTTTTTGTGCCAAGGTCAGTAATAAAAAGATTAAATAAGATTGGTCCCAAAACCGATCCCTGAGGAACTCCACTAGTAACCTCCTTCCAGCCTGACAGTTCACCTTTCAGTATGACCCGTTGTAGTCTCCCCTTTAACCAGTTCTTTATCCATCTTTCAATTTTCATATTGATCCCCATCTTTTCCAATTTAGCTAATAATTCCCCATGTGGAACTGTATCAAATGCCTTACTGAAATCAAGGTAAATTAGATCCACTGAATTTCCTTTGTCTAAAAAATCTGTTACCTTCTCAAAGAGGGAGATCAGGTTGGTTTGGCACATAAGATTTTGGGTTTTGTTGTTGTTAACTCATCTGAAATTAATACTGCTCTGTCTGGGTGTTCCATCGCTGCCAGTTCAATTCGAACACTTCTTATGACAGTTGCAATATGGAAAGAATTGTCATCAAAAGCCATCTGTAGAGGCCATTGTGCTTTTGAAATTAGCATATAAAGGAGGTTACGCAATGAAATAGTGTGTAATGTTGGCTGCCAATTCATTGACTGATGGTTTTACTTATCAGTAGAGGCTGTCTGTTGAAAATTAGTAATATAATTCACTTAAATATTGTTGCAATTTCCACTTGCTAAAAGAAAATTTCTGAATTGCACTGAAATGTGGATTTTAAATGAGCCTTTAATTTTCAAGTCAACATTTATTTCTTATACAAGCATAATGAGTTTATATGATTAAAACAGATAATAGACATGAAAAAAACAATTAACTGATTTGAAAGTGTAACAAATCTGATTTACTTTTAACATTTCTTGAATTTTTTTTGTTTAATTATGTTTTTAAAGAGGTACATTTCTTCTGTAGAATACCCTTCAATACCTATAAATACTCTAAAAATTCTTGTTGTTTCCACTTCTATGATATTTTTTCTCTTTTCACACAAGATAGGCAAATAGCCTCAACATCTATAGCCTAGAAGACAAAATACAGTAAATAAGGGAAAAAATTAAATAAGAATAGAGATGAACCAGTTCAGTTCATTAGTGCACAAAATAAATTACAGCTATAAAATATGTACTTCAGTGTGAATATATCCAAAGATCCAAATGTGTTAGGATATTTAGGATATTTCATATGTTTGCTGTTGGCTTTTCGAAATCCTACAACTTTATAAAACGGTCTACCATTACCTGATTTGCAACTGATTTGAGGTCTTCCTATTCTTCCTAAAATACTTTCTTTCATCAGAAAGTATTTTACATGGAAAATTAACTAATTCCAAAACAGAATCTCCCACCTGTCTCCTATACCCAGACAGTTCTGTCCTGTGTTGCTATTGGTAGGTAAGAATATGGGGCATGGAAGCAGACAATAAAAGTCATCCTGTGTTTTGGAAAGTGGGGTCTAGATTGCAAAGTACAGAACAAAGCATGGCTGGCTGCTGCTTACAGCCTGTTCTTGTTGCTGTTATGTAACATTTAAATAAAAAATAATTTAGTTAAATGCAAGCTCTTTGTGCTGTAATAAGAAGAACAATATGGCACCCAAGGATCTCTTGATACCAACTGGTAGAGGACACAGGGGCACATAGGGATTACAGGATTCCCTGGGTCTGGTGTCTACATACTTATCCACCAAAGAATGACATATGAGATCTCTACTGAAAGTCTATGGTCGTCATGATCATTGCAAAATGTGTGTATGGAAAATAGTGAAGAGTTATGTATATATACTAAAAATATGTTATCTAGGTCTGTGAATTAAGACAGGTCACCAAAAGGTGATCCACATATTACTGTCAGGCAGGGAGGAAGAGATGCTTATCTATGGCTGGTCATGTACAAATTGAGTATTGTGTGGTTCACAAGGACACCCATTTACAGCCTGAGCAAAATGCTAATCAATAGATCGTGGGTTTTCAGGAACAAACAAAAACAGCAGGTGGATCCTCTTTAGGAATAAGACAACTTTTGGAACTCTATCTAGGTGTGGATGAGCCCTCAGTTATCCTTCAACCTATGAGGGATCTCAGCCAACCTGGCTGAGAATGCTGGGAAAAGGATTTGTGGTAAGGTATTTTGCAGGAGATAGAGAAATGTCTTGTGAGTTCAGTTTAGGCTCTAGAAAGCGTGTTATGATTTTGTTTTATATGTATCTTTTTGTTTCCAATATTATTCCTTTCTATTACTTGAATCTCAGTTCTGTGATAATAAACTTATTCTTGATCTATCTATCTATCTATCTATCTATCTATCTATCTATCTATCTATCTATCTATCTATCGTGCTAGGTGTTAAGTAGAGTGGTGATCCTGAGCTGAATTGTGAAAGCTGATGTGATGGGTTAGATCACAGAAACCCTCTTGGGAACTGCCACCTGATGTGCCAAGACTACTTCTATCCCTGCTTTCCCTGCCAGCTCAGGACCCCAGCACCCTGTCTTGCTGAGCCAGACATGCCTGTCTGCTCCAACAAAGACCCTGAATTACTTGCCCCAAAGCTGCAGGCTTCACTGAAAACCACTCACAGAAGTGTTCCTGTCTTTAACACTCAGATGCCCAACTCCCAATGGGGTCTAATCTGTTTTACCCTGTATAAAATTTATGCAGGGTAGACTCATAAATTGTTCACCCTCTATAACACTGCTAGAGAGATATGCACAGCTGTTTGCTCCCCCAGGTATTAATACATACTCTGGGTCAATTAATAAGTAAAAAGTGATTTTATTAAATACAGAAAGTAGGATTTAAGTGGTTCCAAGTAGTAACAGACAGAACAAAGTAAGTCACCAAACAAAATAAAATAAAACACGCAAATCTGCAAAACATTAATCAAACTGAATACAGATAAGATTCTCACCAGTTCCAGAATGCTCCCTTTTACAGACTAATCTCCTTTTAGACTGGGTCCAGCAATCACTCACACCCCTTTCAGTCACTGCCCTTTGTTCCAGTTTCTTGCAAATATCCTGGGGGGTGAAGAGGCTCGCTCTTTAGCCAGCTGAAGACAAAATGGAGGGGTCTCCCAGGGGTTTAAATAGACTTTCTCTTGTGAGTGGAGACCCCCTCCTCACTCCTAGGCAAAGTCCAGCTCCAAGATGGAGTTTAGGAGTCACCTGGGCAAGTCACATGTCCATGCATGACTCACAGTCTTTACAGGTAGCATCCATTGTTTACATGCTACCTTGAACATTCTCAAGTAGACTTCTTATGTGGATTGGAGCATTCCAAGATCCATTGTCCTATAAGTGTTTCTTGATTAGCTACTTAATTTCAACATTCCTTTTCCAGGAACTGACCAAATGCTCTACTAAGGTTATTTAGAAATCAAGCCAGTACACAGCCAACATTCATAACATTCATAACTTTGAATAAAAAAATGATACATGCATACAAATAGGATTAATACATTCAGTAGATCATAACCTTTACGGAGATATGTTACATGGCATATGTAGCATAAAACACATTCTAAGCATATTTCCATAAAGCCTTATGGGAGGTACCGTCACAGCTGGTATATACTCTTCCTTTGAGATTAGAGAATCTGAAAGTTTTTGAAGTGTTCAGTGGAACTACTGACTACTTCAGAGGGATGCTTGAAGGCCTCCGGGGTTGGTGAGTGTGTATCACTAGCCTGTACAGAGAGAGTGAGGCCTGGGGAGGCCTGGAAGGGAGTGCTTGTTTTGCCAGAGGCTGGTGGATTCAGGGAAGTGATCCACAATAGGCACAGACAGGGCTGGCTCCAGACCCCAGCGCGCCAAGCGCGTGCTTGGGGCGGCATTTTGCCGGCAGGGCGGCACGCGGCTCCGGCGGACCTTCCGCAGTCATGCCTGCGGGAGGTCTGCCGGAGGCGCGGGACCAGTGGACCTCCCGCAGGCATGACCGCGGAGGGTCCGCTGGTCCCGCGGCTCAGGTGGACCTCCCGCAGGCGTGCCTGCAGATGCTCCACCAGAGCCGCGGGACCAGCAGACCCTCTGCAGGCACGTCTGCAGGAGGTCCCCCGGAGCCGCGAACCGGCGACCGCCAGAGCGCGCCCTGTGGCGCGCCACCCTGCTTGGGGCGGCGGGATTCCTAGAGCCACCCCTGGGCACAGACAAGACTCCTTCATTCTAAGGGCAGGTGGTAGTGAGGTGCCTCACAACCCAGGGTACTCTTGGAAGCATCATATAACATACTGTATGGAGTAGCTGGCCTTGTGTATGCTAGATAACTGAACCATTAGTAGTAGAAATAATGTGATAGCAGTATTCTAAGTATTAACAGTGCAGTGAGTTCAGAATAGCCAAGGAGTTTCAGGTGCAGGTTGGTTATAGCTTTACCCCACATCCACACTAACTTTATTTCTGTTTGTACATCATTGTGAATCTTGCCACAAAGTCTTTTCTCCACATCCTCTGTGCATATTGAGATGTGCTAACAAGAGGTATCACTTGTGCCTCGGAAGTTGTGGGAGAAAAGACAGAGTAGCTACGGGGGCGGTGGAAAATGGAAAATCAATGAGAGATGTGGACTTTTGTAACTTAATACAAAGCCTTTTCACCCCTTTTATGAACACAAATGGCAGAATTTATTAGATTCAGAAAAACTCTTCCAGTCTTTGAGGCCAGGTACATTTCACAGTGAAAAGGTTCATCCCTGCTGCATAGATTCCCTCGTCCCCCCACTTTCAAGTCTCAATTTCTATTGAAAGAATGTAGAGTTTGGGCCTGGTCTTGTTCAAGTCAGGGTTTTGGAATTGACTTAAGGTGACCAGTTTTTCAAAATGAAAAATCATGACACCTGTCATAGTGTGCACACAGAGGATGGTTTGGGGAGGTTGTGGAATCTCCATCACTGGAAGTTTTTTTAAGAACAGATTAGACAAGAAACCTGTCAGGGATTGTTTAGATGCTACTTAGTCCTGCCTCAATGCAGGCGACTGGACTAG
Source organism: Mauremys reevesii (assembly GCF_016161935.1). Taxonomy (NCBI): domain Eukaryota; kingdom Metazoa; phylum Chordata; order Testudines; family Geoemydidae; genus Mauremys; species Mauremys reevesii. The sequence goes on along the minus strand of NC_052623.1, from coordinate 134,139,353 downwards.
ATGTCCTACACTTTTCTGATTCTGTGATTGTTAGGGAGGTTTGCTCAGTGGAGGTTTGTTAACTGGGTGAGGGGAAGAAATTGTTCACTAGGGCTGGTCAGAAACATTTTTTTGATGGAAAATGGAGTTTCCAACACAATATTTTTCACAAACAGTGTCTCTTTTCCATGGAAAATTTTGACTAATTATTCTTTCGTTGTGCTGTCTTGCTGCACGTAAGGGTTCATAGGAGCTGTGGGGGGTTAAAAAAGCTGAGACAAAACACCGATGAGGACAATGGAACAGGCCCTGAAAATGGGGACACTCCTGGTTTTCAAGGACATATGGCCATCCTACATTCTACCTACTTGAGTGGTAGCAGAATCAGACCCTAAATTAGAAGCCCAGATTAGAGTCGTCTTGTGATCTTAGTTATACCCTTGAAAATCAGAACTTAATTGAATCAGTGGAATTACACTGCTGTAAATGATATTCTGGAGAAGTAAAGGGATGGGTCAGTTTAAGGGCTTGTCTACATGAACATTTAGTTTGTGTAAATTTGGTATAAATGTACCCTGCGCTTGCCTACTGAACTAATGATCCATGTGGATCTTTCTGACATGTATTAGCGGTTTGATAATGAACTCTGTTCTAGTCCTCTTTGAAATGTTCACTTATTCTTTTTCCATATATCCCCTTCTCCCCACCCCCAATCTCCCCTGTCTCCAGTCCTATCCTCCTATCTTCTTTCCCCTATTCTTTTCCCTATCTTTAACTGAAAAGCAGGTGTTGTCGGGGGGAGGGCAGGGAAGTGGGGCGTGGGAGTAGATTTTCCTTTTTACTGGAAGTTTCTTTGAAGTTTCTTCAAAACTTTCTTCTTAGAAAAGTAGAGTAAGTGCAGGCGAACCAACAATGAAACACTTATTTTACCCTCATCAAAACATGTACAGAGAATTCTTACATCCTAAAAATACCAGAATAGTAAAAATAACTAAATTACTTTGATGTATAAAAAAGGGAAAAAAGTATCATTTTAGTGACCCTTTTCTTTCTTTTTTTTAATGACAAGAAACTATAATTATTTATTTTTAACAAGTGATTTGTTATTTGCTAAGGAATGCCCATAAAAAGCATAATTTTAAGGAATGCAATCAAGTGTAATAATTCAGCGTTATCTAACAATGAAATATAGAATGTAGATAATGAGTAAATCAGCTTGAAACTTGTAGCATCAATTACTGAAGTAAGAATATTACAATAGCTGTACCTACCGTCAGTTGTAAAGACAGACATCAAAAGTCTTCAGTGGCAACTGGTATTTTTCAAACCTGCATATGAAATTATTTTTTCAAGATCTTTCTCTTTTGTTAAACCATAAGGACATTACATCGTTTGGAGCCAAAGTAAGAGTTTGTGGTCAACTTAGGTTAAGATTTCCTCAGATATTAGCAATAAACCTATTCTGAACTGAATTTCTAATAAAAATTCCCACTTCTATCAAATCACACGGTCTTTTATTAATGTTACACTGGAACATAACAGGAATAAAGAAAATGTGAACTAAGAAGTTGTGTTCAACAGATCTTGGAATTTTTAAGTGCCAAACATGTTTTGTATGCTCAGAATCTATGGCCCAAAAGTCTTTTTGAATTACAAATTATTTGTAGCTTGAAAGCCTGTTGTTAGGGAAATACAGGCTGTGAATGCTAATTTGGTTCGGCTTGAGCAATCAAGAAATGTAGATGGAGCAATGCACATTTTCTTTGAACAACTCTGTATAACATATATACAAATACATCACCTATATGTTAGACTACTGAAATTATAAAACTTAGTAGTCAAATTTAATAATTAGATACAATATTCTTGAAACTGAAACAATGGCTAACAAAATGGCACAATGGTATCTCTGTATAGGAGCTAATCTGAATAATCATTTTTGTATGAGAAGAGATTTAGGAGAGAGGAGTTTTGCTATTTATCCCTTAATGCAAATAACTCAGCTGCTAATTCATTGCAGCATTCAGTAATGGTCAGGGTATGCTCATACATTCACCACAATCCAGTTACTGCTTTAGCAAAAAATAGGTTGAAACAGTCACATAAAAAAAATTATTGCAGTAAAATTTCTGAAGTTTTCTAAATGTAAACTGTAGTTGCCTCTTTGTTTTGACACTACATTGTAAACATACCCAGAATTGGAAACAGTAGTCTGTCCTTTTTCGTTACTTACATTGGAATAACCTTTTAGCCAGAAGTGTAACTTTTATCTTAAAATTGCAGTGAAAGAAGGCAGCCCACACTTAATTCTTGTATAAACAAAAAACATACTGAGGGTGAAATTCAGAAGACTAGCAGGAAATTGGTTTTGCATGTTGGAGAAATTCGGGGACTGGGGGGACAGGCCCCCATCCCTGACCTGCAGAAGCACTTCATCCCTTGTATACCTCCATGTGGGATCTTGCACCAGCTGCCCACAACTTTGTCTTATTACCCGGGTTGGTAGACAAAAAGTTGGCACTGAACTATCCTCTGCCAGGCATAGTGTGTATGCCTGTTCTGTAGCAGCTTTCCTCTACGCTGTGGAACCACAGCAGTTCTGCTGTATTGGAAGCCTTCCATCGCACACTTTGGACTGCTGGCTGTGTGCATATTTCATCCTTATGTATTTCAAGCAATTAAAACTAGAGCTGGTCAAAATTGTTCGGATCTGAAAGTTTTTGCTTAAAAAAGGATGTTTTTTGCAAAATATTTGCAAAGAATTCATCCACTTTTCCAACCAGTTGTAGAACTGGTCAAAAATTGAATTTCATTTTTTTATTAAAAAAAGAAAACTTTTTGTGACTAATGTCCCAATATCTCAACCATCTGTAGTTACTACAGTGCACAGGAGCACTGGTTACCTTTCAAGATTGGATTAAAGCAATTATGCCCCAACTTAAAGCCCATGAAGTAAATGCAAGGATCCTGTTGACTCAAGTAGGCTTTGGTTTGAGACTTAAGAGAAAACTATTGACTATAGTTTTCATTTTTAACTCTTCTTTCTTATAATGGAAACTTGAGAACACAATTCATCCCCCCCCAACCACTTTATCATTGCTCTCAATTTGGCCACTATTATATCTTGCTATATATTTAGTTTTGTAGGAGTCAGTATATGTCCCTTTGTTTACCTGTCTAGCTGAAGTTAGCAATAACAACAGCTTCAGGAGCAAAGGGAGGGATTCCATCTCCCCCCCCACCCCCCCGCCCCGGCTCCTGCATGCTGTGAGGGAGAGTGGGAAAGCGCCTTAGCTGGCCAGGGGAGAATTCCCCTGATACAGACACTGGGTCGGGCTGCTATAGCAGCATCACACAAGGCCCTTTGAAACCTCCAGAGTTAGGTGGGTTGAATGGTGGCAGGGTAGGGGCAGGAAGGGATATGTGGAAGACAGTGAGGCCATAGTGTGCAGTGCTGTGGAGATTGTGGGCAGTGCTACCAGCCATGGGCAGCTGAGGACAGGCTACCATATCTTAGCAGGGGCTACTACTCTCCCCACCCACTACTCTCCACAGGAGGGCAGGGGAATGGCGATCAGAGGCAGGGAGTGGGCTGAGCCTTGATTCTACTCCCCAAAACGTGCCTGCCAGTGCAGCAGGCGAAGTAAGGAGGTTAGAATAGATGACCACAATGGCCCCTTCTGGCTTGAAAGTGTGTGACTGACAAATCAGTATGCAGTGTAGTTGTAGCCATGTCGCTTCCAGAATATTAGAGACACAAGGTGGGTGAGTGATATCTTTTATTGGATGATCTTCTTGAACTCCAAGGAGCTGGCCAATAACAGCTATTACCTCATCCACCTTTGTCTCGCTGGCAAATCAGTAGCAGATTACTTCCCACTGAAGCAAAGGAGGAATCAGGGACTGAACAGTGATTCTCAGAGTCATAGTCTGGTCTCTGCTCCAAGGGCAGTACAACTACCTGCTACCCCTGATTCAGAACTTGAATTAACTCCACAATCGAACTCTCAGATCTCTCTCAATTTACATCCTGGGCTCCTCTAACTGAGACCTCCAGCAAAAACAGGGAAGAAGAGGTTTGACATATCTGATATTGGAAAATAAAGGACTCTTTTTGGAGAGTGGGGGATGCTATCAGACCTTTTAAATACAAAAGCAACTCCCAACCCCAAACACTAACCACCTTCTCCCCACTTTTTTTTTCTCTGACAGTCTAAAGCCAATTTTTTTTCTGTCTTGTGGGAGAATGAATATGCATGTGGTGGAGGCTGGATGTAAAGAAGTCAAAACTCAATTCTTGTGTGAAACAACCAAAAGAGGATACACTTCATGGTTCACCTGAGAGCTATTTCACATTAAAAAGAGCCCTGGGTCCTTCTCCTCTCTCTTACCCAGCTTTTACACCAGGGTTAACTTCACGGACTTCATTGGAATTACTCCTGATTTACAATGGTATAAGTGGAGAGGAGAACCAGACCTCAAACTTTAATCAAAATGAAATGAAATGCCACTCTATTTGATATTTTAGAAGAGAGTGTCAAACTTCAAATATGTATTAGTCTTTTTCAGTCCTGTGATTCATGCTTCAATTTCATTGCCTGAATTGTAGAGACCCTGGTTTTCTGATGCCCTGCTCTTGTGTATTAATCAGGGAACAGTGAGTCCAAAGTGTAAAACACAATCTTACTAATTTGACAGCATTTTACATCCACTTGTTGTAAATGACTATACCAGGTACATGGCAATGGAGGATCAAATCCTGTGCTGGACTTGAATTGGCACGTGGCTTTGAAGTACACCTCTACACTGATATAACGCGGTCCTTGGGAGACAAAAAACCTCACCACGTTATAGGTGAGACCGCGTTATATCAAACTTGCTTTGCCCCCCCCTCCGTTCTTTGTTCCCTGACCGCCCCCTCCAGAGACCCCCATCCCTAATTACCCCCAGGACCCCACCCCCTACCCCACCCCCCTGTCCCCTGACTGCTCTGACCCCTATCCACACCCTCCCGTCCCTCTGTCTTTATTGTTCTTTGTTCATATTTCTGGCTTAGAGGGCTGGTGACTTTTGCTCAGGAATGCAGTTATATCTGCTATTAGCTAGAACTTGTCCCTTCTTTTCTTAAATACCTTAATTTTAATGGTGCTGTACCATGGTTTCATCATGTTGGTGTCAACTTCAAGCAGTAAGAAAAATACAAAATTAGGCAAGGTCTATTCCGGAAACTTTTTTTACTGCCGGGAAGGTGGAGTACCTGTGCCAATGGGAGAAGCTCTCCCAATGGTGTAGGTGGTGTCTTCACTCAGCACTACAGCAGCACTGTAAGTGTAGACAAGCCTGAAGCTAACTGTAATGGCCAAGATTTAAATGTACACTAACTAAGTTCATTTTTGAAATGCACGTATCAAGGACAAATTCCACTGAAACACAGTGGAAGAAGAGCTCAAGTGTATTAAGTTGGAGACAAATTATTCTTTCTTATGAACCCAGTTAGCTTAGCCTAAATAAATATAAGGACAATGGGATGCTGCTGCTATTGCTGCCTTTTTTAATAATGCGAGTAGGAGTACCATTTATGTAAATAGCTTGGCAAAAAAAGTTGGTTCAGCAACTGTGCCAAAGACAGGGATTATTGTGAAGACACTATGGGCCCTGCCCTTCTTGTTGCATTTGTAGCTCCCACTGGCTTCAATGAAAGTTAGATATACTCACCCAAGGGCAGAATTCGGCCCAATATTTCCAAGTCAGTGATGTCAAAAACAAAAACCATGTGATTATTTTCTATGTATAAGCACATTTTAGCATAGCTAGAGAGTGCATGAAGACTGTAAATCAGTTCCATCAGCAAGGGACTCACTTCAGGAAACAGCAGAATGCAAAGGGAATGTAGTGGATTTCTTCATAATTATGTCTTATTAAGATTTTTTTATGGTTGATGAAATACCAAAGACTCCTCTTCCTGTTCTTTATAATAATCAACATTGTTTGCAATGCTGTGCAATGGTAGAAAAACCGAGATGTTTCTCAAAATCAGTTTAATTATAACTGACATTTATAACAAAAATTACATCTATTTTACATTACATGTCATTCTGCAAACATCTTTATTAGATTAACAGTTCTGCCTATGGGCAATGAAATGGTGATGGAGACACCTGAGGAGGTCACCAAAAAGGAATTATCTATGAATATTTATATAGCACCAGGTGTGTGTGTTCAGAAAAAGACACTGTCTATTCATTTTTCACTGGTCTCTTACTCAGTGAACTATTGTGACAAGTCCAAAGTAATGAAGACAATTTCTTTTAAAGAAGCAAAAATATTGGTTCAGTGGATTTATGCCATTGATGGATTTGGTGGAACACATTTTAAAATTTAGCAGCAATTGAAAGTCACCACAGGTTGCTCCTATTTCCCTCCCCTTCTTTTCTTCCCCCTTCACAGCATTGTTTTCTTCCTCCTTGTTGTACATTGTCTTGTGATTTTTCCCTCCTTTCTTATCCCCCATGTATTCCTACCACCTCCACATGGCTTCTTAAAGCCTAGTCCTGCTCATGTTGAGATCAATGGCAAAACTGACTTCAGTGGGAGCAAGATCAGGTCCTTAGCGCGCAATTTGTGCAATTCCAAGGCCTTGTGTGGCAATTTTCCAGGAGCCTGAGGTCTGTGGCTAGTTTGTATATATTTATGTAGGATTTTAATGATAGATAAATGCACATAGAATTTTTTTCTTTATATAGTGCTTTAAGTATGCACTGTGCCTTATGATATCCACAGCAACACATAACATACTTTGTGGGCTGCAGCTTTAGTTAATAGGTTAACTTCTTACTTAGTCCTTGGATAAAAACTGAGCAAACATGAATTCTGAGATGTGTTGGGCACCTGCAGCTTCTGTTTCTGTCAGTGCTGGTGTTACCTGGGGTTTTCAGAAGCCACAGGAGGGGCAACATAACTATTTCACTCCAGGTGGTGTTAGGAATAAATCAATAGAAACACAGAAATTCTGTCTGATCAAGGATTAACTGCAAGTAAGCATGCTCTTGTCTAACATGGCAGTTTATTAGATTTAAGCACGCACAGACACAAGCAGTAGGTTTAGAACATTCCAGAATGGTATTGAGTAATAAACAGCAGGTTCGCAGTGGCCTGTTGCTCATCTGCTGGGGAGAAAGGGTGTCAGGAAAAATGTCTTTCAAGATGGCTTCAGAGGACAGCTCCAAAGTACAGTCTATTAGCTAATGTTTTATAACTAACTTCTACAAAACGCATAGGTCATAATGACCCCTACTGGATCATCACTTTTCTAACTTTCAATAAACTTTTAATATCAGAGACATCTAGATTCAAGGTTTTCAGTCTCAGTTGTTTACTTGTCTGTCCCTTCCTCCCATTCTGATTAGCAGAAACTGTAGCTAGTTTTGACCTTGCTTCTGAAAGCCTGTCTTCAAATTAACCCTTAACTATGTGGTGTTCTGTTTCATTAATTCAGGGTGGTTGAGTGCACATAATATGCTTGCAATTAACTTTATCATACTCTGGGGTATACACACCCCTCACATCCAGGGCAGCAGCATTGGCAGGTGCTTAGTACCTCTGAAGATTTAGCCTTGAGTTAGAACTTCTGGATGCGGCCCTTTGGCTATGCTTCATTAAGGAGTGTTTCCTTGCACACATTTACATATAAAGGAAAGTTACTAGTCTCACCTGTCAGTCTATGGAGAGCTGTGAAAAAAAGCCTTCCAAGGAACTGCATTTTCAGACAATTGTCCCCTCAGGGTTTTAAAACCAATGCACTGCCACACTTTTACCATATTTGATTCCTCTGAGGGCTCACTAGGGAGTCCCATTAAGATGAGTGGCAAAAAGCGAGATGAAGCATTACATTTCCCAAACTCCCACTTCACCGTTTTGCTGTGCCTCAGCAGCACTGTTACCACAGAATATTCAATTATATCCTATTTCATCACTCTGCCATATACACATTATGCCAGTTCATGTAACGATGAATATAAAAGTGTTGCTATCAGTCTTTCTCTTTATGGGATGTGCTTTATGATTGGAGGGATCAATGAATTTTAATAATGTTAGAAATCAGTGTACAAGTCAATCAAAGTACTCAACTCTCAAGCTAATCTCGCTGGGTAAAGTACAACAATTCTTCACATACTGCCATAACCCTCTGGTTCTTTTAGATGTAATATCTTCCAATTCAGTGAAACGTGTAAGAATGCTTTTTGATTGGCCAATTAACATTCTAAAAGAATACATTAAAGCACCAATACGGGCTGCAGGGCTGAGCTGCTGCTTGTGGTGAGCATTCTAAACATATTTTCTACAACAGCAAATAAAGATTATTAAAAAAATAGTAATTTATCTTTTACTTAGTTGCATTTCTTTGCACCTTACTTTTGCTGGAAGTGATATAGAAAGATAGTAGAAAAATTTCTATTGGAGGAAAAAAAGAAACAAAGCCTGGGTTTTAGACCAAACACATTTTTTTGCACAAAATATCTGCTTTCCATGGAAAATGTCAAGTTTTCATCGAAACAATGAAAACCCAAAAACGTTTTGGCTGGAAACCCAAAACTTCTGGGTTTTGGCTGAAACTATAATTTTTGGTTTTCTATTTTTGTAGAAAATTACACTTGTTTTTGTCCTCATTGAAATTTTCCTCAGGAAGAAAATAAATTCCTGACTAGTATGTGTGTGCAAGTCGTGTGCCTTATCCCTATTCTTTTATTTATTTATTTATTTGCTTACTTACTTATTTTGATGTAGAATAAATAAAAGAGCCCATTATCCAGGCCCCGTGCACCCATTCAGTTATTTAAAATTATAGAAACATCTTTCCCGTCTTACCAAGCCGCAGCACATATTCAAAATACATTGGCCACTATCTCAATCTACAGACCCTCCTTTGAAGGCCAGGGGAATCAAATGGGCCCTTCATGTGCCATGGAAGTCATTAAATCTGGACTGTTTCAGAGCAGGAGGGCATTCCAGGGCCTTCCACGGTGTGCCAGTCACTCAATCTCTATTATATCTAAAGGGATCTATTACCCATACCTCTGCTGATCGCAACTGTGGCATATTATCATGGAGAAAGAGGGGAAATTCATTACTTATATTGAATAAGTACCATTTCCTAATAACTATATGGCATGGTCATTGAGTAGCTGGTCATTAATTTATTGATAGAAATCACATATGTACAGTATTCACACTGGTCTGTGCACCGCTGGAGATATATGACTATGTATTATAGTAATTACGTACTGTAGGAAGTTCTATGGGCTGTGTTATAGAGAAGGTGATGATCACAATGTTACCTGCTGGCTTTGCAATCAATAAATCTACTATAGGCCACTGAATGGTGTCTGCTTATGTGCAGCTGTGAATATCTGTCCCCTACCCTGTTCAGTTCTTTTCTCTTCAGAGAACACTCTCACCTGGACATCTGGAAAGATCGAGCTGTTTTTTCTTGAGCAAACCCGAAGGCCATTTAGATGGCCTATAAAGTCACATGCAGTTTGTACACATGAGCGTTCTGGGAGGCAGAACTGACTCCTGAAGTTCCCTGTAGGGAGGGGCAGCTCAATGCTACCCTCCGTGCAGGAGTGTGCCTATGAGACATGGCCTAACTCTAGAATAATGGATTCATTCAGATAAAATTAAGGTTTACACTATTTTAATCATGAGCTTGTTGTCATTTTCTTATAACTATGCGTTTTCAAGAGTTCCTAACTCTGCCATGAAATGTTATGCTGATTTACTTGGCTTACGAGATCTCAGCCCAGGTGCAAATGTATTCATTTATTTTCATTATTGAAATAAAACGGCAAGGGTGTGGGTTTGAGATTCTGTGTGGTGGGCCATTAGTCCACATTGTTGTCTACTTTCTATTTTGAAAACAAACGTTGCTCTTGTCTTTTGGTGTGGAAAATCCTACGAAAGCTCATGCTCCAATACATCTGTTAGTCTTTAAGGTGCCATAGGACTCTTTGTTGCTTTTTACAGATCCAGACTAACATGGCTACGCCTCTGATACTACACACAGTGAAACTGCAATGGGTTCTGTTTCTGATGGAGTCTCTTTAGAGTCTGAGTACGAGGACATTACCCCCTGGTGTGCCTGGACCTGTTTTATGAATTGTCTGCCTCCATGACAGCAAAGAGAAGATACTGTGGGAGTTTGGGTGGGGAATGCAGACAAATAGGCAGTGAATCTAACACTGTACAGATCCACAGGCCCAAAGCTCCTAATATCGGGGGCTGGGAGGGGGCATGAAATGACCCAGCTGCAATTACATCCTATAATAGTGTAGAACATAAGTGGGTGTGCAGCCACTCTGCTGCCAACTGCGAGAAGCTGCCAGTTTGTAAGAAGGAGTCCTTCTATCCATCCATGTATGTATTCATCCCCCACCACCATAGCCCCAACTTATTCAAAGCCTTGTTACTTGCTTCGTGAGAGATTGGACCAATATGTGGTTTTTAGAAACAATACCTTTACAAAGACTTGATCCCCCCACCCCCCTCTCAGAAAAGGTTAGCGTGAATTAATGCTGGTGTGTAGCATGTGTTGCAAGATAATAAACAAAAGGAAAAAAGCTATTTTGTATCCCTCAACCTCTTAATTTTCTGGTAATACAGCGGCTTCCTGCCTTCCAATGGCAAGTAACAAATATCATAGAAACACTCTTAAAATATTATTCAATGTCCTTTATTTATAGATCTGCTATTTAACCAGATCTATTATTTATCATTTGGTATCATTTAAAACATTTAGTGTGCATGCAGAGAATAGGATATGGGTGAAGCTGGACCCCTGGGCTAAATCCTATAAGCCTTTGGCACACAAACGTCTATTGGACTCAATGGGAATTCTACATACAGAGATGCTTTGCAGGATCAGGGCTCAAATGATGAGGAACATCATTCGTGCTGATAGACTATAACTGTGAGAGATTTAGCTAAGTGTAGAACATTTAGTGAGTAGTTTTCTTTAGGACAGTGTAGTGTATTATTTTCTGGTCCTAGTGTAATGGGGATCATCTGGAGGGAACTGCCATCCTTATGGAAAGAAGCAATAGTTATACTAAGGCAATGTCTACACTACCACTTATGTCAGCAAAACGTATGTAGCTCACGAATGTGAAAAAACCACCTCCCTGAACGACATAAGTTTCACCGGCATAAGTGGTAGTGTGCACAGTGCTATGTTGGCAGGAGAGCTTCTTCCACCGACATAGCTATCACCGCTCACTGGGGGTGGTTTAATTATGTCGACAGGAGAACTCTCTCCCGTCGACATAGAGAGGCTATAAGAGAGATCTTACAGCAGCACAGCTACATCGGTACAGCTGCGCTGCTGTAAGGTCTCTAGTGTAGACAGTGCCTCACTACGATCACATTCAGACAGTAGAGAGCTAAAACAAAAATGCAAAACCAAGTTCTTCAGCGTTTTTTGTTTTCTCTTGCCCAAGCAAATTCATATCATCTTAATCTGCTTCTGAGCCATGGACTTCATTTTGTTTTGTTTCCATCAGATAAATAAGTGTAGCATTTAGCCCACAAAAAAACCAAAAACCCAACCTAGACAGATCTTGTTTTCTTTTATAATATAATCAAATATCTCTTCTGGGCCATTTATGAGGCAGGCACCACTTTCCCAAATATTTTGGTCAAGAGATATAATGTAATTTTTATTTAAAGGAGGATGATTTTTGAGACACTCCCCCCTGCCCTTTTTTCCCCTTCCTTTTTCTCCTCCTTTGCTACGACTGCATGAAGAAGCTCAGATGCCTGCTGCCAGAACGTGGTACTTAACCTGACCATCAAACAGGCCTCACAAAGAAAGGCTTTTCAGATCCCCCACTGAAACAACCACTGCATTTTATTATGGCGTGAAATTAGAAGTGAAAAGCCCTATGGCTCTTGCTATTTAGTAATGCAGAATATGTCGTTTCTGATGGCAATGGTAGTGCAAGGAGGGAAGTGGAAAGCCAGAGAAGAGAAACAAAGTAGCAGTTTAGACAAAGAAGGCCTTCTCCCCCTACCCCATCTCTGATTGTTTGGTGGTCTATAAAACCATAGCACTGAGGTGGATAGGAGGCAAAAGAGCATTTTGTTGTGGCTCCATCATTCAGACATGTATGTGTGAATTTGAAAAAAGGATGTATAAGGAGAATCATCTATTATCTGAAGAGTTCACTAGTTTAGCTCATTTATAAAAGAACAACAAAAAACTTGACTTTGCTTTGAGAGAGCAGTACTAATCTGACAGACACTTTCTGAGTACCGTAGTAAGATGGTGCTTACAGCGAGGCTGTGCATGGTTATCTGAAGCCATCTTGTAACAGATTAGATGGAGAAAGGGCCAGCTTGTGGAATTTTTTCTTCCTTGCCTTCTTTTGAGATTAAAAGAACAATGTTTTGTCGATGAAAATTACATGTAGATATAAAAGTGTCAAAAAATTTAGGATTGATTTTAATTTTAAAAGTTGTCTTTGAATACTAAGGCAAATAGTAAACCAATACAAACTGAGATAGCAGATGAAAAAGACAGTAGTGTCTTAGAGGTAAGATTGATCGGATTAGGGCCTGTGTCGTCTTTTATGTTTGTCCAGAACCTACATGTTGGCACTACTGGTAGCTAATAATAATTACTATAAATAACTTTAAACTGTGTAAAACAACACCTGAAACCTTATATTATACAGATTAATACAGTTAACATTAAAGATTTTTTTATTATAGTAGTAGGTCCCATTGTTCTAAAGGCTGGGCAAACTTATAATTAGAGATAGTCCCTGCCTGGAGGAGTTGACAGTATAAATAGACATGGTAGGCAAAGGTTGGACTAGAACAGAGAGGAAAATTACCTTGCTAAAAACCACACATCATATTAGTGGCAGAGCCAAGGCTCGAACCCAAGAGAGGAGACCTGAGCTAAAGCAGCTGAGCTGCTACTATTTAACCCATCTTGTTATTAATATTATTATAATTATTTATTATTCGTATTACTGTAGACCCTAGGATCCTCAACCATGATCAGGATTCCATTGCTCTAGGTGCTGTAACAAACACACTAACAGAAAGATGGTCCCTGGCCCGCAGAATTTACAATCTAAGAGAGACACCACGTCAATACAGAAAATAGATGCGAAAAGTACAAGGAAAAAATTGAAACAATACTTGTCAGCATGAAAAACAACAGTCAGAGTACACCGGCCACCGTGGCTTTGCAGATATGTACTGGAGCTCCTTCCATACATTAGAGGTGACAAAGGTGCTTGTTCGAAAACTTAACAAATGGACAATGAAGGCCAACATCATTTACAGGAAGGAGTCATTCATATCGTGTAGAGCAGGGGTGGGCAAACTTTTTGGTGTGAGGGTCACATCTGGGTGGGGAAATTGCGTGCAGGGCCATGAATGTAGGCAGTAGGGGAAGGGGGGTTGGGGTCAGTGGTGAGCTGCAGCCGGTTCACAGCAGTTCCCGCGAACCGGTTGTTAAATTTAGAAGCCCTTTTAGAACCGGTTGTTCCTGGAGGAACAACTAGTTCCAAAAGGGCTTTTAAATTTAATAAAAGCTGCAGCAGCTCCCTACCCTTCCTCCGGCCCCAGCTTACCTCACTCCACATCCTCTTCTGAAGGCTCCTCCGGCTTCTCCTCTCCCTCCCCAGCTTCCCGCGAATCAGCTGTTCGTGCGGGAAGCCTGAGAAGAAAGCAGAGGCTTCCTGCAGGTGAGTTTGAGCTGGGGCCAAGGCTGGAGGGCGGGGGCGCCAGTGGGAGGAGAGCTCCAGGCACCGCGCCGCCCGGCGAGGTCGCGGCCGGACCCTGGGGCAGGGCGGCGTGGCGGGGCTCCTGGCCCCCGGGGTCCAGCTGCGACCTCGCCGGGCAGGGCAGCGTGGCGCGGCTCCTGCCCCGGCCCCGGGGTCCGGCCGGGCGGCGCGGATCCGGTTCCTGCCCCGGTTCCGGCCCCGGGGTCCGGCTGGGCGGTGCGGCTCTGGTTCCTGCCCGGGGTCCAGCCCCGGGGTCTGGCCGGGCGGCGCGGTTGCGGTTCCTGCCCGGGGTCCGGCCCTGGGGTCCGGCCGGGTGGCGCGGTTGCGGTTCCTGCCCCGGCCCCCGGGGTCCGGCCCCGACGTCGGCCGGGTGGCTCCAGCCCCAGCCCAGCTGAGCCCCCATCTCCAGGCAGGATGGTAAGGGAGCAGGGAGAGGGTGTTGGAAGAGGGCAGGGGAGTTGCGGGGGCTGGATTAGTGTCGGGGCAGTCAGAGGGCAGGGAACAGTGGGATTGAATGGGGGAAGGGTCCCAGGGGGGCAGTCAGGAAGGAGCAGGGGTTGGCTGGGGCGGTGGGGGGCAGTCAGGGGTAGGGATTCCAGGGACAGTCAGGGGACAGAGAAGGGGTGGTTGGATGGGGTAGGGGTCCCGGGGTGCCATCAGGAATGAGAGAAGGGGTTGGATGGGGTGGCAAGGAGCAGACAGGGGACAGGGAAGGGGGTGGATAGGGCACGGGTCCCGGGGGGGGACTGTCAAGGAACATGGGGGGGGTTGGATGGGGCAGGAGTCCCCCGGGGGGGGCATGACCCCCCTCCTGGGGTGAGGAGGAGGGAACCGGTTGTTAGTATGTTGGCAGCTCATCACTGGTTGGGGTGTGGGAGGGGTGCAGTGCAGGAAGGGGCTCAGGGAAGGGGGTTGCGGTGCAGGAGGGGTGCAGCAGGGGGTGCAGGGCAGGGAGTTGGGGTACGAGGTGCAGGCTCTGGCCTGGCTTCCTTACCTGGAGCAGCTCTGGGGTGGCAGTGGCATGCACTGGGCTTGGCCCCACGCTGCTCCCGGAAGTGGCTGGTACCATGTCCGTGGCCCCTGGGGGAGAGGGGGCAGAGGGCTCCACGCTCTGCCCTCACCTGTGGGTACCTCCCCGGAAGATCCCATTGGCCACAGTTCCCCATTCCCGGCCACGGGAGCTGCAGACAAGGGCAGCACATGGAGCCCTCTGCCCACCCCTCCCCCAAGGGCTACTGGGACATGGTGCCAGCCGCTTTTAGGAGCAGTGCAGGTCCCACGGGGCCATGGGGGTAGCAATCCTGTGGGCCGGATCCAAAGCCCTGATGGGCCGGATCCGTCCCACGGACCATAGTTTGCAGAGATTATAGATACAGCAGGAATAATCAGTGAATGGCTTTAAAAGCAAAGAGAAATAGTTTGTGCTTGATGCAGTGGAGAAAATGGTTTTTGCAGTAGTATTTTCAGTGGATGTGAGTGGGGCAAGATTGCACAAGATGTGAGATGCTGAGAGCTTGGCCAAGAGTTTTAGCTCTGTGAATGGCTAGGGAAAGCCATATGTTATTATGCTGAAAGAACTGTCAGGATTTAGACTCAGCCTGGATGTGAGGATCTACATAAAAAGGCAGCGTTGAAGATAATGCCCATGTTATGGGTCTTGGTGATGGGGGAGGGGTTCTCCACAGTGACTGAGAAAGTAATAAGGCTGATGAATTGGGAGAGGAAGAGTAAGAGGTTTAGCCATGTTGAGCTCTTCAAGGTATTGTTTGGCTTAAATCTCTTACAAAAATCAGAGAAGCTTGATTCATCTTGCACAAGTAAATCCTAACTCGTAGGATCTTTCAGAGTGGTAGCTGTGTTAGTCTGTATCAGCAAAAACAACGAGGAGTCCTTGTGGCACCTTAGAGACTAACAAATTTATTTGGGCATAAGCTTTCATGAGATAGAATCCTTGGGTTCTATGGGTCTATGAAAGCTTATGCCCAAATAAATTTGTTAGGGCTGGTCCACACTAAGAAGCGGGGTCGAACTAGGGTACGCAAATTCAGCTACGTGAATAGTGTAGCTGAATTCGAAGTATCCTAGTTCGAACTACTCACCCGTCCAGACGCCGTGGAATCGAAGTCCGCGGCTCCAAGGTCGACTCCGCCACCGCCATTTGCAGTGGTGGAGTACTGGAGTTCGAACTATCGCTTCCGGAGTTCGAACTATCGCATCCAGATTAGACGCGATAGTTCGAACTCCGAGAAGTCGAACTCACCGCGTCGACCTGGCTCGTAAGTGTAGACTAGCCCTTAGTCTCTAAGGTGCCACAAGGACTCCTCGTTTTTTTCATAGGATCTTGTAATGGCAGTGATCACAGTAGTATCTGAGATCCTACTGAGACTATCAAGAGTATACTAGTGCATGTTTTTAATTTAATTGCTTCTTCTCTTTTTACTCCATTTCTTCACTCTCTCTTCATTTTTGCCATTACTTCATTTTCCTCCTATTCCCCCTTATCTCTCCTTTGCCGTTTCTAATGCAACTGTGGAAAAGCTAAATCAAAGAAGTGAAATTTATCTGTCATCCTGAAGACAGTAAGTTTTGTGGTCATTCTGATCTCTTCCAATAATGGATTCCAGAGATTTGGCCCTATTGTGGAGAAAGCTCTACTTCCCAGTCTGACAAGTTGCATACTTGAGGATGACTGCTTCATAGTTCATAAGGAATATAGCTTTTGGGGGAAGTCATCATGAGGTGCTCTCTGAGGTATCTTGGACTAATTCAGTGGAGATTATTGAGGATTAACTGAGAATTTGAATTTGAACCTCTATTATGTGGGAAGCCAGTGTAATGAGTGGAGCACCAAGGTGATATGTTCTCAGTAGCTGGTGTCACTGAGGAGGCAGATTGATATATTCTTGACTAACAGAAGTTGTGTTGATGTTGGAGTGCTCATATCTAGGTTTAGTAGCCTGCAATACTTCAGCCTGGAGATCACAAAGACATAGTTCACTGTGGCCGGGTTCATGTTTTAGTTGGGACTCTATCAGTTGGCTAATCATACACGGACAAAAGTGTTTGTAGCATCTGTCACTATCTTTGTGTCCAGTGGGAAGATACCAAGACTGCAGACTGGTTAGGCCATCTGGGGACAGACTCCTTCAGTGGAGGCTCAATCTGAGGACAGACCCCTTCAGTGGAGGGAAAGGTGATGGTGACTGCTAGGACCTGAAGTTGTTTCCCTCTACTCACCCGCTTCACCTACCTCTTGCCCAAATCGAGCATCAACCAGTTGCTTTTCATCCAAGTGCTTATTTCACTCAGTCAGGAAGATAGTTGGTAGAGAGTGCTGTTTGTGTCAGAGGTAAAGAAAAGGTAGACCTAGGTATCATCTCTGTATTGCTGGTATTTGAGACCCTGGCATCGTGGCTTAATAGTGGTATTTATACTCAAACTCTATGAAAACTTTCAAAAACTTCATAAAAGCCATAACATGTCATGTAACAAAATCACCAAACATCTTACAAGTTTTATTATTTCAGAATTATAAAACAAACAAAGGAAAGAATGCCACAACAACCTAAAAATCTTCCTCAAGACAATTTGGCTTGGTATATAGTAAATTGACTGTTCAAGACTCTTTATGCAGCAGAACAGGAGTACTTGTGGCACCTTAGAGATTAACACATTTATTTGAGCATAAGCTTTCATGGGCCACAGCCCACTTCATTGGATGCATGTAGTGGAAAATACAGTAGGAAGATGTAGATATATATATATATATATACCTAGAACATGAAACAATGGGTGTTACCATACACACTCTAATGAGAGTGATCAGTTAAGGTGAGCTATTACCAGCAGGAGAGAAAAAAACTTTTTGTAGTGGTAATCAAAATGGTCTATTTCCAACAGTTGACAAGAAGGTGTGAGGAACAGTGGGGGTGGGGGGAAATAAACATGGGGAAATAGTTTTACTTTGTGTAATGACCCATCCACTCCCAGTCTTTATTCAAGCCCAATTTAATGGTGTCCATTTTGAAAATTTATTCCAATTCAGCAGTCTGTTGTTGCTGTAGCCCACAAAAGCTTATGCTCAAATAAATGTGTTAGTCTCTAAGGTACCACAAGTACTCCTGTTCTTTTTGCGGATACAGAGTAACGTGGCTGCTACTCTGAAACCTGTTTTTATGCAGCAGCTACACCTAAAAACTATTAAGTATTTTAGAGGATCAACTTGCCAATTTTAAGATGCTATAAAGAACAAGACTGAAATAAATTTATACCACAAACACACTGTATGTATATCCCCCAAAATGGTAGATCAACAGAACTATATGCAAGGGCAGCTCAAAATATCACTGTTATCTTTTGAATTTGAAGAAGTTATAAGAGTATTAGCTCCAGTTTACTCATTTGTCAACAAGCCTACCACACAATCCACAAATTGATTGATTGGTATTTGTAAGGGATGCATTAGTATTTTGGGAGCCAATTTTATGCTGATATAGCTGGGTATGATTTGATTTGGCAACGAAGACTGGAAACATGGAAACGTTCCTCAAATTTATTCTTCTGTCCTTTCAAACATGTATTGATACTAGGAAAGTTTGACATAGCAGACAACCAACCTACACAGATAGATATCGAGATGTCAGTGTTAAGTTATTTTCTCTCTAAACAGATATGGTATGAAACAGTTGTGTCTGCCATAATATGATTATGTGCTTCCTTCTCGTTCTCCCACCAAAATAGTAATCTTTCTAAATATTTTCTGTTAAAAGAATTCCTTCATTTACAACAAATATTGATGACACTCATCATCAGTAAATCAAAACATGTGCCTGTGCCGACTTTCTGCTCCATGTTTCATCTTGGGTGCAGTGTGGGATACAGTGGGTTCCTTACCACAAAGACCATGTGTACTTCACAGCAAGCTTGACCTAAATGTTGCATCATGGCTCTTGGACTTTGCATCTCTCCAGGAAAGGAGATAGGACATGCTGTGGCAACTTCAGATACATTTTTTAAATGTCGAGTTTTAGGGGATTAATATAATTCAAACAGTCATCTTTCCCAAACCTCTGGAAGCAGAACCCCCATCACTCCTTTAGTTAAAACCAATCCAAAGCCTCCCTCTGAAAAACTACCTTGTGTTCTTAAAGACCTGTGCATCTTCTGTGATTGATTTTATGACCCCGCCTCCCCCCGTACCCCTCACACACCTCCATTTTACATTCTAGTGTAGATCTTCAGGTCATTATACTTTCTCTCCTTTTTTACATGCTTTGATGAGCAGTGAAATAGTTGAAAATGTTGGCATTTTAACTATCATCATTGGCATCCGAGTTAGCACTCATTCAAATGAATGTGGGTCAGTTCAGACCTCAGAGCTAATGGTTAAGACTCCATTGGAAACTCAGACAGACTTCTTTGCATCAGATATATTCAGTAGTTAATTTCTGAAAAAAAAGAATCACAATCAAAACAATGAAACACTTAAACAAAGAAAGCAAAAATCTGGACACCAGTTCAGGATATGCCCATGTTCCTCAGCTAATTTCTTCCTCAGGGGAGCATAATGAACACTTAAGGAAACAGTGCAGTACAATATTCCTCTGTTATTTAAGTTGGTATTATATTCAAATTATATTACGTTGCCAGTATATTTTAAATTTTCAATATGCTGCAGAACTTTTCATTGAAATTTTTTATAACTGTGTTATAGAAAGTGTTAGGAAAAGCTGGAGGTTTTGATGATTTGGTATGAGACATTTGGGAGTTTTGATTTCTGGGTGTAGAAAGCAGATTGCATTTGTGGAACGATCAAACTAGATGTTAAAGTCATCAATAGTGAAACAGATACTACCGTTTTCAAATAAAATGTGCATTATCAGAGTTAGTACCACATTGAGATGAATGGGGCAGTTCACACCTCTCAGAACTATTGTTTCAGATTCTCACCAGATAGAGGAAGGCATTGCTTCAGTGATTTATGTTCATATTTGGGAGATTGTCTTTGCCATTTTTTTTCAGAGGAAGGCTGGGGTTTTTGTGCAGAGATTGCAGCAAGGAAAGGATCATAAATCAAATTCTTCATGTTCAGAATTGGAGTGTATGCAAAGCCTGGCTTATAACCAACTGAGAATCAGTTAAGCAAACAAACAAAAAGTAATTGTTGCACAGGAAATCAAAGTAAATCTTCAAGAGTTCTCATAGAAAGGTCTTCACAACCTTTCTTTTAGGGGTATAGCAAATGGTGCCAGGAAGTATGCTTCTCATTACACCTGCTTTTGCCCTACACAGACCTAATGCCTTCAGAAACCACTGCTTGGTTGTGTACCCTCCCTCATTTCATAATGCTACACTGTCATAAGAGTTATAACTAAATCCTCACTTATCTAAAGCCTCACTACAAGACTATTAAATTTTGGCTGAGAAGTGGGGTGAGGCTGTTGTGCCTAGTACAAATTAGTAGCCTTGTCGATTAGCAAAATGAAAATTAGCTAGATTCTATTTAGCATTAATATTTCGGTTTTCATATTAACCATGTTAAAGAAAAGCACACATTTCATTAGGTCTAAATAAACCAATGCACCTTCCCTTTCTCCATTTATTAACCAGCTCTAGATTTAGGAGTGCAAGTCTTGTGCTCCTAAACCACTTTGGTAAATCCCTTCCTATGATTAGGTCCCTCACCAAACACAGTCAGGAAAGGGTTAAGAGCCCTCCATGCCTGCACACAGTAAAACCAGCCCCACCCAGCTCAGCTATCAGAAATGTCAATTATGAAGAGACATGTCTCACTGGCTGTAGCTAATGAGAGCAAGCCCAAGTATAAAGAGGAAAGTGTAAAAGGGACAGAAGAACTTGGGACGTCAAGAACTCTATGCCAGGCTGTCTCTGAAAGGTTTAGGCCAGGTCTACACTCAAAATTTAAGTTGACCCAGCTACATCGCTCAGACGTGTGAAAAATCCTCGCCCCTGAGCAATGTAGTTAAGCCGACCTAACCTCCAGTGTAGTCAGTGCACAGAGGAATTCTTCCATTGACCTGGCTACCACCTGTCAGGGAGATGGCTTATCTACCCTTTCCATCACTGTAGTGAATGTCTACACTGAAGTGCTACAATGGCACAGCTGCAGCATTTCAAGTGTAGATGAGCCCTTAGAAAGAACCCCTGGAAGTACAAGGAAAGTAGATGGAAGCTCTGAGAGCGAATGGCTTTTTGACTTATTTGTCTTATGCTTGCTTCTTTCTTTCTTTCTTTCTTTCTTTCTTTCTTTTTAAGCTGATTTGATTTAAGCCACTGTTGTCTGGGTCAAGGACTGACCCAGGCCCCTTGAAATGGAGTTTTGCACAAGGCGGTGTCCATCACTGCTCAAGTACCCCTTTAACCTTTCTTTTTCACAGTTTAAATAAATACTTCTGTCTCTCCCTGGGATGTTACGGAGCTTCAGAAATTAAAGGTTGAAAAGGGCCTGAAACAAAGAGTACTATTCCTGTTATGTCTTAGGGCCAGAATCCAAAACTGTTATACACGCTAAATAGCACCTTACTCCGTGAGCGATCCTATTGACTTCCTTGCACCTTTTTGTGAAGGAGGGCACAATTCAATATTATGGGAGCAGAAGCTGGTCCTGAATATTTATATTGTAACAAGTGCTGTTTTTTATTCAGGGGGAGGTGTATTTTTAGTTTAAAGTGTCATGTGCTGTTCCCCTCCCCGCCCCCCAAGTAGTTAACCCCCGGGATGTGAGGAATAGCATTATTAACAGTCTTCTTTTGTAAAGAATATGATGTTTGAATATTGACTGCATTTGCAGGATTTTTCTTCTCACAGTGATGTATATCAGGTTTTCTGTTTCTAAGCATAAAGGTACAGTGAGTGAATATAGAGGAGGCTGGATTTCACAGACGTAACCTAATGGAATAAAATGGATTCCAGCTGCAGCAGCACCATCCTTACATAAGGCAATGCATCATTAGAGAACAAAGATAATAAATATGGTGGGTGATCATTTCAGTCAGGATCCAACTAATGACCCTAAAGTATTTTTAAAGTGCCAAAACAGTCTATTCCTACATCTCATTTTGAACGGTCAAATGTAGTGACCGTTCAAAATCTGAGATCTGGCTTTCATTCAAAACCAGTTCTTCAATTAGCGAATTAGACAATATCAGCTGGGTTCCCAGATAGCATGATAGTGTCACAGAATAATCCTAACTGTAACTAATTTAATTAAGACTCGAACACAAAACTCTTCCTCTTTACCAAATGGTAATGCTCACTGACCTACAGTAGTAAGAATAAAAACAACATCGACTGGGAACACTTCTATGTTATTTAACCCTGTTGTTTCCAGTTCCAAGGGGAAATGTTATTCGTTTTATGTCTGCCTTGTGAAGCTCTTTAATGTGGACACAGGAAGAACCTGAGGGCAGTCATGTGGAGCTGATGCTTTGTACCTAATAGTAGGCTTTATATCTGTCATCATTAACAGACATATTCAGTATTTTAAAGATACTTATTAATCCCTCTCCATTGAGAGTGGCAGTGGTTTGGTTTGGAAGATAAAATTGCAGATTTAGTTTGTAGGGAGATAATCACTAACACTACTGGTTCATCAGCCTCTGAGGGTGGCGTGGGCTGGGGGGAGAAGAAAAAGAGAGAGCAAGCATGTCTCAGTTTAGGATGGATCACACAAATGGTCACTGGTATCTCAGGCAGTGTATTGATATAAGTTGTCCTGACAGCTGTTGCTTCCACAGTTTAGTATTCCTCACCAGGTCTTATGAGATCTTGGAATTAAGGAGGTGAACAGTTCATTAGTGCATCTCTGTCTCTAGTGTTTTATTTGTTGTGTGTTGTTCAGAAACAATGTGTGACTGAGTTTTCCATTTCATTACACTAATTTGACACATTGGACTACATCAGTGTACACCAGCTAAGGAGCTGGTCACATGCATTAATATTGGACAAAAATCAAAGTAAGGAGAACATGAAAAAATAACACAGGGATCTTGTAAACAACCTGGGAATACTGTGCCATTGTCTGTAACCTCAGTTTGATGAGCAAACATTTTTTCATTGTAACATATACAACTCAAGCCAGGCGTTTGTGTGGGATGGCGTTAATAGAGTTAAAGGAGGGATGATACTCATATTGAAGGCTGGTAGAAGGGGGTGATTGTTGCTTCCTCTGAGTTCATGGCTATAGCCTGATAACATATTAATCCATTTCTTGATAGGTATAAGTCTTAGAATTTAAACCTGGGTGTGACATTTTGGGATCCACTCAGACCAGTATGAGATTCCGTCACCAGCTGCCCTGTAACTTTGGGGTCCTTTGTGCTATACAGTTATGGTTGAATTCCCTAAAACCAATAGCCAGGCTAAGGTTTCACCCTGACTGCCACCAGCCTACTTACTCTTTGGAGGGTGACATCAAAAGCCCTTTTAGCTCTGGGTCTCCCTGAATCTGTCCTTCCCGAGTTCTTACATTCCAGACACTTGAATTGTTCCCCTCTGGCTCATCACACCCAAAGTGGGAAAGGGAGGGGCCTTAGGCTGGAGTTCCCAACTAGCTGCAGAAGCTAGCTGTCCCCCAAGGGGCTACCTGGACTGAATTGAACTGTATATAAAAGGTTGTGGGAACAAACACTGAAAATAAAAGTGCACTGGTGTTTGCACAGAGAGGTCTCCGGTTGGTCTTTGAGAGGAGCGGTGAAGCGTGCCACTACACGTGGTGGAGAATGCAGGCATAACCTGTATACATAGCTCATGATAACTATTAAGTTCAATGCATGAAAGGCTTTCATAAAAGATCTTACTCGATATTCCTTATAGTAAAATAACATAGCATGCAATTAGTTTAACTGCTTATTTTGCGGGAGTTAAACCTTCTGTTCTCTCCTTGAGGCGTCTGGCCCCTGGTTGTCACACTGGATTTCCTACATGAAGAAGTGCCAATGCAGACTTCTTGTATCTGAAATACAGCAGTGCACCCAGTTTGTTTTTTTTAATTAAGTGCTAAGATTACAAAGTAGTCTTTTTGGCACTTATAACTGCTTCTGTTAGGCTGTGAATGTGTGAGGGATACTGTATTTCTGGGCGTAATTTGTAATAATGTGCCAAAAAATTAATGAAAGATGGTTGGTTTCCATAGGCATCCCACAAACAGTCATCTTGTGTTTTAAATTGTAAGTAGCTCCTGATGCCTATGTTCAGTAGTATTATGAAAAATAGTTTCCGTAAATGTAGCCTGCATCTCATGACTCTTATCTAGTAAAGAAGAAAAGTTTTCATGGAAAAGTAGAGTCTATAATATGATATTTCTTATATCTAATATTGCTGCACTAGGCTGGCATGCTAAGTGTGAATTTGGGCTGGGTGAGCTTCTCCTGTCCTGAAGCCAAAAGATTGCATTATCCTGGCAAGACATGGTGAACTTTTTGATATACAGAGTGTAACAATTTCTATTTCAATTTATAATTGGAGAATATCCACAATGTACCTATGATCATCAAGTCTCTTTCTAACTTCCTTTAGTTGTTTAGATGTTATTTCTCACCAGGTTATCAAGTATTACACAAACTAAAATATGCAAAAGCCCAGATTAAAAAGACACTTTTCTCACTTTTCCCTTGGGCAGAGGAGCTTGACTGTTGGTGTAGGAATTTTTTTCCATTTTTTTTAGGACCGTCCATCCGAGGGGAAGGCTTCACTGAAAATATGTGTTGTAGACCTTAATGAACACTGTACATTGGCCAAACCAGACAGTCTCTACGTAAAAGAATAAATGGACACAAATCAGACGTCAAGAATTATAACATTCAAAAACCAGTCGGAGAACACTTCAATCTCCCTGGTCACTCGATTACAGACCTAAAAGTCACAATATTACAACAAAAAACCTTGAAAAACAGACTCCAACAAGAGACTGCTGAATTGGAATTAATTTGCAAAATGGACACCATTAAATTAGGCTTAAATAAAGACTGGGAGTAGATGGGTCATTACACACAGTAAAACTGTTTCCCCATGTTTATTCCCCCCCCCCGCCCCACACACACACTGTTCCTCATAACTTCTTGTCAACTGCTGCAAATGGACATTTTGATTACCACTACAAAACGTTTTTTTCTCTCCTGCTGGTAATAGCTCACCTTAACTGATTACTCTTGTTAGAGTGCGTATGGTAACACCCGTTGTTTCATGTTCTCTGTGTATATATATCTTCCTACTGTATTTTCCTCTGCATGCATCCAGTGAAGTGGGCTGTAACCCACGAAAGCTTATGCTCAAATAAAATTGTTAGTCTCTAAGGTGCCACAAGTACTCCCGTTCTTTTTAATGAACACTGTCATTCTTTGGCTGAGTCTGATCACTCTGGCAAGGAGTTCTATGGTTGGGATCCCGCCACCAAGTATGGTCTATACATAGTGGCAGATAGTCACAACCTACATCTTTTCAGACACTTTGTCCCTGTGGAATGCAGGTGTCTTACAGGTGGCAGACAATTATGAAGTCATTTAGGTCCCAGTTTTTTACAATATCTCTAATAATGGGTATGATAACTGATGCTAGAAAAGAGAGTTATGCTTATGTTAAGCAACATTCTTGGCATGACTGTTTTATTCAGTTACCTCTATGGGACAGTAAGAAGCTTCACACCCAAGCTCTAAGAGTGAATGGCTTTTTGACTTATTTGTCTTTCTTTCTTTCTTTCTTTCTTTCTTTCTTTCTTTCTTTCTTTCTTTCTTTCTTTCTTTTTCTTTCTAAGCTGATTTGATTTAAGCCACTGTTATCTGGGTCAAGGACTGACCCTTGAAATGGAGTTTTGCACAAGGTGGTGTACATCACTGCTCACATACCCCTTTAATCTTTCTTTTTCACAGTTTAAATAAATACAAAATGAAGACTTTTCCCCCTAGAGTAACTAATAGACTGTCATTTAAAAATATATATAATAACAGAAAATACTTGCAATGCACTATGTGTGAGAGTTTCGAAAGCTCTCTGTTGGCTTAATTTTGTTCCCACTGAAGTCACAAAGGGCTTATAGCTGGGTAAGAAATGGTTTTCTTGTCCCATGAGAATTTTCAAGATTTCAAAATTTTTCCCCATACCAAAGCATGAGGAAAAGTCAAAATCTTGAAACATTTTATGAATCGATAATCAGGAAAAAAATTTGAGATCAGGCCAATTGAAATATTTTGATAATTTTGAAATATTTTGTTTTGATTTAGACTTTAAAAGTATTTTAAAACTCTTTTTAGTATAAATTGCCTACAATTTTAAAACAAAATGTTTTTGAATGAAAACATGAAACTTTCTTTTTCAAATGTCAAAATGGAATGTTTTAACAATTTTAAAACTATTAAAAATTATTGGGTAATTCATCATGAACATTTTTGGCAAATCACCATTTTCCACCCAAAAAATTTAGCTGGAAAATTCCCAACCAGCTGTAGCAAAACCTATAAATAAGCCAATGCTAAGTAAGCACTTTTGAAAATCCCTTCCTACTCTGTTATCTAAATATAATAAATACTATAGGCCATATTTTTCATATGCCTATTTGTATTTATTCATATTTAAAAACTCTGCCAATAAAATTCTTTTCGTAGTGAAGAGTGTCCCCTACCATAATTTTAAAAACACGATAAAAGGATTGCAAAACAAAACTGATGAAAACAGCAGTAATTCATACAACTCAACCAGTGCCAAGAGCTTAACATTATTCCTGAGTATATGTAGTCATCACTGACATCGTTTATACCTACATTGGTTTTGAAAGATACAAGATACTGGGATCATTTCAGTTATCATTTAAAGCAGGTACCGTGTTGAAACATGGCAATTGTTTAACATTTCACAGCAACACTGTAAAATAGACTAGAACAGGAAAGGAAAGACCGAGTTAAACTACAGCAGATTTTAACATAGGGATAGTGCAGTTATCCAAAACAGAATTTGGCAAAGGCAGCAGGTTAACACCTTTCCTCTTATGAAGAGTACCAGTGGGTCTCTAGTGACCACAGGTGGTTAGGACCTCAGTTTTATCTCTCAAACAAAACAAAGCCCTCTCCAGCAGCACAATGTACCCTAACATCATGCTGGAATAGGTTCAGTAGTAACTCACAGGGAACAGTGCCATCTACTGACTGAATTATCAGAACCACTTCCTGCAGCAGCTTGGTATATGTTGGTGGTCTGTCCTCCAAGTACTGCACTTAGCTTAGCTTCTGAGAGCTGGTGGTATGGTTACAGGTGACTTTTTTCTCCTTTATAAGTAAAATAGTCAAAATCAGCAGAAAACTGCTTCCTGGCATAAATTTTGCCTTATCCTGGAAGAAGGATTTTCAGAATCCTTTTACAGACACACATTTACAATAATCTGGAAAGCCAGGAAATGTTTATCTGCTGGATAGAATACTTTCCCCATGAGTGTTGTAGGCCTTTCTTTGAAATTCTTTTTATTGGCCAGAAGAATTGTATGTTCTCCTCCCCAACATGAAATCTTGTCTGAAGTCCACTGAAATCAACGGAAAGACTCCAAATGACATCAGTGCACTTTGGATTGGGCCCTTGATGACTTTCAGCAAAGTCTTTGAAATGTGTCATCTGGACGTTTAATTTCATGACACACATACTTTATCCAGATATTTTCTGAAGAGTTGGACATAAAAACCAAATATTGCCTGCCACTGCTAGTGACAATGGGTTGACTTAATTTAAATATTCAACATGACATATTTTATATCTTACAGTATCTTCCTGTCTAGGCATTGTTGATTGAGGGCTTGATCTTACAAGACTTTCATTTGTCAAATTCCTGTTTTTAGGGGCGAATCCTCAGCTGAGTGCCTAGTTTGATTGAATGTCCCACTTTGGGCACTTCAACAAATGTGGATCAGAATCACTCTTTTGCAGAACACACATAGATAAACAGCCTATTTAAAGCCTATATAAAGGGGGGGGACTTTATTTAAATATAATAAATAAAATGCAGTTCAGAAGAGTATTTATAATGTAAACCAGAACAGAATGCCTTACTAGAAATTAACACAGGTTGGCCACTATGAGACATATTGATTTGTGTCATGAGAAAATCCACAGGAGAGATCTAAACAGAGAGAAATATCTGCACTGTTCTCCTCCCTGAGATTTGCCCCTGAACGTTGCCATTAATGGGGTAAGGTTTGCCCTCCCTACAAACAGCACATGAGATCTCAGGGATGGTCTCTTTGGTTAATGCCCTGGACTAAAATACAAGAGAGCCGGATTCAAATCCTGCCTTTGCCAGGGACTTCCCACGTGACTTTGGTGCCTCAATTTCTCACTTGTAAAATGGCAATATCAAGACTTATCGCCTCATGTTTTTATGAGGCTAAATACACATTCATTAATGTGAGTAAGACACTCCTTTGCTATGGTGATGGGGGCTACATAACACACTAAATGAATCTATTTCCCCGTGTTAAGTATCCTCACACCTTCTATGAGTCATCTCGATTATCACTTCAAAAGTTTTTTTTTCTCCTGCTGCTGATAGCTCATAGAATCATCATAGAATTCAAGATCAGAAGGGACCATTATGATCATCTAGTCTGACCTCCTGCAAGATGCAGGCCACATAAGCCGATCCACCCACTCCTTAGCAAGTGAACCCTGCCCCATGCTTCGGAGGAAGGCGAAAAACCTCCAGGGCCATAGCCAATCTTCCCTGGAGGAAAATTCCTTCCCGACCCCAAATATGGCGGTCAGCTGAACCCCGAGCATGCGGGCAAGACTCTCCAGCCAAACCCTCTGGAAAAGGTTATATCATACCAGGCACATAATTGACCTATTGACTAAGCCCGTTATCCTATCATACCATCCCCTCCATAAACTTATCTAGCTTAATCTTAAAGTCATGGAGGTCCTTCGCCCCCACTGTTTCCCTCGGTAGACTGTTCCAGTATTGCACTCCCCTGATGGTTAGAAACCTTCGTCTAATTTCAAGCCTGAATTTCCTGACTGACAGTTTATATCCGTTCGTCCTTGTGTCCACATTAGCACTGAGCTGAAATAATTCTTCTCCTTCCCTGGTATTTATCCCTCTGATATATTTAAAGAGTGTAATCATATCTCCTCTCATCCTTCTTTTGGTTAAGGAAAACAAACCGAGCTCCTCAAGTCTCCTTTCATACGAAAGGCCTTCCATTCCTCGGATCATTCTAGTGGCCCTTCTTTGTACCTGTTCTAGTTTGAATTCATCCTTCTTAAACATGGGAGACCAAAACTGCACACAATACTCCAAATGAGGTCTCACCAGCGCCTTATATAACGGGACTAGCACCTCCTTATCCCTACTAGAAATACCTCGCCTAATGCAACCCAAGACCGCATTAGCCTTTTTAACGGCCACATCACATTGCCTACTCATAGTCATCTTGCGATCAACCAGGACTCCTAGGTCCTTCTCCTCCTCCGTTACTTCCAACTGGTGCGTCCCCAGCTTATAACTAAAGTTCTTGTTAGACATCCCTAAATGCATAACCTTACACTTCTCACTATTGAATTTCATCCTGTTACTAATACTCCAGTTTACAAGGTCATCTAAATCTCCCTGGAGAATATCCCGATCCTCTTCCGAATTGACAATACCCCCCAACTTGGTGTCATCCGCAAACTTTATCAGCCCACTCCTACTCTTGGTTCCCAGGTCAGCAATAAATAGATTGAATAAAATCGGACCCAAAACCGAGCCTTGAGGAACTCCACTGGTAACCCCCCTCCAACCGGACAGTTCCCCTTCAATACTACCCTCTGCAGTCTCCCCTTTAACCAGCTCCTTATCCACCTCTGGATTTTCACTTGATCCCCATCTTTTCCAATTTAACCAGTAATTCTTCATGCGGTACCGTATCAAACGCCTTACTGAAATCCAGATATATGAGATCCACCGCATTTCCCTTGTCTAAAAAATCTGTTACTCTCTCAAAGAAGGAGATCAAGTTGGTTTGGCACGATCTACCTTTCGTAAATCCATGCTGTAATCTATCCCAGTTGCCATCGGCCTCATGCTCCGAACCACTCTCTCTTTTAAGATTTTTTCCATGACTTTGCATACTACAGATGTTAGACTAACAGGCCTATAATTCCCTGGGTCACTTTTTTTCCCCTTCTTGAATATAGGAACTACATTAGCTAATCTCCAGTCAGTCGGTACAATCCCCGAATTTAGGGATTTATTAAAGATTATCGCTAACGGGCTAGCAATATCCCTCGCCAATTCCCTTAATATTCTAGGATGAAGATTATCCGGGCCCCCCGATTTACTTCCGTTAAGCTGTTCCAGTTTGGCTTCTACCTCAGCTACCGTAATGTCTACCCCCATATCTTCATTCCCATCGGTCCCTCTATCACTATTCCTTAGCCCTTCATTAGCCTCATTAAAGACCGAGGCAAAGTATTCGTTCAGATATTGTGCCATTCCAAGATTATCCCTAATCTCCACTCCATTTAAAGTTTTAAGCAGTCCCACTTCTTCTTTCTTGGTTTTCTTCCTATTTATATGGCTAAAAAACCGTTTGCTATTGGTTTTAATCCCCTTCGCTAGATCCATCTCTACTCGTCGCTTTGCCTTTCTCACAGCTTCCCTGCACCCTCTGACCTCAATAAGGTAGGTTTCCTTGCTGATCCCTCCCATTTTCCACTCCTGGTACGCTTTCTGCTTTTTCTTAATGACCCCTCTAAGACGCTTGCTCATCCAGCTCGGTCTAAAACTGCTACCTACGAGCCGTTTCCCCCTTCTCGGGATACATGCCTCTGACAACTCCTGCAACTTCAACTTGAAGTAACCCCAGGCGTCATCTGCCCTTAGATCCCTAAATATGTTAGCCCAGTCCACTTCCCTAACTAGTCGCCTTAATTTAGTAAAATTAGCCCTTTTGAAATCATACACCCTAGTCTCAGATGCACTATTGATTATCCTCCCATTTATTTGGAAACGAATTAGCTCATGATCACTCGAGCCAAGGTTGTCCCCTACAACAATGTCCTCAACAAGGTCCTCGTTACTCACCAAAATCAAATCTAAAATGGCATCCCCCCTCGTCGGTTCAGCAACCACTTGATGAAGGAATTCATTAGCTATCACGTCTAGGAAAAGCTGAGCCCTATTATTATTACTAGCATCTCAGTTGATTGGCCTCTTACAGTTGGTATGGCTACTTCTACCTTTTCATGTTCTCTGTATGTATATATCTTCTTGCTGTATGTTCCAGTCTATGCATCTGATGAAGTGAGCTGTAGCCCACAAAAGCTTATGCTCAAATAAATGTGTTAGTCTCTAAGGTGCCACAAGTACTCCTGTTCTTTTTGCCTTTATGAAGAGTATCCTAAATCCTGGGTTATCAGCAGTAGGCCAGACCCATCTGCACTTTGTTTCTCTGCTCCTGATGACTCCTTCCCCAGTACCCAAGCAATACAACTCCATTGAAGTTGCAGAGTCATGGTTTCTTCTGCCATCAGCTACTCCCCTCATAGGCTGATCCCCATGACAGAGAGGACCTGAGTCAGGCCTCCCAACCTACTCCTTGCCACTGTCCCATCTCCCCCAGATCCTCAGGCTAAGTGGAGGGGCAGTGCCATAGAGGCAACAGCGCCTTCCTTTCATGTGGGAAGAGTATGAGGCACATGTGGAAGATCCCTTTTGTATGTAGATGGGGGATCCAGTCAGGTCTGGTGTTATTTACTAATGAAAGCTTTCTGTGGCTCTGCAGTAACCAAGCAAGAATCAGGAAAAGGTATAGGGTCATTGAAGTCAATGGCAGAGATCCTATGGAGTCAGGATTTCACCCATAGAGTCTTCCCTCATATACCATTGTAAATCAAGACTAACTCGATCAAAGCCAGTTGAGGGTTGTAAAACTGGTGTGAGAGCAGAATGAGGCTCAGACGTATGGCACTTATAGCACAGAAGCAAGAAAACTCTGGAGTTCATTAAATTGTTGGAGTTTAGTGAAAGCTTTAAAAAGTAGCAGTCTAATTATGCTAAAGTGTATCTTGTGGTTATTAAACTGCCAGAAGCTGGGATTAAAACACCAAAACACCAAAATAGGAAATGGGGGATAGCTATATTTCATTGTTGTAGCCCCTGTGACTAATACTTTTATGATTTTTTTCCCACCGAATTCACAGTTCTCTTTCACTAGTAGGAAAAAAGGCAAATCTTGTTTCAGTGCATTTAGTTTTTTGCCATGGCACATATGTACAGTTATGCTTAGATATAGGTTGTATGTTTATGTTCATTTCTAAACTCTGTAGATGCACAAGGTCCTATGAGAGCCACTCTATTCACTCCCTGTGAAACATCTGGCACTGTCCACTGTCTGAGACAGGATACTGGGCTAATGGACCATTGGTCTGAGCCAGTGTGACCATTCTCATGTTCTTATGTTAAATTCTTGATTCTAAAACAAAATGCAATATGTATTTAAGGAATATGTGTGATTTTAATGCTAAACTGTACATCAAGGACCTTATTCTCCAGTGTAGCAGCTTTCCCCTGTGACCAGGGATAGTATATGGAATTTACTCTCAGCTCTATTAGTATTTTCCAAGATCTTTTGCCTTAAAAATAATTTAAAAAACACCCCCAAAATAAGGAAGAGTGAAGATTTTAGGAAGTGGCAAATCTTTTCCCTTCTCCCTGGCAATGGAGGGTCCCAGACAGCCTGGCTCTAGTTTTGCTCTGGTATGCAGTGTGGGTCAGGTTTGGGGATTCTGTGCTGGGGGTCTGCACGTCCTGCATACCATGGTACTAAGCTCACTGTATATCCCTGTATAGTGAACTTTGAAGGTGAAGAAGCAGTGGTTGGGATTGATGAATCTGCTACTACATGACCATTGGGCCTTGTCTTTCACAAATGCATAAGAACAGTGATGAGAGCTCTTTTACTGCTACTCCATGGTCTCAGGAGGCAGGATTCCTTCACCTCCCAGCCTGGCAGAGCTCATACGCCAGTCTACTTACTAGGTTAAGCACAGGAGACAAGGATTAGTTTGCAAGAGCACGTTAGACAATAACGGTTGTCTCTAGGCTCCATGGAGCAATCCAGTGGCATGGTGTTAACAGTTATCAGTATCCAGGTTCAACACAGCAATTAAGGGAATGGCACGTACACAGCCAAGGATACTGCCTAGTACAGTGAGAAATATTGGAAACATTTCCTGTAATCTAACAGTGGTTCAAAATGACCTTGATCTGAAACTATGACACAATCTTATCCTCAAGAGAAGTAGTTTAAAGAAACCTCTTTACTTCCTATGGATCAAACAATCAATAAAGGCGTAAGGTCAGCTATATTCCTCTTACTGACATGTCCCTTTTCTCTTTTTCACGATTTCCCCCCAGTGCCTGGAGCCCTGCAAAGAATCTTGGGACTTGAAGAAAAACCATTGCCAAAGTTTCTGTGAGGTAGGTCAGCCCTGAGGCATTCTTTCTCACTTTGTTCTGGCTGTCTTTTTCATTTGTACTACTATGGAGGTTTGCAACTTTAAGGTGACAGCTAACACAAACAATCTACATCTGCCGCATTCTCCTGTATTTTGGAAGGATGAGAGTGTAACAATTTAGTAGTTTTAAATCTGAGTAACAAACATTATTTTCACAATTTGTTATTGAATTTTTTATACAAACCAGGTGCTTTCCTCAAGTTGAAACTTGAGTCCCTCATCTAGAACAAGCTTACTTAATTTTACAGATATGAGAAGTTCTGTTAAAATCTCTCTAGCTAGTTGCTATTCCTGCTACACTCCCTTTCATCCCTTCAGGCCCCGTGTAGGAAAAAGTGTGTTTGAAACACATATGAGCTAATATATGAGCTAGAATTCTTTACAATTCTACGGTTGTAGGTAGACAAACCCTGATTTAGGCTGATCTATGTTGGTTCAAGGGAGTGACAAAATCCATGCCTCCAAATAACATAGCTATGCTGTCAAGAGTCCTTTTACCGGTATACTGTATATTGTTTGGGGAACTGGTTTAGATATACTGGTTTGCACCTTAGGCCAATATAAGATAAGTATCCACTAGGGGGCTCTGCCACTATAACTATACCCATATAGCTGTATCAGCAAAGTTTTCTAGCATAGACTAGTTAAATCAGTACAACATGTTGTGTAGATAATCCTAGTTGTTTGAGAGTGGTTCATATAAATGTATGTATTAGTTTCTTACAGATTTAAACTAAACTGAATTTAATCCAAAATAAGAATTTCTATGCAGGGGTTTGCACTGGTTTAACTAAATCAGTTTTAAAACATCCTTCCATTAAATTAATAAAAGTCTGTGCATAGAGAAGACTTTTGTTTTTGTCTCATGGGGAAGTGTTTTTGGTTTAATCTAAGGTGTTAATTTAACTGATACAGTTATACCACTTTAGCCCCCCTCCCCTTGCCTTCCCACTCTTATTCTGGTATAAGAATGCCTTTTTTTTGGCTTAGTTTATGTCTCTTGGGAAGGAGTTTAAACTGAATTCAAAAAAGTATTTTTATACCAGAATAAGTTTGTCTGCATGGGGTCAGGTTATACTGGTATAACTATGCATATATAAATATGTTAACAGAACTGGTAAAACTTCCCTCTGTAAACAAGTCATTAGATTTCCTTAAACTATGGATTTGTCTACTCTACCCTACCACTTTTGTCAGTAAAACTTTTGTTGGTCAGTGGTGTCAAAAAACACCCCCCTGACCGACATACGTTTCACCACATAAAATTGCTGGTATGGACAGTGCTATGTCGGCAGAAAACACTCTGCTGCTGATATAGTTACCACTGTTCATTGAAGGTAGTTTAATTATGCTGGCAGGAGAACTTTCTCACACCAGCATAGAGCGGCTACATGGGAGATCTTAGAGTGGCACAGCTGCAGCAGTACATCTGTGCCTTTATAAGGTCTGTAGTGTAGACATAGCCTTAATTGATTTAAACTCATGCAGCTTTCTCATGTAGACAAGACCTAAAGTAGTATGAAGTGGGTATAACTTACATCATCTCATACATCCCTCCTCACTATGGCTTTATATCTCCAAATTTGAATTCACACATTTTGGTTTAAAAGAAAAACATTAGTAGAACACTGCTCTATTGTATTTAGAATGTGCTAGCATCCCTTTTAGATTAGTGATTTTATGATTGAAGCTAAATTTAGACCCTCAAAGGCCAGTAATGAAGAGCAGCACATTTAGCAGCTAGCAGAAAAATGAGCTGTGAAACAGATTGCGAAGGAGAAGCCTTGAAGACATTATGCCTCGAGGGGCTATAAAGTTTTTTAATTAACTAGCTGCAAATTTGAGATGTTTTAGGATTAAAATTAGCCTCTCCCTCCTTCTCACACACTCACTGTCACCCACAACCTCACTGCAGAAGATGCCATTTTGATTGAATTAACCCAGGCCATTCTCCTTTGCAGTGTAATTACGTCAATTTCTCTTTATTCAGGATAATATTTGGAAGCAAAATTTTAACTTCAAAGTTTGCAAAGTGTCTACTGGGAAATAAGGGCCCGATTCAGCATTTCTTACTCATGTGAGGAATCCACTGAAACAGTGGGACTAGCAGTGTGAGGAAGAGTTACTCACAAGAGTAGGGGTTTGTAGAATAGGGCTCCAAAATCATTCTCTGAGAAAATTCATAATACTTTTAGAAGCAACTTTAAATGAACTCCACAAGCCCATTATTGGAACTACGATGGTACATACCTTTTAACATTTTGTAGCTTTCCAGAGAACTGGAACCTATTTTTTCACAGAAATAGAATTAACTGATCATTGAAAAAAAATCTCTTCTTTAAAAAAAATGACATTAGCATAAAGATGTTGGTAAGTCCCCTCACATCAATATGATTCAACAACCTAATGAAAATATTACTAGTACATTTTGTCTGTGTGACTTGGAGTGGCACCAGGGTGACCAGACAGCAAGTGTGAAAAATCGGGACGGGGGTGGGGGTAATAGGTGCCTATATGAGAAAAAGACCCCAAAATTGGGACTGTCCCTATAAAATCGGAACATCTGGTCACCCTAGGTTGCACTATGCAGCAGGGGTGCTGGAATGATTTTTATAGTGGGGTGCTGATGATGGAAACAATGTATTTGGTGTTTGCTATTACTACTTCAAGGCAGGGGTGTGTGGCAGCACTCCCAGCATCCCTAGTTCCTGCACCACTGCTATGCAATATACTAGAGTTAAAGTGCCTTGAAATACAAAGGAAAAAATGCAGAATAGTTCCAAAAAGGACTGTCCAGACAACCCTTTCCCTTTGTTTTGTGAATGTTTTCAATCTGTCATGAAGCAACTTCATAGTCAGCTAATATGAGGAAAACAAGAGAAAAGCTGGCAGATAAAAACAATTTAATTCCATAAAAGACAGTGGTCTTGTTTGAGGGAATTCACCATTCTGTACTCTGCAAGCTTTGTTTAGAAGCTAATGGATATGTAAATCCTCAGGGGTAGTCTTGCAATAGCTGAACATTTGAATTTTCTTTCCAAAGGTCTTGGAAAACTTTCAGCGCTATTTTTTTTTCCACTGAAGACTTGTACAATTATTTCATGTTCCCTTTAGCCTCTTTTCCCCAAGAAGAACTATGAATGCCTAACTAGCTGTGAATTCCTCAAGTATATCCTGTCAGTGAAGCAAGGAGACTGCCCAGCGCCTGAGAAGGCCAGCGGTTTTGCGGCTGCCTGCGTTGAAAGCTGTGAGGCTGACAGTGAATGTTCTGGGGTGAAGAAATGCTGCTCCAATGGATGTGGACATACATGTCAAGTACCAAAAAATCTGTACAAAGGTAGAGATCATTAGGAGGCACTTTTAGTGTGCTAAGTGTTTTAGCCTGTAATAAAGCTGCCTGAAAAACAAGACCTTTAAGTTTATAGGGAAGTATGTGTGTGTATGAGAGAGAGTGAGAGAGGTGATTGTGAGGATATAATTGTAACTGTAAATTGTTCCTTGTCACTGGAGGTTTTTAACAACAGATTAGACAAACACCTGTCACGAATGGTCTAGTTCTCAACCAGGGGTACAACTCGTCTAGCTATTAGCCTAGTTTTACAACAGGCTACAGAAAAAGCACCAGCAAAGTCAGTACAAACTAACATTTCATGACTTGTTTATACTGCTCTATATGCTATACACTGAAATGTAAGTACAGTATTTATATTCCGGTTGATTTATTTTATAATTATATGGTAAAATGAGAAAGCAAGCCATTTTTCAGTAATAATGTGGCTGCAACACTTTTTTATTTTTATGTCTGATTTTGTAAGCAAGTAGTTTTTAAGTGAGGTGAAACTTGGGGGTACGCAAGACAAATCAGACTCCTGAAAGGGGTTCAGTAGTCTGGAAAGGTTGAGAATCACTGGTCCAGTTATGATGTAGTCCTGCCTTGAGTGGAGGGGACTGGACTAGATGACCTATTGAGGTCTCTTCCAATCCTACACTTCTATAATTCCCTCGTGGAATCCCTAACAAGGTGTCAGTGAACCACAGCGAGGAGGCCACAGTGAATCTGAATCATAAGCAGAACAAATTGGCCCATCTATGTAAAGTGTCACTTAATTTTACACAGATGAGAAGAACAATTTGAACAATGAAAATGTTTAAAGGTAAACAGTTGAAATCACTTAAATCAGATATAATCTTTGTTAATAAGAATCAAGTGGGTCACACTACCAAGTACACAGTGAGAGATAATCCAACCGGAGAGCAAATGAGTGCTATATTCTGAAACAATGGCCTTGATGTCTTGCAGATAAAGCAGTTAGAAAATACTAACAAAATACATGTAGGCAGTATTTCAATACTTGAAGAAGCTGAGGAAACAAGTTCTATTAAAATGTTTTTAATTGCTTTGATTGAAGTCTTGAAATTCTGAGAAGAAAGTTTTCCTCGTCATGCAACAAATAAGGTACTATAATTTATGGAATGATTGGCTCTAAGAGTAACTCCTGATTTTAATTTGTTAACAATAACTTTTGTTCACTTAAATATTCTTAAAGTGTGAATCTAATATTGAAAAGTGATTGTATAAAAGGCACTTTCTCACCCCACAGACTTGGTTTGTGTGTATATTAAAAGTCACTTCCCCTTACTTTAGTGAGAAAATAAGAAAATAACAGAAGTGTATATGTCTGTTAGCACTGTTAACACTACCCAAGTCTATCTATCTTGACTTTCTAAACCCAGATAGGGTTAGCAGTTAGAAAACTCTTTTGATTTACTTACATAAAAAGAGCAAATTTGATCAGAAAGTTACCAAGGCACAGTAAACCTGGAACCTAGAAAGGCACTGTATGTAAAGTGCTTTGGGATGACCTGCAATAAGAGCTTGATCCAAAGCTCATTGAAGTCAATGGAAAGACTTCCACTGGTTTCAATGGTCTGTGAATCAGGCCTTATATAATTACAAGACTTTAATACATTATTATAACATCACATATTAATGTGCAAAAGATTATTAAAAATGAACTATTTCATTAGGCCATTCATATTCTTTTTGCTGCAAATCACCAAAAAGGGGTGCTAAAGTAACAGAGTATCTGTATTCCATGGGAGCAGAAGCTTACAGGACCAAACCTCAAATGTGACGTTATATAGTAAGTTTAACTGAGGGCATTCAAATGTATTTTATAACTGGGTCATGTGTGGAGCAGGGTGTGGTGGGGTGGGGTGCAGGTTAAATTAAAGGGATGTGTGTAGGGGACAAAGCATACATAGGGTGTGATATTCTGAATGAATGCAAAAGGAGAAGTTTGGTCTAATTATATACCTGTAGCACTAACATTCTGCTCCAACATCTTATCAGTTATCTTCAGTAGGTATTTGCTTGTGTTACACAGGAAGGGCAGAACCAATGCTCTTCTGCTTTCTCAGATGATGAATTCAGATAATTAGCCCTTCAAATTGTCTTCCTACAACAAGGAACAAGATGGACCTGGGCAGGCTTGCTTTTCATTTTCTCCAAGGACAAATGACCTCCCTGCCACTAGGAAGAGCAAAATTGGCAAGCGTGACTAAGATCTAGTGAACAAATCTAATACTCATGGTAATCCTTTTGACAGCACTCATAGCCAGAAAATGAACTCAGATTGAAGCTAAGAGAGTCTATGGGCTTGTCTACATCATAGGTTATGTTAGTATAACTTATGTTGCTCAGGGATGTGAATAAACCACGCTACCTGAGCGATGTAAGTTACATTGATCTAAGCACCAGTGTGGATGGTGCTGTGTCAGCAGGAGAGCTTCTGCCGACATAGCTACTGCTTCTCATGGAGGTGGATTTATTGTGCCAATGGGAGAGAGCTTTCCTGTTGGCATAGATTGTCCTCTCCAGTTGCGCCAGAGAAGCACAGCTGCATCAGTGCTACTGTAACACTTCTAGTGTAGACTAGCCCTATGCAAGTTGCTATAGTTTCGCAGTTGATCAAGCTTTGGAGATTGGTAATACACAGACAAATTTAATGAAAACTTTTAGTTAATTTAATATGCTGTCACAGTTCAGGGCAACTGTACCTGTATTTCCTCTCCATGGTCCAGCAAGGGCACCCACTTTTAGGCTTCTGGATCCCAGCTGTTACCTGTCTTGGGTAGAGACTCACATCTCTCTCCCTCCTGACCGGGCTATTTCCAAACCATATAGTTTCCTGCCCACACTGTGTTATTGCAAACAAGCAAGACTGCCTGCATGGGCCAGCATCTGCATTTTGATTAGTCTTCTAAGGCTTATGAGTAGCATAATGGCCAGCAGTTGTAAGTTACCACACTGCCCTTTCTAAGCAAGAACACTTGTTCTTAAGGTGAAACCATTAGAGAGAACATTAAAAACAATAGAAGAACCTACACTCATGCTAAAAAGCTTAAAAGGGATCACCCCAACTTTGACTCTGATAGGTGTCAGTCCTTCCAATACTTCCCTGAAGATTGACTCCAATGTGCAAACAAGTATTCCCATGAGTATAACTTGAGTCCCATAGAAGATCATTGTATGACGTGTTGTCAAAACTGCTTGCAGGATTAAGTCCTCTGTAATGGTCAAATGGTGTGAATTTGTGTATTTTTCTCTTTTCTTTTGTTAAGTTTGCCATAACACTGCTCTGAGAATTTATAGGTATTGGGTCAAATTCTCTGCTGATGTTACTCAAATAAGTGGAGTTAGGCCAGCAAATATTGTGGCCCACTGTATTTAACACTAAGCCTATCCTTTTTGCCAAAGAGTATTATTAATCATTTACATGGTACCTTCAACTTTTTGGGTATGTTTAAAAAACCTCCAGTGAGCCATCAACTCAGACAGGATGGTCACAAATTTAAATTGAATGTTATTGTCTGAAATTATTCCATTTACACAATTATCCATATATTTTGAACTCTCCTCCACCCACCCCACAACCCTCAGGTATTAGGTTACTCTTACATCTGAGTTATAATTATGCTTTCTTACATCTGATCTTTATATATTTACTTTGCCTGGCACAGATACATAGGTATTAGTTGAAAAACACCTTTGGTAACACATTTCCTGGACTCTGGCATTCCACATATAAGACAAGACATGTACTGAATTCCACACTGGAACACTGGATTTCAGAAGACTAATTTATTCAAGAATGGTTAAAGTGACTGACCATTTACATAATAAAAAGCACAATGAGAAGTAATTGCATCCACACATCTGGATATGAAACTGATGATGCTGGTTTCACAAAAGAACTCTAAAATGCACTTGTGCTATGCTCTAGTTGTTTGTGCGGCTGAGATCCATCTGCACACAATTACATACACCAGAGAGGTTGAGTTACTTCCAATCAAGTGAATCCAACTGACCCTAATGCAAAGCAGATGGAAGATTTCTTAACATGCAAATTGTAGGATTATTGTACATCATAATTAAAGAGGGATTTGAAAATATAGACATTTGAACTGACATATTTCATGATGCTCATTACATTAGATTATGACTTCTGGCTGTTGAATGATATCCAGGATTTAAACCTATGTGGTAACAGGATTTGGATGCTGAATTTTCCTCATGATGCTTTTAGGTTACTACAGTATTTGCATTTATTTACTGTAGCAGATTATGTAATTGGGAAAGGTCTGTTTATAAAGCTCTGCAAAAGGCAGTTTGTTGAACTAAGGAAGTGAAGGAGTTGGAACAAGTAAACCTCAGATATTCCTCATTTAAATCTTTGGTAAACAGAGATAAGTGGATCAAAGTTCTGATAATTTATGTTTACACACTGGCAGTTTTGGATTTGCTAAGAAGACACAGATGCTCCCATTATACAGTAATATCAGTTCTGTATATGGAGAAAAAAACATCTGAGCCCTGATTTATATGTGCTCTTTGAACCAAATCCTTGCTCTCCATTGATGGCAGTGGCAAAACTCTGACTTCAGTGGGACTTATGTTTTGCTGTTTTTACACCCCTCGTTTGATACAATCCTAATGTAAAAGTATTGAGCTCTTAATATTAAAACTATTTGTCATTTCTTGGAGTCATCTGTGCATGAATACTTAGGGTAGAAACATATTTAAATTTCAATCTGTGGCACCAATCCACACAGTGAACCCTGGCAGCTGTGTAGAGCTTTATTAAAGTCACAACATAATTAAAATACATAAGGAAAAGTTGATAGGAGGGTTTAAATGTCAATGCAGAAGTTTTATTTGTGACTTGATCTGAAGTAAGAGAGTGCTAGATACTGAAATAGATGAGTTCCAAAAGAGTATCCATAGAAATGCAACTAACAACTTGATTTGCTGATTTAATCAAAAGAGACCAGCTCTAGAAAGTAATTCTTTCCCCCAGTCTGTTATAAATGTTGCAAAGAGGTGTTATAGTCATGATGACAAAACTGCAGAGAGAACATAATACTCTATCAGCATGTGGTGAGTGATTGCTGTAAACTTTTAAAAGGCAATTTCAATAGATTGTAGTGTAGTGGTTGATAAAGGAAATAATGAAGTAGGGTGGGATTTTCAAATGCATTTGGGATTAACTTTACTAACTTTAAGGGCTTGGCTACACTTGCAAATTTGCAGCGCTGCAGCAGGGTGTGAAAACACACCCTCTGCAGCGCTGCAAATTGTGGCGCTACAAAGCGCCAGTGTAGTGAAAGCCCCAGCGCTGGGAGCGCGGCTCCCAGCGCTGTCCGTTATTCCCCACAGGGAGCTGGAGTACGGACAGCGCTGGGAGAGTTTTCTCCCAGCGCTGGGGCTTTGACTACACTTAGCGCTTCAAAGCGCTGCCGCGGGAGCGCTGCCGCGGCAGCGCTTTGAAATGCAAGTGTAGCCAAAGCCTAAGATGAGTTTTACCATTGAGTTTAGTGAGAACAGAGTTAAGCCAACTCTGAACACTTTGGAAAGTTCCATGCCTTATGCATGTTAAACTCCTTAACTTATTTCAGTCTGTCCAGCCATTTCCCTCTTAACTGTCCGACAACACTTCCTACATTTGCTTACACATATATACCCTGTTTTTAAACATCTTAACATTTTGTCTGTACGCTCCTATTTCAGGTGTTCCATTGAAACCCAGGAAAGAATTAAGATTCACAGAACTTCAGTCTGGACAACTGGAGGTTAAGTGGTCTTCAAAATTCAATATTTCAATTGAGCCTGTGATCTATGTGGTGCAGAGGAGATGGAATTATGGAATCCATCCCAGTGAAGATGATGCTACCAGCTGGCAAACGGTGGCACAGGTTAGTCATTTGTATAATAATCCCTAGCTCTTGTATAGCAATTTTATGAATAGACCTCGAAGTACTTTTACAGAGGAGGTCAGTACCATTAGTCCCATTTTACAGGTGGGGAGATGGAGGCGCAGACAGTTTAAGTGACTTGCCCATGGTCACCCAGCATGCTAGAGGCAGAACTGGGAATAGAAGCCAGGTTTCCTGACTTCCAGTCTAATTCTCTATGCACCATAAGACATGGTTTTCTGTCGAGTTTTTTTCATGGGAGAGTAACTTCATTTTTCTCAGTCATATTACTTTTAGTATTAATATAATAATACCAAATGCTACAGTTTTAGCACTTTATACAAGTAGAAGGTGACAAGGTGGCGAAAAAGCTGTTACTATGAGTATACCAGCAAAAATGTAAAAGGCTTCTCCTAAAAAAAACTTTTCAATTTATATTTTCAAATATGATGAGTCAGTTTGGGTGTCTCAATATTTAAATGTTCATCTTAATATGCCTAACAGGCTCCTAATTTTCAGGGGGTGTATGGTCAGTACAGTCTAGAAATCAGGTCCCTTTAAGATGTGTCAAGTGTGGCATTTAAAAACAAAGGTATCCATACTCATGAGTCACTTTTGAAAATTCAGGCTTAGGTACCAAATTTTGCCACTGGATGCATATGACAGAGCCAGCCCCTTCTGAAGCCAGCGGGGCCCAAAA
The DNA here is from genome assembly GCF_016161935.1 of Mauremys reevesii. Classification (NCBI taxonomy): domain Eukaryota; kingdom Metazoa; phylum Chordata; order Testudines; family Geoemydidae; genus Mauremys; species Mauremys reevesii. Next base: position 134,096,132 of record NC_052623.1, on the reverse strand, counting down.
TAACATAGAGTGATAGCGTTTGGCTCTAATCAAAACAGTAGAAAATTAGTTGGTATAAAAGCCAATTGTCTTTACAAATAAAATAAAAAAGCGGAAGAAAGAATAAAACATACATTTGTTGGTCTGCTTACTTTAAATTGTAGTTTCTCTTATAGCAATCCATACTGTATATGTAAAATTCATATACAAACACTTTTTAATGAGAAGCAGCCAACAGAGAATAAATTTTCTCGTAGGGTACGTCCAGACTACCCGCCTTATCGGCGGGTAGCGATCGATTTCTTGGGGATCATCTAGACACCATATATCGATCCCCGAACACGCTCCCCGTCAACTCCGGAACTCCACCAGCACGAACGGTGGTAGCGGAGTCGACGGGGGAGCCGCGGACGTCGATCCCGCGCCGTGAGGACGCAAGGTAAATCGATCTGAGATACTTCGACTTCAGCTATGCTATTCACGTAGCTGAAGTTGCGTATCTTAGATCGATTCCCCCCCCAGTGTAGACCAGCCCTTAGTTCCTTCCTAGTTTCAGTCATGCTGACAGCCCATCTGTATGGCAGAACTCCAGCAGTTTATCTTAACCGCTGCACCCGCATCCTTGCTGGCAAGGAAAGCAAAATGGTGATTTTAAAAAGAGCTGTCTTAGAAATGTCTAAGAAATGTCTTAGCAGCAGGTAGCAAGGGGGGAGAAAAAATAAAGTCCACAAAGTAGAGCCAGGAGTTTAAGTTCTGTAATGACCTGAATACATTCTCCACTGAGGTTACATATGAATAAGCTCAATTAAAGAACATTGGGACTGTAAAGTCAAGCACTAAAAAATTAGTAAGTGCCAGAATGAACACTACCTGTGCAGCCTTCATCTGGCACTTTTGTGCACATGCACTATAACAGAGCCTTGCCCAATGTCACAGGAGAAGTCTATGGCAGACAGGGGTGGCTCTAGACATTTCGCCGCCCCAAGCAGGGCAGCATGCCACGGGGGGCACTCTGCCGGTCACTGGGAGGGCGGCAGGCGGCTCCGGTGAACCTTCCACAGGCGTGTCTGCGGAGGGTCTGCTGGTCCTGCAGTCCGCTGGTCCCGCGGCTTTGGTGGACCTGCCGCAGGAACGCCTGCAGGAGGTCCACTGGAGACGCCTGCTGCCCTCCCGGCGACCGGCAGAGCGCCCCCAGCGGCATGCCGCCCCAAGCATGTGCTTGGCGTGCTGGGGCCTGGAGCCGCCCCTGATGGCAGAGAATAGAACCCAGCTCGTCTCAATCCCAATGTAGTACCTTAACAAAGCAACTCCCTTCCTCTTCTTACAACTTTCAGCTTCATTTACTGTTAATCTTGTAAAATAAATGACAGAGGGATACTGTAACATTCTCAAAAACCAGAAATTCCATGATGTGGAAACATATAGATCCCAGAGCTTCCATAACCACAGCATAGAATTTTACCACTTGAACTAGAAGAGTAGCTGATAGAGGATCACAGCCTATCATCACTATGTGGACCACATTGCACGTAGCTTATGCAAGTGTTTGCTAGGTCACAGTAGATTATTGAGAGTCATAATGCCTGGCTCTGGAGGTGAACATGGGCTAGTAGTTATAGACAGCACAACCAATTACACAAATTTAACTCGTTTGTTCTGAAAGGCAATGTGGTTGAGTGGATGAGAGTTTGGTTTGTCATATTAGAGACAGGGTTAAATTCCTAATCCTACCTGAAGTGATTATGTGCAGCCCTAGGTTTACCCTAGCTATAAAATGAAGGAATTATATTTGTCTGCCTCCTAAATTTGGGGTGTGAAGCCTTGATCAATAATCTGGATGGTGAAGTGAACAGAGATATTTACACGAGTCAGTGGAAAAGCTCAGAATTCATGGTCTCTTCCTGGCTCCCAGCCCAGCACTCTTTCCTCTAGTCCAAAGTTGTGGTGAGTGCTGCTGCTTGTTGAGGTATCCTTTTTGGAGCTCAGGTTTGATGGGGTGAGGCAGATATGTTCAATGCACATGGAAGGTCACTGAGGCAATAGCCAAGGATCCGGACTTGTGTATGCCTGTGGCAGTAAAGTGTGTGGGATAACTGCTTCCACATTATTAAAAAACAGTTTCACAATATTTCTCCTGGCTAATTAAAAATCTGTTTATTGTCATGATTTTTACTAGTGGACCAAAGATAATGGAGGGTCTATCAGTTCTGAGTTATGTTTCTCTAGAGTTTGGGTTCCCCAACATTTGTTCAAGGCTGTTGTAGAAAGTCTCAGCATCACAGTTAATTTGTATATATTGTATCTTGTTGCCTTGAGTGTATTCTTAGTTTAATTTTGCAAAAGTTAATTTTGAAAATGTAGGTTGTCTGCTTTTGCATATGGTTTTGTGTGATACTTATTTAAAAAAAAAACTGGTCTTTTAAAAAAAAGACATTTTACAAACCATTAGCACACAATGTGTGTAACAAACAGACAAAAAAGTTGAATTACTTTATTTAACATATGCAAATTGGTCATTGCACTAATATAGGAGCTTTATTTTCTTTAATATTTTTAATATATTTTTCCTAGTACCATTCTAAAACTGCCGCAGTAGAATATGTCATTCTACATACTTTTTGGCAAAATATATTATGTCAGATGTGTAGAAGATTGACACAATACACCAAAGTGATGCTCAGGGATCAATTACCATATAAAATATATTGTACAATGTCATACATGTGTTAACGTACCTTATACTATTCATTTTCACAATTTAACCATCTGCACTTAGGTATTGCAGGACAATACCATATGAATAGCAAACTTGCTTTATAGTGATAGACTCAAGGAGATCAATCTAATTAGCTTCACAAAGAGAAGGTTAAGGGGTGACAGCTCCAATATAATATTAGCGTTAGGATCATTGTTGTTTAATGGTCTCTTATATACACTGGTAGTGTTGCAGGTGTGTAATGAAGTTCAGCCAAACAATATTTAATATTGTACCGCATGCTATTTTATTTACCTAATATATAGGACATCTGTTAAAATGATGCTGAATATTATGATCTGAGCTCCAAACACAGTTAATATGATTTTTTTTTAAATGCAACTTACCATTAAATTGATATAAAATATCCCATAAGCATTTAACATTTTGTTACAGTTTGTTGAAATGGTGAAGGGTTGCTGAATGGTTCAGTTGTTTAGTGCTCCAACATCATACCTCTCAAGCTCCAGTTACATATACTGTATATAATTTGCAACAGGCCACCTAATAGGAGTTTTGCCACTGAAACCAATGGGAAGAGGAGTAGGTCTGCGGTCAGGTCACAAATTAGAATGAGGTTGGCAGTCTCAGCCTAGACAGTTTCTCTATTTCTCATAATCACTACACAGTGATGGCACAATTAGTATTCTTCATTTGAAACATTCCTAGATTGGAATAGCAGGACCGTTATTGGTCAGGGCCAGGAAGTCTTGGCTGAGAAACTGAGAAATTTTGTGCTATGTCTGCCTGTACTATGCCTGTCTTATTATAACCACTCAATTCACCAGAACATTTAAAAAATAAACACCTAAACAGTGTTGCCTCTAATGTATTACCTCTAGAGACACTGGTCCAATCTCTGATCCTAGTTACACCGGTGTAAATCTTGAATAACCCACTGATTTCCACTGGTTGTAACCCACATCTCTTTCCTACTGTTACTCCCTTTCCTTGTGCCTCTATTTAGAGTCTAAGCTTTTGGGTCAGTAACTATGTCTTTCTCTGTCTCCTGTGAAATAATGGCACACCTTTGGGCTCTATAAAACTAAGACATTATTAAAGGCCAGTTCAACTATGTTCTAGCCCTCAGGGTGCTCATTTGATTGAATAATTCAGTCCCTCTCTACATAATAAAGAAGCAGATCATGGAGGGAAGAAGATGCAGAGGAAGACTATGAAGGGAAAGGTCTGTAGTCCCCACATAGGCTGCAGTAGTTAAGAAGGGAGTCCTAGATTTGTGCAGATGGAGGAAGAAGAGCTGGTAACAGCAGCAGCTGGCTGAGCTGGGAGTGTACCACAACCACAATAGCTTAAAACAGAAACTGGAGAGGCAGGCAAGAAGGCAATCTTCCGAGTATCAGATCCATTGCTGAATTACTGAATTCCGCACCCCCAACACCAAATATCTCAATTTCCATGACCGTAGCCTCTTACCAGGTTTGGTTACAGGCAGCACCTGAAAACTTAAGCAATCAGTGATCTAAAAATAATTTTGCTGGATAGACAGAGCATCTCTCAAAAGTTCAGGCTGGCTCACTAGGCCTGGGACATTCACAGACATCAGGAGTATCTATATGAGGCAGTGTGTAGCACAACTGGTTCATTTATTCCTTATAGAGTATTGACATGAGGAACAAATATGTAATAATGGGCCCTTCAGGTGAACAGAAAAAGGTATAACATTATCCAATGGCTGCAATTTGAAGCTAGACAAATTCAGACTGGAAATAAGGTGTTCATTTTAAACAGCGAGTGTAGTTAACCACTGGGACAATTTACCAATAGTCGTGGTGGATTCTCCCTTACTGACAATTTTTAAATCAAGACTGAAAGATTTTCTAAAAGATCTGCTCTAGGACACAGGTTTTCAAACTGTGGGGCACATGGCAATCCCAGGCAGGGATGGGACCAGCCCTGCGCGGTGGGGCGGGAGCACCATATCCACCCTCTGACTTACTCAGCAGGCCACCTAGCCTGTGGATGTCAACATCCACTGTGGCTACACCGATTTCTGCTCCTGGCAGCGTCCACATCCAGCTTTGGCTCTGCACCCAGAGACCGTCACACCCACCTTCCTACACCCTGGAAACCCGAGTTGGGAAGGGAAGGTATTTTGTCTATTTTTGTATGGGTTGGGCGAGGTGCACCTAAAAATTGTAACTCAAAGCAGCTCAAAAAGTTTGAAAACCGCTGTTCTAGGAATTATTTTGGAGGTTCTTTGGCCTGTGTTACACGGGAGGCCAGACCAGATGATCACAATGTTCCATTCTGGCCTCAGAATGTATGAAGCTGGAGGAGATGTGGAGCAAACACACACAGAATTTGCCTCCTCCGGGGCACTTGCCATCACAGGTTTCACAGTAATTCAGCAATGGATCTGATACTCGGAAGAATGATTAATGGGAAATAGATCTTGTCAAACTAATTTGATATCCCTTTTTTATTAGTTTACAAGTTTGGTTGACAAAGGCAATAGTGTTGATGTAAGATTTCTACAAGGCATTTGATTTGGCACCACACATTTTGATTAAGAAACTAGAATGATACAAATTCAAAACAGCATGCATTAAGTGGATTAAAAACTGGCCAAAAGATAGGTCTCAAAATGTAAATGTAAACAAGGAATCATCATTGAATGGGTGTTTCTAGGTGGATCTGATAGGGATCACTTCTTCGCCCTATACTCTTCAACGTTTTTATCAATGACCTGGAAAAAAACCCCATAACTGAGAGTTTGCAAATAACACAAAGATTGGGGGAGTGGTAAATAGTGAAGAGGAGAGGTCACTGACACAGAGCAATACGTATTGTTTGGTAAGTTGGGGGCAAGCAAACAGTGTATGTTTCAGTACGGTCGAATGTAAATGTATAGGTCTAGACATAGAGAATGCAGGCCATACTTACATGATGAGGGACTCCATCCAGGGAAAGAGTGACTATGAAAAAGACTTGGGAGTCATAGTGTATGATCAGCTGAACATGAGCTTCCAATGCTACACTGGGGCCAAAAGGACTAATGCAATCCTTGGATGAATAAATAGGGGAATCTTTAGTAGCAGTAGAGAGGTTATTTTACCCTAGTATTTGGCACTGGTGCGACCACTGCTGGAATACTGTATCCAGTTCTGGTGCTGACAATTCTTGAAAAATTATAAAGGGTTCAGAAAATAGCCATGAGAATGATTAAAGGATAGGAAAACATGCCTTATAGTGAAAGACACAAGGAGCTCAATCAATGTATCTTATCTAAGAGGTTAAGAGGTGACTTGATCATGGTAATAAATAGCCATGTAGGGGATAGAAATGTGATTATAGAGCTCTCTTCACTCTAGCAGACAAAGATATAACAAGATCCAATGGCTGGAAGTTGAAGCTAGACTTGAAATAAGGTGCAAACTTTTTAAGAATAAAGGTATATTTTAAGGGCAATTAATCATTTGAACAACTTATCAAGGGTTATGGTGAATTCTCCATCACTGGAAATTTTTAAATCAAGATTGGATGTTTTTCCAAAGGATGTGGTCTACAGATGCTCCCCGGGTTGTGCAAACCCAACTTACAAAAATCCGTTCCGCTTCTGTATTCAAACTAGAATTAATTCAAGGAATTTCTATGGTGTGTGTTAAGCAGGAGATCAGATTAGATGATTTCAATGGTCCTTTCTGACCTTATAATCTGTGAGTCTATGAAGATCCTCTGTAAAAATTGGTCCAGGATGCAGCCATATCTGGGGCAGATAGGATGACTACAGTGGAGCCTCACTTTCAGGAACCAGGTGGATGGCCACATTTCCACACAGAAAGAAGGGTCTGACTCCTATGCATTCCTAAGGATCTGTAGTGGTTTTGGATAGGCCTCAAAGTTTATTCTTCTGGAAACAATCCTGCTCTATCTCTGCAAGGAGATCCTTATGGAGATTTCCTCCCCCTGAACTGATTTCCACAGTAATTATCATTGGAAAACATTTCCGTCCAGTTCCCCTGAATGCATACAGGTGCAGTGGAGACCAGAATCTTGCCCACTTAAGTCACAAGTGAAAGTAAGCTTTGTCACTTGAGGGATATTTTATAAAAATAATAATAAAAATCCACACTGTTTTGTACAGTTTAGCATGGTCAGAAGCCTTTGCTCAGAATTGTAGGTGTGTTGCAGTTCAGGACTAAGGTGGGCTGGCAGAGTAATATGCGGTAGTTTGCATGGAAACTGCCAGCACTTATGATTTCACAATTTTATGGAACAATTTCTCCAATGTCCCCAACCTCAAAAACCCTTCTGAATAAGATAACTGTGTGTCAGAAGATGTGAGATAGTAAGATTTCAGAATAAACAGAGTCAGTGTGTTATGACATTTTTCCCACCAGACTACAGAGGAGAGAGTACAACTGTCTGACATAAGACCCAGCAGGTGGTACCAGTTCCGAGTGGCGGCCATTAATGTGCATGGAACAAGAGGCTTCACAGCACCCAGCAAGCACTTCCGCTCCTCTAAAGGTTTGTATTCATTTCCTCCATCTCACACTCATCTTGACTACACCTGGAATGCAACCCAATCTTCTTAATATTTTTGTTGTAGATTTTCAACTGGTGGGTTGTCTGCATTTAGTCATTAGCTTAAGGAATGGCCCAGATTTGACTGAAGTTATTACATAAATTAAAGATTAAGGATGCCATGATTCTTTATTTGCAAGGGGGTCTCAGAATTAAAGAACCTTCTCTTGTGTTCTTTCAGCACGGCTAGTATGAGAACTGAAGTTCTCCTGGCCACATGATACTGAATGTCAAACATGAAAGAATTGAGATCTCAACATATGTTGTTGCAAGTAGTTTCAATATTTGTTATTTTCATAGGGACTATATTCCTACCATTTGCTGGACAGACAGTATCACATAATTTTGTTGGTTGTGTTCAAGCAATTGTAGCACCAGTAATTTGACTTAGTTCTGCTTCTCTGTGCATGCCCTTCACATGGTCTCTGCCACCATAAATGTCAAGCAGACTTTTTATTCTGAAGAGGGAGAAGTGCTAGAAATTTCATGAACTCTACTAGAGACTGTTATTTCTATTTGCTTTTATATAAAAGGCACTCAGGTGGTGATGCGTGGCAGTATAAATCCCTAAGATAGACAGACTTTCTGTTCATTTCAGCAATAGGTGACACAAATCTTTAGTGATGTTAGATGCAGCACACTTCAAGAATCATATGCATTTCTATTTCTGTATGTGTTATGAACATCAACATTCTGAAGGTATCAGAACTCCAATAGAGAAGGTGGGAGCAAATATTCAGCATGTTACATGGAGAAATAATCAAGCAATTATGGTCACAGTAATCAGCTATTACTCTATGTCTCAGTGTGTACTTTTTTATTACTTGCCACTTTGACACTCACTGTGTACCACACAGGTAAACTGCTCAGTCCAGATCCTTCCTGGCCTCAGCTCAGCAGCTTTCAGCAGGCAACAGAAATAGCATCCCTTTCCCCAGTGAGATAAAAGAGTAAATGTAGAACTAACATGTAAAATACATGAAGAGTTCCTGAACAGGTTTAGTTTCAGGGATTGGAATAGAGCCTCTCTTCTGCATATTGTGGGCTAAACCTGATTAGAGAAATGAAGGGAAGAGGTGTGAGAAAATTGAGGAATGGAGATAGGGAAAAGGAAGATGTCTCATCTGTGATGGGAACTTTGGTAGGAATAATGGAAATACAGACACACTGTGAGGAATGGGAGAAAAAGCTTCCAAGGGGAGAGGAGGAGGAGAAATGTAATTTAAAAAAAGGAATGAAAGATAGATGGAAAAATGAGAGTCAATTGGGAAAACTAGGGAGAGGATGTCACGCTCCCATTTACCCCCATTGACTAATGTGCCTCTTGATGATGTCCCCCAAGCTGGAATTTGGCCCCTAGTCCAAAGTCAATAAATTCGCTGGCTTATCCCAACACAACCTACTACAAACTCTCAATTGTTATACTATTTTCTGAAGATGTATTAACTTGAATTGTAATTTTACAAAACATATTAGGAAGTTTAATAAAATGCTATGGGGGGGGGCATGTTAATTAATTTCTTTTCCGAATCCCTTTAGAGTAAATGGGACTTTTGCATGTATAACTCATGCAGTGTTTTACCAATGGACTCTGCAGTGTTATATATAATTTAAAGGTAGTTGTATAAAAGAAATAGCTGATGTGGGCCATTGCTGATGGACCTTTTAATTTTTGGACTTTGGTTTGGAATTAGTATAGTTTAATAAAGCCCAGCAGCTACCAACATGATCACAGTTAACAAAGACATGTACTATTGTTGGCAATTTTGGTAAATAAATCAGAGCGAAAGGGTATGAGGACAGAATGAATGCCTTATTACTGGTAAAGCTGGTCTCTGCCTGTCAGGATTGAAGCATATTGATAGATAGTTTTCAAAGCGACTGCCCATCCTCACCATTCTGTGAATAAATAAGGCTTCATTTTCTAGTTCTGGCACCTTTTGAGTTCACCAAGTTCACCCATAAAAAGTTTAAATTAAAAAATAACTAGAAGAAGACTTTTTTTTCTGTTTTTCTTTTAGCACAAACTGCTATGTGTCCTATAAGAGGAGAAGATATGTATTGGATACCTTGGATCTATAGATGCACACAGAGTCTATCGTGATAAGGCCTAGGTATACCTAGACAGATGGATAAACAGATAGATAATAGTCAAAAGTTCTCAATTAATTTAACTATTGAAAAAGTGATGTTATTCATGATAACTATTCTAAGGTCTTGATCCTTTGCAGGTGGCCCTTATGTGATTGAACATCCACTAACATGAGACTAAGGCCCAAGTTTTTGCCAGTATTGCAGTATAGGTTGGGGATGTATTGGGTTTTTTTTTCCCCAACATTTCTATACCAGCAATTTTTTTAGAATAGATGTAGTTATACTGTCATGAAAGTGCTAGTTTAGCTTATTTTACTTGTTGAACTGGTATAAGTTATACTGGCACATGCATTTTTTTGCTGGTATAACTTCATCTGTCATAGGATTTTTCTGTGTAGCTATAATGGAATAGTTGCACCAAAACACCTTTTCTAGTGTAGACTAGGTCTCAACGTCATGCCATCTCATCAAGGTGCAGATGTCTGTCAGTAGCAAACTACTAGTGATCTTGGTCTGTTTTCTGAAGTTTTTTTTTTCCTGGGGTAGCAAATGTAACAAGTTGACTTTTCTCTGAGTACATTCATGCTTCTTTATACCATACCTCAATTATTTGTTTGGATTTTGTTAGTCTGGACAAATATTCTGTCTGCCGGGATGCAATTTGAAGCTGTAATTGTGTAGAGATGTAACGTATTAATAATGAGGTTTTGGCTTTTGCACGGCATTTTCAGGCAGGATTTGTAGTAAGTTCTAACATGTTTCTTCACTCCATAGTGTGCTAGCCCCAGGAACATATGACCCTAAATACCCACATTGAAAATGACCACATTTTAGATAGTTGGAGCCTCCTATTTTCTGCAGCCTACCCATCTGCACCTCCACAGCACTTGCATATATAACCTACTATTACTGGTTGTTTTGTTGGCAGAAAGAGCCCTAAGAATTCTGTGACAAGGACAGCTAAAGCCTGGAGCAGTTTTTACATTCTGTTAAAGAATAAACTACAATAATTGGCATCTTTATAGCAGCAGAAAGTATAACCAACCTTGTTCAAAAGGTTATAGTAACCCTCACAAGTAACTATTTTCAAGGCTAAACTGCAGCCCTCAACAAAGAAATGTGAATTGCCATGCAAGCAGTAGAGAATAGTTAGTTGATCAACTCCATAGTCAAATGTATCTCTCTTCAGGAATTTATATAATTATTTTTCAGGCCTGCTGGCACTTTTTGTGGCTATGACAACATCTGTGCCACATTCACAAGTCCAGTAAGAAATATTTGAGGTTTCCCTCCACAAGAAAGACATATGTATAGGAGCATGGTCATATATAATAATAGTACCAATGCCAGAATCAGTGACAGAATTCATTATCTTGTGCCACTAAGAAATGGTCCAATATTTAATTTGTTGGATTAGCTGCAGAAAAAAACAAAACCCTATAGTCTTTGGCTATAGGATTGCCCAGTCTCCTCACATCTTGTCTAAATCAGCCTAAATCAACCCTGTATGTATGAAGTACCTGATGAGTATTAGTGGTTTTACATGGAGATGGAGAAGATTTATCAAGGACTGGATCTAGTGTTTCATTAAAGTCTCCAACTATAATAATAGGATGAAGGCCTATGTCATTTACACTCATGAAAATATTTGGGATCATCCTGGTTTGTCCGGTGGAGATTGGCAAAGATGATTTTAGAATTGTCAATTTCAGCCATGAGAACAGTAAATCTAACCACACTGTCAGATATTATCCTCAGAATATTAATATTAAACTTTCTATGTATTAGTATGACTACACCCTTAGCTTTAGAATAAAAGCAAACAAGAAACAGAGAGGCCTACCCAAGCTTTATTCAGTTTACAAGCTTCATGTTCTGTCAGATGTGTCTCCTGGAACATAGCAATGGCGTCATTCTCTTTTTTTAATCATTGAGTATTTTTTTCTCTTTTAACAGGGTTATTAAAATCCTTTAAATTCCAGGAGACACATTTAATTATCGGAGCCATCATTGTTAAAATATACTGGGTAAAATATAAGGTCACTTTGTGAATAAATGAAATAGCAAAATTTCCTGAGTGGCATACAGTTCTTGCATAGCTAAGCAGCAGAAGTTACATAATCCAGGGATAGGGTGTCACTTCCCAATAGCTATTCTACAAGAGTAGGAATGAAATTCCTAGCATGGGACAGTAACAGGCTGGTGGCAGAAAGAGAAATTAAATAAGTGAAATAACATGGAAAAGATAGTGGAGAGAGAAATACACATTTGTACCATACAATCAAAAAAGAAGAATCTGGGTAAATAGTCTAAAAACACACACGACACCCAGAGGGGGCTGCTGGATCAGGTGAAACTTGGAGATCCTCATAGCCCCTGGGGCCCCAAACATTACTATAGTAATCACTTATTACCAATAGAATCTTGATACATTAATCCATAAGGAAGCACCATCTAATAAAGCAATGATTTATATACATATATAAAACTAATGAAATGATAAATTTTACACCAAAGTTCCTTTCCCATGAGTTAAGGCAATAAGAAGTAAATTGATAATAACCCTTTAACTCTTCAACTCCAGAGAGAGAGGGAAAAAAACAAGAAAAAACAAGAACTAACATCAATATGAACCAGTGCCCATCAACTTTTTTAGAGCAGTCATATAAGATCTCAGAGAGCAATACATAAAATTCTGTATAATCGGATCATTCCATAGATGTCTCCTCTTGCAAGAAAAGAGCTTGCATTTTTCTGCCTCCTGAGGGGAACTGAATGATACTGTCTTCTCACCACTGTTAATATGGAGTGTTTTCATGTATTTAACAAAATACTTCAAGTCCATCTTCCCGGTCAATGGTTTTGTTTGGTTAAAAGCTGACCTCACTGCAACCACATCACAGGCATAATCGTGAAAGAGCAGTATTTTAATTGCTGGTTCTCCTCATAACAGCTCCTTTTTTTCTCCGGATTTCTGCAAAAAAAGCTCCTTAGTGGTAAACTTCATGAACTTCACAATCAATGCTCTAGGCCAACCACCTGGAGCTGACTGGGGGAAATGGCCTGGTGTGCCCCTTCTATATCAAACCAAAAATCTACTGGCAGATCCAACAGTTTAATAGTTTAGGGACAAATTTGGAAGGTTTACTTTTCTCTGTTCTCTTAGCGAATCCTGATGTTACATCATTGTGAGTGGCTTTCTAGATCCAATAGTTAGGTCTTAATAGTCCTGATATCATAACAGTTCTTCATAATCTGTAGTTTGTTCTCTCTGAAATTATCTTCTACTTCAGAAATTCGGTGTTCTGCTTCACCCATCCTTTTGGTTAGAGCTGTAGTGCACTCTGAATTTCAGTAACTGTGGCCTGTAGGGTGGAAGCAGTATCCATGGCCACCTGTGCTCCATCAGGTTCAGGCACCATTTTGTTTGTAGAAGGGAGGCAGGTAGATCTTCTCTTTTTTGGTGCCTTTTGAATATGGAGAAGATGACGTGGTGCTAGAGGGCATCTTGGAGGTTGCAATAGTTGGGCACAATATTACTTAGGGGCTTTAGGGGACCATGTTTGGGGATTCCCAGGGGGCCACTTCAGAGTTCAAGCAACCTGCATATACCTGGATCGCAGTGCCCTCTGGGGTCCTCCATCTTCTTGTTCTTGAAACACAAAACAAAACAAAAAATTGCTTATTCTATGAAGCATTCCAATGATAATGACCCTAAAACAGGGGTTCGTAGTTTGTTCAGGGTAAGCCCCAGCAGGCCGCAAGATGCTTTGTTTACCTGAGCGTGCACAGGTACGGCTGCTCGCAGCTCCCAGTGGCCTCAGTTCGCCATTCCTGGCCACTGGGAGCTGCGAGCGGCCATACCTGCACATGCTCTGGTAAACTAAGCGTCTCATGGCCCGCCAGGTGCTTACTCTGAATAAGCCGCAAGCCAAGTTTGGAAACCCCTGCCCTAGACCATTTTGAGTCTATTAGGTTTGATTTTATAACACACTGTAGTCTCTGCTGCCTTTATATTGTAAGGACTTGAGGACAGGAACTTGATAGTTAGGCATGAGCTCACTTATTTGTTTATGACACTATATAAATAATAAATAATATTTCTTATTGCACTCAGGTAATCAGTGACCTCATTGGAGATAACAACAATCATAAAATATTCAGAATGCTAAAAAGGAGCAGCTGTTTTTTGTGTGTGCTTGGGTTTTTTTTTCAGATGTGCTCCATGACTGTGTCTGCCTGGGGGCAGAAGATTGCAGAAAGCTACTTGTGCCCAAACCCAACTTGTGTGCATGTTCAGTTACCTGCTGAAAGGTGCTTGGTGCCAATGATATGACTTGTTAGTCAGTGACACAGTATGAAATTCACTTATACAGAAGTAACAAAAGTGCATTTGGGTCAGTGTTTTGAGGCTCCAGTTGTGTAGTATTAACCTAATCCAGCTTTGTATATAATGGAGGTTTAGTCTCTCAAGAACAGGGGTTGCAGTTAACCGGAGGGATCAACATTAAATATTGACATGTAATACATTTATTTTTCAAGCCTATTCCTAGACTAACGTGCTATTTTCCTAAGCAAAAAGAGGCCTTATAGGTCATCAAACACACACACAAACAGCCAAAACACTCCCTCTGCTAGAGGCTTTTGTCTTCCACATGAAGGCAGTTACTAGCATACACAGTATAAATTACCGAGAAAAAGGAAGCAGACAACATTGTTTTCACAGCACATTAGTACCATGCTGGATGTGATTTCATGCATACATTACTGAGTGTTAGTAAAACCAGAACAGACACCCACTCCCAGCAATAAAACTCTTTCTGTTGCTCCTATGAGACCAATGATTTTTATACTGTTGCACAGCTGGTTTATGTGTGCCATTTCCAATGGGCAAAACGGATCCTGCCGGCATATGCCTTGGAACTGTTTAATAGCTAGAAACTTGTCTGTGATGCGGCTTCAACAGTTTTGTAAAGACTTACAAGGTATAATATTTAAAAGATAGTGTTTGGTGATCCATTATATATATATGTGAAGTGAAAAAAGGTCCTAAATTAGAACCAAACTTGCTCTGATTATTACAATTCATAAGGATAATTCCAAGTTTTAGTGTCCTTTTTTCTCTATAACATGCAGTACAATTCATTTATTCATTATGCTCATTACACATTAAGCAGTTGCCAAGTTTTGACCAAGAAATGGTTGCATTTCGGTAATGGATGAAGTGATCCCACTGCATAGCTTGTATGTATTGATTTGCTAAGGTTGCAAAGTGCTTTTGGAGGTAAGGTGGTTTTCAACATAGTAAAGATAATTAATATAGCAATACATTTTTAAAAAAACTATTCAGAATATGGGGGAGGAGGTAGTTAAACAGCTAGGATTCCTCTTTTGGGGAATATGGGAACAAAGTTTTGCATGTGAAGGCAGAGTAACCAGCAACACAGGAATTGAACTCCTTTGGGTATACACAGACCAGATATGGTGCAGACAAATGCAGTATTTGCCCAATGTGCTGTGACGGTGACCTCAACCTTGACCTAATGAAGCTATCATTTCTAGGGGTGAGAAGTGATTTACGTGTCATGTTGCTTAGCCCAGAACTATTTCCAGATCGAGGACAGGTCTGTGTGCCAAATTCAAGTATATATGATGATTTTTTTTTTACTTGAATTACAGTACTCACCACAAAGGAAAGAGTTGCAAACACCGATGTCAGTTTTTCTGCAACCAAAAGGTTTGATTGTGCCCTTAGCTAAGTACATGCTTATGCAACAACAGTAATACAAATATGCATTTGAGAAACTCCAAAACTGGAATTATAAAATAGTGTCATCTTCCAAAGAGGTATCAAGACAAATGCACCTATCTAATTTATATTTTAAGTGATCAGTAAAAGGGGTTAATGAAGTGTAACTATAAGGTAACAGGTAGGGTGACTATATGTCCCAATTTGGCCATGACAGTCCCTTTTTTAAGTCCTGTCCTGGCCGTCCCAACTTTTTTGGCAAAACTGGGCATTTGTACCACTTGCTCTTGCCAACTGATCATCAGTTGGCAAGAGCAAACTGGACAAATCCACAGTTTTGGCAAAAAAGTGGGGTGTGACCCCTAGCAGGGCACACAGGAATGTGTGGGGGAGGGAGGGGCAAGCGGCAATGCCAGCCCTGCGCGAGAGGGAGGGCTTGGGAGAGCAGCTTGGGCCGTGCTGGCCCCATGCAGGCGGGTGGCTGGGGGGGAGGGGGCTTGGGTCAGTCCAGCATGTTTGGAGGAGAAGGGAGTGGTGGGCCAGCCCCAGCCGGTGTCCCGTTTACCCTTTGGGAAAATATGGTTACCCTTGTAACAGGTTAGCATCATAGTCACATTAATCAGTATTTTCTTTCTGTAGAACTATATAAGCTTTTGCATTATTTTGATACAAAATTTCTTTGCCACTAGTATTTGCCTTGATGTACAAACCATGATATGACTTGTCAGCACCTGGTAGAAGCATAACATTTGGATTCAATAATGCAATAGTAAAAGAGAGAATACGAAAAAAGGTGTTATCAGATAATTGGGGAACACATTATTAGGGAAGAACACTTTGGTGAGGCTATTACAATGTTAGTTCTGTATTTGATATTTAAGAAATTTGTTTTACCTGACACTATCTGTGTTCACAGTACACTATGTCTGGCTTACCCTCTATTGGTTGTCACTTGTGACTTTTGTCTGTGAAATAAAAACCTTTTAAATCACAGAAAAGCCGGAGATTCCCAAATATTTGGACTTTTAGGGTGGTAGTTTTGTCAGTTGTTGTGGTGATGAGTGTCATAGAAATGTCTATAAATAAAATTAGGTACCAGTATTTGCATGTAAAGACATTAGACAAAGTAATGATATGTTAGCTTTAAATAAAATGGAACAGATCCTCCGCTGGCAAAATTGTCATAATTCCATTGATTTCAGTAGACTCCATTGACTTAAATGGAGGTATGGCAATTTATAACAGCTGAAGTTCTGTACCTACATCATAATCTCAGGAAATATTCCCCACCTCCAGGCAATATTTTCTTGCTACTGTCCAAACAGACAGTATTCATATTGCCTTCAGCCTGCTAATCTGTCTTCACAGGATTTATTCTGATATTCCAAATTTTTAAGCAACTTCAAACAGTGCTATATTTTTAAAAAATCACTAGTCTAGAGAATTTTTACCTCTTTCACCCTCAAATGTGAAATTTCTCCCCCCAAAAGTCCAAGGACCAGGATGATAAAAATAATAATAAAAAAAATTGTGGTGACATTTTTCAGACCACAAAATAGGTACACAAAAGAGAATACTTGGAAAAAATATGTGGTGTTGTCACTACTGCTGGCATGTGACTCAGCAGGAGTCACATGAAAAGAAAAGAAGAATGTTTTCCAGGAATGTAGGACCAGATCCTCAGAGGAATTTAGGCACCTAAATGAAGTTAGGATCTAGGCCTTAGCGTTCTGAATGAGTTTTTCATGGAACTCTGAAGAATGGTGTTAACATTCCATTTCAGCAAAAGAACAGCTCTGGTAGCATCTATTCCCATTCACCTCTTAACTTCTTACCAAACGTTTTTCATCACACTGCATGTTTGTTCAGCTGGTCTGTTGGTTTCTGGTAAAGCCAGAGCAAATGTTGTTTGGTATAGCAATGTCTTTCACCAACATTTTGTAGTTATAAAAAATACTCTGGGTGAAAACCTGACCCTGTGATTCAATGGGAGTTTTGCCTTTAGCTTCAGTGGGCCAGGATTTCACCCCATATGTTTTCATTGATTAAATTAAAAAATAGGGACATTTCAGGTTTCCTGAAAGTTTCCAGGACACTGGGAGGTATCATATGAAAAAGGACATACAGTCACTTTACAGGATGGGTACTAGGAACTTTTCTATACATAAAAATATCCACTACCTGCAGTCCCACCAGGCTAAAAGCAGAAGCTTTATCTAGTTGGGAAGGGGAGAGTCCCAGCTTCAAAGGGACACACAGCACTTGTTTCTAGCCCTTAATAAGCTGGAGATAACAGATTTTAAAGTTGTCAGAGTTATGCATCTAGAGAAGCTATTTCAGTTCATTTTTAGATGTTTTTATGAGCTCCCTGAGCCCTCTACAATTGCACTATAAAAATGAAGCCATCCATCTTAATAGGTGAAGGGATAAAAAATAGTCTCAATAACTTATTTTTTGTATCCTTCCACCTGCAAAGACATACTATGTAAAATACCCTTAAAATAATTCTTCTGTAACATATACATAATAGTGTCACCTGGTTTACTTGACGCTCACATGAGATGACCTGTATAATTCACCTATGGCTTTGCTGTGATGGGCAAGATGATGATGATGATGATGATGATGTTGATTTATTGGCATTATCATAGTGCCTTGAAGCACATCCAGCACTCATACCGATAAAACATTTATTGCTTCTCACACTATCATACAATATACAAAATATGTAAAATAA
This sequence comes from Mauremys reevesii, assembly GCF_016161935.1. Lineage (NCBI taxonomy): Eukaryota > Metazoa > Chordata > Testudines > Geoemydidae > Mauremys > Mauremys reevesii. The sequence continues at coordinate 134,078,270 of NC_052623.1, read as the reverse complement.
ATCGCTAAAACTTTAAGTCAGTCAAAGATTTGTCATTAGTAACAAATTCAGAAGTTGGCCCATAGCACTCAAATCATGAAACATATATTTATGAACCATATCTTTTTAACTGATCTCAATAAATTTCCTTGTGATATGACAGTTGTCATGTACAGATTGTTTTAACATATGTAGAAAGTAGACGATAAATTATAATAGAGCACAGTCCCCGACATTAGTTTAAGATTAACTAGGGAAATACATCACTCATAGTTGTTCTCCCAATATACATAGCTAGATTAATTATGTACTTAAGACTGAGGCAGTGGATTCTTCACAGTTATGGAAGTGACTATAAGGGCAACACTTCACCTGGGGGAAAATAGGAAACTGGTTTCCAAGAAAACTGAAAGATTTAGAGCAAGTGTGAAGAAGTGAGGAATCCTCATTACTAGGGAAAGTCAGATTGAATTGCCCGAGTCCAATAAGTCAAGCATACTTGGTAATTTTTATGACCAAAAATGAGGTTGAGCGGAATATTTGAGGAACAGGAGCAGCCATTATTATTTTAAATTCCTGTTTAGTGACAGTAATAAGCCATTCATTATTTCACATCTGCTAATCTTTAAATAGGAAATGCTGTTCTTATTAACTGTGATCATGTCAGTTTGCATCCCCTAAGTGATGGAATTTTTCAGTGAGACCATTTATCCTGGGGATTATCTGACGAACTTTCTGTGCCTGGAAAGTTCATTTAACAGCTCATTTACCATTATAAAACACTCAGGTGAATCATGCAGTAAATGAATGTCTGGTGTCCCTTGTATACACCTCCAGCTTTATTTCTGCTAATAAGTGATGATTCATTAGGCCTACAGTTCACGTGCAAAATGAGTCTTTTCAACCATATTACTTTGTTTGTTATAAGCTAGTAATATACCTTGACATTTGGCAAAATGTGTTATTCTAGCTGATATACTTTTAAATTTAAGTGTAAATCTTTCTTGTTTCACTGCTTTCCTCTGGATCAAGAACTTCTCTTTTACAATTCCATAGTGTTTTGATGCTGATGATGTTGGGCTAGAACAAGCATAAAAAATGAAGACAAATTGTCTTGTTGTACTAAAGAGCTTTCCATTTAAAATATTGGCCAAATTCACTCTTTGTATGAGTCAATTGTCTTCATTGTGATGTTGTTTACCTTAATTTAGTCCCCTTGTGCCTATGCATTATGATATAGTCTTTAATTACATGCTCACACACTATTTTTCTCTCAGGATCTCTGCCACATTCAGTGCACAGGATGGACCTGCTCTGGAGATGAATTGGGGTGTGTAGTAAAGGAAGTTGTTGTGTGTAGGACCCCAGCTAGGGTGATCAGATGCCCCGTTTTTAAAGGGACAGTCCCATATTTAAGCCCTCCTGCAGGTGTCCCTACTTTTTCTTAAAAATGGGCAAATTGTCCTGTATTTTCAGTGCCCTCCTCACCCATCAGTACTGGCGGGTCCTGCTGCTGTCCTGATCCCTGCTCACCAGTCGCCTGCCCACCAGCGGTGTGTGTGGGGGTCCAGTGGCTGATGAGGGGGTGGCTGTGTAGGCTTGTGGTGGGGTGAAGATGCAGTGCTCAGGGCCGGCCGCTCCCCCTGCTGATCCGTCAGCACAGTCCCCGCTGTGTGCTGACTCTTGGCCTGCAGGGCCCTGCCCCGCATCCCGTTTCTGGCTGGCCCAGCACCCCGGGAAAACCCAAGACCCTCTGGCCTGGGGCGCTGGCCAGGAGGAGCCGAGCCCTGCATGTGCCAAAGCCCCTGCACAGCACTGGCACGGGGAAGCCTATCCGCTCCTCAGCTAAGCTCTGGAGGGGCAGGGGGAAGCGATTTCCAGCCTGTTCACGTCCTGAACCTGCAGGCTCCACAGCAACCCCTGGGTCAGGGGCTTAGCACCCTATTCATCCATCCTCTCCACCCCCCCCCCCCACACACACTGGGTCCTGACCCCAGGGAGCATGGGGCTGCTCCATCCCCTAGGCAACTTCCCTTCCTGAGCCAACTCTCTAACTGAGTTTGCTGAAGCCCCTGCAGTCAGGTTCCCTGGGCCCTGGTGCACAATGCATCCTTAGGGCTTAACCCCTTCCTGCCTGCGTTGTAGCTGGGGGACAGGAAGCGGCTGGGTTGTCGGTGGCCAGCAACAGCCTGGAGGTGTTAGCTGCCTTTCGACACTCTGCGGGCAGGAAGGGACAAACTGCTTCCAGCCACGGGATGTGTGGAGAAGAGATGAACTCTGCAAAGACACGGGCCAGGTCATCCTTTCCTCACCTACTCCTCCCTTGAGGCTGGAAACAGCTCACACCCCTTCCTTCCCGCACAGTGCCGAAAGGCTGCTGCTGCAGGCCACATTCTTACCCTGAGTGCCCCCCTACCCTCCCAACACGTGTTGCCTCAGGAAAATGCGGTGCCAGGTATCCAGAGAGCTGGGTCTATCCCAGGAGCCCAGCCAGGCATGTAGGGAAGAGAGCGCTTGGCAGGAAGGGTTTAGTCGATTGGTCACCCCCCCTGTGTGAGAGAGGGGTACAGGAGTGTGTGTGTGTCATCCCTCCCCATGTGAACCCTAAAGCTTTAAAGAAGTTAAATAAAAAGAATCCAACTATGCAGTATTTCTTTTTAAGAGGGGCTCTGTCAACTTCATGTTAATTTTAATGTTTGTACTGCATAGTTCTGATTGATTGCCGTTGAACTTGCTTGAATATGAGTAAGTTTACCTGGTGTCCCATATTCAGTACTGGGAAATATTGTCATCCTAACCCCAGCCTCATTTCTTGCAGAAGTTGGGAAGTGTGTAGTGAATGAGACAGGATTGTAAGAAGAAAAAGGAGGGTCTTCTGGTTAAGGGAGCTGATTGCTGCTCTGGTGAATTGGATTTTATCCTAGCCTCTGCCTCAGAGTTCCTAGGTGATGCAGGACACCAAACTTTTCACAGATGGTTACTAATTATGTGTTCCTCATTTTCTGGCTGCCTGACTTCAGACCCTGGGGTCTGGTTTACAGAAGTGCTGAGCATTCACAGCTGCAAATGAAGTCAATGGGAGTTGTGTTTTGAAGTTATAAGTTACTATGTGATGCTAAATACTCTGGAAAAATAGTTCATAGTTCAATACAAAATGTCCCAGGATATGTTTGTTGGGGGACAGTTCTAAATGGCAGCTTAATTTTTTTATTTGCAGCAAAATGTAGAGGTCTAAGTATCTGATTGTGAACCCTGGTAGCAAGGAGTAGGCATGACTGTGCGGTGCTGATGACTGGGAGAGCAGCCTGAGGCAGAAGCCTCCAGCTGGCATGATATTCCAGGCACGACTGAATCTCCATTAGACAAAACTTAAAGAAGAGAATGACCTGGAGTCATTCTCATTTTTGCCCAGGAGACCCCGGCCGACCTCACCAAGGCCAGCCAAGAGCACCCATGGCAGCAGCAGATGGGAATGACAGTGGATACCAGTCCTACTGTACTGTCTGCCGTCTGCAAGGCAAGGCAAGGCAAGGGGATGCTGCTGTGTAGCACTGCAGCACAGCGTCTGCCAGCAGCATCCAGTAGACATACGGTGACATTGAAAAAAGGCGAGAAACAATTTTTTCCCTTTGCTTTCATGGGGGAGGGTGGACGGGGGGGACACGCTGATGACATATACCCTGAACCACCCGCGACAATGTTTTTGACCCTTCAGGCTTTGGGAGCTCAGCCCAAAATTCAAATGGTTTTCGGAGAGTGCGGGAACTATGGGATAGCTACAGTCGTCAGTTGCCCCTCCCTCCATGAGCATCCATTTGATTCTTTGGCTTTCTGGTATGCTTGTCTCAGCTCCTTAAGTTTCACGCAGCACTGTGTTGAGTCCCTGTTGTGGCCTCTGTCCATCATAGCCTTGGATATTTTTTCAAATGTTTTGTCATTTCGTCTTTTGGAATGGAGTTCTGATAGAACAGATTCATTTCCCCATACAGAGATCAGATTCAGTATCTCCCATACAGTCCATGCTGGAGCCCTTTTTTGATTCTGGGACTGCATGGTCACTTGTGCTGATCAGCACTCCACGCTGGGCAAACAGGAAATAAAATTCAAAAGTTCGCGGGGCTTTTCCTGTCTATCTGGCCAGAGCATCCGAGTTCAGATTGCTGTCCACAGCGGTCATAATAGTGCACTGTGGGATAGTTCCCTGAGGCCAATACTATCGAATTGCGGCCACACTAACCCTAATTCAAAATGGCAATGTCGATTTCAGCGCTACTCCCCTCGTTGGGGAGGAGTACAGAAATAGATTTTAAGAGCCCTTTATATTGAAGTAAAGGGCTTCGTTGTGTGGATGGGTGCAGGGTTAATTCGATTTAACACTGCTAAATTCAAGATAAACTCGTAGTGTAGACCAGACCTTAGAAACATCTGGACCATTTAGGCTGAAATTTTGCAAAACTATTCAGCCTGAGGCAGACACTTGACAAGGAAAATTTCAGCCCAAACACTTATATTTTGGGAAAGTTAGAAGCAATTAAAAAGTAGGATCTTATAATGGGAAGTGTTAGGCAACCTTAATAAGCAGTGCTACCAGCCCCACCTGTAGTATAGGGTCTCATAATCAGGACTGCCTCCTAATTCTCTTCTGGGCTCTGTCACTGACTTGCTGGTGTATGCCATAGTTTGCCACTCTGTCCATGCCATACTGTCCTAGCTGCAGACAGCAGAACTGCCCAAGCTGGACGCCTCCTCTGCCTGAAAGAGGGGTCAGTGTTGGTAGGACATGCTTTGAGAGAGTCCTCAGCTTTTGAATTCACTCTCCTGCATGGTGAGGAATAGTCCATATGTTGACCTTGAGGTAAATCTTGAGGCATGCCATATTTACTCAGGCTTTACTCTCTCTCCTGGAGAAAAAGGAATGTGATAAAGGCTGACAGTATTGTAAGGATGTTATAGTTATTTCTGTGGTTATTTTTGGGTTTGGGGGAGGCTGTTTTTTAGCTGTATTTTTCAAAATGGTCTTTTTGTTTTAAATTATTTAAATTATTTGTATTACAAATCCAAATAAATCTATCAAATGGCTAGAATAGTACTTCCCTACCTCAAAGTGTTGTGAGACTTAATTTATATTCACAAAGCTCTTTGAGATCCTTGAATAAAGATAGTATTGCTGCCTAGATTTTAAGGTGATAGGCACATTAGAATTGTGTTGGCTATATAAATCATTAAGGTGATTCATGGGTCCACAAATACAGAGGCAGTTGCAGGATCCACATTACTTACCAGAAATTAAAATAGTATGCCTTGTAAGATGCAAGGATTCGTTCCTTGATCTTATTTATTTGAAATAGAATGCATAGATTGGAATGATGAGCATGTATAGTATGATTAGCTGCAGGAAAGGAAGAGAGATGTTTCTTTGTTATTTTTATTCTAAGGAAATGCTCAAATACTATGGCGTTGAGCACTGATATCAGAACCTTGAAGGATGGACAGATAGATAGGGACATACATAGATTTTATCTCCTGAGATTCTCTTAGGATACTGAAGAGAAAAATTCAGTGTTTTACTCTCCATTCCTGGAAGGAAGTTAATTTTTCTCTTGGACATTTTTGTTTTATACAGTTCCTTACATGTGTTTTGTATCTCAGCCAGAAGTAAAACCCGTAATTTAATACTTTTTTTTACTGAATATCATAATAAATGTTGAACAATACTTGCAGAATAATGGCACAACTAAACCTAATCCCAGAATGTACGTTTGAAAAGAGTTTGGATTCCAAGTGGTATAATTTACAAAAGTTGATGAAACATATTCAGTTGTTTCTTAAGAATGAAGCAAACTTTGATGATGATAGCTGGTGTTATGAGTTCAGCAGTTAAATCTGTAGAATAGTTACTGAGAAAGGTCATCTTTACTTAATCCATATTACTTCATATTCTTGGGTTTTTGTGTTTTGTTTTTTACTCCAGACCCATCTGCTCCACCAGCCCCAGCTAATCTCAGAATTGCCAACTCCACTACAAATAGTGATGGAAGTGTAAATGTAAGGATTATTTGGGATCTCCCAGAAGAACCTGATATCCCAGTTCATCACTACAAAGTCTTCTGGAGCTGGACAGTCAGCAGCAAGTCTGTCATCCCAGCTAAGAAGAAAAGAAGGAAGACTACTGATGGGGTAAGGAGTAAACTGGAAAATGAGGCACAAATGCTCCTACTCAGTCATGGCATATTAAAAAACAAAATTGTGCTGTACCAAATAAATGTGAAATTACATAAATAAATAGGATGGAAAGATGTATTCCTTTTAATTTTCAAGATCACTCTGATAGTTTTATAGCTAGTTTTGCTTTTAGAAATAAGCATTGCTATTGTTCTTTAGATGCTCATTGAAGTCAAAGGGAGGAGCAAGTGCTGATTGACAATAGAATTGAACCATATATACAGATGGAAATATTTCCAAGTGTCTAAATCCAGATAAACTGGAATCTATTGTAGATGTACAATTAATATATAACACTAATTATTTCTCTAACGTAAGGCTTATTTTACTGAAAGCCTCTGAATGTTGGAATGCTCATTTAATAAAATGTCATCTATAGCATAGTTCTTTCATTATATCAAGGGATCTCTGATATGTTTGCTCATATCAGAGTCATTTCTGATGGATTAGTTACCATGTAGGTCCAAGATAATAACAAAATCCTTCTTAAATAATCCTACTGTACCAATGCACTGAAATATTTCCATTGGAGAAGATTGTCAGCTTCTGAATTGATATGTAACACATTGGTTTAATGAAAAACTAGCTGCCGTGATCCCTTTAGGCACTTTGCATTTTCTTTTTATAATAGCTTAATAGGTAATAGAAATAGAAACAATTAAAGGCCATGGGCCAGATTCTTGTCTTAGTTACATTAAGAGCAATATACTAGCAATATATTACAGTCCTGATTCTCCACTACATCTGAGAACGTAGTGCAGAGTGTTGGGCCACAAGGAGGTGATTTCAGCTCTCTGATCCTCAGCCACCTGGCCCTAGTGGAAGTGAGAGCAGCAGGGGGCCTATTCTAATTTCCACTATGACAGAGGATCAGGCATAATGGAGCTCTGTTCCCTGGAATCACTCCCTGGAACGCCATTGACACATGCCCCAGTCCCCTCACACTGCAGATTGGGGGGCACCAGAGTTCCACCAGCAGAGAGTTCCTCTATGCAAGAGCAGTTCACTAGCTATTTCTAGCCATGTTTCACATGACATAAAGTGGACTTAGTGGACCAGAGACTCTGGTTTTATGTGTTGTTCTTCAATTCAAAGCCCCATGGTAGAAACACCTAGAAAGGGAGGGTAGCATTCCGGGGTATCTCTGCTGTCTTAGAACCACTGTGTATTCTACTGGGTGACACAGGAGTAGAGCTGGCATATAAAAGGCAGGTAGTGAAGTCTGCAGTTCCCAGGTAAAGTACTATAGGTCAGAGGTCTTCAACCAAAGAGGCCCCAATCCCATGGATCCCTAGCCAGGTATGTAGTGAGGCTGTCCTTTAAATCACAAAATGAAGGAAATTCAAAACAGAATTGGATCCTTAGTGTTATTTTAATTAAAACCACTTTGGATGTATGAGTAGGAAGCATATTACATCAAGATGTTTTAAGAACGGATAATAAATAATACTTTGCTCTTATATAGCACTTTTCATCAGTAGATCTGAAAGCACTTTACAAAGGATTAAATATCATTATCTCAGTTTTCCATCATACAAGGTGACATGTTTTTGTTAGTAGATCCATGTTCTGGCCATGAGATATGTTCACAGCTATCACTGAAGCCTATGACAACCAAGCACATTCATCCAAAAGCAGAGATTAGCCCCTACAATACCTCTGCAGAGAGGTATCTTATTGTGCTTTGTTCTTTTACAGCATACTGTGAAAGCTATAAAGTGATAGTATTAAAGGGGAAAATTCCCTGATGGAACTCCACTGAAGTCAGTTCTAATCAATGACCCATTAAATATTAGAACAACTTTTCTAAAAAACAAAATTGCACATTTCCAGGGATGGAGAGATGTATTCCTCTGATTTAATAAGATCACTCTGAAACTTTTTAACCAATTTTGCTTTTAGAAGTGATCCAGTCCCTGCTTTTATGATTATATCTATATGAAGTCAGTGGAGTTGCCAGCAGAGAATTTGTCCTACAGTATTTAAAAATGAAGAATGTCACCACATGAACTGGGAAAATCAAGAGGCTTAATCAATTTTATATCAATCTCTGAACAAACCAAGTAATGATTGTTAATTTGCAGTACTTTTAGTTACTACTAACGTACTATTTGGTGTTAAATATAGACTCATAGACTTTAAGGTCAGAAGGGACCATTATGATCATCTAAATATGACACTGCATGGTTGAAATGACACTGCTAGTTGACATAAGAAAGCTAGAGAAGTAACAAGGAATTCAGAATAAAAACACAGAGTAAAATTTGTGCCTGACAAAATATACAATGGGTGCATTTTTAGGAATAAGTCTATAAATAAATGCAAAGAATTCACAAAGGCTGTCTCTTGTTTGCAGTCTTATGGGAATTGCTCTACTTTGCGGATTGTTAACTAGAGAATGAAAATCTAGTTTATGTGCCTCTCCATGCGGTGACATTGGAGAACTGAATTGTTGTTGGGTTTTTTGTTTGTTTCTTTTTTCTATAACAAAGATGAAAAGCACTCTTGTTGGTATTTTAACAACAGAAGCAAATAGAAAAATATTGTTCAATACACTGCACAGTATGTTCTATCTGTCCTCAGACTAGCTGTCTCTAGACAAAGCTTCCTGTTGCTTAGCTAATTGAGTCTGTCCAGGAGCTGGGAAACACAAAGTTTAGATTTCACTGGCCAAATTCTTTTTGGCACCAGAAAAAACTTGTTATACATATAAAAAGAAATTTAGTCTTGGCTTAAACAGCTGATGCCTGTATTTACTAAAGACAGGAAAGTTCTGTAGACATCACTAAGTTTAGCATTTTAAAAACAACACAGCAAAACAGAGTCCAAATGAAAGAAAGCATGAAATAAAAATCAAAGAAGAAAGCAAGTTGAGTTCTGGTGAAATTTATAAATAATTCTTTCTCATTCCAACAAGAGTTTTGTGTGCCTAAGACAATAGGCCTGCTTTTAATTTAATGAGAGCCAGTATTTCAGTAATACCATAACTGTTTTGTGTGTATATTCTCTTTTATGATAGTCCCAAAATTATGTGGTCCTGGAAGGACTGCAACCCAACAGCAACTACATGGTGGAACTGCAAGCAGTAACATACTGGGGACAAGTACGACTAAAAAGCACCAAGGTTTCTCTCTATTTCAGCTCAACTCAAACAACTATTAATAGTAAGTAATTGCATCCAATTCCTCTTATGCTCTGTTTTAACTGATGATTTCTCTGATTTAAAAAAAACCCCATCTATTATAGGTGGCTGTATAATAGCATGCCTCTGTGGTCTTGGTCAGGTCACTTAACTTTTCTGTCTTTGTTTCCTCATCTGTAAATTGGGGCTATAAATCTTATCTACCTCACCTGTTTTGAAAATTACTTAAAAAAATAAACATGTTAAACGTGCATATTTGCAGGATCAGGGTCATAATATTATATTAGTGCTAAAATTCCCCCAAATACACATTAAACTTCCCAATAAATAGAGCAGAAGCAAATCCCAGACCACTGGCTTAATGGTACAATCTTCCCTTGCAAAAGTTTTTAAAATGTTGACAACTTCAAGTAGCCCATAAATTCAGATCTTAGTCCAAATTTATATATCCTGTGGATTCGGACAAAGGATTTATTCTCCTACTAGGATCTTAAAATATAAAACTGTATGTCCCTGGTTGACAAGAAGTTAATCACAATCTTGTATCACATGCACAGCACCTACCTTCAAGATGAAGTCTTGAGGTATTAAGTTCTTTCTTAAACTAAACTCACATGCTAAACAATACAGTGGAAAAATTCTTTAAATCTCGAGGGGCCTATACTGTGACACTCAATCTTAGTTAAATACTCTTTGAATAATAATTTGTCTAAGGTCAAGGTCAAGATTGATCTGCCCTTCCAACTGCTGATGTGTCATCTGATTAACCAAATCCAACCACTGATGCTTATGACAGTAATAGTTTTCAGGATTAGAGCACAAATGGTTTCCAAAGTCTGCCATTTTACCCATCTTTGCTCTTCCCATCTTTCATTCCTTTCGCATTAGTTTCCCTTTTATGTTATAAGCAAAATGAAAATTAATTGCAACAGTTTTTCTAACTCATATCATTCTGTATTCCAGTACTGAATATTCTGATTGCTAATGTAGTTGGACCGCTCAGCAAGCATGTTCAGTCTGTTTTGGATACAAATAAGATATATTCTATATATACCTAGATATAAAAGTTAACAAATATGCAAAAAACCCATTATAAACAATAAGAACATAAGAACATAAGAAAAATATGTTAAATACAATGGTGCTTTTCTTTTCCTGAAGCAGGAGGGAGAGATGGAACTGAGTTTCCTTCTCCCTCCACCTACAACACACATACATTATTTTTATATGAAATGAGTCAGTTACATTTGGATATACCCCAAAGGATTATTTTGCTATCTTTCTCCAAGCCCTCAGGCTAGATCTGTTTACAGAAGTGTCATTGCTGTGAGGTACACGTAAGTTGTGCTTGGTGTGTGTGTGTATGTGGGTGAGTGAGGGGAAGGATTGAAAAATTGTTCGGCAGGCCCCAGAACTGCCAGCCCCACGCTTTCAAAAATTATATGCCAAGCTCTAAAAAAATCATGAGATTATCTTAAAAATCATAAGATTAATAGTCATTATTTGGGGGAGAGGTGTGTGTGTTTTCCTTCCTGGTTTTTGAGCTGTTAGATTTCATGGTTTTTAAGCTTTTCTCCGCAACCATGAGGGTTAGAAGCTTACACCGAAATCCTCTAAGGTATTTAGGTGCCTAACTCCCATTGAAATCAATGCCTTTGAGGATCTGGGCCTTACTTTTTTAAAAAACAAAAGAGATTCTCACATAATATTATGATTCTAAGGCTTTTTAAGGAAAATCAACAAATATTGTGGGACTTGCCATAAAATCATGAGAATAGGCAACAATGCTTAGGCTGACTCTGGTTGATGTTACCAAAGCACTGCAAATTAAGGGTTTAGTCCTTCTCCCATTGAATTTGGTGGGACTTTTACCATTTATTTTCCTGGGAACAGAATCAGCCCAGAATTTGTCAGCAAAATCTCTTTACTGGTTATACAGATTGTAGTAACAGATCACAAAACTGAGTAGTTCAAATGTAAGCAGAGCTATTGCTTGTCTTATAGCAAAGGCATGAATACAGAACTGCAAAGGACAAATGATCAGAATTATTGTGCTATCTTTCCCCTGAAGCAAGGCTCATAGTGGCAATATTTGATATGAGTAAGATTCTAAGAAAATATGTAGGGGACTGGCAATGTGTTATTGAAACATTTCACAATTCATCATCAGCAGCATCATAGTGAAATTCTGGTTAAAAAATGCTTTTAAAATTAACCCCAACTATGTAAGACTTAGCAGATCTGTTGCAGATAATAAGCAGATTTTGATCATAAAACTAATCAAGTGAGCTTGAATTAAAGTAAAAACTTAATAGAACAGTGTTAACCATGTAAATTATAGACACAATGACACATGATCAAGTGGTTAGACTATTGAATTGAGATCAGGGACTAAAAGTCATGTCCTTGGATGCTGGCTCACTGAGTGACTTTTCACAATCAACTTCTTTCCTCATCTGTAAAATGGGGATAATAACAACTACTTTTCTACTCCAGAGGGGTCTTGTTAGTCAGTTATTTTTCATAAGAACTTGGAGGTTCTTTGATGAAAGTTGGTATATTAGTGCTATGAATTAGTATTTAATGTTATTAGATAGCTTTCAGCACAGTCACTGGGCAGATTGTGATCTCTCTTCCATTGGTGTAAATCTGGAGACTCTCCTTTTTGTTTGGTGGATCCTCTTCTGGATTCAGACTAGTTTCACTAACATCAGAATCTGGCTCATTGTTTTGGGCACTGTGTTGATGCAGCACCAGTGCCCCCAAAGTCTGTGTTGCACTGAGCCTCTGCACTCTCACTGCTGAGTTCACTAACAGGTCGTGTTGCTGAGGAGGAAGGGAAGGGAAAGAGGGATGTTTCCTTCACATTCCTTTTTTACTCTCTGACACTTTTCTGCTTCCAGACTCCAATGCAGATCATATTTGACTTACAAAATCTTTACCAACAGGGGTTCATTTATTCTAAACTGCATATGTGAGTTGCGTGGTTTCATCAGTTACTGTTCACTTCAATGGAACTCATCACCACAACTAACTTTAAATTCTCTTCAACAGTTTCTTTGGGATAGTCTGATTTCTCCTCGACTCTTTTACCCTCTATAGCTTCAGAAAATAGATTGGATTATATTTCTGTGAAGTCTGCTATCTACCTTATTTCTGATTTCTTTTTGCTCATGATTGATTTAATATTACTTTGGTGAATTTTTAGGTTATTGCTTTGACTGGTTTTTTAGGGTTTTTTAAATCCAAGTACATGATTGAGCTATACTTCTGGTTGGTCTCAAACCTCTGTTATTGTCTTTAGTAGAGTTGACCTTAGTAGATTTGCATACAAATATTCAAGAACATTAATTTAATTAAAGCCTGTGATTTCATTTTGACAACAAATCAATTCAATTCACTTTGATTCACAACTCTTTGTTCATTTTTTCATGAATAGTTGCATAAACAGCTTGCATTCACGTGAGTGTGAGGATATTCACAGAAAGCTAAATATTACATGAATATTATGATTGTGTTAGCTGTTATTTATTCATTAGTGACTTCAGTGGAGCTACATCAATTTGCATCAACTGAGAATCTAGCCCAGAGATTTTTGCAATGCTTGAGTATACATAATTTATAGATTGTACTATATATCGTAGTTGCTGTTGTGTATGAAAGTAATCAGTATGGAAAATGCCAGAAAAATATCTATTCCAGACCATTTATTCTCACACTATAAAGGATCTAACACACACAACTCTATATGATATTCAAAGCCTCTATAATTTGATTGTCAGCATTATTTTTCCTTCCTGTTGTTTGCTAGTGTTCTACTCTAAATTCTCTCAGAAGAGGTAAATGAGGATTGGATGAAATATCAAGATTGGATTTTTTTTCTAAAACATATTCTCTAAGAATTATTTTGGAGAAGTTCTATGATCTGTGTTATACAGGAGGTCAGACTACAGGGATCGGCAACCTTTCAGAAGTGGTGTTCCGAGCCTTCATTTATTCACTCTAATTTAAGGTTTCGCGTGCCAGTAATACATTTTAATGGTTTTAAAAGGTCTCTTTCTATAAGTCTATAATATATAACTAAACTATTGTTGTATGTATAGTAAATAAGGTTTTTAAAAGGTTTAAGAAGCTTCATTTAAAATTAAATTAAAATGCAGAGCCCTCTGGACCCAGGCAGTGTGAGTGCCACTGAAAATCAGCTTGCGTGCCGCCTTTGGCACGCGTGCCATAGGTTGCCTGCCTCGAACTAGATGATCACAATGGTCCCTTCTAGCCTTAGAATCAATGAATCTAAGAAAGCAGAGCTAAATTTCAGTGGGAATTTGGGGCTTAATTCCCTTAAATTCAGCCTGTGTCCCATTATAGGATATATCACTAAAGGATCAGAGGGGTAGCCGTGTTAGTCTGGATCTGTAAAAGCAACAAAGAATCCTGTGGCACCTTATAGACTAACAGACGTTTTGCAGCATGAGCTTTCGTGGGTGAATACCCACTTCTTCGGATGCAAGAAGAAGTGGGTATTGCATCCGAAGAAGTGGGTATTCACTCACGAAAGCTCATGCTGCAAAACGTCTGTTAGTCTATAAGGTGCCACAGGATTCTTTGTTGCTATCACTAAAGGAGATATCATTAATTTACAGCGTATTTTTGCTAAACAAATATTATAATTTCTCATTGCCAAAGAGACACTTTTTAAGGATACTTAGAGAGATAGGGTGAGGTAATATCTTTTACTGGACCAACTTCTGTTGGGGAAAGAGACAAGCTTTCGAGCTCCACAGTTTGTCTTTTTCACTCACAGAAGTTGGTCCAGTAGACGATATTACCTCACCCACCTTGTCTTTCTAACATCACGGGACCAACACTGCAAATAACTTTTCAAGGATGACAAGCCAAATTTTACCTATCATGACATATATTGGAGCATGCCTCTGTAAGGGGGTGTGTCACTCACCACTGCAGCGCCTCTTGCTGGCCATGCTGGCAATTAGCTCTGGTTCACCAGTGCCCCTTCATCAAGTGGCATCTCACCACTGTCGTGAGGACCCATGTCACTCTCAGGACTGCGGTGTCCTCTTCTGGACACAGCCCTCCAGCTGTGCCCCACTCAGTTTTCTCTCCCCGCTTCTGGGAGGGCCGGCAGCCCTCTGACCAGCCACTTGCCTCAGTTGCAGGCTGCAGTACAGGTTCTAGCCACCTGAGTCAGTGGCAACTGGGGCCAAAGGGGGTGGGGGCAGAAGCCACACACTGCATCACCTCCAGCCCCCACCATCTGTTTCCCTGGGCATCTTTTCTGCTGCCCTAGCACCTTCTCCACCCTTGTATCAAGGACTCAGTCTGGCAGGGGTCAGCCGGGAGCTCACTCATGCTCTCCTGACCTGTCTAGTACTGCTCGGACCATGGTGCTGTCTCTTCCCCCTCCTTCAGGGCAGCCAGTCCTCCCTCCTCAAACTCCAAGGAGTGACTCAAGCTGCTCTGTTCAGCAGTCCTTATTAGTAGTGTAGCTACTCCCCCACTAAGCACAAGTGGCGCCTTGTCAATTTCTTGGTGCCTTTTTACTCACCCAGAGGAGCAATTAAAAAAAAAAGGCGCCACCCTGTGGGGTGCTTTTATTTTACTCACCCCGTGGCTCTCTGGGTCTTTGGCGGCACTTCGGCAGCGGAACTTTCACTCGCTCTGCAGGATTTCGGCGGCGGGTCCATTAGTGCCGCCGAAGACACATGGAGCTAGTGAAGGGCCCGCCGTCAAAGACCCAGAGCGCTGCTAGGTGAGTAAAAGCGCTGCAGCAGGTGGCGCCTTTTTTTTTTATCGCTCCCTCTGTTCCCTCCACCTGGCTACACCACTGCTTCTTATATGGCCCAGCCTGGCCCTGATTGGCTGTCTCTCTAAACCTTCTCCTGATTGGCTGTCTCTACAAGCCCTTTCCTAATTGGCTGCTTCCTGTGCAGCCTCCCTGGGGCTGCTTTAACCCCTCTTCTGCCAGTGTGGGGCAGACACTCCACCACAACCTCCTAATCTTGAAAATCTTTTTGGTTCCACCATTTCAGCTAGATAACCAACTACAGAAAACAAAGGACTTGATCCAAAGCTCAGTAAGGTAAGTTAAGTTAATGGAAAGATTCTCATTAAGTTCAGTGGGCTTTGGATCAGACCCTAAGAGGTTTCTCCATGCTCAGGAACATATTACCTTATCATTCCACTCTGCTTGTCTGTTTCATTCTTGTGAAACATACAACATGAATACCTCTTTCTGAAGTGATAGATATGTAGGGATTGTCTTATTCAAGCCCCTGATTGTTCCCAAAAATCGACAGACCAATACAGGGAAGAACAGGGCATGCACCTATAAACCAAAACACACCCTATGGGTCCAATTTTTGTTTTTCCTTCTTTGTATAACTTTACAACCCGCTTATAATTTGTCATGGTAAAGTCACACTATAGTAATTTGTGTGTGTGTGTCTAAAGAATAAAATTATCCACATTTGGTGATTGCTTGATTTTTCTTAAAAGAAGGAAAGGAACAAGTTGATTAAAGAAAGGAACGAGGCACTACAACTTATTTGATGAATATTAAGCAATTGGTGCTTTAGTTGAAACTACTTGTAAATAAGGCAGAACCTTCAAATTTACATTTTATCCAATTATTTTAATGAATAAATCAAACCTGAGTCTCCTCTCCTTTCTTTGCAATATATTGTTGATTCCTCAGCAGCTTCTTGATCATTTGCATCTTTACTTTCCATTCAAGTACTGTAATTAAATACATCATGTTTCATAATCAGATATAAAAATTGTCCCCTAAATTGGAATCTGCAAGTTTCAGGTTGTGAAAGTGCTGATTCAAAGCTTGGATACAATATTTTTTTTAAAACTGAGGATGCCTGGGGTATATTTAAATTCTGTTCCTAAATACTGACAAATGTTAGTAAGCTGTTTCAGTATACCAAAGACATATTTATTTCAACGTAGCACCCACCCCCTGTAAGTTATATTGTATACCGTATTAAACCAAGATATTTCTTAATTGTGTTGTATGTTGTAGAAGAACAGACCTCTCCAATTGGGAAAACCCGGAAAGGACTAGTTGATCCTCTTCCACCCTTTCAAAGAAGGAGACCGGCTCGTCTTCTTGAAATTGGAGCTCCTTTCTATCAAGACAATCAGCTTCAGGTCAAAGTCTACTGGAAGAAGACAGAAGGTTTGTTGAAAGTTCTCTCTTTAATCAGGGACTACCATGAACCCATCTATGTCAGAGGTGGAGAAGCTCTAACACTGATATATTTACAGTGAAACCCATTAAACAGGTCTGCCCCCAAAATATTGTTTAGCAAGCCCAAATACAGATGAACCATTGCTTATCTGTTCTTCCGGGGGAGCCTGGATGGTAAGAGGATGCACAAGGCGAATGCACATCTACTGTGCATTGAGGAGCAGTGCTCTGTCGTGGTATATAAGGAAGGGCTTTAGGATGCAGGCTGGGGGGAGGTGATGCATTGTGAGAGGAAAAGTGATGACTTGGATCTAGTGGGCAGTAATAGCAAGGGAACTGAAGTACAAGTGTGAACACCTGTAGTCAGGGGCATCAGAATCTGTACTTTTAAAAGTGAGAGGGTCATGCCTGCTTTTTAACATGAGCATAGTGAAAGTTCTTTGGCGGCAGGGACTTGGTCTTGTTTTGCAGTTACACAGGGCCCACTATGATAGTGCCTTACTCCTGAATGGCCTCTGCTACTTTAATACAAATAACAATGAAAAGAGTTGTAGAAATCATGCTCATCTCTGTCCCTAAAAGACATGAAATGGAACACAAGGTGTAATGAAATGTTAAAGTATAGTTAGAAAGTTTTCTACTCCCCTCTCAAAACTCTATATTGTTTTTGTATGCATGTTTTTTTTAAATTCTAAATCTAACATTTTATTTTAATCAAGTAGCATAACAAATTCAGTAAAAATAAAGGTCTCATGATTTCTTTAACAAGAATTTTGATCTTAGTACTCATATCTTGGCCAGATAACAACTAAGAAAGGAAATCTACTGCTGCAGTTGCAAGTGGTTGTGGTATTCTTCTTCACTTATTGTCATGAGTGGTTGCAAAGTGTTGCGGTGAGCTATATTAAACAGCTCTCATGCTCCAAACCAGAGATGATTGTGTTTTAATGATGGATGAAGTGACTACTAGAGAAGGTGCTTTGTAGATACTCTGAATTGAAAGACAGTTAAACTGACATAAAATATTGATATAAAGGCTATTTTTATCTGTAAGAAACCATTTTATTTTTAATAAATAATTACATTAAATCTTCTCTTAATAAAACTTTAAACAATGAAATGTTGTTCATGTACTATATTAATAATCATTAAGAAATTGTTTTTGTATATGTGTTTACAATGAGCTAGATCATTCTGCTGGGCAGGTTACTCATGTGTAGATGCAGGGAAACCACAACTTTAGACTTGTGAAGTTTCCTTGGATTTCTGTCTGGAAACCAGGTTTATCCTTCAACCATGGATCTATCTATCTAAGAGTTTCTACTGCTGCCCATGACTGTAGTATCTGAGTACCTTCTATGTGAAAGAGCTTAGCAACAGTACAGTCTCTAGTGATTTTTATAGAGTCTCTGGCTCGTCTCCCTTCCTAGGATTGTTTTTTGGTTGATTAGTTTATTTCAGGTATTTTTGTTTTGTCTTTGAATTTTGGATTTGTTGTTGTTGTTGTTCCCCCGGGGGAAGTACTAGATGGGGTACTGGTGTTGAGAAAATTGTTTTTATGAATGATAGGGGTTTTCAGCTCTTGGCCTGTGGTTTCCTGGAGGCACACGCTATCCACACAGAGACCTGTAACTTACCGCAAAAATCTGGAGTATTTCAAGGAAATATGGTGATGTTGCAGCTGTCCCTGCAGCCCCAAACCAGCACATCATAACCCCACACAGAAAACCTATATCCCTCTGTGGCACTTTCAAAAGAGTCTCTGTGGGCCAAGGGAAGAGAGGAATGATGCAATGAAGACTACACGGCCTCCTTCCACAACCTGGCTTCTGTTCTGCCCATCCCAGGAAGTGTAGGGGATAATACAATCCATTATTTTATAATACATTAATTTATGGCTTTACTACACCCTCCAATACATATTTCTATTTATGACTGAGTGCACTTCCAGAGCATCTAATTATATATATATATATGCATGCCAATGAATGCCACAGGTTGGAAGGCCAGATTGACTTCTCTGGGCTCAATCTTCTCTTCTTTATAGGCCTCATTGTGAATGTTCCATTAATATCACTGAATTTGGGTCATGCAAGCAATGTAGGATCTGGTCTTCTGTGTTAAAATAATATTCAGGCTGAATGCTGTTTTATGATGACAATTATACATGCACTTCAGGATGTGCGTTAACGGGAATAACTCCACACCTCGAGTTGTGCAAAGCACTTAGCAAACACACATCATTTTACCCAGCATAATTATCACAAAAGTATATAGTAATTAGACAGATACAATGGTTTCTTGTTCAGAAGAAAAACATTCCTTTCATTTCCTCCATTGGACACAGATTGGGATTAGAGAAACACTGTACATTCCATAAGAAGCATGAATTCAAATTTTATCAATGAAAAGAAGAACTTGCTTGTGGTTGGATTTTCTGGCCATCTTGACTGTGTGAAATTAGAAATTATGTGCTATTTATGTAAGGTAGTGGAACCAAGTCAAACAAATCACTTTTAACTCCTTGGCGCTGGGAACTGGAGAGTCAGAGAGTAAAGTCTGTTGCCAGGAACGGATGAATTCTGAATCTCTAACCTAAAAGGATTAGCTGCTTATGACAATTAAGGTCCTAAAAATATCTTGTGCAATAGTCAAGACTGAAGCTCCAAAAATAAAAGGCTTCTCATGCTTCCCCTGCCCCACAGTGGTTTGGTGACTAGGAAGCTGGGGTTTTGGACTTTGGCTGAGAAGCCTTCAAGTTCCTCCAATATTAAATACCCTCAGGGAGCGGGGTGGGGGTAAATGAGATATTTCCCATGGAATCAAAAAAGAGGAACTTTATTCTCTATAGATCAGTGGTTTTCAAACTTTTTGTGTTTGTGACCCCTTTCACACAGCAAGCCTCTGAGTGTGATTCTCCCCTTATACATTAAAAAGGGGGGGGGGAAGGATTATTTAATTTAATGGGGGCTGGGAGCTGTCAGCCCCAGGTTGCTGACAGTTCTGAACCCCCATGTAACCACCTTGTGAACCCGTGAAGGGTCATGAGCACCAGTTGGAGAACCCCTGCTATAGATGTACTTCAATCATTCTCGTCACTTACTGCAGTAATTCTCATCAGTGAGAATAACGTACTGTAATTTAGTGCGATGATTTCCTTCCAATGCAAAATGTCACAGTACTGTGTCCTAAACCGATTGCTGCAACACAATTGATGTTTTAGTGGCTCTTATTTAGGGATAATACAGCTATTCTTACTTAGGTAAACTCCCATTCAATCAGTATTCTGCCTGAGTCATGACTATAGCATTTGGCCCATATTAAACATCATTTTACTGAGTTCATCAGTGTTTCCACTTAGTGTTGAATTGTTTGCCCCTTGATTTTGCTTGAAAGTATAGATGTTTAAAACTATTTGTACTTGGATTCAGATTCGATTCTTTGCTTTAATACTTACCAGAAATGCAAAGCAAAGAATGTCTTAAACAGGGATTGAAGCAGGGAGGGGCAAAGAATCTATCCTGCATTGTCTGATAAATCAACTGAACAGTAATAATCAATTAAATTACAGGGAAGAATAAAACACAGGGCAAGGCAAAGCAGATAGAAAGCTGCCACGAAAGCTTTTACAACCAGATCATTGGAAAACAAAACTAGCTCTTTCTTAGTGCAGGAAGATAAATGAAGTGACTGCGTAGACTGTTTGTTTATAACAGGTCATTTTCATCCTGCAAGGTTAAAAATAATGTGAATGCTTCACAGATCTCTAATGGGCATTGGGTCTAGTCTTGCAACCCTTCTATATGCAAGCAGTTTCATTACGTTAATGGGACTATTCAAAGTGAGTAAGGGCTGCTGGATCTGACCCACTGGACAATACATTTGTTAGTGTGGGGAATTATTTCAGTTAGTAATAATTACTGCAGGAGGGCGATCAGTGTTGGAGTACCTGGCCATTTACTATTTTATCATGTATACTGCCTCAAATAATTACAGTTTCACTTTAGTCCAGTTTAGTCAGTTTCACTGTAGTCCAGGGTGTACGGGGTGCACTGTAGTCTAGAGTGTACAGTTTCACTGTAGTCTCGGGTGTGCTTACCATACTGTGGAATTTTACAAAATTGCTGACAAGACATGCAATGTCACATTAGTTGGGAAATTATTTCCAGAAAAGACTCATTTTAACAAGGAATTTAAAAAAACTATGTATTGGCTAACCATTGAACAAACTGTTTGTCCGAATTAGTTTGTTTTTTCTACTGTTCAAGAAAGGCTGGTATGTTTCCAAAAACATCATCTTTCTTTTGCCTCAGTAACATCTGTTTATACAGTTTACGTTTTTCACTTTTTCAGATTCGTTCTTGTCTAGTTAACCATGATCAGGCCTCTCTATAAAGTGAATTCTTCTAATCACTGTTAAGCTACATGTGAAGATATTAACATTTCACTCATTTGGAGACTCGGCATGTCAATACCAGTTAGCTAACCACCTTGACTAACGGGCAGATTTTCAAAGGTGTTTAGGCACTTAAAAATACAAATAGGTCCCTAGTTGGATTTTCAAAAGCACCTAAGCAATGAGAGTTATGTGCCTAGTGAGATTTTCAAAAGCATCCATCTGTATCTTTAGGCACCTAAATACCTTTGAAAACCTGGCCCTAGTAATTAGCCTGAATCTTAGCTTCATATGGTACCAGACATGGAAAAGTGCGGCATTATAGTTTTGACAATAGGCAAAATTTCCCTTACAAAAAATGGGGTGCCTGTGGTCATTGCTAGCAAACAGAACTCTTAGAAAAATATATTGTTTCATGTACTCTACCTGTGGGCTCACACCAAATCCCTGGATGAAAATGCTGTTAATCATCGGTGCAGTATGCATCCAGATGTGGATACACGCATTGTGGCTTGGACCCATCTTTAAATTACACACTTTCCATTAATGTCATTCTTGGAAGGGAATTATCATGGCAGAGAGTTCAGAACCAAATTCTTAACAATCTAAACACAACCACTAATATTCCATATTAGAGCAGGAAATAATATAGATTACCTTTTGAAAGAACTGTTTATTTGAATGAAGTTTGAATGCCAGCCAAGGGGTTTTGGTGTTTATTTTAATTGTGCTGTATGAATAAGTGATCATTAAAGGTGGGGTGTTTTTTTCAAAGCTGTCATGAGAACCATAACTACGTATAATAAAATCCACTGCTTGGCATTTTGGAATCTTTTCTTCTTATGCCATTGACTGGGTAAAGGAACAAACAGATAAACTGTCATGCAAATGCTATTGCAGAAGAAAAACATACCTAGGACTGCATAGGAGGTGAAAAAAGAGCAGAGGAGCAGCAAAATTTTTGCAGGAATGTAAAGGACTTTTATGGGGACCCCCTTCCCCCTCCACACACACTAAACCATTAGGACAGTATAGGACACTCACCTAAAGGAAAAGAGTTTTTGTTACTAGAATGTTAAAATTAGGACCTCATCCTGAGATACGTTCCATAGGAGACTGTCCTGAATGTTACCGGAAATGCCATTGAGAATTCAGCCAGTGAATAGATTCACCTTTCCCTCTAGTTTCAGTGCCCTAGCTTTGGAATAGAGTTTATAATGTTTGCGAAAGACATCACATTTCACAGGAGACATAAAAGGGCCTGTTTGCTTGCAGTCTCTAAAAAACCCACCACACTTTTTGCAAGAAGAGTGTTGTTAACCTTAGTAGGACACTAATCAAATTCCAGCCTAGATACCAGTAATTACATTCTGCCTATCTTCAGTTTCTTCACTCTCTTTCTTAAGCCATTTTGTAGTGTTTCTGTGTTCTGTCAGGTAGTTGCTACTGCGTGGGTCACCATAGATTTAGCTGCTTTGTAGCAGTGGAGTGAAAAGTAGATAAGAGGAACAACAATAAATGAATAAGTAAATACATAAAATCACATGTATTTATTTGAACTTTATCCATGTTCATGCCTCTTTTTTATATTTGCTTTCCAGGCACATTGCAGCAGTTGAGTTTTACTTATACAAATGCTCATGAAAAGTAAATGTTAAGCTTGCATGTTTCAGTATTCACCCAGGGCTGAAGCATGGCCCAGCTACCATGGTGGCACAAAGGTAAAAGATGTCTCCTTTCGCATATGCACCAGCTACTGATATCATGGGTAGCAGTATGGGTGTGGAAGCAGGTTCCACAATGCAGGAGGGGGTGGGCAGTGAGAAGAACCTTGGCTCTACTCCCTTCAGCCCACTCAGCAATGTATCTGCCTTGGCTTGCCAAGGGTTGTATACTGAGAGGGGATAGACTTGACACAGTTTTCTCCGTCCCTCAAGTGGCAGAAAGTCAAGAAGAGAGTCTATGACTTGGAGATTCAGAATCACCCTCCTAGGCTGCTCCACGGGCAACATAACACCATGTTGCTCTTGATGCTGGGCAGATCATCATGTGACCATCTAGCCCTGTGAAAATAATACATTCTATATAGGATGTTGGAATATTGCTCAAAACAGCATATGTATGCAGCTCCCCAAATCTCTTGCTATAGCACTTGCCACAGAGGCAGTAAAATAAGCTAGAGAAGTCTCTAGACAAGCCCCTGTCAACTAAGACTTCACCTGCTTGTTGTGAATATAATTTTGTGATGTGCAGTTAAATTTAAAAGCTTTAGCCAGTCAATACATCTTGCAATCATCCAATTTGTGTAGAAATAATGCCTTGGCATAGTTCTGCATGATCCAGAAAGGAAATTGTTTAACTTCCCTCAACCTGTTTATCTTCTACCTCTTTCTAAGAGACTCAAAGCCCTAGAGACATGTTCGAGCCCTTCTCCTGTTAATAAGATGCATTCTCCTCCATGACGTGATCCTGCCGGAGGCTGAGCATTCTGTCCATGGTCCACTTAAGTACATGCTTAACTATTGAAGTCAACAGGATTGCTCACATGCCTAAGTGCTTTGTTGAATCAGGGCCAAAGTGCTCAGAATCTTGTAGGATCAAACCCCTAATAAGGGAACAAAAACCAAACCACATCACTTATGTGGCTAATCACAACCAATCAACACCTTTCAAATGATATAGAATACTTGAAGCAAACTATTTGCCATTGATCTATAGAGTAAGGTACACATACAACAAATATTTTGAGTAATTTTGAATACGGAATAAATTAAAGGAAATTACAGTCTCCTTGTTTCCAAAAGTAGACTGAATTTAATTCTACATTATTCACTGTAAATAATTTGCTCAGCTCTGATAAAGATCTCTTTAGCAACACAGTTTGTATGTTTAGCTAGTTACATTTGTCTAATTTGTTGGAGTCTTTTGTGATGAAAGACACAACATATAAATACACAGTATTATCATATACTAAACCAATAATTTGGCTTAAATTTGTTACTTGTACTTGAAATATTCCGAGTTAGATCTTTTCGTGCTACCTCAATAAAAGCTTTATTATTTCTAGTTTCATAGTCTTCTTTTGATCTTTTTTTACCAGATGTAGGCACATGTCTTTCCACTGTGAATTATCACCCACACCGCGTTGTTCCAAATTCTCTAGCAAACACAGAGATCAGTTCAGCATTACTGTATAAGGGGAATCTGTAGCTGAAGCTTGAGTCTTCATTGGAATTAAATCCTAGACTATGCTATTCTTGTTGAAGAAGTCTGCTTTGAACCATATAATGGGCAAAATTCTCCCTGTGCACTGAACTTCAATTGCCAAACTTGAATAAATTTTATGTAAATCTTTTGTACAGATTTACATAACGTGTGCATAAGAACTTAAGAACGGCCATACTAGGTCAAACCAAAGGTCCATCCAGCCCAGTATCCTGTCTACCGATAGTGGCCAATGCCAGGGGCCCCAAGGAGAGTGAACCTAACAGGTAATGATCAAATGATCTCTCTCCTGCCGTCCATCACCACCCTCTGACAAACAGAGGCTAGGGACACCATTCCTTACCCATCCCGGCTAATAGCTATTAATGGACTTAACCTCCATGAATTTATCCAGTTCTCTTTTAAACACTGTTATAATCCTAGCCTTCACAACCTCCTCAGGCAAGGAGTTCCACAGGTTGACTGTGTACTCTGTGAAGAAGAACTTCCTTTTATTTGTTTTAAACCTGCTGCCCATTAATTTCATTTGGTGGCCCCTAGTTCTTATATTATGGGAACAAGTAAATAACTTGTCCTTATTCACTTTCTTCACACCACTCATGATTTTATATACCTCTATCATATGCCCCCTTAGTCTTCTTTTTTCCAAGCTGAAAAGTCCTAGCCTCTTTAATCTCTCCTCTTAGGGACCTGTTCCGAACCCCTAATCATTTTAGTTGCCCTTTTCTGAACCTTTTCTAATGCCAATATATCTTTTTTCAGATGAGGAGACCACATCTGTACACAGTATTCAAGATGTGGGCGTACCATGGATTTATATAAGGGCAATAAGATATTCTCCATCTTATTCACTATCCCTTTTTTAATGATTCTTAACATCTTGTTTGCTTTTTTGACTGCCGCTCCACACTGCGTGGACGTCTTCAGAGAACTATCAATGATAACTCCAAGATCTCTTTCCTTATTAGTTGGAGCTAATTTAGCCCCCATCATATTGTATGTATAGTTGGGGTTATTTTTTCCAATGTGATTTACTTGACATTAATCCACATTAAAATTCATTTGCCATTTTGTTGCCCAATCACTTAGTTTTGTGAGATCTTGTTGAAGTTCTTCACAGTCTGCTTTGGTCTTAACTATCTTGAGCAGTTTAGTATCATCTGTAAACGTTGCCACCTCACTGTTTACCCCTTTCTCCAGATCATTTATGAATAAATTGAATAGGATTGGTCCTAGGACTGACCCTTGGGGAACACCACTAGTTACCCCTCTCCATTCTGAAAATTTACCATTTATTCCTACCCTTTGTTCCCTGTCCTTTAACCAGTTCTCAATCCATGAAAGGATTTTCCCTCTTATCCCATGACAACTTAATTTACGTAAGAGCCGTTGGTGAGGGACCTTGTCAAAGGCTTTCTGGAAATCTAAGTACACTATGTCCATTGGATCCCCCTTGTCCACATGTTTGTTGACCGCTTCAAAGAACTCTAATAGATTAGTAAGACATGATTTCCCTTTACAGAAACCATGTTGACTTTTGCCCAACAATTTATGTTTTTCTATGTGTCTGACTATTGGTTTAACTAATTTGCCAAGTACTGACATTAGACTTACTGGTCTGTAATTGCTGGGATCACCTCTAGAGCCCTTTTAAAATATTGGCGTTACATTAGCTAACTTCCAGTCATTGGGTAACGAAGCCGATTTAAAGGACAGGTTACAAACCTTAGTTAATAGTTCCGCAACTTCACATTTGAGTTCTTTCAGAACTCTTGGGTGAATGCCATCGGGTCCCGGTGACTTGTTAATGTTGAGTTTATCAATTAATTCCAAAACCTCCTCTAGTGACACTTCAATCTGTGACAGTTGCTCAGATTTGTCACCTACAAAAGCCAGCTCAGGTTTGGGAATCTCCCTAACATCCTCAATTGTGAAGACTGAAGCAAAGAATTCATTTAGTTTCTCCACAATGACTTTATTGTCTTTAAGCGCTCCTTTTGTATTTCGATCGTCAAGGGGCCCCACTGGTTGTTTAGCAGGCTTCCTGCTTCTGATGTACTTAAAAAACATTTTGTTATTACCTTTTGAGATTTTGTCTAGCTGT
The DNA here is from genome assembly GCF_016161935.1 of Mauremys reevesii. NCBI lineage: Eukaryota > Metazoa > Chordata > Testudines > Geoemydidae > Mauremys > Mauremys reevesii. The sequence continues at coordinate 134,051,986 of NC_052623.1, read as the reverse complement.
TCTTCAAACTCCTTTTTGGCTTTTCTTACATTTTCTTACATTTGGCTTCTTGCATTTTTACACTTAATTTGGCAGTGTTTATGCTCCTTTCTATTTGCCTCACTAGGATTTGATTTCCACTTTTTAAAAGATGCCTTTTTATCTCTCACTGCTTCTTTTACATGGCTGTTAAGCCACGGTGGCTCTGTTTTGGTTCTTTTACTGTGTTTTTTAATTTGGGGTATACATTTAAGTTGGGCCTCTATTTTGGTGTCTTTGACTAGAGTGAAATCCCTTAAAGCTGTATGGACACTTTTCACTGTACCTTTTAATTTCTGTTTAACTAACCTCCTCATTTTTGCATAGTTCCCCATTCTGAAATTAAATGACACAGTGTTGGGTTACTGAGGTGTTCTCCCCACCACATGAATGTTAAATGTTATTATATTATGGTCACTATTTCCAAGTGGTCCTGTTATAGTTACCTCTTGGACCAGATCTTGCACTCCACTCAGGACTAAATCGAGAATTGCCTCTCCCCTTGTGGGTTCCTGTACCAGCTGCTCCATGAAGCAGTCATTTAAAATATTGAGAAATTTTGTCTCTGCATTTCATCCTGAGGTGACATGTGCGCAGTCAATATGGGGATAGTTGAAATCCCCCACTATTACTGAGTTCTTTATCTTTAATTCTTTCTTCTTAATTCTTTAATTAGTTCTTTTTCTTTAATCTCCCTTAGATTAGAGAGGCTATCAAAATTGTGCAAACTTGGCAATTTAAGTTGGGTATGCAGGGAGAATTGGAATTTAAAGGAAAGCCTGTAGAATGACTGGCTTTGGTGAAACTCTGAAAACTTAAGGTGAACGTTTTGGAGGTGCTAGCCATACAAGCTATAGCCTGTCACTAAGTTCATTGTTTTCAAGCAAGCCTTGTCTGATGGACTCTTTTAAATAAGTTTTCACAGTCCATTTGCTCATAAACAAATATCCTCATATGGAGAGCAACAGTATCCTGGCTGGCACTCATTGGTACTTTTACACCAACATGTGTCTACAAACATGCACAGAACTGAAAAATAATAAGAATACTATACCTAACCTCATATATAATGCTTTTCAGCCATAGCGCTCCTTACCTAGGAGCTCAGTATCATTAACCCCATTTTACAGATGGGTAAACTAGAGGGCACAGAGATGAACTGACTTGCCCAACGTTTCCCAGCAGTCCAGTGTGACAGCTGGTAGTAGAACCCAGCATTTCCAAGTCCCAGTCCAGTGCTCTATCCGCTAGGTTGCATGAGCTTAAATACAAGGAAATAAATGTCCTTTTCTCTCTCAGAACAATAGTGAGGCACATTGGCTTGGTGGGGTGGGACTGTCATACTGCTACTGCTCACGCTATACCAATACCTATTCTAGCTATGCAAAAGACTTCAGTCTCCTAGATTGTTGCCCTGACACCCTGCCGGAGCAAAACATTCATTGTGATGTAGGAAAAAAAGCATCTGAGGCAAAGAAAGAAGTTGTCTGTAGTAACATGATAGAAAAAATAAACCACATTCGATAAATTATGCACATAGCCAGCGCCAGGAGGAAAACACAGCGGAACAGAAACATGGAGTATGTTGGCAGAGAAAATGAGGCAAGGTCACTTATTTTGTTAAGGATTTTTACTATTATTTTGTTTATTTTACAATCAACTTTAGAATCATTTTAACCAAAAATGCCAGCTGAGGAGTAGTAACAATATCAACTAAAATTGTTTTTGGTATTCAAAACAAAACGAAGAGCTTCAAACACTGGTTTGAGATTACAAGATTTAGCAGATGTAGGCTATCTGCCTATAGGTCTGGAGTTACCCATATCTAGCCTTATTTAAAAAAGGTTTTAATGGTTTAGGCAAAGCATTCCAAACCCGGGTGCTTTAAGTCGGGATTCTAACTCCATATTTATGCTCTTGAATAAAAATGACCTGAGTCTGAAAGGCGCTGCGCTTCTGGAGCTCCCCAGGACTTTAGTAGGAGTTAAGGGTGCTCGGTAAAGAAGCTTGAAAAATTCCAATTATTTGGCATTGGGAATTTAAATAAAAAAAATCTGCTTTTCATTTTTGTCACAATTTCCCATTGATGACTCAGTTTTTTAATTAAAACGGAAATTTTGGGGTTTAGAAATGTTAAAACATTGTTTTCTGTTTGTTTTCTGTAAAAAAAACCCTAGAAAATTATGTCTTTGTTTTTTGTTTTGGTTTGGTTTTTTGCAAAAATCTAAATTACTTTTAATCTAAAACTTTTCAGTGAGTTGTAGTGCTTGGCACCTCTGAAAATCAGCTCACTTCTAGTCAGGCACCTAGATATGGATATAGGGCACCTATTTAGGAAAGCATTTAAGCACACGCGTAAATCCATCCCAATTCAAGGTAGCAAGGCAGCGTTTTTTTGTTAGTCTCTTTAATTTCAAAAGTTATAGCTACAAGGAATAGCAAGGTTTTCTGCTAAAACTAGCTCTGATAATAAAATAATCTTACTGCATATTGGCTATTCTTACTAATCAATAACTTCACAAACAACTTTTCATCTGTGACTTCCAGGCATGACTATAGATTGCAGTGAATTAACTTCAACTGTCTATAATTCTGAATCATGAGCCTTGGTGACTCTGCCTTTAGATTAAACAGCAGCTTGAATTGGTTGCCCATTGCATTAACAGCAAGAGTTACTATTGCCATGTTTATAGTTGATAGATGAACAAAAAAATCCAAAGAAAAGTACAGTAGTGATCTCAGTAGGGACCAATGCACATTGCTGATGGGAAAAGCTACAGTAAGTTTTTCTTTTGCATGTGTTTAAATCTCACAGATATACACTATCTTCTAGATAAAAACCCTAGAGTCACACAATTTACACTAGTTAGCACCAGGGGCGGCTCCAGGCCCCAGCACGCCAAGCACGTGCTTGGGGCGGCATGCCACGGGGGGTGCTCTGCGGTTGCTGGGAGGGCGGCAGGCGGCTCCAGTGGACCTCCCGCAGGTGTGCCTGTGGAGGGTTCGCTGGTCCCGCGGCTCCGGTGGAGCATCCGCAGGCATGCCTGCGGGATGTCCACTACAGCCGCAGAACCAGCGGACCCTCCGCAGGCACGTCTGCGGGAGGTCCACCAGAGGCACGGGACTGGCGACCGGCAGAGCGCCCCCCGTGGCGTGCCGCCATGCTTGGGGCGGCGAAATGGCTAGAGCCGCCCCTGGTTAGCACCCTAATAAAGAAAAAGGAAATGTATTTTCAAAGGTTTAGAAAAGTTTCTCACTAGGTTTGGCTTTCATACGTCAGATACACTAGATCTATTTGTTTTCAGATATATTCAGATATAGTTATTTTTAAAGGTGATGTTGTTACTAAACATGTATCCTGCATAAACAAAGCATGATTTTTTTTATATCTGTTACTCTGCCAAAGCAAAAACATCCCTCCCACCATTGAAAAAGTGTATTGCTAATCTAAGCTCTCACATTTCAGTTTTCTATCCCAAATCATGGATGCTATAAAGTTGTGTTTTTTGCTGGTAGGTTTTGGGGTTATTATTATTTTTTTATTTCCTTTCAATCTTCTTGCTAGCCAAAATGCCTGAACTCTTTTTTTGCGCAAACTCTCCCAAAATGTCCAGAGACAATACCTGGAAAATTTTAGCCCCAAATTTAGGAAAATCAGCTCAATGAAAAAGGCCCTTTAGAATGGAAATACAGCAAGTAACCTTAACTGTATCTATTACCATTCATGCATTCCAGCCATGATTGGTTTTATATATATGTTGAAACAAGTATTTGAAGTAATTTTAACTGTTTATAAAACTAAAAAAAAAAGAAGGAATATGGTTTCGGTGTGGAAGTTATGTGTAGGAGGTCAGTGGTCAGACAAAGAGGTTGAGAGAGAGACAAAGAGGTTGCCACTGCCTGAATGGGTAGGCAGGAAGGGAGAAAGGAATGAGATGTGAGCAGGGTATGTGTATGCCCAGGTGGAAAGATCAGATTACAGGTGGGGAACTAGACAGAGCCCCACAGTTCCCACAGAATTTCCTACCTGGCCAAAACCTGGAAATACATTAAATATTGTGTTGAAAGCCTAATTTCATGAGATTTCCAGACCGAGGATTAGCTCAACTCCAGACTGGTCAGTTAGGATACCTCAAGGTTCATAGAATCATAGAACTGTAGGACTGACAGGGACTTTGAGAGGCCATCAAGTCCATCTCCATCTTTCACTGGTTGTTCATATGCATGTGTTCAATGGCTTATTTGAAATATTAGTGGTCTTCTCCGGTTCTTGGTGGACAGGTAACCAGGCCTCATTCAATCTGTAACAAAGCCAACAGCAATACTTTTGTGTAATGACTAGTGAGTGTATTGAAGTTAAAAGTTTGAATGGATCTATAAGTGGTCTGCCTTATGTAAGTATACTTTAAAAGAGTAAATTGCTGATTATCAGATAGTAGAAGATCAATAAGAAGATTCACTATATAGTCATTCATCAGAGACTTCAGATGGTTAATAGAATAGTACTGAGTTTTCAGGTCTCTAGATGACAGATGATGGACTGCGTGTCCTATGTGTTTGTCTCAGGAGAGGGAGCAAACAGAGAACAGGCAATAATTGAATGACTCAGAACAGATGAAATCACATGAGACCTACTTGGAGATGCACTGTAAGCGTGTATCTCACTCTGACAGGTACAAAGCCACAATGGTCAGATTCAAATGAGAACACCTACATTTAAAAAAAATACGACAGAATATAATTGGAACACAGTTGAGTGTTTCTTCATTCATTTCTTATTGAAAACCTTTGGGCTTTGAGAGCAGTCATGAAAATAATTAGCATATATGTTGTTATGAAGACAACAGCTACAAAAATCCATTTTGAACAAACTTCCAATCAGTCTTTCTTACCAAATACAATTTGTGCTAGCTTCAGAGATCATTTATTTTCTCTTTAATTTGTAATCCCTCTCTTCTGCTTCCAAATTGCTCATAGCAGTCTATTGCCAGATCAACCCTAAAGCCATCAAAGGTATTTCTTTTCCATTCCAGAAAACCATAATCATGCACTTGGCATGTGCAACTCTGGTGTATCAAGTTAATGACTATAATAGACATTTAATTTTATAGCCACTATGCACAGAAATGTGAATACTCCAGGAAAACAAGAAGTTGCATTTATACCACCATGTTTTCCGGCTCAGTTCTTCATTGCTCTTTGTTTTGCCCTAGTCTGCTTTATCATATAGTCTGGATTGAGAGGAATGGTTATAAATGTTATGCCTGCCACTACAATTCTGTATGGAGCTCTCAGAGAATTTTTACTAAAAATCACACTAACAATTATGAAATTGCTGTCATAGAGTCTGTATCATTGAAGTCACAGCAGTTTTGCCACTGGCTTCACTGACAGCAAGAGCAAGCCTTTAGTATTGTTCCTAAGAGCTGTGACTAGACTTTCAGTTGGCCACATGTGGAGGTGGTTTCATGATACATTCTGAAAGTATAAGGTTCAGGGAAATTTTCACACGTCCAAACACAGATTTACTGAATGGTGCCATGCAGCAGCATTGCAATGTTCTGACAACGTAAACAGTTACAGACGGTTGGCACTGAGTCATTCCCTTCATTCCCAAGATGTTTGGCACATAAACCATGGGGATTTTTTCTCCCTCTCCTCAACACTTACATTTCCTCTAAATCCCTTTATATTATTTTTTAGTTCAGCCTTACTGCGCTAACACATGGATTAAGTTATTGACATGTTTAATATTCTCTTCTTTTTGTTCATGGGAAATTTAAATGCTTATGAGCAGCAAGGAACTGACACTTCCAAAGTTCTTAAAATCCCTTGGTTTTATATCCAGAAAAAACAGGAAATCTGCAGATGGCTAAAGCATAACTGTAATGTATGTTTTCCTCTTCCTTTTTGTATTGCTGTTTTGTTCATTTAGACACTAGTATGAGTCGATATCACGTCCAGTGGTTCCCAGAATCCTGTGTGCACAATGAAACTAAAGGGCCTGAAAAAGCAACTGGCCTGACCTATGTAAGTTGAAATTCAGTCCCTTGCTTAACTTGAAGTGGTTTCCAGTCATCAAGGATGGGGAAAAGGAAGAGGGAAGTGATATGTAATAGCATGCAGAATGTTTTATACCTGTCATTGGTACAGTAGGAGTGGTTTTTATTTTTTTACTTCATTGCAGAGTAGTGATATATTTGGGTTTGTTGATTTAACCAAACATGAAAGGTAGTCTAAATGAACGTACTGCATTCAAATGCTTTACATGGGTATCTGAAGTGTTCATATTACACTACAAGGCAAACCTGATTCGTGATTAGCATTCCTGGGAACCACCACTATACAAATACAAATATTGAATATTAATCAAAATAAGCAGCTAGGCTTGTTTTCAGACATAGGGAGGATCCACAAGCAAGGCTTCCCCTGAAAAGAGTAAGAGATGAAGCAAAAAGCCTCACATGGTAGATGATAGACATTAATGCTGGAAGGTTCAAAGATATCACAGTGATTCTCAATCACTGGCAATTTTAAAATCAAGATTGGATTTTTTTAAAAGATATGCTTTAGTTCAAACAGGAATTAAATCAAGGAAGTCTTATGGCCTATATTATGCAGTAAGTCAGACCAGATGATCACAGTGGTCCCTTCTGGCCTTACAGTCGATGAGTGGTGCAGTATAAGAGCCTGACTAGAAGAGAGAAAGATTCTAAATTATTATTGTTCTGTATAAATAAATATTATATCCCAATTATATTTTAGCAATGGTATTTCTTCCTACTGAATGTATTGTCCAATCTAGTACCACTCTACTCAAGTAATATGCTATACAAACATTACATTACTAAAATTGACACACCACACTCAAGTCAGTGAATAATGAAGGAAACTTCAAGAAAACTTGATCAGCCTTTCTTTTTTACCCTGTGCCATAATAAGAAGTCAACTCACTGAAGTTAATGCCAAGTAAAGTTAGACTAAATCAAAGGGAATAGTTGGAATTTACTGCTGTCGGAGAGTGAAATACTGTCAATGGATTTAAAAAGAAGATAGATAATTTTGTGATCAGTAACAACATTTGGAGTTATTGATGCTAAGGTAAGGGAAAACTAATATAATTAAATAAGTTTATTGCCACTAGAGGTCAGGAAAGATTTTTTTTTCTCCATGAATAGCATTGCACAACTGGCCAGGTGCATTATGGTTTTTTGCTTTTCCTGTAAATTATTTTACAGTGATTAGTCTAGTCTGATTTGGAAAACCCCTTGTTTATTTGTAAGTTCCAATCAATACATTGAGATATTGAATATTATTCTAAAATACTTAAGAAACTCCCTTCAATAAACACATGGTTGCAAAGGGCCTGATGCTGAAAACCATACTCCCTTTAGGTCTGATCCTGCTTCCAGTGATGTCAATGGCAAAACTCCCATAGACTTTACTAGATGTACAATCTGACTCTTGAATCATCTTAAATAGGAATTACAGGAGTCAGGTTTGCAGGATCAGCTTCTAGTACTGTAATATTCTACTTCGGATGTATCCTGAGCAATCTGATGTGACAATCAACGGGCCTAGTCCTACAATAGGTACTCATGCCAATAGTTACCTCAGCATCATAGTGGTGATTTGTTTACAAGTGATGTTCCAAAGGGACTGCACTGGAATGTTTCAGTAATCTATTAGTCATGCACTCTTCATGTATGCAGTGTTGCTGTAGCCATGTTGGTTCCAAGATATTAGAGAGACAAGGTGGGTGGGTGAGGTAGTAGCTTTTATTGGCCCAACTTCTGTTGATGAGCAAGACAAGCATTCGAGCTTACACAGAGCTCTTCATCAGGTCTGGGAAGGAAATAGTGTCACAGCTAAATACAAGGTTTGAACAGATTGTTTAACATAAGTAGTTAACACAGATTTCAAGGGATCATTCAAGGTGAAGTGGCCCGTTAAAATATGTTGAAATACGTGTTAACTACTTATGCTAAACAATGCTGTTCAAAGCTTGTATTTAGCCTTGACACTTTGAGTTAGTTTCCCAGACCTGAAGAAGAGCTCTGTGTAAGCACATAAGCTTGTTTCTCTCACCAACAGAAGTTGGTCCAATAAATGATATTACTTCATCCACCTTGTCTCTCTAATGCACTTTCCATGTCAGTAATGAGAAATTACTTAGCTTAACTCTAACACTCTTCAGCTGTTTTCAAACACAGAGTACAAAACTTTCAGAAACACCTAAGTGCCATAAAGAACTGAAAATCAGTGGGACTTGGGACCCTAAGTCACTTATTAAACTTAATTTGAACAAAAACATGTATGTGGGGTTTTTCAAAGGTGTCAGAGCTCTTGTTTAGTTGTTGCCTTAAAGATATCATTCTACATATAACTGTGTTTTATTGCTCAGTTGTGGATCCTTTCCTGCTTAGAAGGATAACGTGCTGTATCAAAGGGTGGAAGTAGGATGTCCTCAAGGAAAGACGTATAAGGCCTTCTTGGGATTTGTATACACGTTAAAAGGAGTTCTTAAATGTAGACTAAGCCTGTCTTTCATCTCAGCTTAAAGCAGCTTCCTTACATTTATTTAATTGGATTAGCATTTTTCATCCTCACACTGCCATTCCCCACTGCCATCGTGCCAAGGGATTGTTCCCTGTGTTAGAAGTTAGCTACTTTGATGCAGCACGACTAAGATACTCTATAGGATTGAAGAAAGTATCCAACCACTATAATAATGTTTTCTGATTATAATTTAATAATAATATAGGCAATATTTGCTTTGTTCTCTGAATAAAAAACACATTTGTATGTGCTAATCATGTAGAGAAAAATGCACTTTTCTAGAAAAAAAACATTTAATCTTATGCCAACATTATGGTTTTAAAAAAAGGTTTATTCGCAGCATATACTGTTTTTCTTGGTCTAGGAAAACTACATAATTCTTCAGGACCTGTCATTTTCATGTAAATATAAAGTGACCGTTCAGCCAGCAAGATCTAAAGGTCGTTTGAAGGCTGAAAGTATTTTCTTTACCACCCCACCTTGCTCTGCTCTTAAAGGAAAAAACCACAAGCACATTAGTTGTCCTGCTGAAGGAGGTAAGTCACGGTCTGAAGAACATGCAGAGTAGATTTCAAGTGCACTTCTAGGCACTCAAAAACAAGTTTTGTAAAGCAATTCTCAAATGTGTTTTGAAAGACTCAGAATAAGTAGAGGAGACTTATTTTTGTGTATCTGGATGTCCAGGTAATTACCAGGATACCCTGGTAAGTAATGTTTTTCAACATTAAAGAGTCTTTGAACTCTTTTAGTAGGAAATTTGACTAACAAATACTTTCAAAATTTTTCCTAGTTACAAATGCAATCAAATTAAATACATAGGGTGTGGTTTTACCAACTTGACAAGGCTATCATAGTATTGGTTGGTGACTTAGATAAGAATTTCTGGGAAATATTCAAGTATATATTGTAGCAGTATTATTGTAGCAGTGATTTACATTGCTATTCTTTTTTTAAAGACTTGTTTGTGCTGGAAAGTTTTAGTGGCTACACTTAGCACTTCAAAGCGCTGCCGCGGTAGCGCTGCCGCGGCAGCGCTTTGAAGCGCTAAGTGTAGTCAAAGCGCCAGCGCTGGGAGAGAGCTCTCCCAGCGCTGTCCGTACTCCACCTCGCTGTGGGGAATAACGGACAGCGCTGGGAGCACGGGGCTTTGACCACACTGGCGCTTTGCAGCGCCGCAATTTGCAGCGCTGGAGAGGCTGTGTTTTCACACCCTGCTGCAGTGCTGCAAATTTGTAAGTGTAGCCAAGCCCACAGACAGAATTATACAGATATTAGTTATACCTTTATAACCCACCTTGTGAATGCTCTTATTCCAGTATAAGAGGGCTATTTTTGGTTTAACTTATCCCCTTTCCCAAATAAGCTATAGAAAAAAAATTAAAATAAAAAAAAAGCATTTTTATACTGGTATAAATGTCCACACAGAGAGTTATACTGGAATAACTGTATCAGTTTAAATTCAAACCCTGGGTAATATCCAAAACTGCTTTCCTGTGCTGACAAGGCCTAAGGCCGTATGCTTTAATTGCCAGTGCTTTGCACCTTGTGTAGTTATTTACACCTGTCCAAAGTGAGTGTAAAATGGTCCCATTTTGAATTGGCAGATTGCATACCACTTTGCATTCACTTTGCACAGGTAAGTGACCAAACAAAGTACAAGTCAGTTAATAATCAAGCTACGGGACTATATTATACTTTTTACCAGATGCAATACTGAGACGTTACCTTGAAACTCTCCTAAAACTCCTAGAGTTTATGCTGTTGCCTCTTCAGATTTATCTTAAGTATCTTAAGAAAAGAGGTGGCAAAAAGTTGGCAGAGTCCTGAGCAAACTGGATAAAGAAATGCAGTAGACACATCAAGAAACAGACTATGACCCTGGGATCTCAAGCTATATTAACAGTATTTCAGCTGTTCCTCAAAATTTAACTTATCCTCTTGCCTCAAATTTTTGCAGCATCAGTTCTTCCTAAAGTGCTGGCCAAACCCGAGAATCTATCTGCCTCTTTCATTGTTCAGGAAGTAAATATTACTGGTCACTTTTCATGGAAGATATCAAAGGCAAATCTTCATCAGCCCATGACAGGTTTTCAAGTCACCTGGGCAGAGGTTACTACAGAGAGCAGACAAAACAGCTTACCCAACAGCATCATTTCCCAATCACAGATACTGCCAGCAGTAAGTTTGTTTTCTTTTTATTGCTGGGGGCATTGCATGTTTGTGTGCATGGCTAATTTTGTATTTTTAGTCATGATTTAGCTGCCAGGCACCATGTGTGTCCGAGCAGAAAATGAGTTCACTTCCCCCCCTTGTTTGGGATACGTCTCCAGAACAATTACTCATCTTGATGACACATCAAACATTGTAATGTGTGTGATTGTCAAATTAGCAACCATATTTGAGATATGCTTTAATGAAGGCAAAGATCACCTAGGCAGCAGAAGAGATTTTTCTTTTGATGATCAGGCCACGCTGTTACTGGGATAGTAAGGATTTGTTAATTCTTTGATATCCAGGATGGGAAACTTAGTGGGGTTACCCTGAATGCAAGATAATTTCCCTCTCCTTTGTATTAACCTTCCCTCCGCTCCAGGTGAATATGTGCTTTGTGGAAAATAAAGCTCTTCTCCCTTTTCTGCAAATTTGTACCAAGGTATAAAGGGACACACCCTCACACTGACCGAGAGGGGACTAACAAGTTTCTCTGGGCCTGTTCAACACTAACAAGATGCAGGTGTGAGACTTCATAGACTCATTGAATCTCAGGGTTGGAAGGGACCTCAGGAGGTCATCCCTGTTCTACTGGGGTGGATGGGGGGATGGGAGCAAGGAGCTTAAAAGGGAAAAGCTGCCTCAGGAAGGGCTGCGGGAAGAGGGAAAAAGGCTTGCTGAGAGGGAGACAGCAACAAGCCTCATTGCTCCTGAAGATGCACAACCCAGCCGCAGAGCAGCAGGCTCCACGGAGAAGCTGGAGGTGGACCCTGTTTAGACTAAGCCTAAAGGGCTGACTCAGGAAGACTGCCTGAGATCCAGGTCATCCTTACTTCTCTTTAATTTCCCACAGACTCCCCTGTCCCAGAAGAGAAGAAAGAGGGGAGGGAACTTTTCTTTAGTTTGTTTGCAGGGCCAACGAGGTGGGGGGGAAGTTGGTAAAAATTACTGGGACCAGTGGTCCAGAAGGGAGCCTGGGGCCTGGCTTCGTCAGCCCTGTTTAGACGATCCGCCCTTGCTGGGCGGCCCAAAATTTTTTTTTCACTGGGGCCCAAACCTGCTCTTGGCAGCCCTGTTTGTTTGCTCCAAGAACCCCCTTGGACATCTGTGAGGAAGTGAGAGAAAGACATTGCAAGGACCTGAAGCAGGGTCTGGAGGGAACTTGAGGGGATCCCTGCCCCCCTTACACGGACAGTTAAATAATGGTAATTCAAAGTAGAACTAGATCTCTGTTCATATAAAGTGGGAGAAGATTTAACTTGCACTGTTCCCCCTTTTCTTTGCAAGGGCTCCAGTTCCTCCTGTGGTGGTAGCAGCAGCAAGCAGGAGGGAGGCCATTCAAGAGGTGTTGCCAACTCCACCAGAGGCACAAGTTGCCACTAAGCACCCTGGGCCTGATCCAAAGCCCAATGAAGACAGTGGTCTTTCCATTGACTTCAGTGAGCTAGATCAGAACAAGTGTGCTGCGCATACTTTAAATGCTCTGTCTGTTGCCTGCCAGAAGAAATTGCTGTGCCAATTCCTAGAATGCTAGGTGTAGCTACCAGGTGGAGCTTACTTTGTGTTTGTTCAGTGTTTGGTTCCACAGACATTAGTTTAATGCCACTAGTTCAGTCCTAGGACTAGTCAACTGGATGGTTGTCTGGTGATTCAGCAGCCCAAACGAACTTGGGAAGAAGTTGAACTGAAGGTCTGATTCTTCACTGCATTTCCTTGAGTCATTTATAAGTGTGCATTCTCATTTGGAAGTGTTTTACACCTAATTTGCACTTATTTGTCTGACTGTAAATGATCGCACAAGGTGAAAAAGCAGTGAAAAGTCTGGCCCAGGGTTAATTAATATTTCAACTCTCTCCACTTCAAAAATGGGATTAAAAATTCGGGGCCTGTTCATTAGCCTGGGTAGCTGAGTGGATCTATACTAATTTTCACCAGCTGAGGCTTTTGCCCTTGACTCAAAAAGGCCATCAGTTTACAAATCAATGGCAACTAAAGACAAACATTGGCTTCCATAAAATATTTTATGAGACCTACAATGTACTTGTTATCTGAAAAGTAAATAAAACCTAGAAATAAACTCCGTTCATGACACTGACACTTTAATTTCAGGAAACTGACTAGAAAATTGAAGTTGGAAGTATCTGGAAGTGGCATAAGTTATCCTTAACTATAGGGAAAGCTGTATTTTAAGGGATGGGGGAAAAATTTCCAATAGATGAACTCTATGGGTATGTTTACACTAGAAACGTTACAGCTTCAGGGCTGCAGCTGTGCCACGATAGCACTGACTCTTACTACAGTGAGAGAAAGGGTTCTTCCATTGACCTAGCTGTGTCTACACTTGGCTTAACTACCTCTTTCATGGGTATGAATGTAGCTAGGTTGACCTAAGATTTAGGTGTAGACCAGGCCTGAGAACTGCCTTTATTTCAAATTCTTGCTCTACCAAGTATTTTTGATACCAACTCTTTAGGAACATACTAACCAAACCAAAAGAGTAGTGAACTACATAATAAATGTATGAAATCATTAAAACAAAATCTTAAGAAAATAATCTGTGGGAGTTGCAACACAATTTTAAAACAAGTATGTATGTGAGAAAGAAAGTATCTACTTAATGTACAATGTCTTGATGGAGCAATTGTGTCTATTATTTCTGGTAGACATAAGAATTTATTCCATTCATATATTTTTAGGATCATTATGTGCTGACTGTCCCCAACCTGAGGCCATCAACGCTTTACCGATTAGAAGTGCAAGTGCTGACAACAGGCGGGGAGGGGCCAGCTACAATAAAATCTTTCCGAACACCTGATCTGCTGCCATCTTCACCATATAGTAAGTGTTGTGACCTGACATAAAAGTATTTGCACTAGGGTACGTGCAGAGAAAGGCACTTAAAACATTGTCTACTGCAACAATTAAAACAAAGTTATGGGATTCTACTGCTCTAACCCTTTATACAGTGAGCAGTCTTAAACTGTTCTGTTTTTAGAGATATTATGGATTCCAGGGATAGTCCCTATAATTAAAATGGAGAATCCTGCTGGAACATTTAATGGCTCTGAAACCAGAATGAACTTTTTAATTGCATCCACTGTATATTTACCACACAGTTTTTGTTGTTTTTCCCCCATAAATAAATACATATAAAGGGTAAATGAACCCAATAATTTTAGAATATTTAGCACATGAATAATGCTATTGTTTCTCATAATCATTTTCTTCCCTCTAATGTAACACTGCAAATTTGCACCAAGGCTTAGTAGAAACAACAGCTAAAAATAAAAATAAAAATCAGAGCCACAAACTGTTAACCAAGGGACATTCGTAAATACTCTGTTATGATATCTAATGATCAGTTACACAAATATTGGTTCAGGTTAAAAACAAACAATCTGCCTATTTGGTATTATAGGCTAAGATGGTAGCTCAGATTATCAGTCTCTAAAACCTGTTAAATCCAGGGGTGGAAAAAACTGCAAAAAGGTAGTTTAAGTGATCTGGCGATATTATCTCAGGACCTCAGGGTCATGTTGGGGCCATTACAAAGTATTGTAGAAAAGAAACTACACATGTGTGGCACAGCCGGTGCATTGCTTTGTGAGAAATCTATGGATAATATGTCTGGGATACAGAGGTGCTGTAGAGAGAAATGCAAGTAGTAAATAATTGGCTGAATTTAGGAATTAAGGGTTCTACAGTGATCGGAGGTTTAGAATACAGGGTATCTGACTTCTTGGTTGTCTTGAAATCCAGACTAGATTAGAAGTGATCCAAAGCCTGTACTGTGTCCTGGCTTTCTGTTGACCTATATGCACATATTTCCATGTGTCCAGATCTCTCCTCCCCGCCCCTGCAAAAAAGGTTCCCATGACAATTGGCAGTGTCATAGCAATGGAACCTAAAGGACAAGGTTGAGGAGCGTTATTAGAGCAGCATGGGAATTTTGCACTGCACTGCTCATTCTGTGCATCTTCAATCCTAAATATGATCAATGCATCACCTAGTGTGAGCACTGAAGTCACTTTGAAACAAAAGAATGGGAAGTAATTTCTAAGGTCCTGATCATCCCACTGCACCAGACGTATCCACCAAGGAGGCTGGAAGTGCCATGAAATTCCCATCAGAGTTTCCAAGACATTGTTCTCGCAGCAGGAGATGAGGAGACTCAAAGGCAGAGGTGAAAGTAACTTAAAGGACTTACCAGTACTCCAGAGTCCTGAGTGGGGCGTGGCCTCAACCGGAAGAGGTGGGGCCTTTCAAAATTTAAAGGTCCTGGGGCTCCAGCTGTGGCTGGGAGTCCCAGGGCCTTTTAATCATCTTGGAGCTCCCAGCTGCAGAAGGGGCAGGGCTCCGGCTGCCATGGAGCTTCAGGCCCTTTAAATCACCACGGGAGCCCTGCCGCCCCTACCCCAGGGCAGCAGGGCTCGGGCAATGATTTAAAGGGCCCAGGGCTCCGGCTGCTGTGGGGAGCCCCAGGCCCTTTCAATCCCCGCTGGGGCTCTGGCTGCTGGGGCCCTGGGGCTCCGGCAGCTGGGCTCGGGCAGGGATTCAGAGGGTCCGATGCTCCTGCCACTGCGGGGTAGCGGCAGCAGGGCTCCGGCAGTGATTTAAAGGGCCTGGGGCTCCAGCCGCTGCAGGGAGTTCTGGGCCTCTTAAATACCTGCCCGAGCCCGGCTGGCAGAGCTCCGGCGGTGGTTTAATGGGCCCGGGGCTCCCTACAGCGGCTGGAGCCCTGGGCCCTTTAAATCACCGCCAGAGATGCAGGTCCAGTCCGGCACAGTGTACTGGCTCTTGCCGGTACACCGGACCGGCTTACTTTCACCTCTGCTCAAAGGAAGAATTTATATTGCTCTGTGAAAGAATGGATTCCTGAGATCCTCCAAGAGTGTCCACCTGCAGATCCTATGTCACTTTATTACTGCTCTGCTGCTTGTGCAGGCAAACAGCAAAGCTATGCTGTTAAGAACTCTCCTACCTAGTGTATCCAGAACCCCACTAAAGGGGCATCCACAAAACAGAGAGGAAAATTATTGGTTCTTCAGACAATGTTAATTTTGGGGGGTATTTCACATTAAGTGTGTAGAGGGCTGATGGGCAGATAGTGTATAATTCCACCAGCGCCCCCTCCCCACTCTGTGGATCTGGAACATTCCTGGCCTGGGACGGCGAACCGCGGCCAGTGGGAGCTGCGATCGGCCGAACCTGCTGACACGGCAGATAAACAAACTGGCCCGGCCCGCCAGGGTGCTTACCCTGGCGAGCCGTGTGCCAGAGGTTGCTGACCTCTGTACTACGGTGATGAGGGCCTAATTATTTTATCGTATATACAACAAGGGTTAAAGTGGTGCATACCCTTTCTTCCTTACTTAGGACCTCACCTGAAACAGCACCATCCACATCACTACAAGCCACCCCCAGAAAAACACTAGACTACTTCAGATGATTAAACAAATAACTGAGAGAAAAACTGAGCTCCCACAAGAAGACCAGAAAAACACACATCTGTAGGAACAATGAATCAATTTTTTCCAGTGGAAGTTATCATCCTGTATGATTTGTAGCTACTTCTACATAGTTTAAGCATGAAGACTAGTATATGTACCAGTGCCAGGATGAAATGTACAGCAACTATCATGACAGTACAACCCCTATTTTGCTAACTGAAGATTGCATCCAATTCAACTCATCTGAGAAAAATCAAATATATGTTTGTTGTAATAACATTTTGTTTCCTAGGTTTAAAGTAGATTGAAGGGGTGCAGTGAATAACAGAGGGTTTTGTTTTGCTAATCTTTATAACAATATCTGATACATTGTTCTTTTATATATACATAGCTTTGAAAGCCAGAGGCCAGATCTTCAGCTGGGGTAAATTAGCATCTCTCAGTTGAACTCAGTGGAGCTGAGCCAATTTACATCAGCTAAGCCTATACAGTAAATACAGTTTGCCATTAAAGGAGATCTCCATTTACCTAAAATAAGTGCACAACCAGATAAGTAGGAATAACAGATACATACAGTTCAGCCTGCAATGGAAACTACTATTAACTTAACAACAACAAAAGTAGCTGTATTTTCTTAGTAATATATCTATATTTTGTGTGGAAATGGTATCATGAAGCTCTCTCCTTAACAAAATGTGTTAACAAGGGAGATTTTCAAAGGCATAAATGGCAGCTAAGTGCCTAACTTCCATTGATGTTCTATAGTAGCTGGACACATGCCTTTGAAAATCTCCCCCAATTTTTTTTTAAATATATATATTGAAGGGAACCCTGTTTTTTCCCTGTTAGAGAGCGAAATAGTGAATGTTCACATTTTAGACATGAAAATTCCAAGGCACGTGTTATGTTACTTTGGGTTTTTTTTGGCTTTTTGATGTGCATATCTATTTTCCCCAAGGATCTTTTGAACAGCAGAATGGATGTGCTGGCTACATGGTACTCCGCTCATAGAGTTATGTGACAATACATTGATGTCTGGAAGTCATTGGTTTGTAATTTATTTGACTGCATTTTTCAAATTCAGGCATGAAGGGTACCCTGTTTTTTAACCATAAGGGAATGCAGATGACCTTATTGTTCAATGTAAACAGGAAGAGTAATTTGCCACACAGAGAGACAGTCTTTAATAGTAAAGAGAAACTGCTTGGCTTTATAATCAGAATGATGGAAAATTTGTCTCTATACACTGTGGCCATACAAATAATCCTGATGACGCAACCTCATGTCCAAAAAATTGCTGTCTCTGCGTTCTCATGTGCAGATTCCATTACACATCTTTAAATGAGAATAATACATCTCAAGCTTTCTGTAACTTGAAATTGACAAATAACTTCATGGAATCCCCCAGCAACAAGCGCCACAGAAACAAACAAACCCAAATCTGACTACAGATAAAGTTTCTGTACTCAACTTCTTCCTCAGATACCCTCTGAGGGGGAAATACTCCTTGTCAAAACAACAATAAATATTCTGAAGAACACCAAATAAAAAGATAACATAACTGTGCTTGAGACTGAAATAAAATGGTTATGCTCAGTATACCATAGCACAGAAGAAATTGAAATACAGATCATCTGCATTGAAAAGGTTTGACTAGGCTGATGCTGCCAAGAGTCAAGAGCCCCATTGCAATTTATAACTAGTTTGTTCATTTAGTTTTTCCAGTATTTGAATATTAAAAAAAAAAGACAACTCAGAGATTATTGCATTAATTCTGCCATTCTCTTTCTATTTTCCCTGGTACCTTTTTGATATATGCACCCATGGAGCAAGTAACTCCACAAAGCTGTCTTTAGGGTACAAGTCTTGGGCCTTGGATAGTTACTTCACAAGGTATTAAGGTCTGCTCATGCTTTGGAGCTACAAAACAAACAAACAAAAATGAAAACAAAAAGCAACACATACCATAACTTCTCTTCCCTATTACATAATGCAAGCAAACTTTGAAGGGAACTGTAACTGACAGGTCAACTATTTTCACTCAGCTGAAATCTGACATGCATATAGGTACACAGGTCTTCAGAAATAAATTACTAAATCTATGCAATTTGAATAGGACCAACTCATGGCACCACTTATACATTTAAATTACATAGGACATAAGTAAGGCTAAGAAAGTGCTCTAGAGTTAGACTATGACACCTAATTCCCTGAGGCTTCTCTGAAAACTTAAGTCTAAATTTTTTGGCCAGACTCTATTCTCTGTAGCGCTGGAATAAATCTAGAATAAATTGACTGATGTTAACGAAGTTATGCTGAATTCACATTGATGTAACTGAGTGCAGAATTTGTTTCTCTGTCTTTTTGAAATCCAAGTTGATGACAAACCTTGGATTCAAGAAGATAGAACCTGGCAAATTAATAGCTCTTGATTATTATACGATAGGTCTTGATTGTTGAGTGGAATGCCATATTCCTCCAAATGGTTTGAGCTACTTGCTAGATTTGTTACTTTTTCTTAATTGGATGTTTCAGGAAGAGACTAAAGTTCATTAAAATATTTATAAAATAGTCTGGAGGTTTTTATATATTTATATAAAGGTAAATTATTTATTATAGGACCAATCAGCCTAACTCAGGCAAAACTGTCTTTGAAGAACTGCTATTGAGTTTTGCCTGAGTAAGGCCAGCAGGATTTGACTCTTTATATCTTGGAGATAAAGGTGAAGGGCATGGGAGTGGAATGAACAGATTATGGTTTATAAACAGATGATTAAGACATTAATCTTGTTCTTTAATAATCAGTTTCTCAACTCAACATTCAGCTATAGGAATTTCATGGGAATAAATTATCCTGAAATCTTAAGAGTTAACCAAACCATCAACACATGGGGAATTAAATGATATTTTATTTGTTCTTAAATACCAGCCATTTTCATATAATTATTTGAATTTAACATCATATATTTGAAGACTTTTATGCCTAGATCCAGTGGGAGTTAGGCACCTCAATACCTTGAGGATATGGGTCTTAGTGTCTAATTCATAAATCCTCATTTACTGAATTGTACAGGGTTAATTACAGTTAACCTAATTTGACTAGTCTAAATCATGCTAACATTGCATTCAGCAATGGAGTTCGAAATCACTACTTGAGATTTCTCAGTAATCAAGATCAAATATGGATAGTGGGATATTTCTAGGTACACTGCACTTTTACACCCATATATTACTAATTTACTTATCATACTATTCTGATTGATTTATCAGTTAAATCCTGGATGGCATACATTTTGTTTGCTAATGGAAAATTATAGGATTATGCCATTTTTGCTCTAACATTTTTTATGCATTTGAAACAATTTTTTCATTGAATGCTGTTTAAGAATGAGAATTTTTTTTCTTATGGCAGTTAATTTTTGAGTGTTTGATAGAGCAGAGTAAGGACTAAAAAATATTTTTATCTTAAAACTTAAAAGGAGAAAGGTTGAACCATACTATTATGGGTGCCATGTGGTATTCACTGGGAATATGGTTGAAGGGGACAAGAACGTCTTACAAACAAAAGGTCTGAACTGCAAGATACTAAACAGCCTCAACTTTCATAGCATTCATCTGAAGTTGAGGGCATAATGCAGCAACTCCCCTGTGGCACTAGTACCTTGCAAGATCACGCAAAAAATCAAAGAAACACTGGTCTGTTCTTCCACCATTAATGCAAATGGGAATTTTACCATTGCCTTCAGTGGAAGCAAGATTGAGGTTGAAATATTCCATGGGCCTAATCTGAATTCCTTTCCTACCCAAGACTCTCACTGAAATCAGTCAGAGTTCTGGATATAGAGGCCGTGCTTCAGGAAAGCATTGCTATTCAGGACAGAAATTAAGTGCATGCTTAACTGCATTGATGTTAATAGGACATAAGCACATGTTTAAATTAAACATGTGCTTAAATCTGTCTTGAATAGGAATGGATTTAAGCATGCCCTTAAGTGCTGTCCTACATCAGCGCCTTAAAGAACATAGGATAAGGCCCAGACTGTTTTAAATCCCCTGTACAACACTCTTAGAAAATTTATTTTTGCCCTATGTATCTGTAAAGGTAGCTGTGATATTGACTTATTTATTAATTCCTTTTCTTTCCCTGTATGCCAAGTATATTCTAACATTTTTATCAGTACCTGTGAACATCAATTACTATAAATACTGTTATGCAAACTTGTGCATTGTAACCCGGAATCTGATGCTAATAAGCTGTTGCATGTAGTTTAAGTAAATAAATAAAAACTTTATTTAAAAATGTAAATGAATACCTGCAGATGTGGATGATGGTTATATTTGGTTTTGCATGCCCAAACTCATTGTTCAGTTATAGGCATGAAGTGTAATGACTGTCTTACCTCTACTGAATATATTAGTAAGGTACAATTTACAAAGTAATTAACAGAGGTCTATATGTGAAATAATTTTTCCTTTTTACTTAATTATATTGTAATGCAGAGATGACAGAACTACTTATCTGTTGCCCAAATTGGCTGTAGAAATTATGTTCCTATAACTGTCATTTAAAGTCAATATTTATTTATGTATGTAATACAGAAAGGTTGATTTTTGTGTATGTGTGTGTCTGTCATGTTATTTAGAGCAAAAATGCTTCTTGTAAAAACATTTTGTAAAAAACAAATGTAATTGTAAATAGAGTCTGATATTCTGTTACTCAGTATTTTCATGTTTAGAATTTGTACATACTGTTTAAGTAATAAACTATCCTTCTACATGGAAATATAGCTTTATTATCTCCTGCAGAAAGAGCTTATGCTTTTGCTTCTATTAATTCCTAGTCTTATCCTCTTCTTTCATAAGTCAGCTTCAAACTGCATATCTTTTCTGTGTCCATGTGTCTCATATCAGGTTCTGGAGAATGTTAATAAGAAAGCATCCTATTTTAATTAAGTATTTCAGAGCTTGACAGTCATCACCTCACAAGGCTTTCATCACATTTGAAATCATTATTCATAGTGTCGAAGTTGAAACCATTAACACCAACTTCTGCGGTATCGTGATTTTTACTTTTGGAAGTGGTCTCAAAAATCTCATACTACATTTGGATTTCACATGAGTACATTCTGAAACAGTTACTCTCCAGCTATAATCCTTCAGTGGAAAAAAATTGACAGTGTTTCTGTTTAATATAAGAGAACACAGTGACACTATTCATTCACCTTTGCTTTTTACAAATGGATAGAGGAGGAAGAAGTTAAAATGTTACCAATTATAAACCAATGGCTTGACCCTGCAAACTTTCCATGTATGAAACTTCTAGTGAAATAAATTGGAACTTCATGAATGACAGGCTTCTGAATTTGATCCCATTTTCCCATTGTTAAAATTATATTATTTTAATTAAAGCAAACATCTAGCTTACTTCAATATCAGGGAAATCCGCTGATGTGCCGTGGTGGTTTGTTTACCTGCAGTGTCCGCAGGTTCGGCCAATCGCAGCTCCCACTGGCCACGATTCACCGTTCCAGGCCAATGGGGGCTGCGGGAAGTGGCGTGGGCCGAGGGATGTGCTGGCCGCCGCTTCCCAGAGTCCCCATGGGCTTAGAAGGCCGAACTGTGGCCAGTGGGAGATGCGATCGGCCGAATCTGTGAACGCTGCAGGTAAACAAACCATTCCGGTCCGCCAGCGGATTTCCCTGATGGGCTGTGTGCCAAAGATAGCTGGTCCCTGCAATAATACATGTTCTGCTCCACAGTCACTTAGGGGAGATGATGTTATTGTTTCCAACTAAGAGTATATCAATGATACGTGTCAGTAAAGGTACTTGGATAGTATGATGGGGGGGGGCGGAGGGAGGAGAAGGAGGAGAGGGAAATAAATACCTACATAGAGGAGAAAGCAATGAGCTGTTATCATTTATCAGGTTTTTCTGCAACTATTATACACAGACTGCATAAAGGATAACAAATTAGAATCCATTCAAACCCCAGAAAGCTCTTCTCTTAATAAAGATAAAAGCTCCATTGCATTGCAGTACCTCATGAAGAAAAGAAATTTTTACTGCTCTTTTCTTCTTTTTACAGGTATTGTATTGTCTTCATCTAGATAAATGCCAACCTCCCTGAGGAAGGCCTTGAGCCAAAATACTGGCCTTTATCCACTCCCTGACAATACAACACCTGTAAAAGAAATACACTGTGAAGTGCAGTGAGGGCATAAGATTTGAAGTTAGGATGACCAGATAGCAAGCGTGAAAAATTAGGACAGGGGGGTGAGGGGGTAATAGGAGCCTATATAAGAAAAAGACCCCAAAATTGGGAAATCTGGTCACCCTATTTGAAGTGCAGTCAAAGCGTAAAATGCCAGTTGATTTGATGGAAGTGTGGTTCAGTGTCTCCTAGTAGGACTACCCCTGTTTGCACTATTTGCAACAGCCTCCCTTGTTTGAAGATTTGAATATTGGCCACGCTAACAGCCTACATTAAAATAAATAATTAAAGATTTGGGAGGTGCAGACTGAAACTTGATGCAAATATTTCATTAAGAGTGCAACATGCTTCCAGACCTGAACAATTTAGGATTACATGCTTTAAGAAATTTTCACCTATGATGAAGACTCATTCATGAAGGGAGAACATTAAATGGACAATTCTAGCTTTTTCAGCAGCCAAGTTTTTGATTAACTGATGCCTCAATGGTATATTCCTGTTGAATTAATCTCTCCTCAGTTCTTCAAAGCCTATGCTTTCTCCAAAGACATTTTCTCCATCTCAAATGCAGATCAACTTTTGGAATATCTAAATATTGTTCCCAACTTCACCCAAGGGAATAATTTGTAATAAATCATATATTTGATGGATTAAACTCTTTTTTCCCCCTATTTTCAAGTTGTCTGGGAAAAGAGTCTGATTTTTCTCAAATTTATTGATTCAAAATATTTTGTCAGATAATTTCTACAAATGATTCTAGTTTTGTTGATGACCACGAGAAAGTAGTTCATTGCAAGTAGCCAATATTCTAATTGAACAACTGAGAAATTTTGTTTAGACACATAGGGTCAAGTTGTTGGCTAATATACATGGTCAAACCCCATTGAAGTCAAGAGAGCTGTGCCCCTTTACAAGAGTAGAAAACATGGTTTAGAGATCACACAGTATGTTTGTTTCCTCATTGGGGTAGGGTGTGTGATGGGTGCCTCCGCCACGCAAGGCCTGAGTGGGTAAAAAGGACCAGTTAACCCTGTGACCGGCTACACCTGAAGAAGAGTCAGGGTTGATGAGCTTTAAGTGATAATGAAGCCCAGCTGGGCAGAGGCAGGCTGATCTGCTCTAAAATCAGAAAGTCATGTGTAAGAAGGGGGATGCAGCACAGAAGGCTTGAAGTCACACTCTGGGTTTAGAGAGGGAAAGAAGGAAACCAGGGGAAAATAGAAGCCCTTGGATCCAGGAAAGGGTGTACCCAGATGTGGGAGAGAAGGAGCCTGATAGAGGTGAAGTAGGAAGTAGTCCAGGGGGACAGCAGCATAGTTTGGGACAGTATGCAGACCTTGGCTGCTGGATGTAGGATCCCTGGGCCAGAACCTGGAGTAGTGGGTGCACCCGGGTTCCCCTACCAGCCACTGGGGAAGTGGCACAGAGTAGGCAGTGGATGGGAAGACTGCCTGAGATAGTCCTCCAATGGAGCTTTGATTCCCTGGAATGGGAGAACTATAGTGACCTGGCTGGAGGACCAAGCCATGAAGAGGGAGCACCCTGAATGATGAAGAGGAAGCTACCTGACTCCAGAGAGGGCGAAAGAGCAAGGCCATGGGATGAGAAACCAAAGGAGGGGCATTGGACTGGTTGTGAGCTAATCCCCGATGAGCCACAAGGAGGTACCCCAGCGGTGAGTACTGAACCTTGTGACAGGATCAAGTTTCCAATGTGAATATTCACTGCTAACAAGTCTCTGCACACAAACATTCAAAGTGAGGTTCAAAATCACTTTTCAAATATATTCTGTAACATTTGCTTTCAATTTAAACACCACAGAATCTCTGTGAGTATGTCTGCAAGTATTACCCAACTTGTTAGCAAGTGAGCAAAAACAATAGCAGCAGAATTCCTTTCCTGTTTGCAATAACATTTGTAGGAAACTGCAGTATTCACTCAGCACTATGCCCCACACTTCTAGTCTACCTTGTGCATCAGCTTGCTTTTTGAGTTTGCACTGAAAGCTTGCTGCGGGAAGCTAATGCTAATTCTTATAAGCCCCTTTTATAGTGTCCTTACAGCCCAGTGTTCTTAGAGAACTAAGAATCGTGTGCAGTTTTCCTTCCTGGAGCAGAATTCTTGTGTAGGTTTCTTGAATTTGGCTTACTGCATAGTATTTTGCTTATTGGCATAACCTACTTTATTGAAGGGCCTAATCCACCACTGAGTTACTGCAGTTTTACAGTGGTGAGCCAGCCCCCATAATCCTGTAAACTCCACTGTCTTTTTGGAGTCTCATTTTGTGAAGTTTGTGCTAACAGCCCACAATTGTTTTTTTCGCTGAACTTCACATTAGTGTTTTCTGTTGTGGATCAGCTTGAGCATTCTGTTGTTGCTGGGTTTGAAATGTAAGGACATTCCTGAGATAAATGCACTGTAGCACATTCCAGCTGTCCTATTTAATTCTTTTATATTTCTCCTGTATGTTACTTCAGCTTTAGAATTCCAATATATTTCCAATAAAGAAAATAAAACCATTCAAATAATAAATCCTCATTCATCTAATGTATTTCATAAGTGATTTAAAGAAACTGTCCTCTTAGCACAGCAATTTTATTTTTACTTGTAAAATACAGCTAGTACACAATATTTCATGTCAGATCCGCACTTACAGAATATGGCGTTATTTTGTTATACTGGCTAACATATTTGCTATCAGTTTGAACGGTAGGCATGCAAGCTACAGTAAATTGTTGAAAGTACATTGAAACATATTGAAATGGTAGGTGTCAACGATGTCTGTAGATTGGCAAACACTGCAAGAACCATAAATTATACTCAGGTTAGTTTAATACATGACCTAGACTGCAGAGCAAACTATTTCCTGTTCATCTGCAGAACAGGAGACATGGATGAATAACAGAGACAGTTAGATGGACAGATATGCAGAAAGAGCAATATAAGCTCTTGTGCCTGGACAATATCAAAAAGCACAAAGTTGACATTTCTTAAATCATCTTTATATGTTTGGTTTCCCATTAACTATTAATGCATACTCAGACCTTTCCAGGAGGTGTCACATTGATTATTTGTATTTTTGTTCCATACATTGAATCCATAACAAGAAAGGAGGCTTTTGTTTGAGGGGTTTCTGATAATAGTTATCCAAACTCACCTTGGGAATCAGACAACAGCAGTTGTAGCAGTGTAATTCTACAAGTGTAGACACTTTATTTACTTCACTTTGGGATGTTTTTACATCCTGCAATTCAAGCTATGACTGCAGAAAAATAGCAAATTTCAGTTCTAAGATCTACTAGCATTTTTTTACAGCCATGATTCTTGTGAAGCCTTCCATAGATTGATTAAGTCAGTATATTTTTAGTAATAACTGTCAATATTCATTAAGGAAGTTTGTTTTCATATCTTAGCTCAATTCTAAAGCAGTAACATAAATTTTTACTCAAAACCTTGAGCCAATTAATTGTGAAACAATTGAACAAAAGAAACTGAAAAGTCAAATGGTTTAATTTAGAAGTGAAAGTATGAGTTTGAGTGTAACCAAATATCCATGCTCACAGTGCCAATAGAATTGGATATGGAAAATAGTATAGCACACCATGAATGATTGTGTTGTCGTTATGGACAAATCAAATGACAAAAAACACAAAGTAACTGCCGTTGAAGCAAAAGTATTATGGACTCTTTTATTCTTAGTGTTAACAGAACTTCAATGAATTTACCAGAGACTGGGCTGAAATCATGGTTCCACTGACTTCAGTACAGCCTGCATTTCACTCTTGATCTCACAGAAAATAAAACTTGCAGACTTTACCTGTAATTTTTCTCTTGGCTTGCAATGCACAGTAAGCCTAGACTAAAACAGTGTGGCGAGCTGTGCAGCCAAGTTTCCAAAGGAACCCAACCTTGTACGGCAGGCTTGTGAGATGGGGCATAGGTTGGAAGCAGGTTTGCTGTTCCATTTTGCTTACAATAAACATTATTAACATTTCTGAAGGATATCTTAGAGTCTCTCCCCACTGACCATCACTAACTAAAGAGCTATACAATTGTTCAAGAATTGTGGTGAGGACAACCACATAGGTACTGCCACGGACCAATGGTTATCTAACCAATACCAGATGCCACAAAGGAAAATGAACTACCCTCTCCCATGCAATCCCAAACACATTGGACTTACCTGTGCAGTACTATAACTAGAGATTTATTTTTCCAGGCACCTGCTGATGATCATCCAAACAAGACTGCACTGAGTCACTTAGGACTTTCTGGAAAAAATATTAGGGCAGCAAAAAATGCTGACTGAATGACCAATGAGCTACGGAAATAAAAAGAAGGTTTAGCTATTGATGACAAGTAGCCACGAAAATACTCTTACAAGGTGGCTAATCCTGATCGGCTGCAGCCTAAGGAATTAGCCAATACTTTACCACTGACAATTATTTTTGAAAAACCATGGAAAACATAAAAATAATGAAAATAAAAACAAACCATCTACTTAGCATAGCCACTATCCCCGGTAAACTAATTAAACAAATATTGATGGGCGGGGGGAAGTGCTAAATGTCAGGTTGATAATGTAACTGTGAACAATATGATGCTAAAATCTCCAAAGAATAGACCTTGCCAGGTGTAAGTGTTTGCTCTTTTTGATAAAGGAGAAGTAATAGGTGGGAAATAGCAGGATTTTACCAATCATTTGACACAGTGTCTCATACAATCTCACTCAAAATTAGGCCAAATTGGGTTAGATGTGGGCATAGAGATATGGACTGCAAAATGGTGTATGCACCATAGAGTTGTAGTGAATTAGCAGAAAGTAGTTAGAGTAGTACTGCAAGTATCTGTGTTAGGTCTGGTATTGTTTAGCATTATCATTAATGATCTAGAGGAAGGATTAAACAGAACAGTGATGAGATTCAAAGATGACACTAAATTGGGAGGAAACTGCCAGCAAATATGCACAAATACCGTGTCACCTTCCCTCTGTAGCTACTACAGGCTTTGTACTGAACCAGGCAACTGATCTTTACTCTGGGCTACTAACTGATCCACTTTGGGACTACAGATCATCTCTAGTAAAGTCTCCTTGCAAATCAATCACCTCTACCCCTGAATCAATTTTAAACTTAAAAGCAATATTGCAAATCTTGAGATTAGCACCCCAACTTGTCCATGGATGCTGGTTTTGGAAACAGATCCCAGAAACCAGGCATCACTCATCCTTGGGTGGGTTATCTCAACAGTTTCTTTGCTTTGACAGAATCTCAATGTCCTTTTATTTTTCCTTTACATTCCTGTAAATGCTTCCACTAGCTAAACCAACCAAGTTCCCTGTGTTCTCCTTTGCTTATACCAACTGTATTTCTACCCTGGGAAGTAATATCTCCTAAGAAGGATCTTTAAGGTGATTCTTTATGCCCCACAGGAATTCTTTCTATGCTTATTTTTGAGCCACTTCCCTCCTACTCTCTTGCTGGATGATCTGCATTTTTACTAGGTCAGACAGTCATGCATCTATACCAACAGTTTCAGAGTTAGCGCAGCCATTAACTTATATATATATATATATATATATATATATATATATATATAAAAGAGATTGTTTAGTAGTTGGGATAAATATAAAATCTCAACTACTAAACAATTTCTTAATGTTCCTTACTTACTGATACCAAAGCCACATAGCACTTCTTTGATTATGGCTCTTATAAATGCATATACTCTTTCTCTGGCTCTCTGTATCCTCTGGTCAAAGCATACCTGTTTGTGTATTACATACCCATTTAGAATGGACTACTAATAAGGTTTTTAAAGACTGATACCATAGTTCCTCTTATTTCCTTCCCCAGCGAAGGTGCTTGATCTATAAATATTATCTTCACTCCCCACTGAATAACTTAATGAGGTGATTTGTTCTTCATCATGCTGTGTTAAGCTTTGTTTCTTCAGTATCTGCTGAAGTGCTCCTTCCCCTCCAATGATTCTGCGAGTTTAATAAATTAATGTCTCATGGAGGGTTGAACATCAGCTTATTTCCCCCCCCCTCTTATTTATGCCAGTTGAAAATTATTCAATTCCTGACACCATATCATGTGAAACATGGTAAAGAATCACAAAGAGTCTTTATCTTCGAACACTGAGCACACACCTTTAGATAAAGGAAGACTATATTATCCCTTCAACTACTCTTTCTGAGATTTTCTGCCTCATTGTAGAGCTTCTGCTTAGAACCTTCCCATCCCCTCCTGCCTGCCTGCCAGCGACAGCTCCAAAGAAACAGTGTATATATTCTTGCAATCTTTGTACAGTAAATCAGACAAAAGATTGAATCGATAATATGAGACATATTATTTGAAATTTGTTGTAAACAGGACTCTGTCCTTTAGGTCACTTCCTGCACTTAGTGTATGTTGACTCAACCTACTGTGAAAATACACTATTTACAAAAACATAGTTTCAGGAAGTATTTCAAGAATGTATGTTGAGCTTTAGTTATGCAAAACCTTATTACCAAAGATATGTATTTGCTTTTATAACCGCTTTACCCAAGGGTGGCCAAAGTTGTTGGGTTTTTTTAATGTTCCATCAGTGTTTTAGCTGTGGTTAGCAGTGATCCCCTGGTATTCCCAACCGCAAGCATTCACAATTATGGCTCAGACTGCCCCGACTGAAAAATCCAGGGTCTGGCTAAAACAAATCAAGAGATTGCAAACATATATACAGGCTGGATTCTTTATATTTGCTTTCTGGTTTATGAGCCTTTAAAATTCATAATTTGAAGTTTTTCTCCACAACCATCAGTAACTAGAAAGTTATTTTAGAAAAAGAAAGCAAGCTGAGATTCTCCTGTAGTCAACCAATTTCAAGAGCTGGGACTGCAGAAAAACTGCTAAATATCACAAGACTTGTGACAAAATTGAGACAGTTGGCAACACTTGATCTCTACTATGTAACTTATGAGTTAGGTGTGCTAGTATGTGGGGGGAGGGACAGTGGAATGTCACTGAGCAGTGCTGCCAGGCATGTCAGCTCAGGGAAGCAATGCACTTTGTAGAGCTCCTTATTCTCCTTATTGCTTGCCCAAAGAGGGCAGTATCTTCTCCCAGCTAGTTGCTGCTGATGATGACAGCATGTGTGTGAAGGTACCAGGAGGGTGGACATTCTCCCAAGCCACTTACCAGGGCCCAGGGAAAGCCCCACATTTCTAGGAATACCAGGGATCCTAGAGATCCCTTTGCCATGGAAAAAGGCAGAAAAGCATGGAATTTGCATTTTTACACAGAATCTTCAGTTTTTACATTTTATGAAAAAATAAAATATATACAGTAGAATCCTGTTTATCTGAGCCTCCATTATCCAGTTCTCTATATAAACCAAACCGGGACTCGCGCTATCACCCCCAGGCAGTGGGGCTTCAGCTGAAGCCTGAAGCTCACCACCTGCGGCTGACAGTGGAAGCCCTGCCACCAGGGCAGACAACCTGAGCCCCGCCACCCAGGGCTGAAACTGTCAGCCCCAGTTCAGTTAATACAGAGAGCCAAATAATGGAGACTCATTTAATGTGGGCTCTACTGTATATCAGGAAAACATTGTGTTCAATTGATGCCTATATATATTGTGGCTAGGGAAACTAAAGATCAGGATTTCATTTTAATTGCAAAAAAGCAAAGGATTTTTATGTTTTTATAGGATAATTATGGGGTTTTTTTGTATCATGGAACACTAGGATCCCTGATGATTACACAAATCTGTTTCTAGCACCCAAGGAAATAATAAAACTGAGATTTTCATATGCCTAAGGGACTTGGATAGCCAATTGCCCTTAATTAAGACTTTGTCTGAGACACTGTATGTTGATTTAAAAAATCAATATTTTTGCCTTTCTTTCTTTTTCAGAACGTAGAGTAGGATTTCCAAATCATTTGGGACCTGCTCTCAACTCCATTAGGTGCTTCTGAAAAAGTGTTCAGAGACATGAAAAATATAGGGGGGGGGAAATGAAATGAAGAAAATTATAGTTATATCTGATAATTTTTCAATCTAAAATGTTGGCAGGAGTTTCTAGCAGTTCTCTTCTGACACAAGAGATAAGTTCTTCCATTTTTTTAAAGTAAGCATCTTAGTCTTTCCCTCTCCTACCCTTTAAGCTAAAGCACTCTGCATATTAAACATTATTTAACAGTTCCTTTTGAGTTTTCTTTAAGCAGCTTTAAATTTTGCTAAAATTCTTAAACATCATGACTTGCCTTTCTTGCCTTAAATGAGTTTGCATTATCTCAGAACTTCAAGAATGGCATTATCTAGGTGTAATCAAGAGGAAAATTTGGCCCATTTGTGGCCTGCCTGAGAATTTTTTGGAACCTGCCAAATTCCCAAATTTACTTATAAAAACTTTTACCCACCCAAAAGGCCATATAGTAGGAGACTTACCATAAGCTCTCCCCTGAGTATTGCTATAGATATTTTAGTATCAGATCACCCTCTGCCATCTCACTGCTCACACAGATTATTATGATTCTCAGAAGAAGCAGGAGGGAAACTGAAACATTGTTGCTGGAAACACAAGCAGGTAAAGGGCATCTGTGACACTCTGTACCTCAAAGCAGCACCCTGAAACCCATATTCACCACTGTCAGATAATTATGATATGATTTGCAAAAGTATGCCTTGTGAGGTATTATTTTAAAAGTCTTAGGCCTTGTCTACACTACAAGACTATTTCGAATCTACTTAAGTCGAATTTGTGGATTCGACCTTATGAAGTCGAATTTGTGTATCCACACTAAATACACTAATTCGAACTTCTGAGTCCACATTAACGGGGCCGGCATCGACTTTGGAAGTGGTGCACTGTGGGAAGCTATCCCACAGTTCCCGCAGTCCCCGCTGCCCATTGGAATGCTGGGTAGAGCTCGCAATGCCTGCTGGGTGAAAAAATGTGTCGAGGGTGGTTTTGGGTTACTGTCGTCATTGAACCGTCAATCACGCCCTCCCTCCCTGAAAGCGCCGGCGGGAAATCTGTTCGCGCCCTTGTCTGGTCGGTTACAGCGCGGACGCCACAGCACTGCGAGCATGGAGCCCGCTGCGATCATCGCTGCACTTATGGCCGTTGTCAACTCCTCGCACTTTATCGTCCACCTCTGCAACAGTCAGCTGCTGAGAAACCGGGCGAGGAGGCTCCGGCAGCGCGGTGAGGAGAGTGGCACAGACCTCTCAGAAAGCAGGGTACGCCGCGCAGTGGAGATCATGGTGGCAATGGGTCACGTTCATGGTGTGGAACGGCGATTCTGGGCCCGGGAAACAAGCACAGACTGGTGGGACCGCATAGTGCTGCAGGTCTGGGATGACACAGAGTGGCTGCGAAACTTCAGGATGCGTAAGGGCACTTTCCTTGAACTGTGTGACTTGCTGTCCCCTGCCCTGAAGCGCCAGGACACACGCATGAGAGCAGCCCTGAGTGTGCATAAGCGAGTGGCCATTGCTCTCTGGAAACTAGCAACGCCAGACAGCTACCGGTCGGTAGCGAACCACTTTGGCGTGGGCAAATCTACCGTGGGGATTGCTGTCATTCAAGTAGCCCACGCAATCGTTGAGCAACTGCTCTCAAAGGTAGTGACTCTCGGAAATGTCCAGGTCATCATAGATGGCTTCGCCGTGATGGGATTCCCAAACTGCGGTGGGGCTATAGATGGGACTCACATCCCTATCCTGGCACCAGCCCACCAGGCCAGCGAGTACATTAACCGAAAGGGCTACTTTTCAATGGTGCTGCAAGCTGTGGTGGACCATAGGGGACGTTTTACCAACATCTTCGTCGGGTGGGCGGGCAAGGTTCATGACGCGCGTGTGTTCAGGAACTCTGGTCTGTTTAGACGCCTCCAGGCAGGTACTTTCTTCCCGGACCACAAAATAACGGTTGGGGATGTGCAGATGCCTACAGTGATCCTCGGGGACCCAGCCTACCCGCTAATGCCCTGGCTCATGAAGCCCTATACAGGCGCCTTGGACAGTGAGAAGGAACTCTTCAACTACAGGCTGAGCAAGTGCAGAATGGTGGTGGAGTGTGCTTTCGGACGTCTCAAGGGGAGATGGTGGAGCTTACTAACTCGCTCGGACATCAGCGAAAAGAATATCCCCGTAGTTATTGCTGCTTGCTGTGTGCTCCACAATCTCTGTGAGAGCAAGGGCGAGACCTTTTTGGCCGCTTGGGAGGTTGAGGCAAATTGCCTGGCTGCTGTTTACGATCAGCCAGACATCCGTGCCGAGAGAATATCCCAGCGGGAAGCGATGTGCATCAGGGAGGCTTTGAAAGCGAGTTTCCTCGCAGAGCAGGGTAACCTGTGACTGTCCACTTGATTTTAAGAGAGCCTGATCATGTGCCTGTGTCTGTATGTGTCGAGTTAGATCTGAGCTCACAAACCCGGTTCTCCAAGTTTCCCCCACTTCCAAAGCATGTTTTAAAACTAATGAAATGTTACAGTAATTAATAATAAATCTTTTGTTGACTTTGCATTTCTGTTTCTTGGTTGAAACATGGAAGCATTCTGTGCTGGGTTCGGTGTGCACTGATGTACAGACCGCTTGTCCAAAACAGGACGGACAGCCTCCTGCTCCTACATAGGTCTGTGGGGTGGGGGACGGTTTATGGTGGTTGTGCATGTAGGGGGGGTTGCAGGAATGGGTGGGTTTGCAGGAAGGGGCGAGGGGTGCCGTCTTTGGATAGGGGTTTACATGACGGCTGTGTGCTGTGGGTTTGGGCGTTGGAAGGGGTGAGGGGTGTGGGGGAAGGGTGAGTATCTGCCCCTGGATGAGGGCTCTTTTTGGGGCTCAGGGCACCGGGGAGGATCGTGGCTACGGTCCAAGTGCATGGTAAGGGAAGCCTGCCTTTACATTCGGGGATGGCAGGCACCAGGACCCTGGACAAGCATACACATCAGCGAAAGACCCGGGGCAGCATACACCACACAGACTGACCCTGGTGCCTAGTGACTGCAGTCTGTGTGTGCCCTGCAGTTGACCCTGCACCCAAGTCTGTACCATGGCACTGTGGGCTATGCACTGCAATTACAATTCCCCCCCCACACACACACAGAAAGTCTTCTGACACGAGAAACGTGACGGAAACAGTGAGTAACACCAAACCACTTTTAATAATGTAGTACACAGTGGGGGGGTTTAAACTTGGAGTTGGGACTGGTTGATGCTGTAAGGAAAGAACTTGTACAAATTTACAGCGCGAGAGGTGTCTCGAACATTAGCGCTCTGCTGCGGTGCAGTGACAGTTCTCACGGCCCCTACCGCCCCTCCTTCTTGTAACTTTGGGTGAGGGGGGACAGGACTTCTTGGCGTTGGAGGGCGGTTGCAGATGCACTGCAGGGGGGCTCTCTCCTCCTGCCTGCGGTCCTGCAGAACATCTACAAGGCGCCGGAGCATGTCCGTTTGCTCCCTCATTAAACCAAGCAGCGTTTGAGTCGCCTGCTGGTCTTCCTGCCGCCACCTATCCTCCCGTTCCATGTGTGTGCGATGCTGCTGACACAGGGTCTCCCTCCACTGTCTCTGCTCTGCCGCCTCCGCTCTGGAGCAGGCCATCAGTTCCTGGAACATGTCGTCCCTAGTCTTTTTCTTTCGCCTTCTAATCTGAGCCAGCCTCTGCGAGGGGGATGCCGGGGCAGTCCGGGAAAGAGCCGAAGCTGTGTGATGCGAAAAAGTAGGTGATTTCCTTGAACACATACATGTTTGCCAACAGTGAACACAGTCTAGTCAGTTTCAGTTAACAAGACCAAAGAGGGCACCAAGTCTCAGGAGATCTCAGAACTAGTCCGAGATTTCGGAATACGCTCTCATTGGCGGCGCCATTGCACTGGAGAGCGCACAAGCGAGGAAAGACAGCTGCATCCCTCTTGCACAAAGTCCTGGTAAGCCTTACAGTACATACTGCTTATCAGTTAGTGGTTAGCTGTGCTCTCCTGCTAAAGGCAATGTGCAAAGCAGAAAGGATGAGCCTTTTGCAGCCCCTCCCGCCAGTGCACGGGAACGATCAATGGATGCTTGTTCTCTGTGGCCTCTCGCACATGGCTGTTAGGCGAGGGTCATTGTTATGCAACCTAATTTTAAACCATTAACAATAGTAACACTACACTAATTGCCCTATTTAGATGCAGTATTTGCAGAACGAGATCACCCTGAGGCGGGTCACTCGTGCCCAGAAAGACAGGATGTTACGGGACGCACTGCACAGACCAGGACCATATGCAGCAATGCTAGTAGAGGCGATGCTTCCTCTCTATATTCGGATGTCCTGGCGTGGAAGAGTCTGCTTCCACGGAGCGCCCAACAAGGCACCTCTTCCGACGAACCTCATGCGGAGGCTTTGCGAGGAACTGAATGACACCTTCGTGGAAATGTCGCTAGAGGATTATTATTCTATCCCCATTTGTGTGGACCTTCTTTTCATATAGTTTAATATTTAGAATTTTGTAAATACTGTTTCTATTTTTTCTATAAGAATGTTATAAAAAATAAATGTTTATACGTGTGTAGCACTTACCGCCTGATCCTTCCCCTGATTCCGAGTCCGGGTTAACGGCAGGGGAGGGTTGGTAGGGGATCTCTGTGAGGATGATGAAGAGATCCTGGCTGTCAGGGAAAGCGGGAGTGTGTTCGCTGTCGCCTGCGCCGTCCTCAAAAGACCCTTCCTCATCTTCCCCATCGGCGAACATCGAGGAGGAACTGTCCCGGTACACTATTCCGTCCTCGGAGTCCACCGTCACTGGTGGGGCAGTTGTGGCAGACCCACCTAGAATGGCATGCAGTGCCTCGTAGAAGCGGCATGTCTGGGGCTGTGCTCCGGAGCGTCCGTTTGCCGCTCTGACTTTTTGATACCCTTGTCTTAGGTCCTTGACTTTCACGCGGCACTGCATCGCATCCTGGCTGTATCCTTTCTCTTTCATGGCTTTAGAGACCTTCTCGAAGGTCTTCGCGTTCCGCTTGCTGGAGCGCAGCTCCGAGAGCACAGACTCCTCGCCCCACACAGCGATCAGATCCATGACTTCCCTGTCAGTCCATGCTGGGGACCTCTTTCTATTCTGGGATTGCCCGGACTCCTCTGCTGGAGAGCCCTGCATCGTTGCAGGTGCTGCGGAGCTCGCCCCGATGTGCAACCAGGACGTCAGATTCAAACTGCCCAGACAGGAAAATGAATTCAAATTTTCGCGGTCATTTCCTGTGTGGCTGGGCAGAGAATCCAAGCTTGGACTGCTGTCCAGAGCGTCAACAGAGTGGTGCAGTGTGGGATAGCTCCCGGAGCTACTAAGTTCGATTAGCATCCACACCAAGCCTAATTCGAGCTAGCCATGTCTAATTTATCGTTACTCCACCTGCTGGGGTGGAGTACCAAATTCGAACTAAAGAGCCCTCTAGTTCGAATTAAATGGCTTCCTGGTGTGGACGGTTGAGTGGTTAGTTCGAATTAACGCTGATAAATTCGAATTAAAGTCCTAGTGTAGACCAGGCCTTAAGCAGTTGAACAGTAGTCCTGTTGGATTGTATGTGCTATCCCTACAATTGAGGTTATGAAGTTTTGCTGAAATATGTTGTGAGGCTGGGAGCACCCACAACCAACCTTTCAGTTACAACAACGCAATAGCTATCACCAACTAGATGGGCATTAATGGCTCATCAATACCCCATCCACTATCCCAGAGATTTCTTTGAAAAGGCACATATGCAAGGGGGGTGGACTAACCCATGCCACAGCAAAGATCTTTCCGGCAAGCTGGAAAAAAGTATAAATGAGAGACAGGGACATCATCACTTGGACTCTCCCCTCCCCAACCCATCTCAACACCTGGAAGATTGTCTGCAAGAAAAAGACTTTGAACTGGGCAAGTTTGGTCCCAGGCTGGAAAGTGGTCAAGTCTGTGTATTGAAGAACTGTAACCTGCTTGTACCATCTGTTCAGATAAGACATTATTGATTCAAATCGTGCTTAGTTTGTTTAAATTAGAATAGGCTGTGTTTCTATTTTTATTTCTTAGGTAAACAACTTTGCTCTCTATGCCTGCTATTTATAATCACTTAAAATCTATATTTCTGTAGTTAATCTGTTTTATATTTTACCTACATTTTTTTGTTAAAGTGCTAAAGGAAGCTCAGTTCAGGTTACAAAGGCTGGTGATTATCCAATTTCCTATGAAAAAGAGGTGAGTAATGACCTTACACAGGCCTGGCTTCTGACCAGTGCAAGACAGTACAGTTCTTGGGTGCAAGACTGGGGAGCTAGGGAGAATTGGCTGTGGCCTCCCTATTGATGGTTCATGAGTGGCTGGGAGATCATTCATTTAACTCAGTTGGGTGTGTCCCTGCCTGTGCATGTCTACGTAAGTGCAGTGCCTGTCAGAGGTTTGTAGCTTGAGATCAGCATCACAGTGTGAGAGGTCGCCCAGGTTGGTGTGTTTGGAGGTCTCAGCAGTCCCATAGTCCAGGTTGCACCATGTGATCCCATTACACTATCATCCTGCTTCTATTAAAGCCCTACCAAGGACTGGACAAGAAGTAATTGTCAGCAAGGGAGATTTAGGTTAGATACTAGGAAAAGCTTTTTAACTATAAGGATAGTTAAGATCTGAAACAGACTATATATGGAGGTTGTTGAATCCCTGTCATTGGAGGCTTTTAGGAACAGTTTACACAAACACCTCTTAGAGATGGTGTAAGTACTTAATCCTGTCTCATCATGAAGGGATGGACTAGATGATTTCTCAAGGTCCCTTCCAGCCCTACACATCTACAAGTCTAAATCCATGGGAGTTTTGCCATTGACTTTAATGTGGCCAGTATCAGACCATAATGACACAGACACATCTACAAACAAAGCACTATTAACAGAGCAGCATATATGTTGACACTGAAACTAAATGTAACCTAAGTCCATTTAGAAATTGACATAAGATTATACAGAAAAATGCTCTACTTTAAAGAAAGAAAAGAACAAATATGGTCTTATCTTAAACATTTCAGCACTATTATTGGTTACTTTTAATAGTGTCGGATTTAAGACCTAATAGCTGATATCATTTGGTAAATACATCTACTGTCTTTCCACACAACTAGGAAAAATATAAATCTGACACAGAACTTCAAGTAACAATCGTGAAAAATTATATTGCTTTATATAAAGTACTATATTTTAGTACTACAGTGCTACACTGTCATTACAGGAACACTGCCAATTGCTTTGAGAATGAGCAATTTTCTGAGAGGGCCATTATTTCACCCAAAAAGGCCTCCGATGTTGTATTATTTGGCGAAGTAGTCCTGTTGACTTTAATGGGATTATACTCATGAGATGGATTGTTTGCATAAAAAAGAGTTGCAGGATTGAGTCCAGAGTCTAAAATGAAAATCTTAAATCTGTCAAATCTCTCTCTTTTTTAAACTTTCTTCTGCATTACAAGTAACTACATGTTACAAATTCCCCACTTTGTGATAGAAGGGGTCTATTTGGCAATTTTTTCAGGGGCCCAAAAGTCCTTCAAGCCCTTATTCACAGGCATGGGCCTAACATATATGAGTATTCCCATGAACTACTCTGGACTAGTATCACTGAAATGATTATTTATAGGAATAAAGGATTGGATCCTTTAGGCCGGATACTGCTCCCTTTACACACACTGATTATTTCTTTACTGCATGACTAGTCCCCCTGGCTACATTCTCAGTTCTTGCTCTTCTCCACTTGTGAAGACAGAAGAAAATCTGCCCCTTATGTTTTTAAGTTTAGAGGACCGATTGTAATAGAGGACATCTATCCCCTGCCTAAAATATTGCTTCTAATGCTATTTCTGTTGCACAGGAGTTGAAAACTCAGTCACGATTATCTTTTATCTCTG
The DNA here is from genome assembly GCF_016161935.1 of Mauremys reevesii. Classification (NCBI taxonomy): domain Eukaryota; kingdom Metazoa; phylum Chordata; order Testudines; family Geoemydidae; genus Mauremys; species Mauremys reevesii. Next base: position 134,013,639 of record NC_052623.1, on the reverse strand, counting down.
TATTACTGTACTAAGTCTGCATACATTGCTGCCTTATTTTCCAGTCTCAAGATGTCTTTTTGGAAATATTTTTCCCCTGGTCAAAAGTTGAATTAATGTACTTTATTATTTCTGTAGAAACAATATACTTGGAATCTGTGAAAATGAAATTTCATGTTCATTGCACAATAGGAGACTTACTGCTAAGGAAGACTGCTTCATTAACTCAAGAGTGGCATAGGAAGGATATGGATTCCTGGGACATGGATTGCCACACATTGAGAACTCTGTGATCAGTGCAAAAAGTCTTATGATTCACTGGTTAGCTATGGGAAAAAATGTCATTTACGTTAATGTGAAATAGGACAATCACTCAATAAGGACCCTAGTCTACTGCCCTTACTCACACATTTAGTTGTACCTTACTCTGTAACTAGTACCATCACAGCTGCTGATGGAATATTCTCTGCTGTTTCAGCACACTCGTGGATGATGTGTGCAACCGGTACAATGCAAATAATATCTATTTCTGTCTTCAAAACACCTGTGCAGAAGGTCATACATTACCATTTTCTCTTTAAAAAAGGCATGTCTTAAAAGGTGTCCTAGTAACATAAGCACAGGGTTAGAACAAGATGTTATACCAAGGCAGCATAGCACTTTCCTTTAATAGAGAAATGCGATATGGGAAGAGTAAATATTTGCTAACTAGACAAAGAGCTAGAGAGAGACACAGATGCCAAATATTGAAGGATATCCATGCATGTTTCTGGGGAACACTGTAACATTGTTTATCTAATCGAAATATATTACCACTTGTGTGAATAAGGTCAGTTTCGGCTTTGGTTTTCTGTCATCACTAAATATTTCTCCATGCATGATTGAGATTTATGTAACCCTCCTGCCCATCAGCGTTGGCAGCAACAAGGGCCGGGTTCAGTTTCTAGAGGTTCCATTTCAATAACACAATGCAAAACTGGCTCGAGCCTCCACCCGATGACTTGGGACAATTACACCCACCCCCGGGCACCTCTAAGAGGCAATACTTCCCCTCTTGCAAGCACGGGGTCTGAGTGTAGCAAAAACCTTTTAATAAAGGAGGGAAACAATGTGCATTATGTTGGGGAAACACCACAAACAGGATTCAAATCATGAGCAAAAGACCCACCCCCAAGTAAGTTTGGCAGTATCCTTTTCACATCAGGGTCTTAAGTCCAGCAACCCAACAGTCAGCCCACCCACAGTTTCTGACCTTGGTCAGTGCAGCCCCCAGAGTTCAGAAGTTCCTCTGCAGAGTTTATCTCCCAGCCTGGGTGGAAGTGGGAGGAGATAGGGGGGGGGGCATGCTCCTGTCTCGGGTTGATTGCCACACCTCTCCATGGGGTTCTGCTGCAGTCTGCACCACCAGCTGCGTCTCTCCGCCAGCTGCCTTGCTACCCGCTCCGCTTGCCACGCCTCTCCACTATCCGCTCCTCCCGGCTAGCCATCCTGCTAGCCGCTCCGCTCTGCCATCCGCTCCGCTCTGCTTGCCATGCCTCTCCACTACCCACTTCTCTTTGCTAGCTATCCTGCTAGCTGCTCCGCTCTGCTATCTGACCTGCTATCTGCTCCACTCACCACGCCTCTCCACTATCTGTTTCTCTCCTTTAGCCATCCTGCTAGCCGCTCACCAACTTGTCTTCAGCCCCCTCTCAACACAGCTCTCAGTGATCTGAGCTCTTTAGTGACTTCAGCTCTCAGTGATATTAGCTGGTAGTAGGGGAGCCTCAGTGCTAGTGCACCACTAGCCCAAAGTAAGTCTAATGCTTAGACCCAGGTATCAGTGATTTCAGCTCTGTAACATGTAACAAGACTCCAAGTGGAGTCAAAATTAGGTCTGTTATTGCACACCGGAGGGAGAGGGAGCCAGGGGCAGCTCCAGGCACCAGCGCAGCAAGCACATGCCTAGGGCAGCAAGCCGGGGGTGGGGGCAGCAGTCAGGCAATCTTCGGTGGCATTTCTGTGGGAGGTCCGCGGGTCCCACGGCTTTGGCAACAGGTACACTGAAGGCGCAGGACTAGCAGATCACCTGAAGAGCCACTGCTGAATCCACATGACCAGTGGACCTCCCACAGAAGCTCCACCAAAGGCTGCCTGACTGCCATGCTTGGAGTGTCAAAAAACATAGAACTACCCCTGGAGGGAGAAGGGATAAAAGTGGTGTTTAGAGCCCTCAGATGGGGTCCACCCTACCAGGCACAAATGCCTGCTACCCACCCCCTCTGTCAATCTACTGGAGTGTGGAACCCATGTCCCTTGCCTAGTAAGTGCTATTTAGGTGAGGGCGAGTCCCTCTGTCATAAAATGCCAAGTACAGTTCTACTGTCCTTGATTCACATAACCAGGATAACACCACTTTATTACTCCTGCCCCAATACCAAAGAGACTGGGGATCCCACAGCAGCCAAAGTGACCATTTGGGCAAGCAGTCCATCACGCTAGGCAGGGTGGATGTGCCCATGCAAACGAGATTAGCCCCTGAAGTCCTTTTCCACAGCTCACCACCAGATGTCAGGGGAGAGCTCATTCTGACTCTGCTTACATCTATACACACACCACACACACACACAATTGACAAATATCCTGTAAAATGTTGGTGTTGGTATCTTGAGCAACACCGTGTGAAATATTATTTTGGTCATTCCATTTTTGGTCATTGACATTTATTTGTTACATTCTAAGGAATGAATGTATTTCCCTTCCCCATTTCCCAGAAGGGTGCAGATGCACCAGATGTAGGGACTAGTGAAAAAGGAATGTTGTGGAGCCTCGTAGGCAGTGCCAAGAGCAAATAATGCATTAGCATATGTTTTTTTTCATTCCTATGCCATAAAAGCAACAAGTTCTTTTTTGTGCACTACATTGTACTTTAGACATCCTCTCAGAGAGGAAGGCTAATCATCAGGTTAAGGTACTGGACTCAGACTCAGAAGATCTGGATTGAATTCTAGACTTCCACAGACTTGCTCTGTGACATTGGGCAAATCACTATACTCTCTGTGCCCCAGTTCCCCATTAGTGAAATATTGATCAGAATCCTTCTTTTATGTATTTAGATTTTAAAGACTTCAGGTCAGTGACTGGCTCATTGTTTATGTCTATATACACAATGCCTAGCACAATGAGGATACTAGAGTGCAAAGACCACTGCCTATCATACTGACCAATAGTGTTTGCTTGTGTTCCCCCATCAGTCAGTATCTCTTGTCTTACAAGCCCTTTGAAGTTGGGACCATCTTTTGATTCTGTTTGTACAGCACCTAGCACAACAGGGTCCTGGTCCATGATTAGGGCTCCAAGGCACAATGGTTATACAAATAATAAATAATCATTTTGTTTTCAGCCTGTAGGTGCTTCTGTAATGTTAACAATCATTACAGATGTTCAAACCTGTACCAAGTCACTACTGAGCATACATTAAGTATAATTGTAAACACTAGGGACAATCTTCAGCTGTTAATCAATATAGTTCTTAAGTCAATGGAACTGCGTTGCCTTACATCAGCTGAGGCTCTGTCCTATTATTTTCAAAAATAAGTCTAACTTCAGAGAAGTTTAAATTGTCCCCCAAGACAATCTCTCAAATAGGGATGTTATCATAAGGAATGAGTTTACTAATGTAATTTTTGATGCCACTGACTCAAAGAGAGTTGCATTATACTTGTTCACACTGTGAACTCAGCTTTCAGAATTTCATCTTCAGAGCTTTTGCCCTATGGAAAGAAAGAGTGAGTTATTAATTCTCCCATGACAGGAGTACTGAGACACATGAACCCTTGGATAGTCAATAACCCTGGAGAGGAGGAAACTGAGGCAAAGAGTGACTGCAGTGCTATACTCAGCCAGCAGAGGGCACTACAGGGCAGTAACATGAAGGACACACAGACTGTACTTTTGAACTTTCATGTGAATAAGAGCTTCATCTGTTGCAGCTCATGAGTCCAATTCTGTGTTAAGAACAATTGATAATGATGGAGTTTCCCATCAAGTTCAGCAGTCACTTATTATGTCACTTTAGATGTCACTTATTATTATGTCACTTAGATGAGACTTATGAGTCCTTAGATGGGACCGAAGACCACTTTTGGACCTGCAGCTCCATCCACAAGTGCCACAAGAGAGGACAATTGTAGATGAATGTGTGCTCCTTTTAGCTTTATGTCTCTCCTTGATTTCTGCAACCCACAAACTCTCAAAGCCTTTCAGTCCAAGGTGACAGAGTTGCCACCTTTGGATCTAGTCATGGGCCAAGAGCTCCAAGATATCGTAGTCACGATTGGAGAGTGTCTTTGTAACACTCTCTTCGCCTGCCCCTAAAATGAGTTCCAGTCTACAATTCTCTGTAGAAGACAGCCTTTGCTAGTCTACATTCAGACATACGGACCACATGACCACACCATCTCAGCTGCACTGTCACTACAAAATCTTCAATGCTTATGATGTTGAAGCACTCCGGGACCTTGGTGTTTGGAACCAGATTTTGCCATTTAATTCCCGTTATCCACTGGAGACTTTGTAGGTGGAATTGTCCAAGTGTTCCTGTGATATTGCTAATTAGTCCAATTAGTCTATGGCTGCAATTAGTATATTGCAGCCATAGAGGAGTGCAGTGATGACTGCACAGAAATCATCATTTTTTGTTTGCAGTCTGATACCATGTTCATTCCAGAGATGACTCTGAAGTTTTCTGAAGGCACTGCTGACAGCACAAATGCACTTTGTGATGTCATGATCAATCATTGTGTCTCCTGAAATACGCTATCTTTACTATAAAGACCTATTAAAGTCTAAAAACTTGAAGTGCCAGCCCATATGTACATGACCAAAAGGGATGTAAGAGAAGATTGAACAGTGAGTGCTCTAGAACATAGGATAGATGGAGTGGTTTAAAAAAAACCCTGAATGCAAACATTCCTCTTTACATATAGAGGAAATAATGAATAAAATAAAGTCCTAACTTTGTCACTTATTGCAATTATTTTAATTCTGTGTTCTGTTTCCAGTCAATCCTCATCACCCCTGACTGAAACTAAGGCCCTGTTTCTTAATCTGTTAATTAAAAACCACCCCGGACACATTTGTGGGCCTTATGGAAAGACATAGTTTTTTAGGAGAGATTTACATGAGGAGCAGGTAGGTTGGGAGGTCCCTTCATGCACAGTGGGATGTGTACAAGCTGGAAAAATGAGAGTAGGAGAAGGAAAGAAACAGAAGTGTGGAGGCTGCCATTACTGACTGAGCAAAGGGGTGAAAAGCTCCAAGGTGTATATCAGAGTCACTCCAGGGCCCAAAATTTAAGACAAAAGGTGTAAACTTCATGCCATGAGCAAGAGGAAGCTTCTGAAGTAATCCACAGAGGGAAATGGTATAGTCTACCTAGGCAAGGAAGTACATTTTGGATGATCTGGAAGAGAGACAAAAAGATGAAAAAAAAATAAAAAAAAATCTTATCTCTGATTGGTCCTCTGGTCAGGTGGTCATCAGGTACTGCATGTTAACCCTTTACAGGTAAAAGAGACCTTAACCCTTAACTATCTGTTTATGACATAGGTACACTATCTTTCCTTAATTCTTCCCCCACAATACAAAAGTAATCAGATTTGGAAATAGATGTCAGGAAGCGAATGAAACAGAACCTCTTTGTTGCTAGGACCTTGAGGAAAAATGACTCAACACTGGAAAAAAGTCAACTTTTATCTTGCACAGCAAAATAACAAAGGCTTGTCTGGTGAATAGGTTTCTTGTACTCTGATCATCAAGAAATTGCATATTTACTTTTTCAATATGTCAATAATATGAAAGGAAATGTTTGCCTTCCACTTGACACCATTAAAAAAGTACCACAAAAAACTTGTCTGATGCCATTATCCCTTTGGTGGGAAAATTATGTTCTTGATGCTATCATGAAAAGAACACCAGGTATGTTGTTACTGCCTCATGCTCTTCAGAGCCAACAAAATGGTGAAAGATAGGCGCAGATCAGCACCAGATACAGTGATGGGAGGAGCCTGCCAGCAGTTATGAGTAAAGAGGATATGGATGGGGGGATGGTGGGTTAGTAAGGAAAAGGGGATGGGAAAGAACCAAAAGATGGATAATTTAATCCCCACTTCAGATAAACTCTTCTCTCTCTCTGTCTTAGAAAGGTGACTAGGAAAACAAACTAACCAATTATCAGAGTTTCTTGAAAAAGTAACCAGATATGTGTGCATGCTTAAACAGAGTAAGTGGGTGATTTTACTGCTGTAATCCCTGTCCACACCCCCTATTCCCTGATCTCTTCTGCTAGGCCTACAAGGCTTTTTATAGTTTCTTGTCTAGTCCCTCACCTTAGAGCAGCTGCCATCTTCCCTGAAAGCAGCCTGGCTTCAGTTTCATTGCAAAGCCATGGGAGGCGGGGGCCATCTCTGCTATAGGCATCCTTACTGCCAATGTGACACAGGGCAGCTTGGCTTCAATTCTATAATGGGCACCGGTGGCCATTTTGAATGTGGGAAATTCACAAGTTTGATGCAATCATGAGTAACTGGGGGTGGTGGTGGGAATCAAATATCAAATACTTTCAACTGAGTCCTTTAAGATTTGCTTCCTCCTTTTCTTTTAAAAATGACTCTAGAGTCACAACATATGTTTATAAAATTTTATTGATTTTTTTTTCTCTGATCTGCTAGGCAGTTAACCTTTCTGGTAGCCAGTTAACAGTAGCAATAAGGGCCAAACTCAGTAAGGCTAGACTCCCTCTTAAAGAATAACACAGTTGGCTCAAGCCCATGCCCTGGGTGGCATAGTTCAGGTGATTTCCAAGTGTGATTGCTGGAACTGTGGGCATGTAACATATGTAAATGAGACTCTCTATAGACATTCTTTTCCATTTCCACCAACAAAGGGAGCAGAAAGCTTCTTCCATTCTGAAGTTTCTGACTATAGGTTTATCTATAGATTATTTCCCTCCATCTCTCTATCTCCCATCACTAATTCCTTTTTTAAAAAAAACTGAGAATCCCCTCCACAACTTAGACAATCCCCCTCTCCATAATCATAGCCTCCCTCTATTTAATGTGCTTTTCATAAGCCTAGGAGGGCAGCTGAGGCTCTGGGTGTCTGTGTTGCTGTTAAGGAGGCAGCAATGTGTCACTGCGGGTGTGTCAGGCACAAAAGGACAGCTTATGAAACATGTTCTCCATTGTCTCCATGTTCTCCATTGTCACTACAGTCCAGGATTCTGAAGGTGCCAGTAGGACCTTGTGACGGGGCAGGGCAGCCCCGCACTGGTACAGCAGGGGTTAACCCTTCTCTACTAGCAGAGGAAGCCACGCCCAGGAAGTTCTGCTGGGCATGCTCCAACTGGCAGACCAGTATAAAAGCCTGCAGGTCTGCTCAGTCTGGGCTGACCACCGGGGGAGAAGGACACAGACCGTCAGCTCCTGCGGGAGGAGAGCCAGGGAGCCTGGACCGGGACGTCAGCCGGGCAGAGGCCATACCGGAGACCCCGGAGAGGGACGCCGGCCGGAGGGGACCTACGGGGGAACCGCTCCCACAACGCCAACGTCCGACTAGACGGGGTAGGAAGTGACCCAGGGGACTTTAGAAACTGACAGCCTTAAAGCTGCAGTACCGCTCGGCGTGTTGCGGGCGGATCCCCGCCGAGCGGGTGGCAAGGAGAGCTTGCCACAATCAGGGCCCTGGGTCGGGACTCGGAGGAGAGGGCGGGCCCGAGTCCCCCTACCCCACCCCGTGAAACCCCACCCCGAGGGGGGGGATTTATGGACTCGGCCTCTGGGCGCTACCCGCCCGAAGGGGCGCTTATGGACTCCGGCCGCCAGGCCACACTACCCGCCCCAAAAGAGAGGGGTTTATGGACTCGGCCGCTAGGCGCGCTGCCCCCGCCCGAAGGCGCTTATGGACTCGGCCGCTGGGCGCTACCCGCCCGAAGGCGCTTATGAACTCCGGCCGCTAGGCGCTGCCCCGCCCGAAGCGCGCTTATGGACTCCGGCCGCTGGGCACACTCCCCGCCCGAAGGCGCTTATGGACTCCGGCCGCTGAGCGCTACCCCGCCCGAAGGCGCTTATGGACTCCGGCGCTGGGCGCTCCCCCCGCCCGAAGGCGCTTATGGACTCCGGCCGCTGGGCGCTACCCCACCCGAAGGTGTGTATGAACTCCGGCCGCTGGGCGCTCCCCACCCGAAGGTGTGTATGGACGCCGGCCGCTAGGCCGCGCTACCCCACCCGAAGGGTGTGTATGAACTCCGGCCGCTAGGCCGTGCTACTCGCCCGAAGCGCTTGCGGACTCGGCCGCTAGGCGCTACCCCGCCCGAGAGGGGCGGTTACGGACTCCGGCCGCTAGGCCGTGCTACTCTACCCCGGAGGGGGTGTCCATAGACTCTGGCCACTAGGCCGTGATACGCCGGCTACCAGAGGCAGGCCGGAAGACAAGCGAGTGGTGCAGTGCTAGGCCCCAGCCCGCCCCTGCCGCGAGGGGGCGCTGGGGCACCTGGCCCATCACAATTGGCACCTGACCAGGGACCTGAGCGGGCGTGAGATAAGGCCACAGGGCCCAAGATGGACCCTGAGAAACTTCTGCAGTGGCTGCTGGAGAATCAGCAGCAGCAGATGGCACAACAGCAGCAGCAGCAAGCGCAGCTGCTCCAGCAGCTGGCGGCCCAACAGCAGGCACAAGCCGTCCAGCAACAGGAACAGCAGCAGCAGTTGGTCCGGGAACTGACGGCCCAGCAACAGACGAACCAGGAGCGGCTGGTTCAACAGATGGCGGCGCTAATCGGACCGGCACCGGGTACGCCTCTCGGGGCCATCGAGGGCAACCCCGACGAGGGTCTCGGGAAATTACCCGTGCGCCTAACTAAGATGGGGCCGGGGGATGATCCCGAGGCCTTCCTTGTGACCTTTGAAAGGGTCGCGACCGCCATGCAGTGGCCCCTCGCTCATTGGGCCACGATACTGGCACCCTACCTGACGGGCCCAGCCCAAGCGGCGTACCGGAACTTAGGCTCCCAGGATGCACTGGACTACCCGAAGGTTAAGGCCGCCATCTTAGACGAAGTTGGCGTCAGCCCTGAGACCTACCGCCAGCGACTCCGCCGGGAACGATACACGCCCGGGGCCCGGCCGCGGGCCGTGGCCCAGCGAATCCGGGACCTCTGTTGGCGGTGGCTGGAACCGGAAGGGCGGACGGGCGCTCAGGTGGCTGAGATGGTAGCCTTAGAACAGTTCCTTCAAGCCCTGCCCCCGGGAGGGAAGGAATGGGTACAGCGACACCGCCCCAAGACCCTCGCGGACGCGATTTCCCTGATGGAGGACTACCAGGCGGCAGATGGGGACGTGAAGGCCAACCCCAGGGGGGGTGAGCCCAGCAGACGGAGCCCAGGACAGGCCCAGGGCCCACGTAAGGGGGACGGGGGGGACCCTCGTCGGCTTCCCCAGCCCCCCGTAATACCAGTGACCCGGGGCCCTAGGGCAACACCCCGGGACGATATCCCACGACGCTCGGAGGAGATCCCCGCAAGGCCTGGCAGCCCCCGCCACAACCCCACCGAAGAAGGGAGACGGGACCGCTGCTACGAGTGCGGTCAGGTAGGGCACTTCAGGAGGGAGTGCCCGTACATGGATTGCAATTATGGGCAAGTGTTGACGGCGGGTCACCGGGCCCGGGCTTGGGAGCCGGGGAAAATTGTTCTGCCGGTGAAGGTGGATGGGACGTCTGCCTGGGCCTTAGTGGACTCCGGGTGTAGCCAGACGGTTATTCGGGAGGGGCTGATCAAGCTCACCGGCCCTGCCGGGGCCCCCATCCAGCTACAGTGCATCCATGGGGATGTGAAGCCTTACCCCACTGTCTGGGTACAGCTGGAGGCGGCCCAACACCGGGCGCGGTGTCTAGTGGGGGTGGCTCCCAAATTGGCGTACCCCGTGGTCCTAGGGCGTGACTGGCCGGGTTTCACAAGCCTCTTGAGGGAAGGGGCTACGCCGCCAGGCAGGAGAACTGGGGAACGGGCTAGACGGCCGGGATTTCTAGGCCAGCCAACGGCAGAGGACCCCCTAGAGGGACCCTCGGGGAGCTCCGGGAGAGGGGTAAGGAGCCAAGGCCCTACCGAAGCTCCGGCAACAGAGGGCCCGGGCTGGCTAGATGTGGACACCGACTTCCTCGAGGAGCAACGAGGGGATACCACTCTCAGCCGGGCTTGGGAACAGGCGACTAGTCCACCAGGGGAGGACGACCCGCCCCACCGCCAGCCACAAGGGCCCCGATTTGAGATCCATCGGGACTTACTCTATCGGGTGGTGCCCGAACCCCAGACAAAAGAAGAACTACGCCAGCTATTGGTCCCGCGGCGGTTCCGTCGGGACTTGCTCCGTCTGGCACACTCGGTGCCGTGGGCGGACACCTAGGCAGAGAAGACGCTACAAAGGGTGGCCCAGAGGTTCTTTTGGCCGGGCATCCATGCAGAGGTACGAGACTATTGCGCCTCCTGCCCAGAATGCCAGAGAGCCGGCCCAAAAGGTGTACCAAAGGCCCCCCTCGTACCCTTGCCCGTGGTGGGGCGCCTGTGACCGGATAGGCCTAGATCTCGTGGGACCCCTGGAAAAGAGCGGCACGGGTCATAAGTACATCATGGTGGTGGTCGATTATGCCACACGCTATCCCGAAGCGGTGCCACTAAGGTCCACCACGGCACCGGTCATTGCTAACGAACTATTACAAATCTTCGCTCGGGTAGGTATCCCGAGGGAGATATTAACGGATCAAGGGACGAACGTTACCTCTAGGTTGATGGCAGAGCTGTGTAGGCTGCTGAACATCCGGGCACTAAAGACCTCCGTCTACCATCCCCAGACGGATGGCTTGGTCGAGCGATTCAACGGCACTTTGAAGGCCATGCTGAGGAAGTTTGTAGAAGACGACCCCCGACACTGGGATAGACTACTCCCCGCACTCCTCTTCGCGGTGCGAGAGGTACCCCAGGCGTCCACGGGGTTCTCCCCCTTTGAACTCCTCTACGGGAGGAAGCCTAGGGGTATCCTTGATCTCCTAAGGGAAACCTGGGAAGAGCAGGAGACCCGTGTTCGGGGATCGGTGCAGTATATCCTCCAGCTGCGGGAACGTCTCCGGGAGCTAGGGGCCTTGGCCCGCGAAAATCTGGTAAGAGCTCAGCAGACTCAGGAGGCTCAGTATAACAAGGGGGCCAAGGTACGAACTTTCGAGCCAGGGGATCGGGTCCTCTTGCTACTTCCTTCCTCAGAGTCCAAGCTGCTAGCCAAGTGGCAGGGCCCCTTTGAAGTGGTCAGGCGGATGGGGCCGGTCGATTATGAGGTACGGTTGTCCGGGCGGAGGAGGGATACCCAGATCTACCACGTGAACCTCCTTAAGGCCTGGAGGGACCGAGAGGGCCTGCTGATAGCCCCATACCCGCCAGAACCAGAATTGGGGCCGCTGGTGGGAGAGCCTGAGGCAGCCGGGACGGCAGACATAGGCCGCGAGCTTACCCCAGCCCAGCGGGACCAGGTAGAACGACTGGTGGCGGCGTTCCCCGTGGTTTTGTCAACGCGACCCGGGCGAACCACGTTAGCAAACCACCACATCGCTACCATTCCAGGACACAAAGTGCGGGACACACACCGCCCGCTCCCCAGGAAGATGTGGGAGACAGTGAAGGAGGAACTCGGGCTGATGTTAGCCTTAGGGGTGGTGGAAGAGTCGCGGAGTGAATGGAGGAGTCCCATAGTATTGGTCCCCAAGCCAGACGGAACAGTCAGGTTTTGCATCGACTTCCGCAAGGTAAATGCAATTTCACGGTTTGATGCCTATCCCATGCCCCGGGTGGACGAGCTGCTAGAGCGGCTAGGAAAAGCCGAGTTCATCTCCACCCTGGACTTGATGAAGGGATATTGGCAGATCCCGTTGACACCGGCCTCACGAGAAAAGACAGCATTTCCAACGCCGTTCGGACTCTACCAGTTTACGATGATGCCGTTCGATTGCACGGGCCGCGCGACCTTCCAGCGACTCATGAACCAGGTGCTGAACGCCCCACAACGAATACGCCGCGGCGTACATCGATGACATTGTCATCTACAGTAACACTTGGGAGGAACATCTACAACACCTGACTGAAGTTCTGCAGGCATTGGGCGGCCGGCCTCACCGCGAACCCTGCGAAATGTCACCTGGGCCAGAAGGAGGTGACTTACCTGGGCTACACGGTAGGTCGGGGTCAGATCCGTCCTCGTAGATAAGGTGGAAGCGTTGAGGACGTACTCCACGCCCACAACCAAGCGGCAAGTCCGACAGTTCTTGGGGCTGGCCGGGTACTATCGGCGGTTTGTGCCTAACTTCGCCACACTCGCGGCCCCGCTAACGGAATTGACACGCAGTTCACAACCCCCGAAAGTACGTTGGACGGAGGGCTGCGAAAAGGCCTTTCGCGCCCTGAAAGAACAATTAACCCGGGAGCCGGTACTAGTCCAACCGGATTTTTCAAAACCCTTTATCCTACAGACAGACGCCTCGGAGGTGGGACTGGGGGCGTACTGTCACAGGAGGTAGGGCGAAGAACACCCGGTCTTGTACCTCAGCCGCAAGCTGTTCCCCCGCGAAACCCGGTACTCCACCATAGAACGCGAGGCCCTGGCAGTAAAGTGGGCGGTTGAGGCACTACGGTACTACCTATTGGGGAACCCCTTTTCCTTGGTGACTGATCACGCGCCCCTCCGATGGATTAATGGTATGAAGGAGACAAATAACCGGATCATGCGGTGGTACCTGTCCCTCAACCCCTCGCCTTCCGTGTGTCACATCGGCCAGGCAGGGCTCATGGGAACGCGGACTTCTTCTCCCGCATCGGGGAGGAGGAAGGGGAGGCAGGAGTCCAGGGTCGGCCGGCCCCGGCGGCTGTCTTAAGGGGGAGGGTGTGTGACGGGGCAGGGCAGCCCCGCACTGGTACAGCAGGGGTTAACCCTTCTCTACTAGCAGAGGAAGCCACGCCCAGGAAGTTCTGCTGGGCATGCTCCAACTGGCAGACCAGTATAAAAGCCTGCAGGTCTGCTCAGTCTGGGCTGACCACCGGGGGAGAAGGACGCAGACCGTCAGCTCCTGCGGGAGGAGAGCCAGGGAGCCTGGACCGGGACGTCAGCTGGGCAGAGGCCATACCGGAGACCCCGGAGAGGGACGCCGGCCGGAGGGGACCACGGGGAACCGCTCCCACAACGCCAACATCCGACTAGACGGGTAGGAAGTGACCCAGGGACTTTAGAAACTGACAGCCTTAAAGCTGCAGTACCGCTCGGCGTGTTGCGGGCGGATCCCGCGGCGGGTGGCAAGGAGAGCTTGCCACAATCAGGGCCCTGGGTCGGGACTTGGAGGAGAGGCGGGCCCGAGTCCCCTACCCCACCCGTGATACCCCACCCGAGGGGGATTTATGGACTCCGGCCTCTAGGCGCTACCCCGCCCGAAGGGGCGCTTATGGACTCGGCCGCCAGGCCACACTACCCGCCCCAAAGAGAGGGGTTTATGGACCCGGCCGCTAGGTCGCGCTGCCCCGCCCGAAGGCGCTATGAACTCCGGCCGCTAGGCGCGCTGCCCCGCCCGAAGGGGCGCTTATGACTCCGGCCGCTGGCCGCACTACCCCGCCCGAAGGCGCTTATGGACTCCGGCGCTGGGCGCTACCCCGCCCCGAAGGGGGCGCTTATGGACTCCGGCCGCTGGGCGCTACCCCACCCGAAGGGTGTGTATGGACTCCGGCCGCTGAGCGCTACCCCACCCCGAAGGTGTGTATGGACGCCGGCCGCTGGTCGCGCTACCCCACCCGAAGGGTGTGTATGAACTCGGCCGCTGGGCGTGCTACTCGCCCGAAGCGCGCGGACTCGGCCGCTAGGCCGCGCTACCCCGCCCCGAGAGGGGGCGGTTACGGACTCCGGCCGCTAGGCCGTGCTACTCTACCCCGGAGGGGGTGTCCATAGACTCTGGCCACTAGGCCGTGATACGCCGGCTACCAGAGGCAGGCCGGAAGACAAGCGAGTGGTGCAGTGCTAGGCCCCAGCCCGCCCCTGCCGCGAGGGGGCGCTGGGGCACCTGGCCCATCACAGACCTGCCCAGAAGTAACTCCCATCAGTTTCCCCTTCCCCATAACTCTTCCATCCAAGAGTTAATCCCACAACCACTGAAAACAGCTCAGTGAGTCTAGAATTGCTGACATCATCAGCGTTCCTGATGCACCATCACTGAGTGCTGCTGGAGGCATGGATTCTCTTGCATAAACTGCATGGAAATTTGAACTATTTTGTCACCTGCTAGCATCAAGAATAGGGACAAAGAGTTCTTTACTCTTATGGTCTGGGATCCCTTTGTGAATGAGTTAAAGAGCTCTTAAATATCGGACAGCTGAAATATTAGTGGTACAGTATCATTAATGTACAGTAAGCCTAAAATGATGTGTTCTTTGCAGTTACTGAAAACATGAGCTGAACAAGCCTGGAGATATACAAATTTCCTTCAGGCTTTGAATGCACAACTCAGAGCCTGCCCAACCCACCTCTACAGTCCTTAATGGGAAATAATGAGGTCTTTGATGTAAGTGCTTTGAACTACTCCTGTTTAAATTAAGTTCCCAGGCAGATGAGAGCACCCTGCAAAGCTCTCTAAGCCTGCATACTCAATTTCTTTAGCATATGAAAAATATAACTCGTCTTCTAAACTTGCCAGTTGGTTATCTTAAAAATATGTGAAACTGAATAAAAAATTTGTCATGTACTTCATGATCAATGAGATGCTTGGCTCCATGGCCAAAAATTAACCGTAGGTGTGGTGAGTTAGCATTGTCTAGTCAGAACAGAACGAAGTAAACACAATTAGATTCTTGTGGCATATTCAAGGAATATATAAAAGAGATGCAGGTGGATGACTGCCTTAATTTTGGAAGTGTTAGTGTGCACAGTCATGTGGGTAATATTGGAAATGAGGGACAAATTTTTCAAATTTGGGTCTACAGAGACAGGTTGGTAAACCCAGAAGACTGTGAATGTCATCCTTGGGCACTGTCTAGTCACCCTTCACACTGTTGTATTCTTTACAGTAAAATTTCAAGGGGATGCATTTAGAGCAGATCACAATATTCATTCTATTGTATAATGTGTGGTGGAATATGTTATTATATCATCATTAGTTAAGCATGTCTACATGTTATTACTATACTTTATAACCTGCTTTATGTGATCCTACTAAAGGATGTACAGTAATATCTGTTCCACACTGGATTAATCTATGAATCATATAATTACACATTTATGTATATTAACACTACTATTTTGGGTAAAATATTAAACTGAAGACATAACCATCCATGGTCATTAAAAGATGCTAAGGTATGTCAGAGCTATTAAACTTGGGGTCTTGGCTAAATTCCAACACAGGTTAATATCTTTCATCCTGTAATTCTTTGCTCCTGTTTTTAAAATCTGTTGACCAAAATCCTCTGATGCACAAAAGTTCTGCTCAGTGCAGCCAAGGAAGGGGCAAAACAGTGGATTAATTAATCTTTATGCTCTTCTCCTGGGACCAGTTAGTCACTATGCGTAACTTAGAGCAGCCTCAACATCTTATATTGGCACCTATGGGCTATTACATAAGTGGGATTTTTTAGAGCAAACCATACTCCAGCCATAACCAGTTCACCCCCAGAGTACCTCCCTGACATGCCTTCTATGTTGGGAAGGGCTGCACAGAACAAACTATGTGAACTCTATCCCTGCTGGAAGAATCCTCAGCTGATTTATTAAGGCCACCTTCTGGCTCTTTTGCATATCAGAATGGATCAAATGGGCTAATGCCAAGGTTAGGATCTGGCTCACTGTCTAATTTGCAGGTGCAGAATGGCTCTAACACAAAGGCTGTATTTCAGTCTTGGGTGAACTGACCTAAGGTCAAGATTTTTGTTGTTGATTTTAAACCTGAAATTAAGTTCCTAGATAAGGGGCTTAAGTCCAAAATTATTGTTATGCATCCATTTTTAAAAATACATGGGGCCAAATAGGAGTTTTGACAGAGTAAGGACAGAATCAAGACTGATGGCCAAATTGCAGAGAGTATGAAAACTCATTCCATGGAAACCGGGGTGGGAGTGTGCCACCTCTGCAGCATTTCACATGCACTCCCATCCGTCCACCAGAAAACTCCTTACGGGGATCCAAATACACATCTGAGGAGGAGGATGGATCTGTCCATAATTTACAAACTGTCCCTTTGTGATGTGCAACTCCCTTTTAGAGCAGAGGGATCTGGGGAAACCCCTTTTGAGAATGACTCCAAGAGAGAAGATTTTGTGGAGCTGGGAGAAGGCTTCCAGCGACTTGGAGTTAGGGCTGAAACAGTGGGCCTATACACAGATTATGCTGCTGTCCAGCCAATCTTTTGAGATACACAGGTTGGATAGGGTGACTCTGCTGCTTGTTCTGTGTTGGAAGAGGGAAGTCTCCAGTTCCTGAGGCAAAGAGTACAAAGTACTTTGTACATAGTACAAAGGAATCCACAGATAGAGGTGTTCCCATATGTTATTCCCATTGAAGGGCTGATGGGGCCCTGTGCAAAATCTTCTATATTTTGCTCATAGAAAACTCTAGAATCCTTTAGGTTGAAATTACCTAAATGCAATTTTTAAACTCCATTATTGAATATCAGACATTAATTTATTTTTGTTTTTAAACTTTCCTAATTTATTCATCTTGAGAGGAGCCAATTACAATCACAAAAAAATCACCAATTTAGATGGTAATAAAATAAAAATCCACAGAGACTTAAGCTACACTACAGGCAACACCTGGATTCAAAATACGTTAGCATGCAGATGCTTTATAAAATTAGTGTGGAACTGTTGGATGCTCATCTTAGAAAATCCATTTCTAGGTATAGAATTTTTCCCTTATTAGATGTCAGTAATTGGCACAATGCTGCTGCTATGTTCCACCCCACAGTTGTTTGTGTTTCAGTGGTGCATGAGTGAGCTCTTACTTTTCACCCAAAAGCCTGATCAGAGGTGGTAGTGGCCATCTATGTCAGATGCAAGAGCCATCCTGCCACTTCAGGCAGGCATAGCAGGGCAAAAGAGACCCCAATATACCTGTTAATTATCCTCTGTGTGTCTGGTGAAAATGGGTTTGTATTGATTAGGACTTTAATATGAACAGTTAGAAGGTGTTAGTTAATACTTTCTAAACATGTAGTGCATACATGGCATGTAGACTTTAACATGTGTTAAGCCAGTCTGTTCAATTTTCTTATCATGCACCCTTTTCCCCCCTTCTCTTTTTGTACCTTTTTGTCTCTACCCAAGGCCAGGATTTCACTCAAAACCCATACTGTGATTTGGGATATTTCTAAATGATGTTATATAAATGAAAAATAATATTAATAATGATAATGGGCAATCCATTAGTATCTGCAGATTGTGCTAAATTGAAATGGAAATAAAAAGTGACTTAATGGAATAAGTGATTGGGCAACAAAAAGGCAAATGAAATATAATGTGGATAAATGTAAGGTAATGCACATTGGGAAAAATAACCCCAACTATACATACAATATGATGGGGGCTAATTTAGGAAAAAGGTCAGGAAAAAGATCTTGGAGTCATCGTGGATAGTTCTCTGAAGATGTCCATGCAGTGTGCAGAGGAGTCAAAAAAGCAAACAGAATATTAGGAATCATTAAAAAGGGGATAGAGAATAAAACAGAGAATATATTATTGCCCTTATATAAATCCATGGTATGCCCACATCTTGAATACTACAGATGTGGTCGCCTCATCTCAAAAAAGATATACTGGCATTAGAAAAGGTTCAGAGAAGGGCAACTAAAATGATTAGGGGTTTGGAACAGGTCTCATATGAGGAGAGATTAAAGAGGCTAGGACTTTTCAGCTAGGAAAAAAGGATACTAAGCGGGGATATGATAGAGGTAAATACAATTATGAGTGATGTGGAGAAAGTAGATAAGGAAAAGTTATTTACTTATTCCCATAATACAAGAACTAGGGGCCACCAAATGAAATTAATAGGCAGCAGGTTTAATACAAATAAAAGGAAGTTCTTCTTCACACAGCGCACAGTCAACCTGTGGAGCTCCTTATCTGAGGAGGTTGTGAAGGCTAGGACTATAACAGCATTTAAAAGAGAACTGAATAAATTCATGGAGGTTAAGTCCATTAATGGCTATTAGCCAGAATGGGTAAGGAATGGTGTCCCTAGCCTCTGTTTGTCAGATGGATGGCAGGAGAGAGATCACTTGATAATTACCTGTTAGGTTCACTCCCTCTGGGGCACCTGGCTTTGGCCACTGTCGGTAGACAGGATACTGAGCTAGATGGACCTTTGGTCTGACCCAGTACGGATGTTCTTATGTTCTTATGTAAGCCAAGATCTAGAAGATAGCTAGTGATTTTTGGTTGCATTAATCTGATATTCCTAAAAGGGGTCTAATCTACAGAAAGTGTTGAACACGCTCACAAGTTGGGTGCCCAAGAAATGAGACACACAAAATTACTAATTGCTTGTTGTTTTTTTAATCTTGGTCATTCTGTTCTCATTATACAACAGCATACAATATTTTCTATCATGTTCTTCATGCTTTCTGATGGGAGGCTATGTAAGCTGCAGTGGGAGTAAAATTTCCCCACATAAATTAAACAGATTAGTTTGTACCTGCCAGTTAGGTGTAATTATCTCTGTTTACTTATCATCCAGGTTTGAAGTAATTGACAGAACATTTCATAAAATTGTAGCCCCTCTCCTGTTTACTGGCCCAGTATGAGGTTGTTTAAGATAGGAGAAGTCTGCTTTGTGATTTTTTACACAACTTTGGGAAACTGGGCCTGAGGCTCCCTTATGTGCTCTGTGGTGTGTGTCAGTGTGTGTTCACCGTAGATCACAGCCACTCAGAAAAACCAGCAGGAACAAGGCTTTATTCTGTAAAGAACATAGAACAGGATTACAGTCCAGCAGCCTCCTCTCTGCTTGTCTGCTACTGCTCCCAGCTCAGTCAGTGCTGAGACCTCCTGCTCGGAGGGCTGAGGGTACATCCTGTCAGGAACTGAGAAGTTCTCTCAGCATGCCGCAGCTTGTAGTCCACAACTTGTAGTTCCCTGGGCTGTTGTTGAAACACACTGGACTTTGGGCTACAAAATGTTTTAGTACATTTTTGTGCCTCACATTAGAAAGCATTTGCTGAATACATTTGGAAAATATTAAAGTTGATTGGTGCGGTGTATGTCCTTTACTACTGATAAAAAGGATATATTAGAGGTGTAACTATGAGGTATATTACAGTTCAAACATCAGGTTGTTCTGATGACATCATGGTAATCATGACAGCAGAGTATGTATGGTGTGTGATGCCAGTGGAATTATGCAGCTTTATTCACAATGAAGAATCCACAGCACAATTTAACCCTGAGTATTACCATGCCCCATACATATGTAGTAAGGTACTACTCTATATGAATAAACATGTCAGAAACAGACTTATTGTTAATGCTTTGTTCAATAGCCAACTGAATATCTTTGCGCAGGTATAAAATATCACTGATTAAGTCAGTTCTAAATAGTGGGTCCAGAGGAGCTAATGTAGTTAGCAGGAACCGAAGTGGAATGAATAATTTGCAGAAAATAGTTAATTTGTTTAATTTAGTTTTTTTTTCCTGCTGGTGGAATATCCACAATGAAATTACAATTTCCTCATATCTATTTGAATTTAGACACTGCATCTGTTTGAATTGTTTACCCTGTGGATTTATTGCAAATATTTATATATCAAGCCATGTTGTTTAGTTGTGATTGGTCAGGTAAATCACATGACATTGCTTCTGACTGGATGAGCATGAAAGCATTTCTGATGTGAATATAAAATTTCTGCTTTCTGTGCTTTCAATTTCTCCCAGGAAATTGGATTATGTAAATAGTCATGGAAAGCACATATAAAAGGAAGGTAAACTTTTAAGTTATTTTAAAAAATTAAATACATATTTGAGGACTATTTCTGCATTTATTCATATAGCTCGAATAGAGCCATGCTGAGAGCTAGTAGAAAAAGGTCAAGAAATTGTGGTTCCAATGAAGTCAATGGGAGTTTTGCCAGGATTTTACCTCATATCTTTAATGTGAAATGGACATATAAGTTCACACATACAAATGCTGCAGAACCTGTTCTACTAGAACCATAAGAGTATCCAAATTGAGCCTTTGTTTATATCAGAAATGGAACTGCAAACAAGCACTGGGTCATTAAAAGCCTTTTTATGGCTGTAAATTGTTAACAGCTTTGCTCTCTATTTCCAGTTTGTTTCTGGGTCACGGAGATAGGAGAAATACCACGTGATTTGTTCTATATCGCCTGTGTTCCTGACTGGTTGAGATTATCGTATCCACCAAATCTATCAATATATTTTAGGCTTTTACGTAGCACATGTCAACCTGATATCTATCTGCTAGTACCCAGTATAATTAGGAAAGTGAACCTGGTTTGGAAAAATCCATTTTCAGCTAGCTTCCAAGTAACAGACTGTAATTCATTTGAATTTATTAATTCAGATGTAAAAACCTAGGAAGTCAAACTAAGCCATTTGCCCCTAGTTCTAACACTGGTGTCTGTCTGACTTTGCTGAGCATTGGCCTAATGCATTCATTAACTTTTGTAATTCTTTTGTAAACTATTGTTTACTTTATATTTAGCCTGATAAGACCATTCTCTGAATTTTAGAAGGGAAAAGTATGTTTAATTGATTCTTGCATCAGATATCATATTATTCTTGGAAACCGAGTTACATAGTGCTCACTCCTGTAATTCCTACAGTAAATGGGAAACCAGGTCAGGATTTGGGTAGATCAGTGGGATGAGAAAGGGGAAGTTTGCACTGTCACTGACCTATCAATTCTGTGCATAGTGAGATTCAGTCTATAAGGTTGTCAAGCTGAAACGTATTCTCTGTAACACACAAAAGAAGCAAATATCCATTCAACTGAGGTACAGCAGAACTGATACTTTTTAGAACACCACACTATTAACTGTTATTGCCACACTGGCTCATCTGGAGTCTAGCTACCTGCAAAATGAACAGGCATTTGGTGGGTGGGTGTACCATCTCTGTCTTTGGACTGGAGCCAAACACAAATCTTACTTATTGAACGTGTATAAAATCTCACCTTTTAGCGTAAAGCATCAGTCTCTCACTGACTGATGCTTCACACTGAAGATGAGAGTTTATAAATGCATTTCCCTATGATGCACTTTTAAATAAAAATGGATATTTAAGTATCTTGTTGGAATTTGTTATATTTTCCAAAATTAAGGAAGTTAGAGACATAAGGTGCTGAAATCTGGTGCCACTGAAGTCAATAGCAGGCTCTTGTTTATTTCAGTGATGCAGGATCAGGTTCTACAGAAGGGAAATAACAAGCTTCCTGAGGGTAGTAATTAATAAGAATGTGCTACTAGATTTTAATGTGCCATTTCAAGCATGAACATTATGCTGTCAACACAGCTAATATTGAAAACAAGAAGTAGTGATAGAAGATAAAGGGAGGGACTGTGTCTTTGAAGATTCACCACTAATAACTGCATGTGTACCATTTCCATTTTAAATTAGCAATGAGAAACAAGAGCAGTCTGTCTGGGCAATTCTTTTAAATACTCGATCAATCACATTGCTGTAAGAATTATATATATAGTAAATGAAATAATGAATTCACACTACTGTGAACTCTTCCTGCCCCACCCCGGCCCTACCTCTTCCCCACCCAGTTCTGTCCCCTCCTCCCGAGCATGTTGCGCCCTCACTCCTCTCCCCTCCTGCACGGTGCCTTCGTCCTGATGCCGTGAAACATCTGATCCGTGGGAGGCGGTAGGCGCTGGGAGGGAGGGGGAGGCGCTGATTGTTAGGGCCTGCTGGTGGGCAGGAGGCACTGGGGGGTGGGGCGGCTCCTCCTCGCTCTCCCCCCGCCCACCTGCCATTCATCTCCCCATTCACCTCCTCATCCCGCTCGCCCAACGACCTCCCACCACACCTCCCCACCCGTGGCGCCCCTCAAAGCGCGAGCCTGAGGCAGTTGTCCTGATTTGCCGTACCCAAGGGACAGCTCTGAGTGTAGACATAGCCTTAGTTGTTAAATACAAGCTCTCATTACGCTAATGAGATGAACTGTACATCCTCCACCATTATTAATTATAAGTTCCCCCTTTCTCTAAGACCCCAGATTGCTTGCTAAGTTCAAACATAAGAAGAAGTGAGTTCCAAATTCTAAGTTCCGCTTCTATGTAAATCCAGTCTCCACCTCTCATGAGCCTATCCCTACGTGTCATGTACATTGGCCAAATCGGACAGTCTCTATGCAAAAGAATAAATGGACACAAATCAGACGTCAAGAATTATAACATTCAAAAACCAGTCAGAGAACACTTCAACCTCCCTGCTCACTCAATTACAGACCTAAAAGTCACAATTCTCCAACAAAAATCTTCAAAAACAGACTCCAACAAGAAACTGCAAAATTGGAATTAATTTGCAAACTGGACACAATTAAATTAGGCTTGAATAAAGAGTGGGAGTGGATGGGTCATTACACAAAGTAAAAACTATTCCCCCATGCTAATTTTCCCCCTACTGTTACTCACACCTTCTTGTCAACTGTAGGAAATGGGCCATCCTGATTATCACTACAAAAGTTTTTTTTTCTCCTGCTGATAATAGCCCACCTTAATTGATTAGTCTCATTATAGTTGGTATGGCAACACCCATTTTTTCAGGTTCTCTGTGTATATATATCTTCCTACGGTATTTTCCACTGCATGCATCCAATTGAGTGGGTTTTAGCCCACAAAAGCTTATGCTCAAATAAATGTGTTAGTGTCTAAGGTGTCACAAGTACTGCTCATTCTTTTTTCAGCCATGTGGCTCTTCTCACAGTTACGCCAATATGCTGTCGCTGCTGATGCCACTTCTACCACCACTGCAGGTCCTTCCAGGTCCCCTTAGTGGGGGCTTGTACAAACAGCCAGCGCTGGGGGGAGGGATAGCTCAGTGGCTTGAACATTGGCCTGCTAAACCCACCGTTGTGAGCTCAATCCTTGAGGGGGCCACTTAGGGATCTGGGGCAAAAATTGGTCCTGCTAGTGAAGGCAGGGGGCTGGACTCAATGATCTTTCAAGGTCCCTTTTAGTTCTAGGAGATTGGTATATCTCCAATTATTACCTCTCCTCCCTATATCTTCTCTTTGTGAAGGAAGGGAACTTATTTATATGCTGTTTCCACCTTCCAGCAGAATTTGCTTTCAGCAGCTGACTGGGTACTACAATCCACATGCTGCCTTGATCATGAGCTAGCACAGAAACAAGACTGCTGACTCTGGGGGTTGTTCTGAAAGGGCTAGCATACACTTCGTTACAGGGATCAAGGTGATGTGTTCATGGCAACTAGTGTTGCTAAGCAGATGGCCTGCTGAATTTTGTCCTTGTTGGAACTTTTTTAGTGTATGTAACTTCACGTAGAACAGTACTGGAGATGATATAGTGTGTACTGTGGTGGTCAAATTGTGTCCACTAATAACAATTGTGTCCACTAATCTTCTGGCCAGTCCCAGGTGGAACTGGATGTTTTATATTTTCATGATGCTTTGGGCATGAGGCTGCATGCAGATGAGTCTAAACGTACCCCACGGCCACAGATCTTGATTTAACAAGGCCGGATAAACTCCATATTGAAGGATGATGTGGTAAAGGAACCAAATTCTTCAAAATATTTCCCTCTTCCTACAGTAGTGTCTATTTTTATAAAACACCCTATCACACTTAATATAATATTATTCAGAACCATTTAAAATGATTAATAAACAGAATACATTCATGTTTTCATAGTTGTAAATAAAGTTTTGACAAATGACAGGATATGAGGATTAACAATATAAACCAGATCAGACTCCAGATTTCATCATTCCTGTAGCATTAATACATATAAATGCATTTCTTGAATGTTTAATTATCAGTCAACAATTTTTAAGACATCTCATATTTTCCCACAAGCTTCTGTTTTTCTCATCATGCAGACTGCTTATCTCCCACTGACTTTAATAGGATCTGGAGCAGGTCCTATTGCTGTCAATAATGAGGCAACAGTCTCTGTCTCTGCTTATTCTAATACCTCAGTGGTAGTTTTGTCCGATTAATGACAGTGTTTCTGGCCCTAAATCTGACTTGTGTCTTATAAACTAAAACCTATATGATCAAAAGCATTTTTTTTAAAGTATCAGGATTTACCATCTAACTGGTAAATGAACCATAGCAATCTACTATAAATTGTATGGATAACTACTTTCTTTAATGTCTGAATAGTAACATGCATAATAAATCAACTTGGAGAGAGCTCCTACTGTAATTATCTAATAATGGTCACATGGTTTGGGGTTAATTAACAGAGGGCTTGACCTTTCTGTCCTATCAATTTTGCACAGTCAGTTTGACCTAGGTCAGAAATTCTCCCAGGTCTCTTCTGCTCATCAGTGAATTTAAACCTACCCATTAGTTTTAACCAAATTCCACCAGTTATGTATATAAAATGAAAACAAAATCCCATGTTCATACCAGATATTTTTACAAACATTCTTTTAGTTTTCACCTACAGCATAAAGTAGACATTATGTAGATTAAAGAATAAAAACAATTCAAATGCTTAGTTATTTTGTATGTTATGCAATAACAATCCAAGGACTAATTCTTCAGAGTTATATTAGTGCAAATTAGTGTATTGTATGCAGTTGTTAGTATGTGTCTGAAGGGCAAATTTGGACAAACCTATATATCTTACAACTAGTGAAGGGTATCAGTAATAGTACATACTGATATGCACTCCCTCGAACTGTAAATATATATGGGGGTCCAGTATGACAGCACACCTCTTCTTATTGATTGATGTATCTAGTTCTGTTAGGTGAACACAAAAACTGAAATACTGATTGAGCAGTAAAGATGGTGTCACTTAAGGTAAATGATTTATCTATCACTGAAGAAGGCATTTCTCTCTTAATATTTTGTATATCTATATATGTAACTGAAATGGAATCCCAAATATTATATTAAAACAACATCAAATTTAAAAGTCAAACCCTCAGAAGTAATTAAACTCAGAATTAAGGTTTTCAGTGCAAACTTAATTCAGCTCCCTGTGTACATGCAGAATGATACAGTCTTTTATTACATA
Source organism: Mauremys reevesii (assembly GCF_016161935.1). NCBI lineage: Eukaryota > Metazoa > Chordata > Testudines > Geoemydidae > Mauremys > Mauremys reevesii. The sequence goes on along the minus strand of NC_052623.1, from coordinate 133,988,381 downwards.
ATCACAAGAGAAACAGTCTCCCTGCTCTCAGTTCCAGTGCCCAGAGCTGTCACAATGGCCTTTGGCAAATGCAAGGAGCAATTGCAGGGAAAGTCCTCCTCAGTCCCTGAAGCTCTGGGATGGAGTATGCTCAATGGAGATGGCATATGTGGAATCTGGTCACATGTAAGAGCTCTGAGAGGCTGGAGCATGTTTTGTGCCGACGGAATCTTCAGAGAATTTATTTGCTAAACTCTAATATGTTTCTATCAAGAATTTGCACCTTGAGATTTTTCAGAGGCATATAGCTTGGTCAAATTTGGATAGATTTTCATACGGATGAAAAAAGGCATGTCGCTAACACCAGGGCGGGCTCCTTGCCAAATGTCCAAAGGATGGAGGTGCTAGAGTTTCTCAGTGATATAGTTAGATTTTTTTTATATGGACAAAACAATGTATTCTCTCCCCACCCCTAAACTTGTTCTCAGAAATGGTTGAACCATTTTAGCTGAAACTTTCTCAAAACATTCAGCCTGAGGCAGATACCAAGCATGGAAAATTTCTATTTTCCAAACTATTTTAATTTGACAAAGTTATAAGCAACTGAAAATGGGATCTTAAAATGGTAAGTCATGACCTGTGCCACTTGTAACAAATAGCTTCCCTTAATGTTCCTATTAATCCCACTTTAATTTGAATAAACATATACAGTACACATGAAAATATTCACTGAACATGAATGCAAAGCCAGTTAATGAATACATGTTACGTGCAGAAGACAAAAAGACTACTTACTAGTAGGTTACTCCACTGTGAAATTAAAAGAGCAGCTTTAGGAAGCTGACCCAGCAGAGACACTCTCTTCATACTTTATGCATCACATAATCTGTAATCTTGTTTTCTTTGACATTTCTCATATACACTAATCTTTTCATCTTCTGACATGCAGACCTTAACCCTCTTAATAGATTTTACATTAAACAATCAGAGGGCCTCCAGGTTCTATCATCTGCACTCCATCTTTAGCAGGTCTGTTGTGCTTTGTAAGTGGTATCCAGGCATAAAGGTAAGTTTTATCACCTAGTGGACTCTCCGATCCAAATTCAGCTCTGTGACACCAGTATAAATCTGTGGCAAGACCATTATCCTTGCTGTGGCTACTGCATTTACATGTATATATCTATAGTTTTGTAACTGACAGCATAAAAATGGATAGCAGTGAGTGCGTGCCTCTGGGGATGTGACTTCCCAACTTGGTCCACCAACCAAATCCACCAACCTGTATTGTTGGGTGGGCAGGAAATGCAGGAAATGGTTGATGAATGTTCTTTTCCTTCTCTAGTCAATGAGGCAGAGTTAGTGTTCACTATTCTCATAATGTGACACTTCTAACCAGAGAGCCTTAGGAAAATAAGTCACAAGTCCACATTACTTAGTCACACAAATAATCATTATGGGACTGATTCTGCCAACCTTATTGACTAGTGCCTTACTCCATGAGTAGGGCTATGGTAGGGAATGGGACTAGGAACATTTCATAGCAATTCATTTATATGAAAGCTACTCAGTTCAGTAGGGTTACTTGTATAATGGCTTCATGTCAGAGTGATGGTTGCAGAAACAGGACCATATTTTGTACGTGATGTTTGACTGATATCTTCACTTACTCTTAGGCTACATCTACAGGTGAGCTGACAGATGCGATTCCCTGCTCGTGTAGACATACCCATACTAGTTCTGCTTGAGGTAGTGTGCTAACAATGGCTTTGGAGCTGGGATACCACGATGGCAGCTTGGGTTAGCTGCCTGAGAGCAAACCTGCTCAGACTGCCTGGATATATACTTGGGCAGGTAGCTCAAGCTGCTATTTTTAGCATGCTCGCTGAAGCAGAGCCAGTATGGGTATGTCTACGCAAGCTGGGAATCACACTCCCAGTTCAAATGCAGATGTAGCCATAAAGTTTGTGCTATAAAACTATTCAAATAAAGTAAATAAATTGTCATTTATTTGCCTTGTGTATTTTTTTCCCTCCCCTAGCCTCTCTCTCCCAGTTCCTCCTCCCCCTCCCCACCCCGCCAGCACATTATAGACTAGTCTCTTGTGGGTATCATTTACTTTGGTGTCATTTCTGTTGTTGGGTTTAAGGTGTGAGTGCTAGGTAGTGTTGGTGGCCTGTAATACATAGGAGGTCGGGTCAGATGATCTAATGATGTCTTCTGGCCTTACACTCTGTGACCACACACACACACACACACACACACGTCTTCACAATTTTTTTTTTTAAATATAATGATCTAGGTGCTGAGCAATGTCTGAAACCACCAATATTGAAGTAAAATATCATTTGGGTACCCCAATATCGTGCTTCTCAAGGTGACTCTTACTTCTCTTTATGTTTTCCACTTTGTCAACAAGACACATGTGCCTTTGGAGCTGGGATACTTTCAGAGCACATATTGACTGTTATTCCTGGCACGTGTGTGACTGATTGTTTCCAGAGTGAACAACACATGAGGCAGCATCATTATACCCTGCTAGATGCAGGCCATACTCCAAACAGTGGGTTTGTTTTTGTAAATTAGCTAAATGGTTTCCAGAGAATTATGTGCTGAGCTAAAAAGTATTTGGGACACATTTCTTAAAAAAAAAAAATGATGAAAGGAATTCAGAGTAGTTCCAAATGGGCCATTTTTGCTTTGTTTTACAAGTCAGGCACACTGGTCACCTGGAAAATATCTATACGACACCGAGACTGTTACACATTCTAATTTACTATTTAATTTTTACTTTGATTCTTAGCAATATATTTTTTTAACAGAAAGTTACCATACTAATGCACAGTTAATACAAAGTCAAACAAGCTTCAACTGATATAAAAAACTTTGTAATCGACCTATTAAAACCAAAGTCTGTGGAACTGACTGATTATTATTATGCACTATTTGCATTAAAAAACCTGGCGTCATTTAATGTACACTGGGCAAAATTGTTATATTATGTCAGCTACAGACCAAAGAATTTTGCAATAAAGTTCACAGACTAACATCCATTTTCAGGAAGGGCAAAATCCTGAAAGGTGCTGAGTGCTTTCAATTTCCACTGATGTCAATATGAGCTGACGGTGCTTGGTAGCACACAGGAGACATTCAGTTACTCAAAAATTAAAGAGGGAAAGTAAAATAATTTTCATTCTATGAGCCTGTGAAAATGTGGCTGCAAAACAATGGATTAGTAATATCACAATTAGCAAGCTTCATTGTCTAAGAATAAGAGAGATTTTTTTTAATTTGATGTATGTCCCTGATTCTGCTCTTACATTGGTTGCTTACTGGTCTAACTCTACTGACTTCAGTTGTTTTACCCATTCTTTATACCAGTGTTGATAAGGTCCAAATCAAACCAGTAAGGAGCCTGACATTTTTACTTGTTGTTTTTCAACTATAATAGAAACAGTGGTTTGAATCCCGGATTAGCCCCCACTTACGTTGTTTTGGCCATCGCAGCAGTGATGGAATTGCTAAAAGCACAAGTTTCTACAGCTTGAGGTAAAGAGCCAGGCAGGCTCTCATGCTAAGAGCTGGAACAGATCCATATCCTCTGCGGATCAGACACAGAAGGGGATCTGTAACACACACTGACTAGCAGGTTACAACAGCATTATTACCGAATGAATGGACATAGATAAAATGATGTCCAAAAACCAAACTAGATCATTAGGTCATAGCTAATTACTCCATTTATAGCAATAGGGGAGACTGGATGTGCATAGTTATCATACCCTGTCTATAACTGCCTTCATGTAAGAGAGAATGGGTTTGTTTGGCAGGTATTGATTAATCACTAGGTATAATGGACACTAACCTTGCAAGGTACTGAGAATTCTGGCCCCAGTCTGGCAAAGCACTTAATGCATGTGCTTAACTTTAGGGATGTGAGTTGTCCCCTTGAAGTCAGCTGAATTGGATGTAAGCCGCTGGTAGGACCTTTGGATGGGCCACTTTTCTCTGGAGCTTTTCTCTATTGTACCAGTGACAAGAGTGCACAGCGCATTGACCAGTGAAGAAGGGCTCCCCTAACCCATCCACTGCTGTTCCGCTCACTTGTCGAGATATTCTACTTGCTCTCCAGGTGGGCTGGGATCCAGTCCAGGAGAACCAACACCCCCCAACGTACAAGAAGGCCCAATTTGGCAGTTTCTCATTACCATGCTGCTTAGGACATGTATAATTAGTACAGCAGGACTGTTCCAAAGGTTAGCAAGCAGTGTCCTAGGGATACCCATTCACATCACTGTGAATTATGCTTTTGTGGAATATATTCAATCTTTATTGAATTTAGCAATCCAAAGCTTAAGAAAAAAAAAACCTTTGGTAATCAATTACTTTCTCATAACATGTACACATCCTTATCCTACCCTCCATGGTGCTCCCCTGTTCCTCCCCTGTTCTGTCCAAATTAACCTTCCAGCAGGTGAAGAAAGGGAAAAACAAGTGAAACAAACTACCAAAAGGAATCATGGCCAGTATCAGGAAAGATAGTTCCTCTGTATACATTAATTAGGAGGTTAAAGTAAAAGGGAGCACAGCTTCCCCACCTTTTGCTATAAACAGAGGGTGAATTCCCTCGTTTGGGGAAGCAGGGTTCTTTATAGCTCTCTCTCCTCCTTGGCTGGTGTGGTGAGAGATCCCCATCCTGCTTCAATCTGCTTCATCCACTGTGTTAATCTGATCTGGTATATCTTCCTTGTTGTTTATGTAGTCTAGCCATGTACTCCAGATTTGTCCATTCTGTCCTGCGTGTCCTGGAAATCACTTTTCCATAAGAAGCCATCTGAGTTAATGAAACTTCCCACACAGAAGACTGTTTATCTTCTGATTCTGTAATATCCTGTCAGTTAAGATCAAGGTTAATTATTGTTTGTAATGACTACAATAGGCCTTTGTATGAATGAGAAGTTTAAACTGAAGGGTGATTTCTTATATGGTGTGTCTTATTTTGTTTCCAAACAGAAAAGTCAAAAAAGAACATGTGTAATGCATTTTTTTCCCTTCCATTTCTCAATGTGGCAGGACCTGAGTATCAAATTATCCTATTCTTCATTCCCAGGCTTGTCTTGTCATCCTTCCCCCTCTCACCTCCTCTCAATAATATGGGCAGTAATAACAATAAAAATAATTATTATTGGAAATCTACAGAGGAAAAATTGCCAACAGTGTTTTACAAAGCATCACTCTCCTCTAAAAATCAGGACAAAGTAGAGAAGTTTTCACCAACATTTTCAAAACTGGCAGGTTACTTTTGGGGCTTCCATTTTGTGAGTGCCCAAACAGACACACCTTGTGTCAAGGCGGGCACCCTAAAATGAAGCTTCTCAAACCACAGACCACTTTTGAAAATGTTACCCAAGCTAAGAACCCAGCTTGGGGAAGCATCCCTATTTAAGACATTCCTATTGAAGTCAATGGAACTTAAGCACAGGTTTAAAAAGGAGCTCTGAATAGAGATGGGATATGGCATGTGCTTATGGGCTTTTCTAAATCAGGGCCCAAATGACTTTGCTCAGTCATATTACTTCCTGGGAAAGGAAAGGCAGACATTTCTGAGGGTACTATTGGTGGCATAACCAGACATACTAGAGTAGAATGGAAATAAAAATATTCTTTACTCAACGTCTCATGCCTAGGATCTGAGGGCCAATGTACCTCCATTGAATTCAATTCACACCAACTGATGATCTGGCTCTGAGAGTTCAGAGCTTATTTATGAAAAGAAATATTTAATATTAGTATTTCTTTGTCGAGGAAAGCTCACTTTCAATACAAAATCAATTTGTCAGTGTGTGGTGTTGTTTCTAGGGACACATGAATTATTGGCAACAAAACAGCAAATCTGTGCAAGATTGCAGGTGTCATTATGGTCCTCGGATGAGCATGGTATTCGGATAAGCCTTCTCACTATAGTATCTGAGCACTTCACAACCCTTAATAGATTTTATTCCCATAAAACCCTTTGAGGGAAGGAAATATTATCCCCATGTTACAGGTGGGAAACTGAGGCACAGGGCAGATTTGCCCAAGCTCACAGAGAAGAACCAGAAATTGAACCAAAGTCTTCTGAATCTCAGTCCAGGGTTCTACCCATTAAACGTCGACCCCACCACAAACACAAAACTACAGCAGTGGCTATACTTGGAGCTGGGGATGTGACTCCCAGCTTGTGTGGATATACTCACACTAGCTCTCATTGAGCTAGTGCACTAAAAATAAAATCATCTGTAATGCCAACAGACCCCGGTCATTGGCAGGCAGGAGCAAACCTGGGACCTCTGTGTATGAGCTTCTACTGCATGAGCTAAACGCCACATGCTATATAGCTAATGTTGAAGTAGACTTTTCAATATCTAGGTGGGCTAGGTGCCAGTAGAGGGGGGCAGAACACCACACCAAGCATGTGGGTTACGTACTTCTCCTAGCTGAGGAAGCGCGTCCAAAACTTCAGATACTTCCCAGTTGATATCCCAACAGACCCCTCTTGTCAGCAGGTGGGATCAAATCTGGGGCCTCTGAAGCTAAATGCATGAGCCTCTGCTTTATGAGCTAAAAGCCACACAGCATTTAGCTAAGGCTGTAGCGGACTGATCAATCTCTAGCTGGGCTAGGTGCTAGGCTAGGGGGACAGAGCACCACACCAACTAGGCACGGGTTACACGTAGGCATGGTAGCATGGGCAGTGACAAGCGGTGGCATGGCATAGTTGCCCTGAGTACAAACCCACCAGAACCCCATGGGTACGTACTCGGAGGAAGGGGGGTTAACTCATACCTCCACTCACTGCTGTCCATGCTACTAGGGCTGTGCTGCCATTTTTAGCACACTAGCTTGATGAGAGCCAATGTGAATATGGCTATGTGAGCTGGAAGTCACATCCCTAGCGCCAAGTGTAGACATCACATCAGACTTAGTGCTTTGAAAGGCTTGCAGGATGACTAAAGCTTTCAGATGCAAATGAGTGAAATCATCCAAAATTCAGTTTTGCATGAAACCAGGAGAAATTCAGCTGTTACTGAGTTTTGGCTTTATTCAAACCCCAAACTGAAAGCAAAGCCTGAAGGCAGGAGGGAAAGGAACCTATCTGAATCAAAACAATGGTTTGCAAAACTCCTGCAATATGAAACTGCCAAATTTCTCACCTCTGTATTTTCAGTCTAGTTTTCTCCCAGATTAAGAGATCCAGTTAATTACCAAGATCACAACAAGATCTAATTATTTACCAACATCACATTGCCATGTAGCAGCTCAGCTGAGATTTGAACAGGTATTTCCAGCAGTGTGCTATATCCCCTTCATCAGTGGTTCTCAACCCGCCAATTGCTTGAGGCCCAATCAGCACACAGCTGTGACCCATGTGACATCATCAGGGCCTACTGTGTGACCTTTGGCAAGTCATTTCACCTTTCCATGCCTCAATTTCCCCTCTTATAAAATGGGATAATGATATTGACCTCCTTCATTAAAGTGTTTATAAAAAGTGCTATATAAGAGCTACATATTCTTATTTTTATTTATCATATGCTCCTATTTCTTTGTACATTGAGTAACATAATGCATTGCTGGTGCTTATTGGGATCTTTGTGGCCTTTGGGTGCTACCAAAAAACAAAGGAAAAGACATAGGAATGTAAGAACGTCCATGCTGGTCAGATCAACGGTCCATCTAGCCCAGTATCCTGTCTTCTATCAGTGGCCTGTGCCAGATGCTTCAGAGGGAATGAACAGAAGAGGGAAACTTTCTATTTTCCCATGCTAGAAAAATTCAGATTGGAAATAAGGAGTAAAACTTTAAAAGACAATTGATCAAGGGTTGTGGTGGATTTTCCATCACAGACAATTTTAAAATGAAGATTGGATGTTTTTCTAAAAGATATGTGGTAGGAATTATTGAGAAGTTCTTTGGCCTCTTATACAGGAGGTCAGGGCTAGATGATCACAATGGCCCCTTCTGGCCTTGGAATCTATGAATCTATACAATATATAAGGAACCTCCCCCACAACCCCCAAAGAACAATTAAAAGGACAATTCTCTTTATGAACCTTACAAAGCAAAAAAGACTTTATTTTTGCACTAAAAAATGAGTTGGAAGGCAACATTAATAGTGGTTATCTCTTTAAAGAAAATAAAATCTAATAGATTTTTTTAAAGAATATTAGCATGTTGTAAAGTGATTAATCAAGACATTTAAGTAAGTTTGCTAACAGATGGTACCAGGATGCAATCAGAAAGCCAGGACACCACCTGAACCAAAGCATTCTTGCTGGATTTTAACAATATTTGACCATGGTCAAATAACAGATGGTCTATTAACATTATTTGACTGTTTGCTGTGTTGCTGTAACCATGTTGTTCCCAGGATATGAAAAAGGCAACATAGGTGAAATAGTATATTTTACTGGATCAACTTCTGTTGTGGAAGGGATAAGTTTTTGAGCTTCATGGAGCTCTTCCTTAGGTCTGGAGAAGGTAACCAGAGTTTCTAAGCTAAATACTAGGTTGGGCAGATTGTTCACAGATGTTGTAGAAGACCACTTGAAATGAAGTGGGCAATTAAGGGTTAGCAGGCAGTAGGGTAATTGTTGTAATGAGAAATAAATCCAGTGTCTCTGTTAAATCCATTATTTTTAGTGTTCAGCAGAGTTATGTGTCTACAGTCTCAGGCTCATCTTTTGAAAGAATTGTGCAGGTTTCTTTTGGTGATGAGGACTGATAGGTCATATATGGTATGATCACTTTGGGAAAAGTGTTCATCCACATGTGATATGGTGTTTTTGTCTTTTATCATTTTCCTGTGTGAGCTCATTCAAAAGCATAGTGATTGTCTGGTTTCACCCACTTAGTTGTTGCAGGAGCATTTAGTGCACTGGATGAGGTACACCACATATTGTGATAGGCATATGTAGGACCCATGGATGATAGAGTGTTTTTTCTTTTATCATTTTTCTTGTGATTTCATTCAAGAGAGTAGTTATTATCAGGTTTCATAGTTGTTGTTGGGCATTTAATGCACCTGATGAGGTACGCCACATGTTGTGATAAGCATGTGTAGGTTCCATTGATCTCAAAAGGTGTGGGGGATATTGATCATTCTAACACTGGAGATATGTCTGCATGTTTAGCATCTGTCATTATGGCTGGGTCTGGTGCCATGTTGAGTTGGTGTGTCTTGGTCTGTGGGAAGTTGCTTCTGATGAGCTTGGTGGGTTGTTTGGAGGCCAGGAGATGGGGTTCAGGAAACATTTATTTTAGTAAATGGTTCCCATCAAGTATGGGTTGTAGCTGTTTGATGATACCCTGAATGGGTGCCAGTGTGGAGTGGTAGGTGACAACTAGGTTGTGTGGTCAGTGGGCTTTTTTTTTGTATTGAAGCTGTCTCTTCTAGGGTATTTGAATGGTCTGTTCCATGATGCGATCTACTTCTCTTGTGGAGTGTGCTTGTAAAGGTGTGTATCCCAGACTTTCTCTTTGGAGCAAATTCTGTGGTATCTGAGTGCCTGGCTGTAGATAACAGATTTCTTGGTACATATGGGGTGGTTGCTGGATCTGTGGAGATAAGTATGGTGATTGGTGGGTTTCTTGTATATAGTCATCTATAGGATTCCATTGTTGAAACTGATCGTGGTGTTCAGGAAGCTGATGCTGGTATATGAATGTTCTAAAGAGAGCTTGATGGATGGGTGGTGGTTGTTAAAGTTGTGGTTGAAATCTATGAGGGAGTTTAGATTGTCTGTTCAGAGGATGAAAATATCATTGATGTTTTTCAGATATATCATTGCTTTTGTGGGTATTTTTTCCTGAGGTTCTTCCTCAAGGTGACCCATGAAGAGTTGGTGTATTGGGGAGCCATCCTAATACCCTTGTTCCCATGGTATGGCATATCCCTAGCACTTGCACATTAAACCCATCAACAGAAATGACACCTCTGGGTGAGGGTGAAATGGATGAGTTTGGCAATGTATTTGGGGCGGAAGAAAAAGTAGTTGAGCAGGGGATTGGGCCCAAGGTCTTCCACCTCCCAAATGGGTGCCCTACCTGCTGCGCTACAGAGTCCTTCCCTCTCTCTCTCTCTCTCTTTCTCTCTCTCTCTCCCCCCAGTGATTATTTAAGAGTTTATCCACAGTGGAACAGTCATTGAGCCTGAGAGAGAGAGAGAGAGAGAGAGAGAGAGAGAGAGAGAGAATTTCAATGAGACTTAAGCTCCTAAGTGCCTAAGTCACTTTTGAAAATGAGTCTTAAACATTTTTGAAAATTTTAGCCAAATTTCATTGATTTATTTCTAACATTGATGCCTTACTTTCTATGTCTTTAAAATAATGCATTTCTGTGAGATCAAAATCCTCCAGTAGAATTCTTGTTCCACTAGCAATAATTCATACCAAGCAACAAAGTACTCAGATTCAACAAAGTCAGCATCTTCTTTGTATTGGGGAGTCTTAAATCCTGATGCACTCACAGCATTATCAGTCTTTCTGCAGTGGAACAGAGGGTCTGACCATGCAGTAGGAGAAAACAAAGAGGGTATGTTTTTTGCAGTAGGAAGAAACAAAGAGAAAGTTGAGGCAAGGTGGGAAAGATTAGCTCAGCAATAATCAGATAAATAGTAACAGCTAATTAGCTTGATTAGGATGTTGTAGATAACTAGGTAAGATTTATATTGACAAAGCCACTGCAGAAAATTGTTATTGAAGTTCTATACCAGAAGAATCACCAATGTGATTACAGCAAATAAACTGTATTGGGTCTGATCCTGGAAGGTACTGAATATCTGCAAATTCTATTGACTTCAGTGAGATTTACAGGTGATTCAGAGATAGGGGGGTGTGGGATGGCCCCTAGTTCTTCACCCCTACTCTGAGTACTTTGCTGGACACACAGGAGGGATTAAACTGATCTAAAGAAATTGAAGTGACTTATTGCTTCCCCAGATCAAAGGGGAAGCAAGGGGAAACCATGATTATCTGAGTCACAATTGATTCTCCAATCTGTGTCTGAGACGCCACAGCTATGCACCCCCTCTTACTCAGGGCAGATTGTAAGGTTACAGTCTAGCCCTTAGTGAGAATGCCAATATAAATAAGTGCCAATATAAATGAGGAAGTTTGCTGAAAACAAAAATGATTTCATTCCAAGATCTCAATGCACTTCACAAAGGTGGGTGAACATTATTGTCCTCATTTTATAGATGGGGAAAGTGAGGAACAGAGATGTTACATATTTCATCCAAGGTCATGCAGAGCATTAATAGCAGAGCCAGTGTCTCCTGCCTTGCAGTCTAGTGTTCTATCCACCAGAATATGCTGTGTCCTAATCATGTTCATATTAATGACCCTTTGCAGCACTGCAGAATTTTACAACAGTGTCCAATTGTCATTGTATTAATCACAACTAACCAAGTTAAAACATTCTAAAAAGTGATCTGGCGGTCTCCATTTAACAGACAAGACTATCAACTGACTTTCCAGGCTTAAGAACCTATTTCCCATTCAGTGGATGTTCCTAATGGTTATGGATACACAACTGAAAGGGAGAATGTTTATGCTTTGTTTGTTACTGTTCACAGTCAGCAGACAGCTAGACTGGTGTCTCTAACAGGGTATATCAGCATTAATGTTTGCTCATACTGATTCTGTAGAAGGTTAAGATTTTAATACTACAAATCATATAATAAAAAACACTTTTATTCTAGGCCCTCCTTTAGAATCTTTGTAATAACAGGGCTGTGAGTCCAGTTCATTAAATTACCAACTTTGCTTTTTGCAGATGTTTCAAGCAGGTGTTCCGTATGTGGCCAAGAGTTTGCTTTCTTCTTTTGCATGCTGCACTGTGGGTCAGAGGTTATGCCTCGATGGCAAGGTCTCAAATGCATAGCAAGTCTCAGCGGTCTTTGTTATAGAAGAAAAAGAATGCAATCTCCTTGAAATTTATGTACTGCAAAAGATAACCATTGCACCTGCAGACTGTTGTTCTTATTAAAAACACATGATAGCTGTTGACAGAAATATAAAATGCTGCTCTGTAGTTCCTGTTGAGAATATGCAGGAACTCCAAAATGATCTGTAATATATCAGAGATATACAACTGATTCATGGTCTGACACTGCAGAGCTATGGTATACACAGACTTATACTACACCGGGAGGTTCCATATGCATTTAAAACTTGACATTGGGCAGAGTTATATTCACATCAAATAAGCATCCCACATTATGTGTTGTATGCCAGCAGGGATTCCAAATGACCCAGCCCAGTTCATAATTGGAAAAGATTGGTCTAGTCTTTCCCAACCACCTGTGTGTTAGCTTTTCGACTTCTCTATTGGAAACAGGGAAAATAGATTCTTCTAAACACAGGGAATCCTATAAAAGAGACCACCCTTCAGCAGTCACTTAAAACAACAAGTTTCCATGTAAATATTACTCCTAATAATTAAGTAGGCCAGGAGGAAAAGTGTGTTTGTATCATATTAGCCAATGTTGAAATATAGTCAGAGGTGAAAGTGGGCCAGTACGGCGTACCGATAAGAAGTGGCCACCGGTACCGGCCCATACACAGCTGATATTAAAGCGCTGCTGTGGCAACCGATGTGTGGAGGAGAAGGGGCAGCGGGCCCGGGGATTTAAAAGGCCTGGTGCCCCTGGTCGCCACCACTGCTACTGCGGCAGCTACTGGAGCAGGGCCCTTTAAATCGCCACCGGAGCCCTGGAGGGCGTGGGCTGAGCAGAGTGGAAGGGCTGGCTGGGGGAGGCTGACCCCCAGACCCTCCTTTCTGCCTAAGGCCCTGCCCCTTCTGAGGGCCTGGAGCCGGGCCCCCGTACCGGTAAGTAATTTATCTTACTTTCACCCCTGCATATAGTGGCTCTGGTGCTCGATATAGAGTCCCTTTCAACAAAGTTTCTTGAGGCTATGACACCAGTCAGGGGCGGCTCCAGGCCCCAGCACGCCAAGCGCGTGCTTGGGGCGGCAAGCCGCGGGGGGCGCTTTGCTGGTCCCGCGGCTTCGGAGGACCTCCCGCAGGCGTGCCTGCCGTGCTTGGGGCGGCAAAATGCCTAGAGCCGCCCCTGGCACCAGTAAATGATGGAAGTGCAAAGAGAAGCTACAGAAATAGTGGAATGGCTACAATTAGTGGAAAAGCACAGAGCTACAGTCTCTCTCACTGTCCCATAGAAGGAGCTGATCTGGTACAGCTGAGCTGCTCAATACATTATCACTATATGGCTAGGTAGAAGGAGAGTGGCCATTCAGCCCCTATATTAATATGCCATAGATAATGCTATCAGTGAAAACCTGATGTAGTATTGCAGACCACATCATTATTTACAGGGAACGTATTTTATCAATATCACATATAGCTAAGTATAAGACTATAGATTGTATACAGAAGCTATGACATATACAATATACCTGCATTAGAAATTCTTTCAAAATGTGTATGTAGCCATAATAAGTATATGTGTAAGACCATAACATCCACAATTTACAAAAGATATTTTTTAGAAAAAAGAAACATGATGCTGAACATGTACTTTCAGTAGTGGAGATACTTGCTGAAATTCTGACCCTCTTAAAGTCAACAGCAATTTTTCCATTAATTTCAATGGGGCCAGGATTTTCATTCATTTTCTTTCTTGTTTTCCTTATTTTTCATGAACAACTGCTCCCTCAAATTTACAGTTAGACATTGATTGTTATGTGACAATGTTAGTATAAACAACCTATTTTCACCCGGAGATTACAGAACAGGACAGATGTTGCACTCTCATATCAGGCTGCTGTTTTAAAATGAAACACATTACTGATTTGTTTTCAAGAATCAAACAAATAGCCACAACCTAAAAAATCCCACAGCTGGAGAGTTTTCCAGGAGCACTAAATTCTGCTCCAACCAAACACTGATCATCAGAGCTATGTCATTACTGACCTTTCTTTCAGGAGAACACAACATTTTAAAGAGACAGGGTACTAAAAAATTTAGCCAAAATTTAGTTATTCCATCCAGTTTTTTGTAATACAAGTATCACTTAAAATACACACATGACTATATTTACACCTATATGTATGTTATAACTTTTGCATACTATACAGGTTGATCCATAATTTATAACTGGAAACTTACAAAGTAATTGTCAACTTTTTAGTATTTTTATTAATCTCAATGTAAGGTTCTTTTTCAGATTCATATTCATATTCAAACACTAATCATTATTACACATAATTTACATTTATCTGCTACTTTATAGGGAATATCCTAGATATAGGAAACATTAATAAGTTCCTAATGTTTAATTAATTCAGATAAGATCAAATCTTGAAGACTTTATTCATGTTTTATTCTGATGAACTCCTTGTAGAATTCTGGAATTGGATCATAGACTGTAAAGCAAAAATGAAATTAAGTCACATTACACCATAAAATAACAATCATTCTGATATTTATGAATTATCAGCACTGAAATAACTCATTCATCTTTAGAATACTTTGCTTATTTTATTATTGCATGTAAAAAATTTAAATTAAAAGCACCTTAAGGTTGCAAAGTCAGGCACTCAAAAATTGGGAATGCCAGAATTAAGGTTGCAGAATAGCAGCTGTGTAAGTCTGTATCTGCAAAAAGAACAGGAGTTCTTGTGGCACCTTAGAGACTAACAAATTTATTTGAGCATAAGCTTTCGTGGGCTACAGCCCACTTCTTTGAATGCATAGAATGGAACATATAGTGAGGAGATATATATACACATATAGAAAACATGAAAAGTTGGGAGTTGTCCTACCAACTCTAAGAGGCTAATTAATTAAGAGAAAAAACTTGTGTAGTGATAATTAAGATAGCCCATTACATACAGTTTGACAAGAGATGTGAGAATACTTAACATGGGGAAATAGATTCAATGTATCTTATAATCTAAATTTGAGACTTCAAGGTCAGATTAAATGGTCACAATGGTCCCTTGAGGCTTTAAAAGCTATGAATTTAGATCTGACCTCTTAACATAGTGCCTTGTGCCAAAAGGCTAATTTCCGTATGGCACCTGCCTCATTTCATGGTCTGATAAATGGCAACTGTTTAATAAAGTACATAAGAAGAACTTTTTTTAAAAGTAGGATGAAGCCTTTGAAATGGCAGTACCCTAGTGAGAACACTGTTAACATGGCTGCCAAAACCAGGGTGTCTAAAGTGGAATTTGTGCCACTACCACATCAAAATGCTAACACAAATGTACCAAAGGGAATGGATGTTAACTAGAGGGAAAGCAAATATGAAGTCTTCCTTTCAGGTTTTGTAATAGAACTGTCATTGTTAGGATTTCTGCCCTTACGCACCTCATACTAGTCGTTGAACCCATATAAGCACTAAACACTCACAAGTGTACTAATCAGCCTCAAGGCTTAAACACATGAGGCCAGATTTTCAGGAGCTCAGATTATTCATTTGGGGCTACACTTTCAAGAGCATAGTTCCTAGGCACCAAAATAAGTGGCCAGATTTTTAAAAGTGCTCAGCACGTGGGTGATAAGAGCCCATGACAAACTGGCCATAAGTGTTACCCTGGGAGCTGTTAGGTGCTGAGCACTTCTGAAAATCTGCCCCTTGTTTTGGTGCCTTGATGGAACCTGGCCACTGGCACTTTTGAAAATCTGGTCCCAATTGTGCGTGCTGAGAGCTTAAATCTGGCTCTGAGCTCTGTTTGTGCTCTTTAAGTGACACAAAGGAACAGAAACTTCCCATAAATCCTCTGCTGTGAATATCCCTGGTGCGGAAGCTGAATGCTGTGGAGAATCTATTCCAAAGCCAAAAATCTGGAAATAGGGATGATGTTTCTAGCAATGGGCAAGGAAGAGGGATAGAATATGATGATGGCTCTTCTGACATCAGATTTTCCTGACATAGCTTAAACATGCAAACATATACAATTGGTTTGCATGTGTGTGGCATTGACTTTTGCTTAAAGGGTTATTTTAAAAAATGGGGAATAATCATATCAAATATTAAGAGGTAAAGCTATATCAATCAAGTATTATACAACATTTTAAAATTAGACACGTGGACCCCAATTTTTAACTTGAATGCTTAAGTAAGTTTGCCCAACTCTGCATTTATTATTAATTAGTAGTAGTAGTATTGCAATAGCACTAAAGGATCAAGGTCCTGCTTTGATCACTGTACAAGCAAAATACAAAAAGATGGGCCCTAAAGAGTTTGAGTCAGCATCAAAGATGCCAAGTAGCAACTTAGAGTGTTTATATTCTGATTGAAGCCCCCATATTATGGATGAAGTATCCTGGCATTGTCACCCCGGTTTGGAAACTGAGGCTATGTCTACATTATGGACCTTACAGCAGCACACCTGTACTGCTGCAGCTGCACCCCTGTAATGTGTCCTATGTAGCCGCTCTTTGCTGGCAGGGAAAAGCTCTCCTGATGGTATAATTAAACTACTCCCCTACGAGCAGCGTTAGCTATGACAGCAGGAGATCTCTCCTGCCAACATAGCACTGTCCACAACAGCACTTTTGCCAGTGAAACTTATGTTGGTCAGGAGTGTGTTTTTTTCACACTCCTGACCAACAAAAGTTTTACCAGCAAAAGCGGTAATGTAGGCAAAATCATGATAACAACTCCTGCATCATCAGTACATCAACACTTGAGTGCAAAACATTTCTTTTCTAATGGCTTTATTCGTATCTTCTTCACTTTCCCTTTTTTGGCATATGACTTATTCAGTTCCTAGTCTAAAATGTCAAACCATTTTTATTTGCTTCTGCACTACATTTTGTTAAGCACTTGTATGATCACAGACAAGGTCAGCTCCCAGACTGCTGCACTGGGCAGCACAGTATGGGGAGGAGGTGAACAGTTCTCAGTGATGAAAGAACATGTTATGGACTATTCAGAAAAGCTGGACATGCACAAGTCCATGGGGCCGGATCTAATGCATCCGAGGGTGCTGAGGGAGTTAGTTCATGTGACTGCAGAGCCGTTGGCCATTATCTTTGAAAACTTGTGGCAATCGTGGCAGGTCCCGGATGATTGGAAAAAGGCAAATATGGTGCCCATCTTTAAAAAAGGGAAGAAGGAGAATCTGGGGAACTACAAACCAGTCAGCCTGAGCTCAGTCCTTGGAAAAATCATGGAGCAGGTCCTCAAGGAATCCATTTTGAAGCACTTGGAGGAGAGGAAAGTGATCAGGAACAGTCAACATGGATTCAAATTGGAGGATTGGGCCAAAAGAAATCTGATAGTTCAACAAGGACAAGTGCAGAGTCCTGCACTTAGGAAGGAAGAATCCCATGCACTGCTACAGGCTGGGGACTGACTGCCTAAGCAGCAGTTCTGTAGAAAAGGACCTGGGGATTACAATGGATGAGAAGCTGGATATGAGTCAGTAGTGTGCCCCTGTTGCCAAGAAGGCTAATGGCATATTGGGCTACATTAGTATGAACATTCCCAGCAGATTGAGGGACGTGATTATTCCCCTCTATTAGGCACAGGTGAGGCCACATCTGGAGTATTGCGACCACTTTTGGGCCCCCCGCTACAGAAAGGATGTGGACAAATTGGAGAGAGCCCGGTGTAGGGCAATGAAAATGATTAGGGGGGCTGGAGCACATGACGTTTACGAGGAGAGGCTGGGGGAACTGGGCTTATTTAGTCTGCAGAAGAGAACGGGGGGGGGGGATTTGATACCAGTCTTCAACTACCTGAAGGGGGAGTTCCTTAGAGGATGGAGCTAGGCTGTTCTCAGTGGTGGCAGATGACAGAACAAGGAGCAATGGTCTCAAGTTGCAGTAGGTCTAGGTTGCATATTAAGGAAAAACTATTTCACTAGGAGGGTGGTGAAACACTGGAATGGGTTACCTAGGGAGGTGGTGGAATCTCCTTCCTTAGAGGTTTTTAAGGCCCGGCTTGACAAAGCCTTGGCTGGGATGATTTAGTTGGGGTTGGTCCTGCTTTGAGCAGGGGTTTGGACTAGATGACCTCCTGAGGTCTCTTCCAACCCTAATCTTCTATGATTCTATGGTCAATGCTACCATTCCTATAGTAGATATCATAGTTGCTGGGGGAAAAAAACAGTAATAAGTTAAACGCTTCATATGCACTCTTTCTTATAGGACATCTTTCATATTGCCTATGTTGTGTGTTTTGTTCGGTTATTCATCTATTCTGAGTTGCATTTTAGGAGACATTGGCTTCTGGAAGTGCTTGTGCAAATCTGTCATCATCTCCACTATAAATCTGGATGTTTTACGGATTTTTTTTATAGCTCAGCTATTTTAATTTGCATTGGGATAAACAGCACAAGAAGTGTCATGAAACTTTCTGTTTTTCTAATTTCCTCATATAGCTCTGTAATTTTTTTCAGTACATGACATTAACCCCATGCTGTTTCTTCTTTTGGAGGAAAGTGTAGTTGTGCAGTTCAACAATAGAAAAAGGATCTGGTGTTACTGCATTCATATTTAGTCACACATTTTGCAGGTGGCTTTGTGTAATCTTATGCAGTCACTAAACAAGAGGGTGGGTGTTTCCCTATGGAAGAGATTTTGGTTACAGTAGGTTTTGTTCTGTTAAACATGTATAAAAGAAAAAAGGAAATGAAAAAGTTTAAGATAAAAAAATCTGTAGTGAGCAGGCAAATTAATTATTAGTATCTTTTTGAAAATGAAACTTAAATGACTGCTACAGAGTGACCTAGTGATTTGGGGCCTAAACTGTCACTCAGGAAACGTGGGTTCAATTCCTGCTCTTGGTTTCTGGGTGACCCTGGGCAAGACATTGCTCTTCCCCGTGCCTCAGTTTCCCCATATGTAAAATAGAGATAGTGATACTGACCTCCTTTGTAAAGTGCTTTGAGATCTACAGATGAAAACAGCTAGCTACTGTCATGACACAATGTCAAAAGTAATCGAGAAAAGCATTAAGATCTCAGTCCTGCCATGTGATCTGCACAGATGCACATCAAAGTAAATAGGGTTCTCCCCATGCCGAACTTATTGCAGGATTGCAGTTTAAGTGTAGAAAGAGAATTGACTTTAAATTTTGTGTTTAACCAAACATAATGGGGGAGGGAGGGAAAGTAAGGAAAGCAAATCAATGTTTCACGTTTTAAAAACAATGGTTTAAAAAAACCTGATCATTCACTGCTGATAGTAAAATAATTAGGGTGTCATTTGGGACCTGATCCAACTTCCACTGAAGTCAACACAACTCTGCTCAGGCTATTTGAGGGGAGAGGATGCCATACAGTAGAGGCCACCTATTTTTCCCTTTTGTTTCTCTTGAATGCCTCTCATTGATGGACTGATCATTCAGCCTAAGGAAGGCTTTCACAGACTGTCTACAGCACTTATCAATTAACCAAAGCAAGTCATCTTGTGCTCTCCACGTGGACCTCCCTGTCCTTGTGTGCCTGGAGCTGAGGGACACAACACAGGCTTGCTACAGCATAGACCTCTGGGCTGTCATATTGTTAATCTTACGTTACACAACAGTCCCACAGAGCTAATCAAGTACAATATGGTTGCTCCAAGTGTGATTCAGGGCAAAATGTGTCCCATTAAGTGCTAAAATAAGGTTCTAAATGATGCTAAAGTGATAAAGGTGAATATTTATATTTTTCAAGAAACCCTCCAGTTTTTTTTAAAAGTTGCATGGAAGTAGGCACTGAATTTGTAAGAAAAATAAAGGGGATCAATATCATAATCATAGGCTTTCCAAGTCAGCTTTATCATGAAATGCAAAATGTAAGGTATAGCAATTTGCCAGGGCAGCCTTGTTTGTGACATATAAACACAAGCCATCTGTTATTGACATGAATATTTTATTTCAGATCACAACACTATTTCAGACATGACCAATTTCCCGGCAGGAGTCACTGGAGAAAATGACCTGCGGGTCGTGATTAATTTCAACAACATGGGGAGCCATGATAAAAAAATCCTCAAGCCTAAGAACCCAGCATATTATGAATAAATATGCATGTAATACCTGCTGAAATGCATGATTTAAAAGCACTGACACAAAGGAGTGCCAACCAACTAGGAATTGCTGTATAAGAGGTCTTTCTGAAAGTTTTCAGCAAATATTATTGTATTACCATTGTGCTGCCTTGGGGCCCTGGTAAAAATTAACTTCCATTAATAAGGTGAAGGCACTAAGAAGATAAATAGGCTATAACTAAATCTTAAAATGGAAATCTCTCTCATATTTGTTGATAACTCAAAATGGGTGTGATGGGGCCTCATTGCAGAAAGCTTTCAGTTACAGGTCAAAAGTGCAAAATGCCAACAATAGAAAAAAGAAGAACACCGAGAAAAATCACTATATCGATTCCCTGACAGTGAATAGGCCTTGGGCATTGGTGCACTTCTGTCCTTTCTGTTCGCTTCCTGTGGCACACAATAGGTTAATCTCCTGAAGGCTGTAAGACTTTAGTCCAATCCAGGTTATTGGGTTGAGTACAGGGACAACTGGGTGAATTAGTGGCCAATGGGGTGGGTTAATAGCCTGTGATATGCAGGAAATCAGAGTAGATGATCTGATGGTCCCTCCTGGCGTGGAACTCTATGACTCTAAATTACATATACAAATATTACTTTCATTGCTGTTACTACTTAGGAGTAATAATAAAGGTTCTCCTCTCTCTCTCTCTCATTCACAGATGCTGACAAGGAAAAGACTACAGCTAAGATGGCAGCTTGGAGGCCCTTTGATACCCAGCCATGGGACTGAGGTCAGAGGCTGTAAAACAACTAAATAAATTAGCCAAAGAATCATGGACTCCTTGATGTCAGGCCTCACAACTCTCTTTGTGAAAACAGCACATGGAACTTGTCAAGGAGGTGGGGAAGAAAGAAAGGAAGAGCCCATCAGGAGGCTCTGGGCAGCAGCCTTAGAGGAGTGGCAGCTGGCTGGAACTATCCAGGTCTTGCTAGAGAGAGGGGATCTGAAGTCTGCATGCAGAGATAGAAAAAGAGGCTCACTAAACTCTGTGCGAAAGAGAGAGAGAGGGGAGAGGGGGAAAAAGCCAGCCTAGCTGCAGAAAAACTGGGAGAAGCATAGACAGTTTCATCCGGGCACACAGAAATCTCCTTCAGAAGAGGAAGAGACCATGCTTGCTGAGTCATTTCCCAGGCAGGGAGCCAGAGCATGCTGAAGGATACACCTTCAAACTGGCCCTGTTCACCAATAGCCAGCTGATATCCTGGGGGAAAGAGAGGATCTTAAAGCACTGGAGACCATCAAAGGAGACTATACCCCTCCTGAACTGAAAAGAACAAACTGTGACTCATCAGGGGACTGCAACATCTAGAACAATGAGATAGTGTAAAAATGATATTCAGCAGCTATAATTTTACTATTCTACCTCCCCCTCAAATAAAACCATGTTGTTTATGCCCCTGTTATGTGATCATTGTTCTTTGTATTCTTAACTTTGTATTTCTAT
The DNA here is from genome assembly GCF_016161935.1 of Mauremys reevesii. Taxonomy (NCBI): domain Eukaryota; kingdom Metazoa; phylum Chordata; order Testudines; family Geoemydidae; genus Mauremys; species Mauremys reevesii. Next base: position 133,966,908 of record NC_052623.1, on the reverse strand, counting down.
AGAATACAGTCATGCTAAAGGACCTGATCCAGCAAAGTGCTTAAATATTTGCTTAACTTTAATCCCGCTAATAGTTCCATTGAAGTCAATGGGAAAATGAAGTGCTTTGCTGGATAAAGGCCAAAGTTAGCGTATATAAATAGGTTATTCTTGATTTGAGATATGAATGTTCATATTCTCAAGCTGTAATGGTGAAAATGGGAAGAACTCATTCACTAGAAGGAAATCAACCAGCTGGACAAGGCAGATACACAGAAATCACAACAGCACTCACATTCCACAGCATACCACAAAAGGAAGGATTATCTGAGAATTGTCAATTCACCTTAAACCCAACAAAAACAAAAGGTGATTCCTCAATTCGTGGAATAATGGGACCAGTATAGATCTAAAAGCCAGCTTAATCCTCCTTGGCAGCACAGGACGTTTCTTAAGCCATGGGTGGGAAAGAAAATGATGAGATCTGTACAGCTATATGTAACCTATTTATTTAATCTACATTTTTGAAGATACATTTCCCTGTTTTTAATTTATTGTGTACCACTTTGTAGTTCTGGAGATTTTGCTTTAGTGGATTGGCCTTAGAGAGGTTTCAACAAGCATACAAGGGGGATCCAGTGGATACTGTGTACTTAGATTTTCAGAAAGCTTTTGACAAACTATCACACCAAAGGCTCTTAAGCAAAATACAGTAAGCGGTCATGAGATAAGAATGATGGTCCTCCCATGGATCAGTGACTGGTTAAAAGATAGGAAACAAAGGGAATGGAGAGAGGTAAATAGCGATGTCCCCCAGGGGTCTGTACTGGGACCAGTCTTATTCAACATATTCATAAATGATCTGGAAAAAAGGGTAAGCAGTGAGGTGGCCAAATTTGCAGATGGTACAAAACTACTCAAGATAGTTAAGTCCCAAGCACATTGGAAAAGCTACAAAGGGATCTCACAAAACTGGGTTAGTGGGCAACAAAATGGCAGATGAAATGCAATGCTGATAAATACAAAGTAATGCACATTGTAAAATATAATCTGAACTATATATACAACTATATATACAAAATCATGTGGTCTAAAATAGCTGTTACCATTCAAGAGAGAGATCTTGGAGTCATTGTGGATAGTTCTCTGAAAACATCCGCTCAATGTGCAGTGGCAGTCAAAAAATGTTTGGAATCATTAAGAAAGGGATTCATAATAAGACAAAAAATATCACATTGCCTTTATATAAATCCATAGTATGCCCACATCTTGAATATTGTGTGCAGATGTGGTCGGCCCATCTATATCTATATCTATATCTATATCTATATCTATAGATATAGATATAGATATAGGAAAAGGTTCAGAAAAGGGTAACAAAAATGATTAGGGGCATGGAACAGCTTCCATATGAGGAGAGATTAATAAAACTGGACTTTTCAGCTTGGAAAAAAGATGACCAAGGGGAGTTATGATTGAGGTCTGTAAAATCATGACTGGTGTGGAGAAAGTAAATAAGGAAGTGTTATTTGTTCCTTCTCATAACATAAGAACTAGGGGTCACCAAATGAAATTAATAGGCAGCAGCTTTAAATCAAACAAAAGGAAGTATTTCTTCACACAACACACGGTCAACCTGTGGAACTTCTTACCAGAGGATGTTGTGAAGGTCAAGACTATAACGTTTCAAAAAAAGAACTAGATAAATTCATGGAGGATAAGTCCATCAATGGCTATTAGCCAGGATGGGCAGGAATGGTGTCAGTAGCCTCTGTTTGTTAGAAGGTGGGAGTGGGCAACGGGGAATGGATCATTTGATGATTACCTGTTCTATTCATTCCCTCTGGGGCATCTGGGATTGGCCACTGCTGGAAGACAGGATACTGGGCTAGATGGACCTTTGGCCTGACCCAGTATGGTTGTTTTTATGCCTTCTGTTGCAATTTTCCTTTTGTCTTCCTATTCCTCCTCCTAACTCTACTACTCTGTTGCTTGTAAAAAGTACCATTTTCACTGGTGCCACAAATGGTTGGGCTTTATATTAACATTATCATTTGATTATAGGGGCACATTGTAAGGATATAACATTCACAAGCAGGTTTTAGCCCATGAGTGATTTTTGTTTTTGTGTTGCTTTGTTTTGTTTGCTCCCAAAGCTAGAGCATAATCCATCTGGTCATTTATTATTAAACATTATAAATAGGCTTGGAAGGATTAGATTTTTTTTTCAGTAAAGGTTGATTTCACCATACACACACATACCAATGGAAAAATATTTCCATCTATAACAGTCAAAATTTACAAATAGGAAAAATAGGAAAAAAGCTGCTTGAGAACTTATTAGAGTTTGTTTTAAGGTTGTTTACTTTGTATATTTTGACATGTGATATTGATAATTTGTGAACAGAATTATCAGACAGATAGCTCAACATGATTTGTTGGGGAAAAATCAATCTGGTTTTTCTAAAGGGAAATCATGGCTTACAAATCTATTTTGAGGGGGTCAGCAAACGTGGAAAAAGGTAATCCAGTTGATATATTGTACATGGACTTTCAGAAAGCCTTTGACAAGGTCTCTCATCAAAGGCTCTTAAGCAAACTAATCAGACCTAGGATAGAGGGAAGGTCCTCTCATGGATTGGTAACTGGTTAAAACATAGGAAACAAAGGGTAGAAATAAATGGTTAGTTTTTCCGAATGGGGAGAGATAAAAAGTGGTGTTCCCCTGGGATCTGTACAGGGACTAGTGCTTTTCAGCATATTCATAAATGATCTGGAAAAAAGGGTAAACAGTGAGGTGGCAAAATTTGCAGATGATACAAAATTACTCAAGATAGTTAAATCCAAAGCAAATTGTGAAAAGTTACAAAGGGATCTTACAGAACTGGATGAGTGAGTAACAAAATGGCAGATGAAATTCAATGTTTATAAATACAAAGTAATGCACATTGTAAAATACAATCTCAACTATATATACAAAATCATGTGGTCTAAAATAGCTGTTACCACTCAAGAAAGAGATCTTGGAGTCATTCTGGATAGTTCTCTGAAAACATCTGCTCAATGTGCAGTGACAGTCAAAAAAGTGAACAGAATGTTAGGAACCATTAGGAAGGAATAGATAAGACAGAAAATGTCATAATGCCACTATATAAACCTGTGGTATGCCCACAACTTGAATACAGCACAAGTTCTGGTCGCCTTATCTAAAAAAGGATGTACTAGCATTGGGAAAGGTACAGAGAAGGCAGCAGTGCAAGTAGGCTGGTACACTATGGTACACTGTGCCAGCAAGCTATTTATAGCCGGTACGGTGTACTGGAAAGACACAGCAGCAGCCCCACAGGAGGAGAGGGCTGGGGGGTGGGGCTGGGAGTTCTGCTCCTTTCTCCACTGGGAGGGGCAGTGGAGAAAGAAGCAGAATGCTGGCAGCTCCTCCGGTGGCTGTACCACCCCTAGCCTCGCCCCCTCAGCCCTGTCCTCCGGTGGGGCTCTCGCTGTAGTACACAGAGGAGGACAGAGACGCAGCTCCATGGAAGGGCAGGGGGCAGGGCTGGTGGTTCTGCTCCTTTCCCCACTGCGGTTCGTGTGAGAGCCCTGCCCCAAAGTCTCCAGTGCAGCAGGAGGAGGACAGATTCTCCCTCCCCTCCCAGGTAATATGGGATGAATGTGGAGGGGGGACAGGGAGAATGTGGGAGCCCCGGACTGGGGGCGGGGCAATGAGTCCATGGAGGGTCATGTGGGGAGGTCACATGCCGCCCCCCCTGTTCTGGTAAGAAATGGATTTTACTTGCATCACTGAGAGAAGGGCAACAAAAATGGTGTGGAACAGCTTCCATATGAGGAGAGATTAAAAAGACTGGGACTTTTTAGTTTGAAAGAGAGAAAAACTAAGTGAGGGATATGACAGAGGTCTATAAAATCATGATGGAGTGGAGAAAGTGAATAAGAAAGTGTTATTTACCCCTTCACATAATGCACAAGCCAGGGGTCACCAAATGAAATTAATAGGCAGCAAGTTTACAACAAACAAAAGGAAGTATTTCTTCACATAAACACAGTCAACCTGTGAAACTCATTGCCGGGGGATGGTGTGAAGGCCAAGACTATAACAGGGTTCAAAACAGAATCATATAAGTTCATGGAGGATAGATCCATCAATGGCTATTAGCATAGATGGTCTGGGATGCAAACCCATGCTCTGGGTATCCCTAGCCTCTGATTGCCAGAAGCTGGGAGTGAACAAGAAGGATGGATCACTCGGTGATTGTCTGTTCTGTTAATTCCCTCTGAAGCACCTGGCATCAACAACTGTTGGAAGACAGGACACTGGCCCAAATAATTTCCTGCAACTGTGAAAACGTAAACCAATAAAAATAGAAAAAAATGTGTGTGTATATGTATACATGTGTACATAGGTGTCTGTGTATTTATATATATATATATTATTTGTAGAAATTATAAATAAATAAAAACAGAATTCTGCTAAGCTTGATTATAAATCATATTTATTATGGTAGTGTCTCAAAACCATTTGAGAATGGGGATCCATTGTGTGAGGCAGTATGCAGTAATAGACTGTTCTAGACAGTCCTCTTCCCCAAAGAGTTTACAATCTAAATAGACAGCACAGAAATAGTATAGCACAAAAAAGAGTAACATAAAGCTAAGGGAACAATATGATTGCAGTAAACAGCATGTTAGTTATATGAGTTTTTGGGGTGAAGGGATGTGGAGTAGGGTTTAGGTAGGAAGAGATAAGCTAAATGGAAAGAAAATGAAGGGAGAGGAAGATAGGGAAGAGGAGATGAGAAGGGTAAGAGGGGCAATTATGGAGTGGGACTGAGGTGAGGAAATGGTAAGGACAGGGGCAGGAAGGGATTAGAGCAAGCAGCCAACCAGAAATTCCAGTCAACACAGACTGTCCCTTGGATTGTCCAGAGAAGTTCACTGGTCACTGCTTTAGCAGTTTCTATAACTTCTCCTGCCACCAGGAGTTTCTGGCATTTTTGAGTTACAGGAGGAAAACAAAGTTTCTGTTCATAGATTTTTTGGGCCTGTTTTGTGTGACTCCTAAAAAACATCTTTATCTTGAAAGGGAAATTGCCAAAGGCAGTATTCCATAATATGAATTATTGCCTTAAGGCCTTAACTTTTATCTAGTATAGGAAAGCACAGATTTTGTCATCAGTATTTAATCTTTGGTATGCAGAGATAGTTCATTTGCAGATCTGTAGATTAAGGTCTTTAATTGTGCCTTGGCACAATACCCATTACAGTTTATTTTGTCAGTGAGCCATTGGAGTAAAGGCTCCCTAAATGCAAATTGACAAGATGGTTCATAATTTTTGTATGCTTTGCAAATGACCCATGGATAAGGAGAATTTGTCATATACTTTTACTGTGATCACAGTGGCTCCAAAGAAGCATTGATAATCTTAATAGAAAACTGTAACAATTTCAATGTCTTTTTTTGCTTTAATTTTGTCAATATCCATGAAAAAGATAATGAATCATAAGATTCTACTAAAACAAAAGCCTCACTTCAAGCCACAAAAAGTCCAAAATTCACAATAGAGATTCAATATCTTACTCCGTCTCCATTTCACTCTATTTGTTCAGATGTTGCAGAATCTTAGAACAGTGAATTTGGTACTATGTATACATATTTTGCAAGTTCAACTTGCATCTTTGTCTGGGCTCATTATTATTATTTTTATGGGTGTGACATACAAGCAGTCCAGACTAATGAGGAGCTATGTTACCTGTACCCTGTAATCTGGGGTGCCCTTTACAATGCCTTACTGCTGTAGCTTGCAACCTGGACTGCCCACAAACAGTCTCCAGCATGTAAGTCACTCCCAATTTTGTCTGTGTGTGCTGCAGCCAGCCAGCCACCTCTGGCTCTTACGAGCCTTAAAGACTACCATGGGGTGATTCCAACACACTCTCAGTCCCAGATTTTCCCTCAGAAATGTATGTCCCAGTACTGTCCAGCCCTGTCCTGGGCAGTATGAATATAATAAGTCTATTATTCCTATAAGGGAATAATATGCACACAACTTTTTACCCCAAATGAAATTACCGAGACATTTCAACGTGAACACATTGGATTAGATAATACAATAAAACAAGTTCATTAACTACAAAGAGATAGATTTCAGCGAGTATAAGTAATGAAGCATAAAAGTCAGAAATGGTTACAAGAAAAATAAAGATAAACATTTACCAGTATCTACTTCAGAAACTGACCAAACTCTTTAGGTCAGGACCCTGCCCCCAGAATCCAAAAGCTGCTTCCTTTGTTTCTTTAGGTTCAGTGAGTGTAATGGGCAGGAAGAGAGATAGAGGGGTGCCTTGGGGTGTCTGTACTTTCTTTATGTAGTTTCAGTCCCTCTCTTGAAAAAAAAATTTCCAGCTGAGACCCAGGACACAAAGAGTCTATATGGAAGGATATTCCCCACCTTTTTTCCCCCACATATTTGAACTTCCCTTGTTTTCCCTTCCTGCTTGATGACTCTGCTTACTGCTTAAATGAAAATTAAGGCAAGCACACATTTCCTTCCTTTGTTTAGGACAGACTTGACTGGTGCCTGGGCAGAGCTGTGGAGTTTGGAACATGTTAGTAACATCATATTGGGGAATCTTATAACTCTACATACAATGTTACCACACATATTTTATCAGGACAATACTGACCACCAAATTATGAGTTTTTAAATGATACAAAGATTATTACAGTAGTATGTAGGGTGTGAATATAGGGGTGTATTCCATCACAATGGGTAAATAAAATGTTATCATCATCATGGTAAGGAAGTCCAAGTAGATTTTGTGCCTGGACTAAACTTTCATGATGATTTTGTACGGTCAATGTCTATTTTGAAAAGCACCTAGGTTATTTAGGAGCCTATGTCCTATCAAAATCCAGTGGATACTAAATGATTTAGGTACTTTTGAAAACTTTACACGGTAGGTATAATAACTAAGCACAATGACCCAATTTAAGACAGAATTAAAACAATTTAAAAATATTTCTTGTCTTTTGTACAGATATTGGCCCAGATCCTGGCTTGTACAGTGATCGCTTTGTGCTGTCTAAAGCTAGTGTAGCCAGCCAAAGGAGACTCACCCCAATATTTTCCAGCAGTATAGAGCTAGTGTATTAGATCTTATGCAACCCACAGCCACAGCTACTATGTAGGGTATGTCTGGTCATCCCTATGATCTGTTGATCTCCTGCTTCTGAATCATCTCCCTGAGTCTGAGGGCAGTCATTGCAAGTTAGGACAGCCCTGAGGCTGCGATAGCCTACTTTGGAGGATTGTGTTGGCACACAACTAGGCCAGGATTGGGGAAACATAAAGGTGGTTTAAAGTTACCTTTGCATCCTCCTTCTTTTGTGTATTCCCCAGCTGCAGCTGAAGATCTGGACCATTACATTTAATGATTGCACTATAGCTTTTCCCATGTCTATTCTCACATCTTGACCTGATGGGTTTCACACATTAGTCTCATATATCCCCCTCAGTAGCCTATTATTTATCCAATTTAAAAGACTCTTGAGTCAGAGTACTCATCCTGCATCATTGTACATATGAAGATGTTGATGCTCTCGTTCAGAATACTAACCATATAGGGTATGATTGAAAGAACTAATCTTACAAAACAAGTGCAGAATTCATCCACCAGATCAATGATGCAGATATGTGATGCAGTGCAGAAATAATGACTTATATGTAAGAACCCACAGGTCTAAAACTGGGGACTGCAAGTATGGAGACAAGCAACACTTCCTCGTTGCCACCCAAGGCCTGGGAAGAGTTGCCAGCAAGGCAACTAAGGGGCTAAGTTCTGCAAGAAGTCCCACCCTAAGGGGCATGAGTGATTGTCCTCTGTGATTCCCTGATTGGCTAGAGCTCCCCATATAAACCAGGAAGACATTCTGGGAGTTGTCTGAGCAGCACAGACTTCTGGTGTGTTTTGTCCTAGAACCCGCCTTGCTGCTCCTCACTACAACTCACCTGGATTCCAGATTCTTGGCTCTCTAACTTGGCTCAGCTCCTGACCCCGATGTTGTTTTACTGTCTTCAGATTAGGACCTGTACTGACCCCAGCCTGGCCTGACCCTGATTCTTGCCTCTCACTCTCAATTTGGCAATGGATTCTGACTTTCAGTTTTGACCTGGACTGGCCCCAGATTAATCTTTGATTCTTCTGGCCTGTAATGGTCTTCACTTGAGGTTTGGTTGGGGATCATGGCCTAGTAGTCACAGCCACAACCCCTGACTCCAAAGGAGGTTGTGGGGTGGGGAGCCCAGGCCCTCTCACTCCACTGGGCTCTGACCCAGGACCCTTTGGGCTACCAGAGGTCTGGCAACCAAGACTGCTTAAGGCTGTCCTCCCTGGGCCTCTTCCTCTAGTCCTTCCCCCAGATTAGCTTCCCCTTCTCTTCTAACTGGGGGTTTTCATAACTCATAAATCTTCCTGATGTCTTTCACATGACTTGTTAGAATGGGATTTCCTTTCTTCTGGCATGGGTTGTAGTGTGTTTTTAATATTCTAATTAATGTATAAATTAACTGCAATTGCTACAGTGTGTACAATGACCACACTTAAAATGTTCATTCTGGTTCTAGAGATATCGCTGGTTCTAGTGGTATTCCCCATTTTAACTATAGATAATGTAATTTAAACTAGTAATACCTTTAAACTGGAATAAGGTTTTTAATTGTATACATTTATCTATTTATCAATAGATAAATCAATATTAAGTTTCCTAATGTTCAAACTAATAGTGATATTAGTGTAGTGGAGCTTAAGTGCACTTTTATCATTACTGGGAGTTTCTGCTGAGCTTTTGGGTCTTATTGTACATGAAGGTCACGGAAGCAAATCAATTACTTCCCCTTCCCCTAACATTTTTTATGCTCAAAGTGTGCTCATTTGACCTTTATTAACTTATTTTTTCCTAATAGGACCCTTGATCCGCAGCAAAATCCCTTCAATCAAAATATAATATATGGATTAGCATCCCAAATCTATGCCTGAGGCTGATGTAACTGACACTAAAAAAGAAGAAAACATAGTGATAGAAGTGGTTGAGAAAGAGCCTTTATAATTCTACCATATGGTCAATTAGCTCACTAATCTGTGCTTTGAGCTTTGAAAGGCTTCAGTTAGGTGTGAGAGATCTAGACTCCAGATAAAAGCAGGCTTTGTTTGTATTTTTTTAATATGTCTAGAATTTCACCTGACTTTAAAGGAACACACACAATTTGTTTTAGCTAATGCAAGCTAATTGCTCGTCCGCCAAGTCTAGCTCCTTTGAAATTTATAGTTTCAAACAACATTAAGTAGCTGTTGCTTTATACTCATGTATATATAACTCTGAATGACTCTTCAGAGATACAGTGTACAGATTATGTATCCTATATATCAGCAGCTTTTGATTAGTACAGCATATTTATAATTACAGCTCCAATATGGTATGTCTGCAAACAAGTTTTTATATATTTTTGCTAAATTTTAAAAGAGCAATATAAGAGGCTCAGGATCACCCCAGAAATCAAGCAGTTTTGTGGTTGATCAGAGTTGTCTGGCTGAATTGTGATAGACCAGCCCAACTAATGTATCAAGGAGTTGTAGCACTGTAGAGATTATTCTAGTCCTGAGTATTCCTTCCCTCCCCTCAGGTCTGCATTTTCCTGCGTTCAGGTGGTTTGTTTAGTCATTGCAGAGGGACCAGGATTTGGCCTTTACGATTTCCTTTAAGGGTACTAAGTTGAAGGAAGATCTGGGGTTCTGGTCAGAACTATTGAAATTCTGGGGCTGTGTTTTCTCTCACACCTGTTTTATATCAGTGTAACTGAACTGTGTTCAGTAGAGTTACTCCTGACTTCCACTGGCATAAATAAAAGAGGAATTAACTTCTTAAGTCTAGCATGTGGCCAGAGCATCGGTTAAAAAGTAGAAATAAATGGATGAAGTTGCATTAAACAAAGGATAAATACATGCAAACAGAATATGTATTATTGGTATAATACAATGCATTGGTCAGACCTGATTTGGAGTGCTCACCACTCTACCACAGAAAATATGTTGGACTGAATTCACCAGTTTGCTAAGTACACTTTGCCTTCACAGTGCAAAGAGAATTTAAACTAGTCAGAGATTACCCCTGTGCAGGGGGTATTTGTGTTGGGATCACCACTGGTGTAGAGCTGGTGAAAGCTTTGCCTCTTATGCTGGAGCTTGCTGGTCGGGGGAGGAACCTTGCTGAGGGTGGGAAGAGGTAGGGAGGACCAGGGGCAAGTCAGTGAAGGACAGAAGGTGCGGCAGAGTAAGGTGCGGCAGAGTAAGGTTGCCCCCTTACAGCTTTATCTTATACCAAGACTGGGTGACGCTTCCATATTATTCTTGTTGCCCATCCCTCCCTTCTCCATTATGCTTAAATTCTTCTTAGGGGCCATGGAAAATTGAGCCCATTTTTGGTTTAGATATGTTGGAAAATCAAGATGACACTAATCTCAGGGCCACATCCTGCTTTTGGCTACACAGTCCCAACTCCCATCAAAATCTTTTGATAGCCGTATGTGTCCATCTAAGGTTAGAATCTGGCACAACATCAGTGATGCTCAGCCTTCTGTGGTTCAGGAGCCAAATTAGTGATCAACATTACCCAAAAGAGCCACAGTAGTGTGAATTCATTATTTCATTTACTATATATATAATTCTTACAGCAATGTGATTGATCGAGTATTATTATTTTATCAACTACAATTGGTTAATAACACAGTAAAAGCAGCAAGACTGGTTAATAATTAAATCATACAGTGTTTTAATATCTTATGCTGCAAAGAGCTACAGAAAATACATTAAAGAGCCACTTGTGGCTCTCGACCCTCAGTCTGAGTATCACTGTGCTACATTTTAAGGGATTAGTGTTTATTTAATCTCCATTACAGTATAAATGACATTAGAAAACTTGAAAATGATGGAGGAATTTGATAAAGTTCATCACAAATTTACTCTAGAAACAGCTTCACATATAAAGAGACACTTTTTATATTTCTTCATCATCTTTCCTTGGTGCCCCTGAGGAAATCATATAGATTATCTATGGAAATTATTCAGAAGGGTAAAATCACTTGGGTTCACAATGATTTCATGTTGGCCTAGGTCTGGGGAATACAGTATTTTTTTAAAAGCTTTGGACTACCCCAAATTCACCAAGCCAGTTAACCCCATCTTCAGTAGCGTTCGGGCCTTGCCCTCCTCCTAATGCAATCAATGCCAAAATTCCTGTTGACTTCAATGGGAGCAGAATCCTTTGAAAAATTAGATCAAGTATACACATGCTGCGGGACTTTTACTAAATGAATGTGTGTGAAGCTGAAATTAGCATATATCTGTCATAAAATCAGAACTGTGGTTTTCTTTGCATTGCGTATTATGAGGCAGAATTCTGGCTCCTGACATGGTTCAGTCAAATAATTTGCAATTTAGGCATTAAAAATATTCAGTAAAGTCTAGACCTGTTCTTTCTCCTTCTTTTTTCCTGCCACGCAATACATTGAGAAATACAGAGCTGGCATGTTCATCAAAGCTATTTACCAAGGAACCACTTTGACAGATCATACGGAAAAAAAATTGATTTGTGAAAACAAAGTCTTGGTACAATTATAAAGTAAATGTGCTGAAAACTTGTAGTTTTACAGTGGATATGAGGCTATTCCATTCAAATCAGAAAGCAGCATACAGCTTTGTCGAACTCATTTCAACACTTCAGAAGTGGGATGATTCTCAGTTTCACTGGCAGTGAACAAACCCCAAGTCTGAACAATGTATCAGGAAAATGTTAGGTTGATATGGGTCTTTTTGCAAAATATTAAGGAGTTGGAGGGACACCAGTTCCCTGCAGGACAACAAAAGCTGTGCCAATAAACTTGCTTTGAAACAAAAAGAACTCTGTTTGCCTTCCCTTGTATAATAATTAATGATCTCACTCTTACTGTACATATGGGGGATTGAAACGATAGGGATCAGGTTAATTTTAAATGGATTAATGAATGGCTGGGAAGACCTTATGGGCTGAGACTTTTAAAATAATACTATTTAGTTGTTTAACTTCAATATTTGTCTTTCAGATTTGTGTGCATAATGATTTCCTTGACTTGTAGGTCACAACATGTTTGGCTGTATTGGGCATTTCTAGAGAATTAATGCCCAGTAAACTAGAATTTGAACATTCATTGCCAGACTTCCTCCTTGTAGAGTGAATTAATACATGGTGCTGTTGAGGGACTCAGGAGAATGGTAATATGAGAATCACAAAAGGGACTGATCCAAATCCCATTTAAGTCAGTGGAAAAACCTAAGTCACCAGCTTGAAGCTGGATCTATTTGGGAAAGACTGAAAGTAGTTGCCATCTGATGGGAACAATTTATAAGTTGGTGATTTCAGTCTAGTTCCTGGTAGCCAGGGGCGGCTCTATGTTTTCTGCCATCCCAAGCACTGCAGTCTGGCAGGCTTTGGTGGCGTTTCTGCGGGAGGTCCGCTGGTAACACGGATTGGGCGGCGGTTCTGTGGGTGATCTGCCGGTCCCGTGCCTTCATCGTACCTGCCTCTGAATTGCCGCCGAATCCGCAGGACCGGCAGACCTCCTGCAGAAACGCCACTGAAGGCTGCCTGACTGCCGCCCTCACAGCGACCAGCAGCCCGCCTCCCATGGCTTGCCACCCCAGGCACATGCTTGCTGTGCTGGTGCCTGGAGCTGCCGCTGCTGGTAGCTGTGTCCCTATATGTTGGGGTAAATCCATATTGATGGGATAGTGTGGAGCATATTGCTTCTGCTACTGCTCCTTGTTTACCTGTTAAATTATTAGACTTCAGTCATGAGGACTGCCAGTCTTGCATCTTGCACAAACAGCAATTAACCTTAAGAGTACTAAATGTGTATAAATGATTCTGTGACTTAAACTCAGTAGCATAAAGATTTAAAAAAGCAGAGTAATAAAGTTTGGAAGCCAGGATATATGTGGCCAGACTTGCTATTTAATTCTGTCCTTCACCTACTATCATTATGTTTATATTACATGAGGAGATGTCCCTGACAATCAAAACACAACTCCAGCAACTTTCCGAATGGCCTAACAATTCTCTAAAATGGTAAAATACAGAATACACTTCCACACCTCTGGAGATCTGAGTTCAGGCTCCAGCTGATCTAACAAGTGAAAATATATATAGTTTCATCCTATTGCTCTTTTGTTCTCATCAACACAACTGTGTATGATTGACAGGCAAATTTATGGTCATAAAAGGTTTAAACTTAGTGGAACATGTCAAGAGAACAAGAAATGTCTGTATGTGGCCAATACTCTTCCTGCCTGCCCTAAGAGATAGGTTGGTTGGTAAATATTGTATTTAAAAGTTTAAAATAAGAGATAATATATTTAAGAGCTATTTCAATATGAAATTTGTTATCAGAGGGATGTTGTTTTTAACACAAATTATTTCTTGTTCACAAAGGCTCTTAGAAATCTTCAGCATCTTTCAGTATGTTTTAGTTTTAATTTTTAATATTAATACTTTGTACTTCTTGAATACCTTCCATCTGAAGATATGAAAGAGTGTTATAAGCTTAATTCTTCACTGTGCCACTGTAGATTAGATAAATTGTTATCTTCATTTGATAAATGAAACAGACATGGAGAAGTTAAAGACTGGTGCTGTGGCTGATTAGCACCTCTGAAAATTGGATGACTTATTTACGTGCCTACCATCAGGCCTATGGGTTTGAAAATTTTAGGCTGACTTCCCAATGACACAGAGCAAATCAACAAGAAATGATTGAATTACTCCTCTCCAAGCCATCTCTTGAAACCACTAGAGTAGACTCTGCTTCGTTTAATTTAATGGGAATATTTATTTAATGTTTCTAACTACTTACAAATGCTTGGATGGCACTCTAGGGAGAAAAGAGCATTGTGCTACAAAACAGGGTGTTGTGGAACCCAGCCTCATTTGCTGAAGAAATTGGAATGTACAAGGAAGCAGGAGATTTCAGGAAGAGAAAGGAGGGTCTAAAGGCAGTTGAATGCTGTCCTGGATTCTACCTACCTCTGCCACATGGCTTCCATGTGATGCTTGGCAATACACTTAAAACTTTCCAGAGATGGTCACTAACTGTAACTTCCTCATTATCTGGGTGCCCTAATTGAGACTCTGGGGTCTGGTTTGCAGAAGTGCTGAGCTCTCAGAGCTACAACTGAGGACAATGGGAACTGTGCTTTGAACATAAAAGTGCTGTAAAATGCTAACTACTCTGGAAAATCAGGTAATAGATGTCTGAAATTGGGCAACTAAATTATTGGACACTTCTTACCTTAATTTATATGGCTTGGTTCCTTGTCTATAAAATGGAAATAATGCCACCCCTCCCCTCATCAGGAGTATTGTTAAAATAAATGTATTAATGAATGAAGCTCTCATATGCAATAGTGATGAACACCATAGAAAGGCCCATGAGGCTATTAATAATTCTGTCTTCAGAGCAGGATTTGAAAAATGTGATATAAATAAGGCCCAGGGCCACACATAGAACAAAATATTGAATAGCTGCTCCTTCCACCCTGGGAACTGAATGAGGCAAGAGTCCAGTGGAAAAAAATAGTTAAGTGATCAAATAATAAAACAGAATGCATATTCACAAGGGTGCTGAATTAAGGTTGCACAAACAACATTGATTATAGTATTTTCTAACTTTTGAATGTTCTACTTTGCAACCTTACTGTGTCTTTAATGTAGTTTTGTGTGTGTGTAATAAACATATATATATTGCATTTACAGAACCAAATAAATGTTCATTATGAGTTTTGGGCAAAGATTTTTGGGTTTCTAATTATCCATACCTGTTAACAGTGGCTTAACATTAAATTTCCTAATATGTAATAACTGAAAGTCTTATGGCCTTGTTTCATTTAAACATAATTTAAATACAGAATTTAAATTCTTACCTTTAGATGTACAATTGTGGTTTTGTGACCTAAATAGATGTGGAATATTGGTTACAGTAGATAAGGACTTTGTAAGCCAAGAAACCTTAAAAAGTTTAGAGTGGAATTGAATTAACTGTCCAAAAATAATCTATTGATAGATATAGTAGGATTATTTTAGAATAGATACAGTCTCTAGAACTTCAGCGTTACCTAGTAAAAATATTTTCAACACTGTTGGATCTATTTTGACTAACACCTCATATATGTAAATCCAGTTAATATATCATTTAAATGGGAAAAAATGTTGCTGACCCTGATTTTTTCCCATACAAGTTATGCAACAGTGGCTATTAGCACCAAGATTTTTGACTTTATATTGCAAAGTTATAAAACATGATAAGTAGAACTATGCAAATCATTTATAGTGAATAATTTATTAAACATATTTAAATCTTGTTTAAGTTTGGGAATTATTCACAAGCAGACTTTGATTTCTAAGTATTTGTTCATTATGCAAAATGGTTTTAACAAGTATTTTATAAGACAATAGTTCAGGCTGTACATGATCTACTTGCTTTGTGATACCTTGTTTGTTATTCATGATGCATGACTGGAGTATGATAGTGTGATATAAGTTCTACTCCCTCATTGGATGACTGGAATTTTTCTAAAGAAGAGGAGGGAAATCAAGCACACCCCAAGATGGCCACACAGACAGTTCCAGCATGAACCTTTGTGCAGACGCATAAGTATTCATGAGAATTTTGCATTCCACTAATATTCTTCTAAACAAAACAAAGCAAAAAACTTAATTCACATCAATCACCACAGAAAATGAATAAAAAGGATCACAGATACTGCTGAAGCAAATTCACGTTGTTTATTTGAACAGTGCTTGTGAATGCTTTTTAGAAGCATTCATCCAAGTCTAATAATGGTTATGTGTGAAAGTTCTGAACTGTCAAAGATCAAAGGACAGCAAGGATTTATTGCAAATGAGCAGGCTGCATCAATTCAGTGAATACCAAAATAGCATATTTTGTAAACCTGGGTGCATGAGCTATATTTGCTCCCAGCAGGTTATAAATTTGCACAGCAGATATTAAATGGCTAATAAGCCAAAGTTTCACTGAGCTTTGCGGATGGAACAATCTTTATAAAAGATGACCAGCCCTTGGAAAAATTCCTTTTATTTAACATACAGCCTGGTTGCTTTGTCTTTATTCCCTTGTTTTTGTTTAGTGAGTATATTTACTATGGGTCAGGCATGGGAAATTCCATTTTCTGGGCATGATTCTCCACTGCATTGTACCTTGTTTTGCCATTTACGCCTGTTCAAAGTGGGAATAAAATAATGCGTTTCTCAGTGTTTCATACTCTCTGGGTTAGCTCCGCAAAGGGTGTTAGGTATCTAATTGCCACTTTAGCTGCCTATATGCAAAATTTAAAGCCTCAAAACTCCCGTTCAGCTGCCACATAACCCTGTAGGTGCCCGAAGTCCTAAGGCAGTGGTTCTCAACCAGGGGTATGTGTACCCCTGGAGGTACACAGGGGTCTTCCAAAGGGGTACATCAACTCATCTAGATATTTGCCTAGTTTTACAACAGGCTACATAAAAAGCACTAGCAAAGTTGGTACAAACTAAAATTTCATACAGACAATGCAGCACTATATACTATATATTGTAATATAAGTACAATATTTATATTCCAATCAATTTATTTTATAATTATATGGTAACAATGAGAAAGTAAGCAATTTTTCGGTAATAGTGTGTTGTGAGTTTGTATTTATATGTCTGATTTTGTTAACAAGTAGTTTTTTAAGTGAGTTGAAACTTGTGATATCCAAGACAAATTAGACTCCTGAGAGGGGTACAGTAGTCTGGAAAGGTTGAGAGCCACTGTCCTAAGGTACCTAAATTTCCACCAGTAAAGTCGCTATGAACCTAAATTTATGCCACTGGGCTGGGAAAAGCAGCCTTAGTTTTGATCCTGCTGAGCTGCTCGGCACCTAATTCATGCTTGAGCCCTAGCAGGATCCTCAGACTAGGGATTTCCTGTGGGGTTTTATTCACTAGGTTTTTTCAGAGCACACCCGAACTGCACAAAATACAGTGGATACCCCAATGGTTAGAGAACATGCCTGCCATGTGGGTATGCTGGGGTCAACTCCCTTCTGTATCTGATTGAATTGAACCCAAGGGTACTGCAACAATTTGTTTAGTGGGGGTGCTGAGAGCCATGGAACCAAAATGTAAACCCTGTGTATAATGAAAACCACTTCAAGCCAGGAGGTGTGGCAGTATCTATGATTGAACTCCACCGTCCTGCCTCCTAGGTGAGTGCCTAACCACTGGGTATTCTGGGGTGAGAATCTATCCTGTTGGAGCTGTTCCACTTTATATGAAATACTTAAATAGTCATTGAGTCAAAGAAACTATGAGAAGGACTCCACAGCTTAGTGGCTAAGGCTCCCACTTTGAGTTTGTGCTCTGATTCTAGCAGATTGGGGATTTGAAGCCTGGTCTCCCACCTCCAAGGTGTGTGTTCTAACCAGTGGGGTATTGGATATAAGGACATCACCACCACCATGTTTTTGCAAGAAATGATTGACCTGGCTTAGGCACTTACTCCAGGAGAAGATTCCCAGTTGAGAATTCCAAGCAGATATAGGCATCTCCCTCTGATCCAGAGTTGGGCATCTAATTTCCTTGGAGGGGCAAGGTGTAGGCCCTATCCATCTCCTTGGTATTTCCTGCTAGCTAGCTTAGGTGGCGCCCCATTCAGCATGATGTCTTATGTTAAATCTAAGTTCCTTTTGTGGATTTAGCCCTCTTTGCATAGGCAGAAATGATGATACAAAGTGCAAGGCAGTACAAAAACCAGGTCTTGTTTACTAACTTGAATTTCCTGATGTCCTTCCTATAGAGCATTCCAGGGCATATGCAATGTGTGCTCTTAAGCCTACTCCAGACTCCTGTCTGTTTTCCAGTTGGAAACACTTTTAAAAGGCAAGTGTGATAGTGCAGCTGTTGGCTTTAACAGCCCAGACAGTCTCGTGTTCTGGAATGCAGGAATTCATTCTTTCAACTTAAAAACAAAGATACAAAGATTTTTCCTCATGGACCTGATTGTTGCTGGCTCTTAAGTGTGTGTGCCATGCTGCAGTTTGATGTGAGAAGTCTTCACATCACCCTTGTTCGCACCGTAAAAGGATCAATCATAGCTCCTGGACTATGCATGCCCCTGTGAGTGCAAATCGTACCTCCTCCTAGGAAGGAGGCCACTTCCAGCCCTGCACAGTTCCACAGAGTGAGCCAGATGCACTGTGGGGAGCCCATACTTGCCCCTGCACATAGAGAAGTCAAGGAAGGATTGTATCTTTTACATCAACCCCAGGCATGTTCTTCCAGACCACACTATGGTACAATATTCAGTAACTACTGTGGCAGACTGACAATATCCCGTAATATCCTGAACAAACCTTCTGGAATTAAAATAAACTTTATTGAATTAAGTTAAACCAACAGGATACATTGTATTAAAAATAAAATTGTGTATGTGTTATTGTGGCATTGTATGTACCTTCTCTAATAGGGACGGGGGATGCAAATGAACAACTTCTATTATCAGCCTTTGAAGCCCTGTGGAGACATATGCATGTACTAGTTCAAACTGGATTCTCCAGAGATCAACAAACAAAGTGAAAGACTTTTGGATAAGAAGCCTGAGTTTAGGATGATTTTCCAATCCAGCAAATGGACAGGACCCTGGGTCCCTGGAGGGCCCCAATCCATAGGGGAAAATTGAAAGGAGTTGGCCTACTGAGGCCTCCTAAGACTGTGTGCTTGTTCTGAGCTAAAGGAAGAAAGCCCCTAGCATGAGGTGTTGAGAGGCTGTTCTTGCCAGAGTTAGGATGAACTCTAGTAAGCTTATTAGCAGGCATGAAGGTTCTTTCATTGTTTAATATGTTTTCTCTGCAGTGCTTTTTATCTTAAGAATAAAGTAGGCTCACCAAAAAATCACTGTGTGGGAACTTTTACCTTTAGCAATCTCTGAAGAAAAAGCAAGAGGGCTGGTTTAGGCAGACTGTCATTGTTGCGAACTACACAGTGAAGGCAGGGAACCATACAGCCTGGGAATACCTCAGTCAGAAGGGAGAGATATGCGGGCCTCCACCCAAGAGAGGCAACATACGGGAAGCCTGAGCGCAGGTTCCCTGGCTGGACCACTAAAGGGAAATACAGGTGCAGTTGCTCTTCACTGTGACTGATACATGCAGTCATGGTCTTTATCCAGAAATTTAAATAATGTAATTCTGCTTGCCCGTTTTTTAAATCTGGCCCTCATGTGGATAGTATAAAAAGGGCTTAAATCCTCACACTGTGAAGAGTGACAATTTAGCTTTATAGCTCTAGGGCAGAAATTTACCAAATAGTTTTGCTCCTTTCACTTTTCAGTATGTGATGACGTTTTGTGTATGTGTGGGTGGGAGGGATAGAAAGGAACAATTTTCACAGTGAGTCATTCTAAAACTGAAAACATGGGAAATGTTAATTAGAATAATTCCCTTTTAGAAATATTATAAAGCAACAGGAAGACTAAAATGATGACTTCACTTTCTTACAGCTTATTTGATAAAACACAATAATATTTTCTATGAACATTTATTTTAATATTGTGGTTTAAGATTTAAGCTCTTTACTTCCCTTTGAATTGTCTTATTGCATCCCATTGTGTATTTAGTGCTTATGCCTGCACATCACTGGACTTAGGAATGGATGATTTCAGCACCTTTGGAAAACTAATGAAGATTAGTATAAGTAGCTCCATGAGGCCTGAAAATTAGTGAAATCTTGACAAGAAAAAGATAAATCAAGGTTAAACTTTGCCACCACAGAAGAATATGCAGTGTAGCCAGATTCTCTAGCAAGTGGTGTAGAATCCTTTTGGGAAAAAAATCTTCATTACATTTCTGTGATTTGTTCTAGACCTGCTGACACAAGCTATTAAAAACCTTGTTTATATTTTAGAGAAGTTTTTTTAAGAGTGTCTTCAGATTTAGTGTTCGTAGAATGTTCTTTTTTACAGCCTGCTGAGGTGGCAGGCTGCTGAGCTAATATAGTGTTACAGTGATTAAATTGATTAAAAGCTTCATTTCTGACAGGCAGACTGCAGTGACTGAGATCTCCTTATCACACATTTAGGTAACTCAGCTCATGTCTAGCCCTATTTAATAATCACTACTCTGCCTCCCTGTTTAGGAATCATCTCAGCAGCGGGTGCATTTTCAAAGAGCATACTGGCTTTAGATCTGAATTACATGAGTCACAGTGCATTGGAATTCCACAAACTGTATTCAAGGTAATGGCTTATCCAGCTTATCAGCCACTTTTTAAGATTCTTCTTACTGTAGCTGTGGATTGAGAAGACAGGCAGTAATTGGTCACACCATGCAAGTACTCAACATTTTACTTATAATAAGGGAAGCAGCGAGAAACATGTTTATAAACTTAAAAATCTGGAGTCAGACTAGGACACAGAACCTGACTATAAATTGATGACCATGTAACAGGTTGATAGAGAAGAGCATTAGTCTCCATGAATCAGTGCTAAATTGTGTTTTACAAGAGTTGGGGAAATCATGAGAGGTTTTTTATAACACAGTCGGATGCACGTTCTTACTATGCTAAAAGGAAAATTAATTAAAAACCCCATGGCCAAATTCTAGGGGTTTTGTGCCACTGGGCACAAAGTGTTCACTACTTGCCAAGAAAAGTGGCAGACATGAGTCCGGGGGTGCTGGAACAATTTGTATAGTGGGGGTGCTGAGAGCCATTGAACCAAACTATAAACCCTGTATATAATAGAAACCACGTTAAGTCAGGGGCTGCTACAGCACCCCCCATACCCCTAGTTCCAGCATTTATGCATCAGTTCAAGACTGTGCACCATTAGGCAGTCCCCACCCAGATGCTGGTAGCCAGTGAGAGACAGAGAATGACAGTTCTTATACACCCACATCTCTGAACTCTCAGGAGCAAGATCAGGGAGAAAATAGATTTGTTTAGCCCACAGCCCTATGCCTCACATGCTCATCTGAAAATCTAGAGAATAAACTACAGTGATTCTAACCAATGCTTCTAGAATTAGTCTGACACCACTGACTATCTACAGAGCACTTATTGGTGATCCAAGGATAGCTGGCAGTTTACCTGATGCTAGCTTATCCTATTGCAAAGAAGAGCCTGAATATTTGAAAAAGCATCTGGAGAGAAGGAGAAAGACTAACTCCCTTTGGGATGACTGTTATGTAGGAGGAGAAATAAGAGCTGCTCTCAGGGACTATAGTGAGCAGCAGGACTGCACCGTCAGATGCCAGTGGGACAGGAGCTGCAGTATGGGAGGAATCTTGGAGGTGCTTGCTGGGTAAATTTAAAAATGGTTAATCAAAACTGGAACCATTTGCAGAATTAAGGTGGAGTCTGTATCACAATATTGCATTAGACATGGTGGGCAGGGATAGGGCTTGTAGCTCTTACAAGTGGAAACAAGCAACTTGTATTTTGATGTAGTAGAAAAAGGGGAGTCGGTGAAAAGACACAAAGAGAGAGGTCAGATGGTTGAAGCAACAAGTCAGAAAAATGATCTGTGTAGCAGCCTTGTGAATGGATTAGCAACTCCAAAAATTCAAAAATCATGAGTCAGATGTCCAAAAATAATGCTTAAAAAAAAGATGATATTATGTTCTTTAGTCTGTCTGATTTTTGAACTCTCCCTGCCCACAGTTAATCTTTATGTGTAATAATTAATGCTTCCAAATCTCCCAGATGTATTGAGTAAAGTGATTTTGGCCCCTTTTACAGGATCTCTCACTAGTTACCTGATGGTGCAGAGTTTTCAGCTTCTCCACAAACCCAAAACTTTAAAATAATTAATTATGTGCCCCCTGCCTAGCAATTACTTATGCACTCCCAGCCCCCACAATAATTCTGCCCTCAGTTACCTATATCTGCCTGTCCCTCAGTTTTTGCATCACTTCTGCCCTTGCCCCAACACCTCTGCTCGTCCTGCTGCAGGAAGGGGAGAGGAGTAGAGAGCAGACTGACCCATTTTTCACAGGAGAATGGGGAGAAGGAAGTGGAGCTGCCCTGAGCTACCTGGATCTTTCTCCTCCATCCCTCACCCCCTCCTGTGAGAATGGTGTAAGCTGCTCCCTTTGTCTCTCCTTCCTACCGTCTCTCAAAAACCCCTTTCATCTCCATGCTTGCCTCCTGCAGCGGCCCTGATTGGCTACTCTTCCCCAGGAGGTGGAGAAAGGGGGAGATAACCAATCAGAGAGGGGTTTTCCCAGGCAGGGCTGAAGTTCACAAGAGGCTGGAGTGTCTTGTATCATTAGGAGAATGGCTCCAGCAGTGGCCAAAATCATGCGATTCTCAAGGAAATCACAAGATTTGGTAGCACTGGACATTCCTAGCTTGTTTGGTCATAAGAGACCATTATGATCAAATTTCTAAATAATAATACTTCCCTAATGTTCCTCTTCCGCTTAAGGATTGTTGTAATAGCCACAGGAATGTTATGAGATCATGTGGCTGTGATCTGTGTGATCATGAATGGCAAGACATGTGGTCCCTGGTCATTGAACTGTAATCAGTGTTGTGGAAGAGTATGGGAACACCTGAACTAACAGGTGGAAGAACACTGCATGCAGCATGCTAGTGTCATTTTTGTGTTTGACCTAGAGATGGGAAGTGCAAGAGCACCACCTATGCTGAGTTTATTGCAACTCAATGGAACTCTGGCAAAAAAAGCCAGGGGTGGAAGTAAAGGGCACCCTGCTCTGCAGCATTCAGTTGGTATCTGCCAATATTTCATTTAGAAGTTATGATATTTGGGAGCATCTTCATAAGAATTTTACATCAGATTTGTAGCCCTTGTCAGAAGCTGTGGATACCCTAATGGTATCCTAATTAGTTATCTTTCTAAATAAAACAACATATGAGCCTAACAAAAAACTCCACAAAGAAACTATATGTCCAACCTATCTAACTCTTGCTTCCTCAGCTACTGAAAGAGAATATAATTTGCTGCTTGATTCAATTAAAGAAATGGAGGATGCTGCTTAGTTTCCAAGATGGAACACTCAGCACAATGGGGACTTTTAATTAATATTGACTCTTCCCTGCCACACACCCCTTTTGCTTGTCTTTGCCTTTGGGGAGTCCTTGTGAATGACATGTGGCATTTTAGCCATTATTTTAATTTCTTCATCTTATGCCGCTGCATACCTGTAAAAATCCATGTATTATTCCATTAAAGAGAATCAAAAGAGAATAAGGGAAACTAATTTCAATCAATGGCTTTTAGAAATACTATTACTTCATCACTCATTAACCTTTTCCTTGTTGGCCTCCTTTCCAACCAGTCTGCCGCAGTGGCACCTCGGTGTCTTTTAAATGCAAAAGTTCCTATGAAATGGGAGTAGTAAATGCTCAGCCACATTGGGGCAACACTACAGGTGTGTATTGCCCGAAGCACCTGGTACATTAGCCATCACTAAAATGACTCAGGGCTTGTCTACACCTGAAAGTAATTTTGGAATATGTTTATTTGCTTTAACTAATCAGATAAAAGTAGTGCATCCAAATTGCTTTATTATGCTGGCTCAAGCTACTTCCCTTTTGAATCACTGTGTCCACACAGCACTGCATTTTTTCCCCAAAAATAAGCACAGAGCATTCTGGGCAGACAACTCCTGGTGCAAAGTTCTGTCACTACACTCTATGCATTCTCGGGGGGGGGTGGGGGTGGGGGGGAAGGGGGCGGTGGCACTTTATGTAATACCTACTAGAAACCACTGGAATCCTGGTACTTGGGGTCAAACTAACAAATTGCCATGGTTCCTTTTCTGTCATCCCATCATGCATCTTCTTTTTGCAAGCCAGCACCATTTCAAACTGCTGTCAGGCAGCCTGGAGGAAACACTGCTGAGTGTCATGATCCTGACAGTGATTAATACAAACAGTCTGATGCACATGTATTAGAAGTCATGTGGCTGGGTGCCTTGGGAGACAGCCATAGTGCCATGGTGATATGGGTGGAGGAGGAAGATGGATTCCCTGTGCACTTTTGCAGGCTGTCCTTATGTTGCAGAATGTTACCCCAAAAGGTAGAGAATGATATTGTTCAAAAAGGCAATAGGCAAACAGGGAAGATATGCTGTACAGCTATTTACCAGGATGGTGCTCCAGAGTGGAAAGGAACAATAGCCTTTATGGGCAGCCGAAAGAAAGCTGCATTACATTACAGTGTGTGTGCCAAAAGAGAGCACCATGTTTGCCTTAAGATCTCATTTATAACATCTGCAGATCAGCACAAAGGGCACTGCAAAACAAATAGACTTTTGCAGTAACTGTTCTGAACCCAACAGCTGAACAATACTGAGGGTGTGCTTTAAAGTAGCTATGCATGTCTTATATGCCAGGGTTTCTCAAACAGGGGTCGCCGCTTGTGTAGGGAAAGCCCCTGGAGGGCTGGGCCGGGCCGGTGTGTTTACCTGCCCCGTCCGCAGGTCCAGTTGATCGTGGCTCCCACTGGCCGCGGATCACTGTTCCAGGCCAATGGGAGCTGCTGGAAGCAGTGCGGGCTGAGGGACTTACCGGCCGCCACTTCCAGCTGCTCCCATTGGCCTGGAGCAGCGATCCGCGGCCAGTGGGAGCCGCGATCGACTGGACCTGCTGATGGGGCAGGTAAACACACCGGCCCGGCCCGGCCCGGCCCGCCAGGGGCTTTCCCTACACAAGTGGCGACCGTTGTTTGAGAAACCCTGTTATAAGCTGTATGCATTTTGAAATATCTCCATAGACTGATATGGTGGTGGGTGAGAGGAGGAGTGGTTGACCAAGAGGGATGCGGAGCGTTAAGTAGCATAGGAAAAGGGATGAAGGGGCCCTGACATGTTTAGATGATGTTTGTTGTATTTAATATTTTAGAGAAATAAACTCTTTGGAACTTAAAGCCTCTGGTACAATTGCCATTTTGAGCAAGTTGATAAAACTGGAGGTGATAAAACATGAGGTGGCAGAGTAAGGCTACTAGTGAATATCCACCCAACAGGGCAGTGCCCTAATGAGATCCAAAACAAAGTTGTTTAAACCCGTGTAGCACATAATACTTACTGGAAAAATTCTCTTCCCTAGCACTACCAGGTTTGTTGTCCTCCGGGGATTCAGAGGTCTCTGGCACTTTCTCTGCCTCAGGGCCTGCCTTGAGGTTTTGCAGGTTGAAGAGATCCTGGCTGCCTGTAACAATCTGCTCTGGCTTGGGTCCTGGTCAGCATCCACTGGGATGTCTTCAGTGCTGTCCACAATGTGCTAGGGGTGGAGGTAACCAGTGCACTCCCTTGCAAAAATCTGGTCCAGCTTTTCATAGAAGGTGCAGATTTTGAAACTTTTGCCAAAGATCTTGGTTTTGGTGTTTTTATAACTCTGCCGGAACTCCTGGCCTTGTGGCAGCATTAAAGCGAGTCTGGGGAGTGCCCTCTCTCCTTCATTTGTATTTCTTAGAATTACAGTAATTGCTGTTAAGATGCAGCTCTCCCCAAAGGGCAAGGGAGTCTAGGGCCTCAGCAGACTATGTGGAAGCAAAGCACATGGGTGCCATAATCAGTGTGTGACTCTGAGTGTGTGAACTCACCCAGGAGCTGGAATTGCAAAAGGCCACACCTGGCTGTACACAAGCATTAAGGTGAGATGCAGTCAAAGTGACTCCAGAGCAGTAGAGGGCCCATAGGTAAACAGACAAGTTGACCCAGCTGTTAAGCAATGCAGTGTGGGTTAGCAGTGGAAGGACTGCCAGAAGTAGAATAGTTCATTCCAACTCATTCCTCAATTGAGTAAATCTTCTTCTAAAGTGAATTAATTAATACAGAATGAAATGCCAGATAATTTGAAAGAAAAAGCAACTTTAGTGTGGTAATTTATCCTAAAAAACTTAGGTTAATCTCAAATAACTTTCAACTATAGACAAGCCTTAAGCTGCACCTGACACCATGATTGGTCAATACATGTTACTAACAATGTTTCTCCTTGGCCACTCGCATTGTGTATGCCAGGTCCGAACTGAGCTGACAGAATGTATTTAGGAAAGGAAGCCCCTTGAATTTCTTCTTATGTCCTCAACACGAAAGCGTCTAGGATAATGGTGTCCAACCTTTTTTCTCCTAGGCCCAAACAGATTGCTTTGAAAGGTTTAGTCAATACTTTGGGGGCAGATTCTCTGCCTTGTTCTGCTTCCCTTGTACCATTTAGGAAGCTCAAAGGGAGCAAAACCATCCAAAAGTCCTCCTAAATTCAATGTATATAACCAATAAGTAATTATTGTTATAGGCAAAGGTGCTAATGGTTTGCACATTAGGGCTCAATGGGATGTATAAACTCAAAGAAAGAGCTAACGATGCCATGCAGTTTAAGGGTACCCTGAGGATTAAAACAGTCTCTTTTGTCTGGCACTTGAAGTAGAGCAGCTTCACAAAATGAGGACAGATGCCTAGGCCTTGGTGGGGAGTCTTGGACTAGGAGTTTTACAGGGGTAAAACTCAAGGGACTGGGGCAGAAAGAAGAGGGAGTTGTGAGGTCCTAATGAGAGAGACGTGCAAGACAACTGCTTCCGTGAACAGGGCAGAGGTGCTCTACCTGAGAGTTGCCTGTGTTCAGTCTGTTGTCACTGTGTTCAATGGAACAGTAGGTGTGGCTATTTTGAAAATAAACAATTACACTAAGAAAATTCCTGCTTCTGTGTCAGTGATTTTCTGTTGCAAATGGGAAACTGACTGGTAAGACTCTGAAAATTTGCTGTTACTTGGCAAAGGGGCAACACTGTTTTTAAAGATCCAAGAAGTTAGTCCAAATGAAATATCTAGGTAAGGTTTGAAAATTAAGGGGGATTGGAATCTTACCAATTAAACCAAGATAGATGTCCTGATGGATTCTGAAAAGTCTCTCTTAATGAAACCTCACAAGATGTGTTAGGCTGAAGAGAACATATTCACTGGCGTAGGTATTTAGTACTTTACTGCACCTGTCTAGGGAGATCAGATGCTGCATCACTTTCTTCTTTGGCTCATTAGCGTGCACACTGATCTCCTTTGTTTTTCAAGACTGCAACCTTAAGACATATTCTTTTACAGACTCAAAACAGCTAGTGATAGTCTTGATCTAGAAAAGGAAGCAGATGCTGATTTGTGTGTTATGAACAGTGAGATCAGAGGGTGAATTGAAGGGATTTTCTGAGATGAGGACTTTGGAGTGACATAATGTGGCTGATTTTGTTTGGTGTTGGAAAGCTGAAACAAGGGAGATTGCAGCCCAGATGGATTAATATTGTTGACACAACAATGATTAAAAGTATTCTCTCTCTCTCTCTTTCTCTCTCAAGAATTTTATATTCCTCCCCATCACTGTAGTATGTGAGCACTTTCCACATAAAACTCATACCAATAGCAAAATCTTTAGTGGTCTCTGACATGTCTCCCTTTTCAGAGTAAAAACTATGCTAAGAGTAGTGTTTTAGTTTTTGAATTGTTTTCTAGATACTATTAATTTTCTTTTTTTGGTGGCTTAGTTAAGATAAGAGGTAAGAGGGTGTCTTTGCAGAAAGGCCATTTGGAAGTTCAGGAGGGTGGAAAGAAAGTCTGATTTAGTATCTGGGATCCATGAAAATGACAGCAGCTAGAAGCAAAAATGTTCCCTCTGTTTACAGAATCTTTTAGTCCAATTCATTTTTGTTGTATTATTCGAAAAGCAGGTTGGAATTGATCTTTCCTCTTCCAGTCTTGGTCCTGTCCACTAAAAAGGGAAAAATAAATATGATCTTTCTGGTCTATCCATGTTGGTTAATGAGAGAGTTGCAACAGCATGATATGCTGAAATGTGAAACATCTCCCTGAGTCAGACAGTAAAACACCTTGCAAGGAAAAGCTGGAGAAAAGGGAGGAAGGGAGAGACAGAAAAGCTTCTTCAGAAATCCACTAGCTCAGATTATTGGGGAGTGAGAGTTCAGAGGACTGGGAATCATCTCCACTGAGCTGCTGGGAAGCACACAGGGAGAAATAAGTTACAATGCTGGGAAATGTCACTGACCATATATCAATCTGTTTCCCCGCTCTCGCTTCCACCTCCCCCACCATTCCCAATGATTTAAAGTGAGCAGTGATTAGCCCGGTGACCCTGGAGGGTGATTTCCCTGAAGAGAAGGCAAACCACAATATTTAAACCTAGTGTTTGATATGAGCATGAGCCAAGCCTCACCTTTTAAAGCTGGAAAATGAGCAAACACAAGAGACTTATGAGTTCACTTTAACAGCTGTGCTAATAGGCAGATTGTCTGGTGTTGGCATGTGCCTGTGCCAGGTCCCAGCATTTTTCTTGTTGTAAAAGAAGAAATCTCAAGAGACACTATTTTCAGTTGTCATAGCCAGATGTTCCCTACTTGATCTCTCTGCAGTAGTGGATGGAATAGTGTATCTCTCTTATTACATGCATATACTCAGTGTTTGATCTCTCCTAATAAGAATATGTTCCTTGAGTTTTATTTGTGTGTGTATGTGTGTTTGTATGTGTGTGTTTTAGACCTTTGAGAAGTATATGCATTGATTTGCTGATGTGCAATAGCCAGGTTGTCCAACTTCTAACCCGAGCTACATTTTGTGGGGCTCTTTTAATTGCTACCAGCCCCTGAAATACTGATGAGATATGCAAGAAGGAGTAATTAGGAACATAGGAATTGCCATATTGGATCAGACTTGAGGTCCATATAGTCTAGTATCCTGTCTCTGACAGTGGCCAGCACTTAATTAAAGTCATATTTTTCAGCAATTAAAATGTGGGGCCCTCTTCTACGTTGCCAGTGTACCATCAGTCCTTGGCAGCTCTAATACATGTCATCTATTAATAGGCCAGCAAAGAAACATTATAGAGGAAACTAAAATAATGTGTGTTTGGCTTTGTTTGTAAAAAATAACTCAAGTATCATTATGAATAGCTAATTCAACAAGATATTGGGCGAGAGCCTAAGCTGGTGTGAATTGACGTCAACAGAGCTATGCTGATTGGCATCTGCTGAAGATGTGGCCCATAGTGAGATGAATGGGGATAAACGATGGTGAAATACTGACTATAATGCACAAAGATAAATTATAATCCAATGTGATCTTTTATTTTTCTCTGATATAATAATATTTTAATTTGCTTTCCATCTTTGTTCAAAAAATTGTACATCAATTCAGATTAAAAACCAGAAACATAATCTTGGGCTGGGTTTTCTGCTGTCTTGTAGCTATGTAAACCTATGCAAAGTGGATATAAAAGGCCACCATTCCCATCTGGCACTGTTTCATACTCACGTTGCCCAGGTGTAAATGATCATACAAGGTGCAAGGAAAGGAGAATCACAGCAGAACAAGTGTCAAACACTGCCTATTTCACTCTCTGGGTCTTTGATGGGATGATTCTACAGTAGAAATCAACATATTCTTTGGGGCAAAAGAGGTGAGTTGAATATTGAGATGTCCTTTGCAAGACATTGTTCAAAGCAACAGACCTCAGGCCGAAAGGCAGATGAGCTCGAAATGTGAATCCAACAAAACCAGCTCACAGATGCTATGCCAACCAACACAAGTCAAGACAGTGGGAAAATATGCAAGAACTGCAATGGATTACATGACTTTACAAAAGTGTGCTCTGACTAGCAGGACTGTGCAAGGGTGACAAAGAGGAGGAAAACATCACCACCAGCTCAGATGAGTTTTTGATAGGAACAATGGGCAGTGTTGCAGCAGGAGATGATTGAACTGTCATCTTGAAAGCGAATGGGGCATTTATTACTTTGGAGTTGACACTGGCACACAAGCCAAAGTAAGAAACACTATTCATAACGCTAAAAGAAAACCACAGACATTAGAAAGTAAACGGGAAAGCTCAGGGCTTATAGTGATGAATTTATCCCCAATTACGGTATATGTGAACCAAATAAATGGGTAAGAAACAAACTGGAAAAGAAACAATTTGTAATAGTACCAGGGAAGATATGATGCATTATTGGGTAAAAAGGCTATCAAGCCCTTGGCCTTATTGGGAGGTGAAGCAGCCTATGACACTAGTACCAAGTTTCTGTCTTCTCATTTTCTGAGTATTCTTGTCTCTGTATAGAGGCATGGGTTCAAATCCCTCCTGACATTCCCATTTTAGCGGTCAGGAAGGAACTGTCTCCCAGGTCAGATTGGCAGGGACTTTGGGAATTTTTCATCTTCCTCTATGTCAGAGGGTTTGGTTCTCCTGCTGGAATTATTGGGACATATCTCACCTAATCAATTGCCTGCCATTGTAGGGGCCTCCTGCACTGGTGGCTCCTCAATCGCTCCTGTTTTGCCTGTGGAGCACAATGGCTTACTCTCCTGAGGACTGAAATACTTTAGTCTAACCTAAGTTATTGGGCTCTATATAGGAGTCATTGGGTAAAATTAAATGGCCTGTGATATATAGGAGGTCTGACTATAGGATCTCATGGTCCCTTCTTGCCTTAGAATCTATTAATCTATATGAAACAATAGACCTGATCAACAGACCCAGTGAGAAGTAAGTTTTGGGGTTTTGTCACTGCTACAAAATGAAAGTGGCCACTAGACATAAAGGACCATATTTCAGCAAACAAAGGGACAAGACCGCTATGCTATTTTTTGGCCTACTTTCTAAGTGTAATTATTGCAAGTGCGGGGAACCACACACATTGGAGGCTACAATGTAGCCTTTTGTCTTGTGGCAGCCTAAGCAGGTATTATATACTGAATTTTGGAAAACTTTGAAGATGACTGATACTAGATGATGTTTAAACCACTGTTAGCTTCGCAAGATGGGATTTTTGTTTGTGTTTTATCTGCACTGTATAGCAAACATATCTGATATTCCACCACCGGCTAATACTATCAGTCACTCCTTGAAAACCTTTGCAAATATTTTTGCATCAGCAAAAGAAGACAAAAAACACTGCAATGGTCTCAGCAAATATGGAGCTCATTTTTCACCAGATTTGAGGAAAAGTTAATTGTAGAACCACCTGGGAGCAAATAAGAAAGAAGAAAGATGCTGTGTTGGCATGTGGGCTGCATAATGAACAAAGTTTATCATATATACATTCTAAAGAAGAAGAAAAAACATCAGCACTATTTCAACTGGAAAGATGTCTTCAAGTCTGGTTTGTTAATATGGGTGAAATTTTCAAAAGTAGCTAAGTGACTTAGATGCCTAAATGCCATGTTCAAAAGTAGTTTAGGGCATTTAGGAACCTAAGTGCTATTGAAAGTCAACGAGACTGAGGTTCCTAACTATATAAAACATACTGCCTTTAATTGCAAGGCACCCAAACATTATAAGTGCTGTTTTTTTCCCTCAAAATAATTATTTCACTTAGAGAAACATGCAGTATTTGGAATATTACATTACAGCAATTACTGAAAAGGATTGGTGAGGCTGCACAGTGCTCATTGATAATGTTATGTACAAAGACATGCATATAGCTAACTAGAGGAACTCTACAGAGCATATATTTTACCTTCTGATTGTATTAGTAATTACAACAGCGCTTAGAAGCCCTAAATAAGATCAGGGCTCCATTGTACTAGGTGGTGTACAAACATACAGCAAAGGATGGCCCCTGCTTTGAAAAGTTTATAACTGAAATTGGAAAAAGAAAGTGATTTTGTATTATAGTTCTTGCAAGCCACTGTCATGAGGCATATGAAGAGGACAACAGATCTCTCAGGGAGGTAGCTGTTTAAGGAGATGTATAGATAAGAAGCATATTTCAGCATATTTAATCTTCTGCTTTTCTGGGCCACACAAGCTTTGCCTGAGGCACAATTTCTACATAAGTTATGTTTTTGTAAGATTTATTGGTTGAGTGCAAAGTTTAATTTTAATTTTCTCTTGTCACATCCACATGTTCAGTCATAGCTGTGACGTGTGTAGTCAGATCCTTGTCTGACTTCTCTAATTGTCTCCGTGCCAGGGTATTAAAAAAAAGTTTGGCAGCAAATCGTTCAGTAACCCACTCCACATAAAACATACCACCTCCAGTGCAAATACCTGCATGTATGAGTAAAAATACACCGTTCTCAAGAATTCTATTAGATGAACATTAAATTCACTTTCTCCAAACATTACTGCAAGTAAAATTAATTAAAATGTTTACTCAACAACAACAACAAAAGGCTTAAAACACAAGCAAAACAGTTGTTGTTTTTTAATTTGAACAAAGGCACACAGAAATATTGTGTACAGTATTAGTCCAGCTCTAACATTCAGCCACAAACTCCCAAATACTTGGATGTGGAAAGATTTCTTTTGGTGTGGTTTGGAAAGGAAATTAACATTTCTTGGCTATTTTATTCATTCTTACCAGCTAATCCAATCATGGATGCTGGAAGGAAAAAATTAATTTGTCAATCCAGGAACAAAGACGAGAGAATGATAGAAAAATAGGGCTGGAAGGGCAGGGGCGGCTCTAGCTTTTTTGCCGCCCCAAGCACGGCAGGCAGGCTGCCTTCGGCGGCTTGCCTGTGGGAGGTCCCCGGTCCTGTGGATTCGTCGGCTTGCCTGCAGGAGGTCCTCCGGTCCTGTGGATTCGGTGTACCCGCCGCCGAATTGCCGCCGCATCCGCGGGACCGGCGGACCTCCCGCAGGCAAGCTGCCGAAGGGTGCCTGACTGCCACCCTCACAGGGACTGGCAGGGCACCCCCCGCGGCTTGCTGCCCCAGGCATACGCTTGGAGCACTGGTGCCTGGAGCCACCGCTGTGAAAGGGAACTCGAGAGGTCATCTAGCCTACCTCACTGTGCTGAGGTAGGATCAAATAAACCTAGACTATGTCTGACAAGTGTTTGTCTTAGTCTGTTCTTAAATACCTACAGTGACAGGGTTTCCTCCCTTGAAAGCCCATTCCAGTGCTTAACTATCCTTATAGTTAGAAAGTTTTCCTTAAAATCTAACCTAAGTCATCTTTGCTGCTGATTAAGCTGGTTACTTCTTGTCCTACCTTCAGTGGACATGGAGAACAATTGATCACTGTCCTCTTTATCAGAACTCTTAATATATCTGAAGACTGTTATCTCTTCTTTTCTCAAGACTAAAAATGCCCAGTTTTTTTTAACGTTTACTCATACATCAGGTTTTCTAAACCTTTCATCATTTTTTTTGCTCTCCTCTGGAGTATCTCCAATTTGTCTACATTTTTCATAAAATGTGGCACCCAGCACTGGACACTATAGAGTGGGCATTTACCTCCCATGTCTTACATAACACACTCCTGTTAATATACCCTGGAATAATATCAGTCTTTTTTTACAACTGCATCACATTGTTAACTCATAGTCATTGGTGATCCATTTTAACCCTCACACCCTTTTCAGTAGTACTATTGTTTAGTCAGTTATTCCCCAGTTATTTTGTAGCTCTGCATTTGATTTTGTAGTTGTTGTTTTTTTTTGCTTAGTGAAGTACTTTGCCTGTGTCTTTACTGAATTTCATCTTGTTGATTTCAGACCAATTGTCCAATTTGTCAAGGTCATTTTGAATTCCAATCTTGTCCTCCAAAGTGCTTGCAACCCCTCCCATCTTGATGTCCTCTGCAAATTTTATAAACATACTCTCCACTCAATTATCCAAGTCATTAACGAAAATATTGACAAGCAGCAGATTCAGGACAGACCCCTCTGGAACCCCACTACATACATACGCCCAGTTTGACAGTGAATCATTGGCAGCTACTCTTTGAATACAACCAGTTTTGCACCCACCTTATCATAATTTCATCTAGACCACGTTTCCCTACTTTGCTTATGATGATGTCATGTGAGACTGTGTCAAAACATTTATTAAAATCAAGATAGATCACTTCTACTGTTCCTCCCTTATTCACTAGCCCAGTAACCCCATCAAAGAAGATACCATGAGTGTTTGAGTTAAAAGAGTAGGGAGCGTGAGTGATGCATTTTTTTTTGTGAAATTGGTGTCTCTTTCTTTATCTGAGAATTTAGATAGCTTTTGGTCCACTAACTTCTGTGAACATAATTAGTGGGTCCTAAAAAGGCTGAAAGGATGGAGTAAAGAACATTAGTACATGCTTAAATATCATGAAAGTCATTGGAAATTAATTACTTAAAGTTAAGCATGTTTGTAAGTTCTTTGATTAATAGTGATGGTTTGCTGAATTGGTGCTTAGATGACTTTAGAGTAGGCAGGTGGTTGCTTCTGGTAGGTATTGGCAGTTCAGTTTATTCTGTGGACAGTGTTTCCAGACTAATGTTCTGTTTAGATAGAAGGTGGGAGGCAAAATCAATACCACAGCCTTACAAGATGAGAAGCAGAAGTGTTGTGGAGATGAATGTCGGAGAACATTACATTGAATAGGAGCGGTCATCTTATATTCAAGAGTAATAATGCAAGCCACTTCCTGAAGTAATAACTGGTTTGCATCTTGTGAGGACCAATCATGGGCAAAATAGTTTTGGAACCAGTTCACAGAAAGAAGGAGTCTTGAATTCTTAAAAGAGACAGTTGCTATTTGAGGTAACCCTAATGAAAGAGAAAGTCTTACGCAGCATGTAGACCCAGAAAGACACACTGTTCCTGAGAGGAAAAGGTTTCCTGCTTTTTGGTTAGCGGGACTAATATTGCTCCAGATTGCCCAAGGTATAGGTTTCTAGGAAGAATTTAAACTTATCCAGTGAATGTGGATTTTAGGGCCTAATCCAAAGCTAACTGAATTCAGTGGGAAGACTCCCAACTGACTTTATTGGTCTTTGATTTGTAATAATGAGCTTAGGTCCTGAAACAGAGTTTAACATGACTCAAACCTATATCCTGAATCATGGTTCTCCTACACCAATTAATCAATGGAATAAAATATTAAAGAGAATAATAACCAGGGAGATAGTTCAATTACCTCAAAATAACACTTTTGTTCTGATTATCAGTCTTTACCTATATGTAACACCAACAGATCCCAGTCATCGGTGGGATCGAACCTGGGACCTCTAGAGCTAAATGCATGAGCCTCTACTGTAGGATCTAAAAGCCATATGGTTCTTAGCTAAGGCTGTAGCAGACTCATTAATTTCTAAGTGGTCTCAGTGCCACTAGAGGGGACAGAGCACCACACCCAGGAGGTATGTGGGTTACATATATATATAATACAATTGCAGAATAATGAGAAGAAATCCAGCATAGCAAGAGGGAAAATAAATTTGTTTAGTCAGTTGTTTCTACATAACAAGTCATGGTATAATTTGTAAGAAACACTGACATCTACACTGCAGTTGAACAACTAAATCTTAATTTTCACACCCACTAGTTGAAGCAACATAAGCAAATGCATGAAGAAGTCCAAACAACAGCACTGCTAAGGAATATTTATTAAGGCCATAACGTCAGGCTAAGTGGTTCAACTTCCAAAGACACTCGTTTTCTCATTTCTTTCTTGTCTTTAGGATGAATATGTTACTGGTCATTTATTACCTTTTCTGACCATTTGTGTTATTGGTTTGTTATGTTTAACTTGGTTTATACAGTATTTTCCCACAAAACTTTAATGCAACATAGATATGAAAAATACAGACAGCTGAAATCTTGTAAATTTGTGTCCACTGCTGACTTTTCTGGAGCGGTGGCCAGCTATAACAAATACAATTGCATTTGTATTAGTTCTGCTATTCTCATTTTGCACCTACAGCATTCCCAGCCCTTCCATGTGATCAGGAAATTGAGGAAACAATGCACATTTCAACCTATTGGGTCTTTCTTGCATAAGTTTCTGAAATAGAAACCAGAATCCTGCTTTAAGATGCAGAACTTTTTCATTCAAAGAAACACTGAAAAGAGAATTATATATCATTCCAGTATAGAAAGAAATACATAGGGCTGAAGATAATATGGTAAAGGCTCAGTGAGATGGGAAATAAGAGAACTTCCTGTAAACTTATATAGAAAGGAGAGAAATATAGTACTACACGTATAATATTATAATTTCTCCATGCTGCCTCATGCCATGTAGGCCCAGACAGATGAAAAAAGCCAAATGATTACCATTCTTAACAACGGAGTGCTCACCTAATCAAAAGAAAAAGAATAATATAAGGAAAGTATATAACCATCATAAGCAACTACAAAATATTTTGATGTTTTTCCCTGGTCTCATCTTCTCACACCCTGGCCCCTGTTACTGTATTGAGTTATGGCTGAACTTTACAAATACAGTTAGTTTTAAAGATAATTTTATCTGCAGCATTTGTACTTTGAATGTACATAGAATGTTGGATAATGTAAAATTACCAAAGGATTCCTTGGCAACGTGGCCACAAAATACCCTGGTACCTGTCAAGAGTTTAATGGGGACTATTGTACAAATTGTTTCATAAGCCATCTTCTCCAGATCCCTCTTAAAACTTCATTTAGGCAATGAAGATAAGCCTACAAGGATTTGAAGAAAATGGAACAGAGAAAAATAATGCAGTTATGGTTATTTAAATGAGCCTTTACCTTATTGACTTGAGTAACCTTGGTGTCTGATCATTATCAGAGTTTAAACAGCTAGGAACTGATCCAACACTCATCAAAGTGAAACTCCCATTGGCTTCAGTGTATGCTTGATCAACCCTGGATAAAGAAAACTAAAAAGAATATATTAGGGGTGTCAAGTGATTAAAATATTAATAACAATTAATTGTGTGCTTAAAAATTAATCATGATTAATTGCACGATCACACTGTTAAACAATAATAGAATACCATTTATTTAAATATTTTGGATGCTTTCTACATTTTCAAATATATTGATTTCAGTTACAACACAGAATACAAAGCAAACAATGCTCACTTTATATTTATTTTTTATTACAAATATTTGTGCTGTAAAAAACAAAAAAAATCTATTCATCTAATACAAATACTGTAGTACAATCTCTTTATCATGAAAGTTGAACCTACAAATGTAGAATTATATTATAAAAATTCCTGCATTCAAAAATAAAACAAATGTAAAACTTTAGAGCCTACAAGTCCACTCAGTCCTACTTCTTGTTCAGTCAATTGCTCAGACAAACAAGTTTGTTTACATTTGCAGGAGATAATGCTGCCTGCTTCTTGTTTACAATGTCAACTGAAAGTGAGAACAGGCATTCACATGGCACTGTTATAGTCAGCATCGCAAGTTATTTATGTGCTAGATGCGCTAAAGATTCATATGTCCCTTCATGTTTCAACCACCAGTCCAGAGGACCTGCGTACATGGAGATGACAGGTTATACTCAATAACAATCCAAAGCAATGCAAATTGATGCGTGTTTATTTTCATCTTCTAAGTTGGATGCCACCAACAGAAGATTGATTTTTGGGGGAGGGTTCTGTAGTTTCTGCATCTTTTAAAACTTCTGAAAGCATGCTCCATACCTCGTTCCTCTCAGATTTTGGAAGACACTTCAGATTCTTAAACCTTGGGTCAAGTGCTGTAGCTATCTTTAGAAATCTCACATTGGTACCTTCTTTGTGTTTTGTCAAATCAGCTGTGAAAGTGTTCTTAAAATGAACAACACGTGCTAGGTCATCATCTGAGACTGCTATACCATGAAATGTTTGGCAGAATGGGGGTAAAACGGAGCAGGAAACATAATATTCTTACCCAAGAAGTTCAATGACAAATTTAATTAACAATTTTTTTAACAAGCGTCACTAGCATGGAAGCATATCCTCTGGAATGGTGGTTGAAGTATTAAGGTGCATACAAATGTTTAGCATATCTGGCACATAAATACCTTGCAATGCAGGCTGCAAAAGTGCCATGGGAATACCGGTTATCACTTTCAGGTGACATTGTAAATATTAAGCAGACAGCATTATCTCCCATAACTGTGAACAAACTTCTTTGCATTAGTGATTGGCTGAACAAGAAGTAGGATTGAGTGGATTTGTAGGCTCTAAAGTTTTACATTGTTTTGTTTTTTGAGTTCAGTTTTGTAACAGAAACAAATATAATTTTTTTAAGCTGTACTTTCACAATAAAGACATTGTATTATGGTACTTGGATGAAGTGAATTGAAAATATTATTTCTTTTATCATTTTTACAGTGTAAATATTTGTAATAAAAAAAAAATATAAAGTAAGCACTGTGCACTTTGAATTCTGTATTGTATTTGAAATCAATATATATGAAAATGTAGAAAAACATCCAAAAATATTTAATAAATTTCAATTGGTATTCTATTGTTTAACAGTGCGATTAAAATTGGGATGAATTGAGATTAATGTTTTTAACAGCAATTAATTTTTTTGAGTTAATAATGTAAGATAACTGCAATTAATCGACAGTCCTAGAATATATATATTGTTTGAAAAATGTTTATGTGAATGTGTAACTGACAAATTTCACAGAATCTAATTTTGTTATTCAAAATTCAAGTCAGCTCTATTTAGAAATAATTATTTTTAAAAATCTGTTTTCTTATTTCCAATGCAACCATTTGGCCTAATCCTCTGCAACAATCTTGTCTCATAATGATTCATATAGGAGATTTGTGGTTAGCCTAAATTGGTTTCCTTTACATTTTTCCATAAACAGGAAAGCCTTCTTTGGAGCCAAAAAAGAATTTGCTTGGAACAGTTAAGTAACATCAGTTTTATAGGTTTCATAGTACGATCCGTGTTAGTCTGTATCCTCAAAAAGAACAGGAGTATTTGTGGCACTTTAGAGACTAAAAAATTTATTTGAGCATAAGCTTTCATGGGCTACTTCCCCCTTCATCAGATGCATAGAATGGAACATACAATAAGAATATATATATATATATATATAGAGAGAGAGAGAGAGAGAGAGAGAGAGAGAACATGAAAAGGTGGAAGTTGCCATACCAACTCTAAGAGGCTAATTCATTAAGATGAGCTTTTATCAGCAGGAGAAAAAAAAACTTTTGTAGTGATAATCAAGATGGTCCATTTCAGACAGTTGACAAAAAGGTGTGAGGATACTTAACATGGGGAAATAGATTCAATTTGTGTAATGACCCAGCCACTCCCAGTCTCTATTCAAGCCAAAGTTAATGGTATCTAGTTTGCATATTAATTAAAGTTCAGCAATTTCTCATTTGTCTGTTTTTGAAGCTTTTCTCTTGCAAAATTGCCACTTTT
This sequence comes from Mauremys reevesii, assembly GCF_016161935.1. Taxonomy (NCBI): domain Eukaryota; kingdom Metazoa; phylum Chordata; order Testudines; family Geoemydidae; genus Mauremys; species Mauremys reevesii. The sequence goes on along the minus strand of NC_052623.1, from coordinate 133,927,695 downwards.
AAGTCTGTTACTGAGTGACCAGAGAGGTTGAAGTGTTCGCCTACTGGTTTTTGAATGTTATGATTCCTGATGTCAGATTTGTGTCCATTTATTCTTTTGCATAGAGACTGTCTGGTTTGGTCAATGTACATGGCAGAGGGGCATTGCTGGCACATGATGGCATATATCACATTGGCAGATGTTCAGGTGAATGAGCCCTGATGGCGTGGCTGATGTGATTAGGTCCTATGATGGTGTCACTTGAATAGATATGTGGACAGAGTTGGCATCGGGCTTTGATGCAAGGATAGGTTCCTGGGTTAGTGTTTTTCTTGTGTGGTGTGTGGTCGCTGGTGAGTATTTGCTTCAGGTTGGGGGGCTTTCTGTAAGCGAGGACTGGTCTGTCTCCCAAGATCTGTGAGAGTGAGGGATCATCTTTCAGGATAGGTTGTAGATCTTTGATGATGCGCTGGAGAGGTTTTAGTTGGAGGCTGAAGGTGACAGCTAGTAGCATTCTGTTATTTTCTTTGTTGGGCCTGTCCTGTAGTTTTTCACTTCAGCAGGTGGGTATTGTAGTTTTAAGAATGCTTGATAGAGATCTTGTAGATGTTTATCTCTGTCTGAGGGATTGGAGCAAATGTGGTTGTATCTTAGATCTGGCTGTAGACAATGGATTGTGTGGTGTGTCCTGGATGGAAGCTGGAGGCATATAGGTAAGTATTGCGGTCAGTAGGTTTCCGGTATAGGGTGGCGTTTATGTGACCATCACTTATTAACACAGTAGTGTCCAGGAAATGGACCACTTTTGTGGATTGGTCTAGGCTGAAGTTGATGGTGGGATGAAAATTGTTGAAATCATGGTGGAATTCCTCAAGGGCTTCTTTTCCATGGGTGCAGATGATGAAGATGTCATCAATGTAGCGCAGGTAGAGAAGGAGTTTTAAGGACGAGAACTAAGACTTAGATCAACGCTTCCTTAGCTCTCGTCCCCTAATGAATACAGTGGATTATGACAACTACATAACATATTCTGAATCTATTATTAACCTTTTGAGTAGGATGTCATAGGAATGGTTCTAAATCTTAGCATGTTTGATTATCGTTTTCATTAGGTCAGTATAATTTCATATCTGTGCTTTTTGTTGCAATATTTCTCTAGTATCTCTTATTATAGGGACAATTCTATTCCTTATCTATATTTTATCTAAGATCTATCATTAAAAGGCACAACCTGAACGTCCACTGTTACATACATGATTGTACTAGTGCACCATTTCATCTAACCAATATGAGGAAATATCAGCTCAGATAGCTTGCTTATGAAAAATCAAATATTGGGTATCAATTTTATAAAAATTAACCTAGCAAAAAAGGGTCTGAGATTGAATCAACAACTGAGCAGTTCCCTTTCCTTGGCAATGCAATCTGATGATATAATATTGGCTTCTTGATGTATTGAAACAATATATGTGTGGTGCTAAGCCTGGACTCCCCTATAGACATTGGCTGAACTAGATTAAAGGAATGGGGACTAGAGCTGAGTGAACTCTTTGCTTTTGGATAATATAGTCATCAAACCGTAGTCCCTTTTTTGTTCATAAATTATCTAAGACAAGAACTAGAATTTCATGGAGGTATGATTCAAAATGGTCTATGCAAACATATTTCAGCTGATGGGTAGTTCAAAAATTATTCTCTGTAACCTCTGCCTAAATATTTACTGTTTGTAATTCACGATGGTGATTGTGCACCACTGAAGAAAATTGGCTTCAATGAGAATAGCTCTAATAGCACTATGTGACTGTATATGTAAGCCATATAATATTGCCTCTGACTCCTAACTAGATAATTCCCAAATTCACAGAAAATTCTAGAAGGTAGACAAACATTTACATCATAAAGACTTGTAAGAATACATATTTGGCCAAATGTTAATGACAGCTCTTCTTTCCACAAGCAGTTTGTGCAGGAAAAAAGTTCATGAAAGTGTTCATAGAAATCAAATAAAGCAGATTGTTGCAAGCAACATCAAAGCAAATTTTTATGTTATTATTGGCACAAATGTTTGCAAATACTTGTTAGCAGTATTTTCCCACATTTAATAGAAACCACTTCTGTCTATAAGTATTTTTTCTATTTGCATACTGTTGAATGGTTAGAATGATTTCTTGTCTTGCCCTGATCTCGGAAATGCAGAGGTATCTAAAAATATAAATAATGGAGGGAAAAAGCAAACCAAACTTTTTCCAACTTCAATTTTTTTTGTACAAATAATATATATTTTAGTCAAGCAACTTTACCATGACTAATTAAAATACTATAAAAAGATTATTCCTCTTTCCCTCTGAAGTTTTGCTTAAGAAAAACAAAACAAAACAAAAACTGATTTGCCATGTTTTGAGCTGTGACCAATTGTTGTGTAGTGTTCTGTGGTGACAAGTGAAATATATGGGTTCTCTTTAGGTTTATATCAAACAGCTTTTCAACAGGAACATCAAGGCCTGGAAAGCATGTGTCATACAACACTTTGTAACAAACAATATTAAACATTAACTTTAATTTAATTAAAATTTACTGACAAGAATGGGTTCATGCCAGTGTAATGCTTTGAAGACCACAATAAATGTTTTTGAAAAAGATGCCACAACCAACATAATAATTTACTCATTATGTGGAATTCCAAAAAACATGTGCCTTAATAGAAAGCAGGTGCCTTTCTCTTTTTACCTATCAAAATGTCATACTCAAGTGTGCTATAAGTAAATGATTAGAAAATCCACATTTTTGTGATGAAATAGAAAAACCATGGGTGAAATTCTGGCCTCCTTGAAGTCAATAGCCAAGCTTCCATTGACTTCAACAGAACTAGGATTTCACCATGTTTGGCTCTCAGACATCTATTTATATGGAATAATTAGATGGATCTTTTAGACTTTTTAGTGGAAACGACATTTATAAATCCTAGTCTCTTCACCCACAACCACCAGGAAGCTTGAATGGCAGCAGCCATAGATGCTACCAGAACACATCATTATAGTAATGAACTCAGTAAGAGCTGTGAAATGGTGATGTGGGCACTCCACAGCGTGCAGGGTAGGATTCCTTTCCTGGCTCATCAGAAGAATCCTTGGCAGAGAACATCTACTCAGACTTTACACAGGAAAGAAAGCTTTGGCCTAAGGTGACAAAGTGGGCTGGTTCAAGATGCTTAGGGTGCTGAAAAAAACTGGATCTGACTGGTAAATTGCCTGTAAATTAGACTGGTCTGAAGAACCAGTGACATATTTACTGTATATTATCTCACAAACCATCTGGAACAGAAACTAATGTTATATATCACCGAAGAACTAGCAATTTCCAATTTCCAATGAGGAGGATATTTTTTTTTCAGCTTAGAGAGTTCACAAGATATAAGACCATACTATTACATCATTCTGATTACCATCATGCCTCTTATTTCCTTCACCTCAGTACCAATCTTATGTTAGTGGTCTTTTCTTTTTTAAGAGCTGTAAGCAGTAGAATCAATGTTATCATCTGACGGTTTCTAATCCTAGTGTTTCAAGGGCATAAAGTATTAATCTCTATCAATAGGAGTTTGTGATTGTATTGTTAAATTCATGTTGGAATCAGGGGCGGCTCTAGAGCCCAGGGGGGCAAGCACCCGCCTGGGGCGGCCATTTCCCAGGGGGGCGGCAGGCTGGGCCGGTGGACCTGCCGCAGTCATGCCTGTGGGAGGTCCACCGGAGCCCCGGGACGACCGGACCTGCCGCAGGCATGACTGCGGACGGTTCGCTGGTCCCGCGGCTCGGCTGGACCTCCCGCAGGCATGACTGCGGCAGCTCAACCGGAGCCGCCGGACCAGCGAACCGTCCGCAGCTGCGGGAGGTCCAGCTGAGCCGCGCGACCAGCGGAACCTCCGCAGTCATGCCCGCGGCAGATCCCCTGCTCCCGCGGCTCGGGGGCGCCTCCCGGGCATGATTGCTTGGGGCGGCCAAATTTGTAGAGCCGCCCCTGGTTGGAATTAAAGTGGAGGTGGGGAAGGGAAATCAGGGAAATCTGATGAATGCTCTATTTTTATAGCATGACTTGCATAATTATATTATTTTAAATATTTTACTTGTTGAATGCTAGTTATGTAAAATTTCCATATTTTCACAAAACTCAATGAGAAGTTTATGGCCAAGATTTTCAGAAGTGGCTAGTAATTTTTCAGTGCCTCAGTTTTAAAAGGACCTGATTTCAGAAAGTGATGAGCACCCACCTTCTGAAAATAAGACTTGTCTGCAGTGTTCAAAGTTGGTCCCAGAAGTTAAGGGGCTGAAACTCACCAGTCACTTTTGAAAAATTTCATCAAGATATATACCTTGGCTATTTTTCTCTCTGCCTGCAAAATTTGAGAGGCTGTTTGAGTTCCATGCTGCTGTTCCAAACAGATCTTGTTTCCATACTCAACAGCAGTTACAAGTATTTTGACATTAAATGGAGATAATATTGGAGCAGAATCTTACCACGGCTCTTCTCCCTTCGAACCACAAAGGGAACAGATACTTGCCATAACTCTTCCAAAGCTTTTTAGTGCAATGGATGTGTTGAGGTTGGGAGGAGGAGTGTACAGAGCATGACAATGTTGATAAATGCAAATGCAAAGTAATGCACTCTGTTTGGCAGAAGCTGAGAATGGGTGACAGGGAATGGATCACTTAGTGATTACCTGTTCTGTTCATTCCCGCCAGGGCACCTGGAGTTGGCCACTGTCGGAAGACAGGATACTGGGCTAGATGGATCTTTGATCTGATCCAGTATGGCCATTCTTATGTTCTTATATATTCTTATGACTTGCTCCAGCTAGCCTAAAGGTAGAATCAGGTAGAGGATCAAAAAGCTATAACTGGCCCTGGGGCATTCATGTTTTCAGCCAGGGTGGAAAACATTTGGCAGTGGAGGAAAACAAAAACAAAACACCAGCACAGCTGGCAAACCAGTGGAACCAAAATGGGCCTGTCAATCACAGCAGGGAAGAAAGAAAAAAATATCAGCAGTGGCACAGCAATCTGGCACTCCTTTGAAATTGGAGTGCAGATCAACTGCCTCGCTCTTCCACACCTTCAACCTGGTCACAACCAGCCCACCAGGATTTCTTTAATAGGATCAACGAATAGCCAGTTAATTGTCATGCCTGGGACCTAATCCTGTAGCTCTCACTAATGCAAACATTTCTATTTACTTCAGTGCTTCTCGAACATGTAGTGACAAATCAGTGGAATTATTACCCTGCAAAATCATTATCAATTGTGTGTTTGTGTTCATATAAACAGATAGGTAGATATGAACAAAGATCAATAAATGCCCAAATGATAGGAATTATTTTGAATTTTGACAACAAAGTAGCTATAATTTATGCTTTGCTATTATTTCCTGTTACAGATAATAATTAAAAATTAACCTTGAATGAGAAGCAGAGACTTCTACTTTTGTGCTTTGAATACATTCAGCCATCAGCAAGTATCACATAATTCTACAGGGACTTAGGTCATATACTTAAAATGGCATTAATCACATCATCCAGTGTTTTCCTAACTTTACTGGTATGCCACCTTAGTTGAAGTTGTGTCAGGAATTTCTGTATAAACCCAATTATCAGGTGTTTATAACCCAGTGCTAAAAAAAATCCCTAAGGGTTCAAACTTGAGGTTGAAGGACTCCAGCCATGATTAAATGTTTGTAAAAGTTTAAAGGAACCAACTTAACTGTATTTAAAGGTTATGAGAAATTACACCACCTATATATTTTACACTCACAGCCATTCCCCAGCTCTCTCCCCCAACATCTAACTTTGGGAGTTCTATGAAAGCAGAATTTAGGTTTTTGGGCTACCCTAACTGTATATTTGAATACTTTATATGTATACACATGGCATCTTAACTCTGACTTTCAAGCTATATAATTTTTTTAAAGAAAATAGTCTCTAAATTTGTTTGAAATTATACATTTTTAAACTTTAACTACAGGTTTCAAAGTTTTTGTGTGAAATAGAGCCCAAAGGTTGTATTACCATTATATTTAATAAAAGCGTGTAATAATGTGATCTTTTAAAAGGGACACAGCCAGGGCTCTGTTATCCCTGTCCTGGCGGCCTCTTTTGCTGGAATAGGAGCTCTTTAACAGTTTTGTATGGGAATTGAGTGCCATTGGGCAGATTTACATCTAGTGTAAGATGATAAAATTTAAATGCAGACAGTGGAATACAATGGAGTTAAACCCATTTGCACTAGGTCTGAATTTAGCCACATGTGTTTTGGTGGGGGTCAGCCAGGGAAAGCTGTCGTATGAAAATACATTTTGAACTAATAAAAAGCCATCTACTTTCACTTCCATTTCCAGCTAATACCAATACATACCCCAACTTCATCAAACCTAGGCTCTAAAATGAATTGTGATTCATTGCAAATTTTAAAAAAATTAATCACCATTAATTGCAGTTTTAATCACACTCTTAAACAATAACAGACTACCGTTTATTTAAATAATTTGGCTATTTTCTACATTTTCACATATATTGATTACATTTACAACAAAGAGTACCAAGTTGACAGTGCTAAGTTTATATTATTTTTATTACAAATATTTGCACTGTAAAAATGATAAACAAACAGTATTTTTCAATTCACCTCATACAAGTACTGTAGTGCAATCTCTTTATTGTGAAAGTGCAACTTACAAATGCAGAATTATTTTTGTACGTAGCTGTACTCAAAAATAAAACAATGTAAAACTTTAGAGCAGGGATCGGCAATGTTCGCTGCAGGTTCGGCCTATCGTGGCTCCCACTGGTCAAGTTTCGCTGTCCCAGGCCAATGGGGGCTGCAGGAAGCGACACAGGCCAAGGGATATGCTGGCTGCCACTTCCCGCAGCCCCCATTGTCCTGGAGCAGCTAACCGCAGCCAGTGGGAGCTGTGATCGGCCAGACCTGCAGACGCGGCAGGTAAACAAACAGGCCCATCCCACCAGGGTGCTTATCCGGTCTGGCCCCATGCCAAACATTGCCGATCCCTGCTTTAGAGCAATGTTTATCAAACGTTTTGTGCTGGTGACCCCATTTGGACTTAAAAAAAATTGTGACCCTTTCCCCACTAGAAAAAATTGTGCTCCCCTACCTTCAGCCCCCCCTTGGGACTCAAGGCTTCAGCTTCACTCAGGGCATAGAGCTTCTACCTTCAGCTCCATGTGGGTCTTGGGGATCCAGCTCCACTGCCTCCCGTGGAGCTCCAGGGCTCAGAGCTCCAGCCCCCCCACTGCCTCTGAAGTGCAATTAACACATTAAGAAACAAACGTGTTAATCGTGCTGTGAATCAATACTTAATTGACAGCCCTAGTTCAAAGAGAAAGATCATGGAGACTTATCAGTTGGAAGTGACAGAGGAGAAGTAAGTGGGGACAAAAAAAATGAACTTGTTTCAAGACTGAGCTTGATAAGTAGGGCTGTCAAGCAATTAAAAAAAAACTAGTTGCGATTAATCACAGTTTTGATCACACTGGATAAAAAGACAGTTATATGTAGCTATTGAAAGATCAAGTTCCAATACCATCGAAATACTTCAAGTTTTCAGTACTAAGCCTGGTCTACACTAGGCGTTTAAACCGGTTTTAGGAGCGTAAAACCGATTTAACGCCACACCCGTCCACACTAAGAGGCCCTTTATATCGGTATAAAGGGCTCTATAAACCGGTTTCTGTACTCCTCCCTAACGAGAGGAGTAGCGCTAATATCGGAATTACCATATCGGATTAGGGTTAGTGTGGCCACAGATCGACGGTATTGGCCTCTGGGCGGTATCCCACAGTGCACCACTGACCGCTCTGGACAGCAATCTGAACTCGGATGCAGTGGCCAGGTAGACAGGAAAAGCCCCGCGAACTTTTGAATATTTCCTGTTTGCCCAGTGTGGAGCTCCGATCAGCACGTGTGGTGATGCAGTTAAAAATCAAAATAAAGAAAGAGCTCCCGCATGGACGATGCGGACGTGATCTCTGTAAGGGCAGGCAAATCTGTTCTATCAGCGCTCCGTTACAGAAGATGAAATTCAAAACCATTTTTAAAAAATCTCCAGACAGACGCCATAGCAGGGGCTCAGCGCACTGCTGCATGACAAACGTAACGGAAAGCCCAAGAATCAAATGGACGCTCATGGACTGGAGGACTCAAGCTATCCCACAGTTCTTGCAGTCTCCGAAAAGTATTTGCATTCTTGGCTGAGCTCCAAATGCTTCTAGGGTCAAACACAGTGTCCGCGGTGGGTCAGGGCATAGCTCGGCAATTTACACACCCTCCCCCACCCCCAGAAGTGAAAGGGAAAACAATCCTCTCTTGACTCTTTTACATGTCACCCTATCTTTACTGAATGCTGCAGATAGACCCGATGCTGCAGCACTCAACACCAACATCCTTGCTCCCCCTCCCCGCCATGGGTGGCTGATGGTGCAATACGACTGGTATCCGTCCTCGTCATCAGCGTATTGGCACATGGGGCAGTGCAAAAGGACTGGTAACCATGCTGACTAGCATCGGTGAGGTCTATCAAGGGTGCCTGGCCCTAATTTTTCCTGGTAGATGGTACAGTATGGCTGATAACCATCGTCGTCATAGCAACAGGGGGCTGAGCTCTGTCAGCCCCCACCCTTCATGTGTAAAAAAAGATTCAATTGCCCCTGGACTAGCAGAGGGATGCTGGGCTCCTCTGCTCCACACTCCTTACTGTCCTGTCTGGACTATCATAGCAGCTGGAGGCTGCCTTCCACTCATTTCTCACTAACAAGTCAGTGTGTCTTATCCCTGCATTCTTTATTACTTCATCACACAAGTGGGGGGACAATGCTACAGTAGCCCAGGAAGGCTGGGGGAAGAACGGAATCAACAGGTGGGGTTGTTGCAGGAGCACCCCCTGTGAATAGCATACAGCTCATAATTTCTGCAGGATCTGACACAGAGCAGCTGCACTCTCTGATACAGTGGTTCTCTAGTACACTTGCCCATATTCTAGCCAGGACTGATTCTATTTTTAGATACCAAAAAGGAGGGATTGACTCTGGGAGTCATTCCCAATTTTGGCTTTTGCGCCCCTGGCTAAGAGCAGCCAGGGGCACTTATGACAGCAGCAAATGGTGCAAAACGACTGGTAACCATGCTCATCTTTTTACCAATTTATGGATTGGTAGATGGTACAGTATGGCTGATAACCATCTCTGCTGTCATGCAAAAGCAAAAGCATGCTGCTGTGTAGCGCTGCTGAATCGCCTCTGTCAGCGGCATCTAGTACACATACGGTGACAGTCACAAAAGGCAAAACAGGCTCCATGATTGCCATGCTATGGCATCTGCCAGGGCAATCCAGGGAAAAAAGGCGCGAAATGCTTGTCTGCCGTTGCTTTCCCAGAGGAAGGAGTGACTGACGACATTTACCCAGAACCACCCGCGACAATGATTTTTGCCCCATCAGGCACTGGGATCTCAACCCGGAAATTCCAAGGGGCGGGGGAGGCTGTGGGAACTATGGGATAGCTACGGAATAGCTACCCACAGTGCAACGCTCCAAAAGTCGATGCTAGCCTCGGACCGTGGACGCACACCACCGATTTAATGTGTTTATTGTGGCCGCGCGCACTCGATTTTATACAATCTGTTTTACAAAACCGGTTTATGCAAATTCGGAATAGTCCCGTAGTGTAGACTTACCCCTAGTTACACGCTAACCATGCTTTTGCCTCCAGTTCTTGTGCTACAGATAACCTATTGACAGCAAATGAATCCCTCCAGCTGTGAAAGAGTACGCTTAAGGAGTTTCAGGATCGCTACAAGCCCATTGATCAAACAAAGTACAACAGCTTAACCAATGCTACTTAGAGTTACCATATGTCCCATTTTGGCTGGGACAGTCCCTTTTTTAAGACTTGTCCCAGCTATCCTGACTTTTTTGGCAAAACTGGGCATTTGTCCTATTTGCTCTTGCTAACTGATCATCAGTTGGCAAGAGCAAACAGGACAAATCCTCAGTTTTGCCCCCAAAGTGGCATGTAACCCCAGCAGGGCGCAGAGGAGTGTGCAGGAGAGCGAGTGGCAACGCCAGCCCTGCACAGGAGGGAGAGCTCTGGAGAATGATTTGGGAAGACCCCACACAGGCAGGCAGCAGGGGGGTCCCAGGCCAGCCCTGAACTTCAGGGTTGGAGGGGGACCTTGGGCTGGTCCCGTGGGGAGTCCCATTTTCCCTTTGGGAATATATGGTCACCCTGATGCTATTCCAAAGTGGATAGCTATTGCCTGCAGGCCAGTCAACACTGTAACTGACAGAGGGCTATGGCTATGTCTATGCTATGGACCTTACGGAGGCACAGCTGTACTGCTGTGATAAGATGTCCAGTGCAGCCACTCTTTGCTAGCAAGAGAGAGTTCTCCTGCAGGCATAATTAAACCACTCTGCAATGAGCAGCATTAGCAATGTCGGCAGGAGTGTTTTTCCTTTTTCTGGTGAAAGAGCACTTTTTCTGGTGAAACTTATGTCAGTCAGTGCGTTTTTTTCATACACCAACTGACAAAAGTTTTACCGACAAAAGTGGTAGTATAGACAAAGCCTATGAGATGTTGTTTAAATTGCATCTTCCAATCAGTCATACACCTTGCCCTCCCAAAGAACCATTGCATCACGAATACATGGCCTGTATCACAATGAGAAGACTACAAAGTTGGAGCGTCTAAAAAATTCACTAGTTGTTGCTTTGACTAATCACCGAATATCATTTCCTTAAGCAATCACAGCTGTCTTGGAGTCACGGCACACCTGATTGAAGATGCATGGACACTGCAGTTGTTTGCTTTAACAGTAATACATACTGAAGAGAGATGTTATGCTGAAACATGTGTAGTGCATTTCTTGGATGTTGTGAAAGAATGGAATATTCATGAAAAGGTAATAACAATTATTACCAACAGCGCAATCAAACCTGCAATTAATCATGATTAATTTGTTTTGAGTTAATCGCTGAGTTAACTGTGATTAATTGACATCCCTAGTTAGAATTCAAGTTTGATGGTATCTGTTGGAGAAGGAAGTGAAAGTCTTATGGAGTATGTTATCGACAGAGGTGTAAGCAATGTGCAAGTGGAAAGACATGTGCCAGTCTTTCATCTATCTGCTTATTTCCGTTGTTTAAGGTTTTTAGATGGATGGAGGTATCTTGACACAATCTTAATAGCCTCTACATGTAGTTTTTATTTGATAACATTATAATAAGATGCATCTTACCAAAGAAATTGTTTTTATTGTGGTCTCTATGGAATGGAAAACTAGAGTTCCAACTATGTCACATAGCTGGTAGCCTTATCATACTGAAGGTGAAATCCTGACCCCCATCTAACTGAATGACAAACCTTTCATTGACTTCAACAGGGGCATAATTTCAGCCTGAGCCTGAGGCTATGGAAAAAGTGAGACACAAACACCATACTATGGGTAAATGTGAAGGCCAGAAGTCTATTTAAAACTATTACCTAACTGGCGTAGCCATTCCAAAAATACTTGAAAGTGTTGACTGATCATGATCTCGACCAACACCAATGGATCCTATGTGCTGTAAACTTAAGGGTGAGTATGAAAGTCATTCTCTCTTACATCTGCAGGACTGCCAAGGATTCTAACCTGAAACCAGCATCCTTACCCATAAGAAGAGGGAAGCCACAAAGTGCATGAGAAATAGAGGTATGTCTAGAGTGACCACACAGCAAATGTGAAAAATCAGGGCGGGGTGCGAGGTAACAAGAGCCTATATAAGAAAAAGATCCCCAAATCAGGACTGTCTCTATAAAATTGGGACGTCTGGTTACCCTAGGTATGTCTCACTCCCCATGCATTCCTGTGCTCAGAAACAATGCCCAGACAGCCCAGTGGCTTATATGCTGGAACCTGCCAAAGATTTGACAATGGGTAATTTAACTCCTCCCCCGCAAACCAGACCTTATGGATGTCAGATGGAAGGTGAAAAAACGCACCCAGTAGATTGCCTATTGGATCCAACACTAAACCATATAACATTGTCTCTGATTCCCGACACTTAAGGAGATTCAGCAACTAGATTGAGGCTGAAAAGGACTGGCCTGGAACAGGTAGCCTACAAACTATATAGTAAACTATAGCAAACTATATCAGTCCCCTCCCCCAAGTTCCACTGCCATCAAATGGGAGCCAATTACCCAGTCCCAGTCCCACCCTCATTACCAAATGGTAGCAGAAATGGGCAGGACAGCACCCAGGCCCAGATGCAGCATGTGACTCTTCCTTATGCCCAGAGCAGAAAGAATGAAGGAGGGGGAGAGAAGGGGACAGAGAGCAGAACTAGCCCCCAGATGTGAAGGCAAGGGAAAATAAAGGGGAGAAATAGGAATGTGGCCTCAGCTGTTCCCAGCTAAGATCTCTTCTCTCTTCCTGACCCCAGAAGGTATTTCTGCACCCTGAAGAGTGGGATGAGCATTTATGTGGCATCCAGTTAGTGCACACACCATGTATGCATGCGGTGTGTCCCTGGGATTTATGCTATCTACCTCACTGCTAGCTAAATAAATCTCCCCGACACATGTATCATTTTAAATACTTCCATTGTTGAAATAGTGTTAACATGAAGATCAACAATTTCAATCCACTAAAATAGTTTGAATAAATGCCACTTAAGGAATGTATTCAAATTGTATAAAACTTTTGCTAAATGTCTACCCACTGGGAAAGCTCGGGAGATTTGGTAGCAAGGGTTGATAAGTTGCAGCTTACTCAATGGAAGTTGCTTTTAGCCTCTGAGAGTGGTCAATGCTTGTTGGATGCAAGTCTGTGATTTTGAACTGTGGGAACTGTTGAAAGTGCCTCTTTCTTTGGCACTAATTATTCTAAAATTACCAGTGCCACCTTCCAGAATACCTGGTACTAGCAAAAGGCCTTTATAGTCCCAGTCCCAGGTGAAGTCCTGACCCCTTTAATTGGCTCAATTGTACCTTCCTCCTCTGACACAGGGGAGCTGGCCCTGGTGTACTCACAGGGACCTACTCCTCTGTAACACCTCACCCCTTTTCAGGAAAAAAAAAACCTTGTTTTTTTCTCTTTGACCTGCGAGATGTCTCCTGAGGCTACTCTCTCCCCTCCCTGAGTAAAATACATTCCCCACAGACATATTTGAGAAAAAATTCCATATAATAATACTCCAGGCCCCTCCACTCCAAAGGAGACCCCAAAATTTTCCCAAACCAACCGAAACATTCCCCACACTCTTTTAATACAACACAAGCATTCCATAAAGCATTTCACATTACACATAAACTCAAACACAGCACAGAGGGTCCCCCAAGTGCCATGGGACCCTAACACAGTCCCACAGGAACAAACCCAGAGTCCCAGACCTTCTGCGTCCTATACAGTGGGGTCAAGGTCACCTACTGAACCTCACTGGGCATGGTCAATATATAGTTTCATTTTCTCTGCCTGAACTTAGAGGGCCCTGAACCCATAGGCTTTTCAGTCTCTGCACACAGAGTTCCTAACTCAATCTGAAATTCATTGACCAAGAGGATTAAGCATCTTCTTTCCTCCTGGGTGAAACAAAGGTCTGCCTCCAGTTGCTCTCTCTCATACCTGATGTCCTGTGACTTGTATTCTGCCACTGCTAATTGTTCTGAGATTTCCCTACCCCTCAGGATTGAAGCCCTAAAACAGGTATTCCCCATCTCCCTTCCCATACCGGAGCTTTGCTTCCACCCTGGCCTCTTTCCTGGGCCTCTTCTTGTTGCTGAGGTCTATCGGAGTCTCAAGCTACCTTGTTTAATTGGAAGGTTGGGCCTGAGACTCTGTTTGGGTTTCCACAAGCCTCCATTCTCTTCCTTTTCTCTATAGGGAACTTGGCCAACTCTTGTTCCAGGATTAAGCATTGCTGTTTCTCAATCTCCACTTGAACCCGGGCTAACTCTTGTTCCAAACCCACTAACTGCTTAATAATGTGTTCCTATGAGGTGCTTACCTCCTCCAACTCTTGTAGACATCTTTTAAGATACTCCTACAAGCCTTGGTCATGAGCTCCCTCTTGGCCCTTCTTTGCTATCCTTACTCCAGCTTCCAGCCCCCGTACTTTCTTTTCCAGTGGACCTTGGATCCTACCTGTCCTGCTTTGTTGTCCTACTTCCTGCAGCATAAGGGCTGAGAAACCCATCCAGTCTTTACCCAGAATTATGAGCCAAGGCAGATCCTTGACCATGCTGATGTACTGCTTAGCTCTCTGGACCTGGATCTCCAGGTCAATTTTTGCTGTAGGGCAGACGTGTGTCTCACCATGGATACACAAGTTGCGTATTAAGAGATGCTGGTCTACATTATCCTCACCCATTGTGTATCCTTCAAGTTTTGGTCACCCGCGGTCTTTCCCCCTACGATTCCCTCAGTTTACCATACCACTCCAGCTGCTTATCTCCCTCTCCAGGGAAGCTGGGCTGGGTCTGCCCAAAGGGACCAGCTACCCTGTGACATCAGATAAAACTAATCTTTTCCATTCCCTGTAAACCTCTTTTCAACCTTCCTTCCTATGACCTCATTTCTGACCTACAGCAGCAGAAATGTGGTTAGCATTTTTATGTGGGGGGGCATCAAACATTTTTTTTCCTTCCTTCCCCTCCAGCCACCAAAACGTAACCAACCCATATCCTCTGCGATCACATCACTATGCACAGGGCTAGCCCAAGGGTTCTGAAACTTCAGACCCTTCTGTGGTTCACCCCTGACTAATCTGAGTATCAATATTTCACCTAATGCAGGTATGTGCTGAAGCAGCAACCACACTATGTTCAGTTGTAATAGAAGGAAGAGAAAATGCAATAAATCAAATGACTTTATTTTTGGTCAGCCAGGTATAGTAGTGGGTGAACTCAAAAGATTCAGAGGTTTGTTCTGATAAACCAGCTAAATGCTTAATGTGAAAATAAGTCATATCTATATTTTTTAAAGTTAAATGAACTCAAAGGTTTGCTTCAAGTTTTGTGTTAAGTTCAGCTCAATTCTTACTTTAGTCAGACCAAGTCACCCATTCACAATGAAGTGTCCAGTGCTTGCTCTTTATTACTGAGATAGAACCTTTTTCAGGGTACATATTTTGGGGGATTTTTTAATTGCATAGTAAAAGACTGTCTACTGTCCTCTAGGGCCCAGTTCTGAACCAGTGAAGCCAATAGGAGTGGGATCAGGTCTTTATGGGGATTTTCCAAGCCCTTCAAGCCCCCCACGCCACCTTTCTTGCCATGCATTTATTATTATGTATTTAATGCCAGTGGCATAGTAGAAACTTTACAGACAAGTAAGAAGGCAAGATGTGTGCCGTGAAGATTTTAATTTAGGCTAGATCCTAGCTAGTGTAGATTGGCTTAGCTCCATGGCATAAGTGGAGCTTCACTGATTTACACTGGGATAGGCTCTGGCCCAGCTACACAGCACTAGAAAAATAGAAAGCAAACAAGGGACTAGAATGTTCAGTCCTCCTATACTAATAGTAAAACACAAAAATCTGGGGTCCTCTGGCTGTCAACTCTTGGCAGCAAGCAACTGTTGTTCTTTGAGTCGCCATCATTTGTCAATCTTTGAAGCTTGCATTTAACTCTTGGAAGCTTCTCCATTCACAGTAATATTCCAGGGTTGATCCACAGCTCCGGGTACAATGTAGCTCTGAATAGTTTGGAATTTTACAAAGATAGAACTTAATCCAAAATTAACTAAAAGCAACCGTGTCCCCCCGCCCCGCATTGATTACAATGTACTTTGGATCAGCCTCATATTGAAGTTCAATTGAACCAAAACTCAAACCTGAAGCCTGCTCCTGCTCCTACTTTCTACTGAAGCCAACAGAAAAATTCAAATTAAATGTGTAGGTATTAAGTGATAAGTGCTATTAAAAACCCCAAAATAGATTTCAGTGGAAGCAGGATCAGGCCCTTTAACTTTTCTGTTCTAGTTTTGGCACATGCATTTCCCATAGACATAACAGTTCTGAACATCTCTTAATAACACTGTTGCTTAATATTACATTTCTCAAATAGTTTTGATGTGGGACTGCTATGAAGTTTTTATGGTAAACCACTTTGCTTGAGAAATCTTTCCTGGCCTGACTATAACATAGAGCATTTTGCAGTGACAGCATTTTAAGTGGATTTGGACTCTGACCAGAGCTATGGTCTTAAAACTTTTCTGTAGAATTAGGCCCATTGCTACCTATGCATTTTAATATGCCCCTGCCTGTGAAATTTAATGAGGTATTTATAACTGCTAATGCCTGCATCTCCTCAACCACCCAAGAAGGAAGACTGTTCTCTTGAGATCTTACATAACCACTATAAGCAAAGTAACCATTCTTTAACTAATTTTACATTTCGGAAGGGGAAAGCTGCTTACAGCCCAAGTAAATATCTAAGCTGGTCTCTCTGGGTAAATCACCAAAAGACACATTTCTGTTATCACTCACTATCTGTCATCCTACCAAGGTAACCAGCAGGAAGATGAAAGAAATGAACCACTAAGTATAACAGAAGTGTTTTCAGTGTGTGTTTTTTGTAATTGAGACTGGGGGCAAAGTAAACTCAGTACCTTATTATACTATATAAAAATCATACACTGTATATAAACACTATTAGTAGCATGATGGAGAAAGTGGTGTTCCATCAGAAAAAGCTTCCTAACAATGAGATCTACTAGATCTTGGATGAGTTCTCAAAGGAAGGAATGAAATTCCTGTCACTTTAGACATTTAAAAACTATGCTGGCCAAAGCAGTGAAATAACACCCTAAAGGGACCAATTTGTCTCCAGTAGGGGCATGGTCTATATGAGCTAAGTCTTTCTAATCACTAATTTCTATGATTTAAAATTATTGCTGGTGCTCACAGTAAACTCCTGTAGAAGAGCAGGCCTAACTGCCAATCACAGCTGTAAAGCAGAGGTTACACATATCGTCAGTTATCTACTGTACTTTTAAAGGAAAATAGCATATGCATAATATTTGTACATTGAAACATTCATTAAATGCCATTTGCTGTTCTCATCAACAGACGCAATTCTCAAGTGTTAAGTGTTGCACTGGGTGGGATTCTGGTGGATGTCTCAGAGCATTGTAGAATTTTTGAAGGTTCTCTATAGTGTTACCTGTGCTAGTCACTTGGAGCAAGAGACACAAAAAGGCTTAGACAACTAACAGCCCTTTAGGCACCTAAGTCCAACATTTAGGTGCAACTGAGATCTTCAGATTCTGCTCAGCTGTTGCCTAGTGCTATAGATGCATAACGTCCCTAGACAACTAAATTTCCACAATTAAAATTGTGTATATGCCTAAATTTCTACTAGTTTCTACTAGCGAGCGTGTGAAAAGCTGCCTCCATCTGGGCCTGTCTTACACTTAAGCCCCAGAGGGATCCTAAGGCAAAGATTAAGTACTTGTGTGTCTGTAGCTCTTTGGGACTGATCCAAAGCCCATTAAAGGGGTGGAATGGGCATTGGAACATGCCCTTGGTGAACACTTTCTGGGAACTTACACAGTGTGCTTATGCAGTGGGCTTAACCTTGCCTTTCTTTTCAGTTGCTGCCAGCTGTGTGAATATCATGAAAATTGCTCACTTAATTTTATATTAAAACAGGGAAATACATATTTATGTGTGTTTGAGTGTGTAATATATATTCCACACTATACTGTTTGTCACATGTAGTAAACATATTAGTATTATTTTTTCTACGTGTGTGGAACTATAAACACATCCAAACTCACCTTTAGAGTTTAAAGATGGGAGGAGGGGCTGCTTTTAACAAGAAATGAAATTTGCACATTACTTCCAAGCAAAATATGGGATTATTTGTCTTTTAGCAAAATCACTGAATAGGCACATTTTGCCTGTTGCTCTTCTGATTCAATTATTTTTTTCACAGCTCTATTAGCTGTGTAAGACAGGCCCAGATGGAGGCAGCTCAGATTGCATCAGTTTCAGAACACAGTCCTAATGAAATACTGTATTGTTCAAGTATTTGAAATAGATGCCTGTAATACATTTTATTAAATGAATACATGTTATCATGGCGGAAGGTTGTGCATCAAAAGCATTCTCTGTCAGTTCTCAGATGCTGCCCTACTGCCATGAGTTGAACCAAATAAGAGTCGGTTTAATGACCCTTCTCACTCTTTATAGAAAAGATGTTGGTTCTAAGATGCTTGTCTCCTCACCCTTGTGTAGTTTAGAATTTTTAGCTGTTTAGCTGTTAGAAAACACCTGATAGCTATGCAGTATCAAATCCTAAAAGAATAGCTCTCTTTGAAGAAAAATAATCATGAGTATCTCTCCATAAACATATCCTCCTGCATGAAAAGGCTCTGCTTCCTTCGAACATGAGAGAGAACTGCCCCATAATTTAACTCTGTTCCTGAGCACAGGAATTCTCACCTACAAGTGGGTTTATGGTACTTTCCCTACCCACCTCACTTCTAGTTACCAGAAAATTTAGAGCTACAATATAACCTGCCTGTGATGCTGAGGTCTATATGGTTTTATAAAAATATGCTAATGAGTGAATATAATGTAACTGGAATATGCTTCATGCAAAAAGTCTCTTGTAAGGTATCATTACAAAGCTTATACTCTACTGAGTGTGATCATCATATTTGTATAAATGCATCACTCTTGTATCTGAAACTAGAAATATGTAATATAACTCTGAGGGCCTATTGTAATTATGCAAAGTGTGGGCCATTAATGGTGGTTTGAAATCTTGATGACTCCCATTAACCAGGACAATTGACTGCAGATGGCTCTGTTTCACCTGTAAGTCTTCCTGTATAGGTGTGTGCTGGCAAGTGGGCAATGAAGTCTTGCAGTGACATGTAATCATGTCACCTGAACTGGAATCCATCTTTAACCTGGTGTCTTTCCATTGAGAAGGAGGGGGTGGGAACCCAGAGAGGGACAAAGAATTCCCATCTTATGCAAAAGATATATAAAGGGGTGGAAGAGAACAAAGGGAGGAGAGGAGCCATCATGAAGAATCCTCTAGCTACCACCCTAAGCTGGAACAAGAGCTGTACCATGGGAAATAATTGTGCCCAAGCCTGGAAGGGGTCCAGTCTGAAGAAAAAACTTACTGAAGCATTTCTGAGGGTGAGATTATCTGTATTCAGTTTGATTAGACATAGATCTGCGCATTTTATTTTATTTTGCTTGGTGACTTACTTTGTTCTGTCTGTTACTACTTGGAACCACTTAAATCCTATTTTCTGTATTTAATAAAATCACTTTTCACTTATTAATTGACGCAGAGTATGTATTAATACCTGGGGGAGCAAACTGCCGTGCATATCTCTCTATCAGTGTTATAGAGGGTGAATAATTTATGAGTTTACCCTGTATATACAGGGTAAAACAGATTTATTTGGGTTTAGACAGGAGTGGCGCCAGAGTTTCTGGTGCCCTAGGCAGAATTCGGGGGGCGGCATTTTGTGCGTTCCCCACGGGGCGCATGGGAGCTTCCAGTTCCATTCCCATCGCGCCGCTGAAGAAGGACCCTCCGCCGAAATGCCGCAGGCGACAATGGCAGTCATTGAGCTGCTCAATTGCCTGCCGCTGAACTGTCATTGTTCCACTACATCGAGGGAATCCATGAAGAAGACTCTGTAAGTTATGGGAAATGACGCTGTAAGGAACCAGGGAAATGTCCAGGTTTGTGTGTGTGGAAAAATAGAATTAGGAGTAACACCCAGCCAGAAGGGAGAAAGCATGGAGGAAATACTGTGAACCAGAGGTGGAAATACTTCCCTTCTGGTTGTGAATCTTACTTGGAATGAAAACCACAAGGATTATTCTATAACCAGGGAGTGGTTTCAACCCACAAGGGAGATTTGTTTTAGGGGGTTAATTTTGGCCTCTTAAAATGACAAAAAGAGAGCGGTCTGCAGAGAGAAAATTTAAACTCATGATGAGAGACAGTGAAACAGAGAGGGGAAGAAAGTTCCACAGTGTAGAAGGCAAAGAAATGCAGTTAGAAATGGTAATAGGACAGTGAATTGAAGGAAGAAGATTGTGATAGAAAGTGAACAGAAGAAGACAGGGAGTAATACGAAAAGAAAGTAAGGAAACACCGTTTTGGGTGGCAGCATTAAATATAAATGTGAGAATTTTATGAGCTGCACACAAGAATAGAAAGCCAGTGAAGTGAAGAATAACAAAGGGAAATGTGAATAGGGAGATAAACAAAAATTATACTTGCTGCATGGCTTTGGACCAAATGCAATACCATACTCTTAAGTAGAGCAGTAGACAACTGATTGTGTAGAATAAAATAGATGCTTTTAAGGAAAAAATAGCTTTGTAAAAAGTGTATCAGGCAATATTCCTGTCTAGATGGAAAGTTTCTTATAAAGATGAAGTATGTTCGCTCCAGGTTGGCTAGGTGTTATAATTTCTATGAGTTTGACTCAAGAGCCTAGTTAAACTGGACAAGTAGATACATCTATTCATGTAGGCAGGTTGAATAACAGAGCTGAGTTTTGTACGTGGCCTGGTACTAAATTGGTTGGTGTCTAACATATCCTTGCAATAGAAGGTTGGGATTTTGATCCCGAGATGGAGTTTAGTCTCAGCCATGGCTTCTGCCAGGAATCCAACTGAATACTTTCTGGCCTTAAGAGGTGTGGTGGAAATCTAGTCTTTACAGTACATAATGAGAGATCAAAGCTCATTACCTTCCCATTATAAAGCTGCAGGAGAACATTGATCTACTTTTTGTATTATTTGACCTTTAAACTGGATTTGGACAGGCAATTCCACATCACAGATGACAAAAGGAAATTAAAAATCAGTCCATTTACTAGCAAATTATGAATATAAAATATATTGCATTTAACAGACATTTTAATTGAAGAATAATTTTCTTAAAACCATTCACAACCTTTGTGTGATACCCAAATCTATAGATGACAAAATTTCCTCTCCTCTTGCTGGATTATCATAGTTTGTGTTGCAGCACAGCCTGTGAAAGTTACTATAGTTTACAGCTGAATTCTGGAATACATTTTGTTTCATTATTATTGGTGCATAGTTGTACAGGAACAGCATAAGTGCCTCTTTCAACTTCAGCCTCAATCTTTGAAGCCAGAGAACTGCTTTGAATTTTGATCCACTGATAAAGCACACGTTCTAATGGGTGAAGCATCAGACAAAAATAAAGATTTATGGCTGTGTACTTTCCCAAAGAGATTAAAAGACTTTACTATGAAACATTCCTACCCAAAATCCTGGAAAAATGACAAAGCTGGAGCTAGTCACAGAATGTTCCATCTCTGTATCAACCCCTTCCAATCCCCACACCAAAGGTTTGGTTACAAATCAGAGAGCTCATAGCTAAATCAGATGGATTCTACAGATTCCTTTCTCTCACTTCAAAGAGTTCTTTATTTTGGGGGGTATATGGAGGCACATTTGGATAGCAAGCTAGCCACTCTGCTGTCTGCAGGATAGTGCCCTGCCGTCCAGGAGTCTGCACGGTAGGGTGGGATGCTCAGCATGTTCTGGTTTCTGTCAGGCATCATGAAGTGCAGCAGTCAAGCAGGAGCAGAAAGGGAAGACATAAGGTAGCAGGTGGTAAAAGTTGTTGCTTTAGCTTAGATGGCTTTTCCTGTACAATCAGAAATGTAGGGTCTGAAGTTACAGAGAGTTTTTTTCATGGACTTCAGTGTCAGCCATACTGGACATTCATTGCTTGATCCTGCATCTTGCACATCAGTGGGAGTTTTTACATGGACTTGAATGAGCACAGGCCCTTTTTGCTGAAATAAATAATATACTAACAGAAGTAGTGCTTTGGGAAGCAAGAAAAATCATGTGAGCTATAGTATTTGTAAGAGGTGGTCAGATGTTTCAATATCTGAAAACAAAATTACATAAAGAAAACATGGCAACTCTGAAAATCACCCCATATCATCATGTCGTCCTTGGTAGAGAATGCCAAAGCTGATAGAAAACTACCTTATAATATGTAAGGGTAAGATGTGGAATCCCTGACTTGCCATGGTGAACAGCTACTCACATAGGTAGTTGGACTCACTGTGATTCACTTTGTGTCACTGCACACCAGTGTGAATAAGGGGCTCACAGCCTGGCCCAGTGCATACTCAGAATGAATTAAAAAAATATTCACTGAGCTGTTAGTAGGAACCCAGTCCTGCTCACATCCCACTGATTGATAGTAAAACTTCTACTGACTTCCAGGGAAGCCAGTTTAGGTTCTAGATGATAATCCCCAATAGATTTGCTTACACAAAGAGAATTTACCTACAAATTATATAGATTCTAATATTTATTACAATCTTTATATTTTATTTCTGACTTTAGAAAAGTGATTTTTATAAATAGCCATAATTGTAACTATATAAATAAAATTAAGTTCTACCTTAATGTTTCAGAAATGTTCATCAAATGCTTGCCAGAGGGACATTTTCCATAATTTGACACTACTCGGGAGTTAATCAACTCATTTAATCATCTAGGTCCATCTCATCCTTAGGTTACTTAAAATAAAGATGAATGGTATAATTAAGAGCATTGTCCATTGTTCCTCTTTTTTTTCTGATCTAAAGGCAAAAAAAAAAAAATTTTGAAGCCAGAATAATGTGGTTTTCTTCAACCTGGCTAATGAAAACATTTTAATTTCCCATACAGTTGTGTTACTAAACGTTTTGTTCCTTTATTGACATTCCATTTACTGTGAAGCTAAATATTTTTCAAGGCCCAGAAACGTAAACTAAATATCTAGACATACATTTTGCTAAGCATTAAAATCAAGATTCAACAGTCCCTGTGTAAATAAGATTTGCAAGAAATACCATACTAATGAAGAAAAATATATCTCTTGCCAATATTTTGTTTTCAGATCATTTCCTGAGTACATAAGACAGTCACACTATGGAAACCGTGGTGGCAAGATTTATTTATTATAATGAGACTTCGTAGCAGCACAATGGCTTTGCTACTGGCATTTCATTTTCTTAAAATTAACATCTTTTAATTGTTTGAATTGATTTTTTAATAGCAAACACAACACAATAAACATCCCAGCCTGATGAGTCCTGCCATATGAATACTGGTATATATGCTGATTTGTATTCCAATGCATTTGAAATTCCACAGTGGGAAAAAAAACCCACTGTATTTTAAGGCTGTCCTCTAGCACCCACTCAAAACATGGAATCATTGTGCTATTCATTGCTGCTTTGCTTTGTTGAAATAATGTTAGCTTGCTCTTTTCCCCTGGAGCCAACAAATTAGGCACAAGCTTTTATATCTCTGCGCAGAACAAGTGAAAGTGGAGATATGCTAAATATTTCTAAAGAGATTTGCATTTTTGAGTTCTTGAGCTTTCTCTTGCTTTGTGAGGGATGTAATCCTTCTTGGGAGTTGAACCAAAGGCCCTCAGATCCGACACAATAGCACTATTGCCTACGCTAAAGGGCAAAGTACTTAAGGGTGGATTCATAAAGTGCATTTTTAAGAGCAGTCTAAAGCCGTTTAGTATGCACCTGTAGCAGTATCCATGCCAAGCATGTAGGGCACGATCCTACTTCCATTCAAGTCAAAGGAAAAACTTTCATTGACTTCCTTGATGCACTTGAGGAACTCAAGATGTTTGTGTGCTCTTTATCACTGTGTTAAAGGCTCAGAAATAATTGAGGGTTATGTCTTCTACTGTCTAGAAAACTGGAAGAAATTCTCACTTAGTGTTACTGATTTTAACACCTTATTTCAACCCCGGTCTGGCCCCTCTAAACCCAGGCTCTTCCCGGGTCTACACAGTTCCTTGCCCACATAGATTCTGACTCTATTGAGAGCCCATCTGGGGATCTTAGGAAGTGTTAGATGGATCTCCATTTTGCGTAAGGCTGGGAAGATGCATGCCCTCTATATGGGCAGATTTGAGAGATGCAATATGGTCTTTAGCTTCTTGTAAAGGTTTCAGCTGAAATCTAAATTAACTGACATTTTCTACTAATCATGATTAGATTGCAATTTTCAAAACAAAACTTCATTTGAATAAAAAAACAAGTTGTTTTTAAACCAAGGGAAGGCAATTGTTCTAAAATAGGCAAAGGCCCTGATCCGCAGCTGTGGCTTCCCCAATCCTGGGTCAATTATCTGATTAGTCCGCAATATGGCGGAACAGTTCCCTGGTTAATCTAAAACAGCTTTCAATGTTGTTTGAGAACAGTTCCAAGGGCTGATCCTCAGTAGCTGAGGATCACTGGATTGCAGGAAAGCCATGACCACACCCCCTCTACATCATTGTATGCTGGTGATCCGTTTGTCTCCAGCTATATATATTTTATAATCTTAGCCTATGCTAAGTAGGCCTGATTAACACACATCTTGGTCTGCTGTAGGCTCATTTGATTGTGTTCCCCAATTAATTTCCCTTCCCACAGGAATCTGATAGTGCAGACAACTGTAGCATCATACAAATGGGCTGAGGTCAGGTGGGTTTGCCCTCAAAGCAGACCATAGTTGGGGAGAGTGGGGACCAGGCGTCTGGATCAGTCCTCATTTGGGGAATAAGTGGCTAGGAGCTGGGATGAGATCTGGAGAGGTCTGCTGCTGTTGGGAGTGGAGAGCATCCAGACCTTGGACAGCAGTGGCTGGGAATCCCATCTGCGTCAAGTTCTGAGAAGCTCCCCATGTGATGTTTAACACATATGAGTTAATTTGCATGTTTGTAAATAAGTTGCGAATAACCCTTAACCTCAGGTTTAAAAACATTTGTGGATTTAATTCTGGTGACAGATGTTAGATTGACAGCCCTTGTGAATTAAGTCTTCTCTTTATCTCTAAAACAGCATCCAGACAGGTTCCCCACAAAAACTGCCCCTGAGCATGCTTCAACCCTGATATAGGGGAAGACTTACTCTAGAGGTGGCAGGGTAGTTCAGTATCCATGGCCATGGAATCCTTTGCCTTTCTACTGAGTTTGCCAATCAGTGAAAAGTGTGCTGGTAAGGTTTATGATAGAATAGACACATCTCATATAGGGACCACCATTCGAAGGCAACAAATTTTAATTCCAAGTGAGCTGGTCTGGATTCAAATGAGTGACCTATAGGTGAAAGTAGCCCAGTCATTAACAATGCCCTGACTCACCCATTCCCCCAATATGTATTAATTTAAGAAGGTGTCCTATATATATATACTTGTGTGTGGCTCTAGGGTCTCTTCTTAAACTAACACATGTAAGAGTTATAGAGAAGACTGTTAAACTGACATTTTCTGAAAGTTAGGAAATACTAGCGATAAGGTTACCTGTGTCACTTTAATTCAGTCAACTGTGTTGTATGTATTATGATGCAGTTTTAAAATGACATAATCACATACTGTTTTTTTCCCCACTTGAAGTGTGACTCCAGGCTCTTCAATATTATATCCCTTTCGCTTGAACTAAAGGAGAAGTTTATAGCAGAAATACTCTGTTATCTTTGCTGTAGACCAGTTCTGGAGGGGAGGGGGGACACTTTCTGCCAATGGGCCACACAGCTGTTTGTGTGACAGCAACAGAATGTTCATCATTAGGATTCCTGGTTTCTATTTCTGGCTCTCTGAGAAGTGGGAAGGCAGAGTGGCAAAGTGGATGATACTTAGCTTTGCCAGGCTCTGCCTGAAGTGACCTTGTGCAACCTGTCACTTTATGTTATTTGTAAAATGGGTGAATGAAAGCTGCCTACCTCCTGAAGAGGGGCTTTGGGCTTAGTAAGAGTTATGAATTATTAACTGCAGGCAGTAGAAGAGCAGACTTGAGCTCCTGACTTCTTGGCTCACAGCCGACTGTGTAAGGACCAAGGTGTGGGCAACCTGGCCTAGTGGATGGATTTGGGAGCCAAGAACTGGAGCCAAGGGTCAAAATCAGAGTTGGGAGCCAGGAGTAGGGCAAAGGAGCAGGGACCTGGAGCCAGGCAGAACTGGGGGCCGAGGAGAATCTGGGATAAGGAAGGCAGGAACAGGCTGAGGGGAAGGAACCAGGAACAGACAGGAGTCAGTGTCTTAAGTGGCAGGTATCCACCTAGTTGTTCAGACAAATTTCTGTGCCTCCTTCTGGCTTTACTGGTGCATTTGAACTAATGGGTGGGGTCAAATATCTCCCCCAATCAGGAACTTTGTGGATGGAGCCCTTGGTGAGCTACACTAGAGCGGCACTAGCCCTGTTCTCCACTAGTTCCAGTGAGCTGCAGAGTGGTGGCTGCAGTCTAAGCACTGCCTGAGGGCCGGGGTTCAATGATCCTTCACACACTGCACTTTACCTCAAGAATTTAATAGGGGGACTCTGTCAATCTGCTCACTCACCCACTGATGGATTAGTGCTTTACAAGATATGTGGGCAGGGCTGCTAAATGTATGTGTGTCATGTAAGATGTATGATACTCTGCAAGTCTGGGGTCCACGAAGTAGACTTTAGCCTAGGGAGTATGCATCTGCAGGACTGTTGTGGTTTCCTTCAGGAACTCCCAGTAGCAGAAACAACAAGTAAGTAAAGAGAACCCTGATCTGATACTTAAGCATCAAGGGAGAAACTCCTGGCCCAAATGAAATCAGTGGAAAGACTCCCATTGGCTTCAGTAGGGCCAGGATTTCACCCTGCTTATCTGAAGGAGAGAGAATGGAATTCAAACTCAGATGTAGCACCGAATTTCAGGGCTGTCCCTTATCTCTATCCTGGCCTGAACCAAAATCCTGGCTCCAACACCCCTGAACTCTGGGGTATTTGAAATCTGCACCCAGATCTGAATTTTGTAACTTGAGCCTTCCCTAGCAATTCTATAGGAAAAATAAAACAAAGGTTCCTGTATATTATTAGAATAGTATTTTTTCCTTCTTATTAATCTCAGATTTTTAAACTGTCAGCAAATTAGGTAATGTATCCTTCTCTTTCAGCAAGAAAAGCATAATAGCCAAAAAAAGAAAATATATATACCCCTAAAGAAGGTTATCTACGCAGGAAGTCTCTAATGTAGAACACATGTGTTTAAATCTCTTTTGATCTGGTTAATCCCTAGAGGAATTTCTAAATTATTGTTAATCATTACATTAAATAATACAATGTACTGTATTATTGTTTTGTTCCCCTTTTTAAAGCGGACACTTGAATAATCTTGAAACTAAAACTCATAGGCTGCATTGGTATTGCTCCTGTTAGTTTACCAGTGAGAATATAAGTGTGAGGAAAAAACGGTTTTCATTCTGCCCTCCCCCTCTGCTCTCCACCCCCCAATGAAAATTCTGGCTATAATTTGATGACAATATATTTTAGGATCATTCCTGCAAAAAGATTATATATATTCTTAATCATCTGCACATGACTGATTCCATTGTAGTTAATGGGCCTTAGTGACAACCAAGGTTATGTGATAATCCATTAAGCAAAAAAGGCTTCATAAAATTAAGAACTAAAATTTAATTCTTAATCAGCTATTTTCATCCAATGCCATGGTTGTGTAATTAAAATAAATAAATAAATAAATAAATGATCCCCAGGAAATCAAAAGTTAATGAACGACATCAGCTGGTGTGAATGAGGATGACTTCACTGGAATCAATGGAGCTGAGGATCTAGCCCAAGGTTGCTACAGCAAAATTAACTTACATTGCATGTTCTCCATGTTACTGTATGTCTATGTAGTTAATTCATGGTGTAGCGGTTGTTTAAGAGAGGGTTCTCTGTGTATATACATTATCTCATGCTTTATATACAGTGGTGATAGCCACGTGATAATTTGTACAACTATTTAGTAAATAGCATTTATCATGCACCTTTGAACACTTCTCCTGCACTCTGCCCATTAATCCACCTCCACAGGGGCTACATCTAATACCCCAAACTTCTGATCAACTTCAAACAGCTGTGTTTGTTTTTAAAAGGATAACTTCCAGAACAACTTTTTCCTTCTTCATATCAGCAGTGAAATTTCTTCCACAAAGGTACACCCAGGTTTTAGGGCCAGGCCCGGCAATATCTAGTTCTAGGCCAATGACAGATTTAAGGTATGCTAGTTTGTGACTTTTAAGGGCTAGAAACCAAAGATATTTTCCCCCCTAAAAGTCATGACACTTCTTTTACCAGAGATACAAGGCATTTGCCCCAGATCCTTAAAGGTACAGAGGTGTTGATCAGCTCTTTAGATGTCTAAATCCACCATTTAAGCATAACTGACATTTTGGAACTCCTATCCAAAGTCATTTAAAGGACGTCATCTCCTTGCACTTATTTATTTAACACTGCTAAAGAGCACCAGGCAAAAGTCCCATTTCCAGAAGTGTCCAAAGAGCCCAACATTTAGGAGCCATCAGCAGTTCCATTAAGAAATGATCAACTCCCACTGAAGGGCAGAAATCAAACTGATGGGGGGAAATCTGGCGTGTGGAGGGGAAAGCAACATTCCCAAAGTAAGAGCTTCTAAGGCACCAGTCTGGTCTGTTTCCAGGATCGAGGACTAAAACAAATGACGTTGCAGATCAGTGGAGGGAAGCTGGAATAAAAACAGCAGAGAGTGATCAAAGGTCCATGGCTCTGAAATTTATTACATGGCTATCCCATCTATATGTGGTTGTGTCTATGGTACGCATATGTGTGTGTGTGTGTGTGAACTATGAATATTTATGGGCAGATTCCAAACCTCAGCAAGATGTTATTAGTGTTGGTTACAGAGAATGTTTGTGAATCAAATAATTTAGAACAACCAGTCTTTTTGAGGTTGACCGCAGTGTAAAATGGGAAGGTTGATTTTCAGAGAGTTAACCCTTGTTTAGAGAAATGTTAGAGCACATGAGAGCTAAACAGTTTGGAAAGGAAAAAAGTAGAATGCCCTATTCATCTAATTTGGAAGTTTCTTCCAAAACAAAGAGCAGAGTGCTTTGATAGCTGCTTTTTGCTCAGAAATTGGTGAGGAGTGTAGCTGAACTCTGTCAAAGATAGGGTAATTAACAAACAACAGGAACACTGTAAATGCTCAGAGCTCTCAGCCCCGTGACTCAATGAGAGTGGGGGCCCCTCAACATTCCATAGGATCATGTTCAGCAGGCTAGATTTTCTCTGTCCCTTGAATAGGTGCATAGGGAGGAGAGACTCTTACCTTCTTCTTGTACACCCCATGCACGCGCCAAGGATAGTCACATTCCTTGCTCCTGAAGGAGTACAGGGTGTTCAGTGGTACCCTTTGCACAAGAAGAGAGGTGCAATGATTGACCATAGACCCAACTACCATCTGCACTAACCAAGTTAAAAATGTACCAGGGGCATGGTGGAGAGTGGGTTACATCTTACGGATGATGCAGACTGCAATTTCATGTGCAACAGAGAGTTTGGGGAGACTGTGCTTTCCTGGGTACATTTCGTCCCCAATCTTGGTTGGGTCGTCTAGGCCAGTGGTTTTCAAACTTTTTTTCTGGGGACCCAGTTGAAGAAAATTCTTGATGCCCGTGACCCAACAGAACTGGGGATCATGGGTTTGGGGTGTGGGAGGAGCTCAGGGATCTGGGCTGGGGGTGCAGGCTCTGGGATGGGGCCAGGGATGAGGGCTTTGGGTGCAGGAAGGGGGTCCGGGTTTGGGGGGATCAGGGATAGAGCAGGGGATTGGGACACAGGGTGGGGCTGGGAATGAGAGGTTCAGGGTATGGGAGGGGGTTCTGGGCTGGTGCAAGGAGGTTGGGGTGCAGGCGCTGGGATGGGGCCAGGGGATTGGGGCCCAGGCTTACCTCAGGCAGCTCCCAGTCAGTGGCACAGCGGGGGCGCTAACGCAGGCTGCCTGCCTGTCCTGTCACCACGGACTGCACTGCGCCCCAGAAGCAGCCAGCAGCAGGTCTGGCTCCTAGGTGGAGTTGCGCAAGCAGCTCCACTTGGCTCTTGCCTGCAGGCACCCCCTGCTCCAGCTCTTTTCTCCTGTGATCAAAGAACTGGACTGGTGCAACCAATACTCTTACATTTTAGATGAGTGTATATAAGCATCCCTTTCATTTACAACTACCTACCTCCTACGCCTGAATGTCAAGTAGGTTAACCTACAAGATCAGCTGATAGCTGGAGCTGAAAAATCCTTGAATGTTTGTTCAAATTCAGAAACTGATTTCTAGTCAACCATGTTTATTTTCTTCAAACATCAGAGTCACTCTTTACCCATGAAAAACAAATTCATAATCTCTTCTGTTTCAGAGGAAAAGGGAAAAACCTATAGAACACCACAGGGGAGAACAGTGGAGGGGGAGTTGTAGCTGTTCATCATGACCCTCTGCAATTAGTCTAATTGGAAGGGTCAGGGTCAGCTCAGCTCACTGCAATGCTGCTTGCCCATGCCAGGTGTGATTTGAGGAACCTATGTATAGCTTCTGAATTCTGTTAGATAGGGAGCTCTTTATATGTGTCTGTGGCAGAATGCACTCCATGGTGAATATGGGGTTTGTTTGCCTTCCTGTTGTCCTTTTACCTTGTAGCCATGCGCAACTCACCCCTGCGGTGCCTCCTTTTGGCTGTCTGGGAATTAGCTCATTTTCCAGCTCTGGAGCACCCTCTGCAGGCCGGTGTCATCACCGCTCGCTGGCCCCTGTGTCCCTCCCGGACCTCAGTGCCCCTTTATCTGGAGGCTCTGTCCCAGCAGTATCCCCTCAGTCTTTGGGTCTCCCCTCTCTGGGAAACCCCCAACCCCCTAATCCCACCTTGCCTCAGTGCCTACTGCCAGTCATCATTTAGCCCCTGCTCACTGGGGCAGACTGCAGCCCGTAATGGCTCCTCATCATTGGCAAGGGGGGTAGGACCTGCTGCCACTGTCTAGCCCCAGGCTTCCCCTTTGCAACCCCAGTACCTGGTTTAGGCCCTGCACAAGGTCCTGCAGCCTGGGGGGTTGTCAGGCTGGAGCTCCCCAGCCCCTCTTGCCTTTTCCCCAGCACTGCCCTACCTCAGGTCCCTGCTCAGCTCCCAGGCAGCTAGGTCCTTCCCTCTCAAAAGCTGGAGAGGGAGTCTCCTAAGCTGTGGGCTCACTGGCCTTTTATAGGGCCAGCTAGAAACTGATTGGGGCATGACCCCAGCTGTGGTTGCCTTCCCCATCAGCCTAGCCGCTTCTCACAGCCCCAGTCCTCTCCCAGGGCTGGCTTTAACCCTTTCCGGGCTGGAGCGGGTGACCACCCCGCTACACACCTCCATGTTGGACTGGCATTCTAAGGGGTAGTGCCACAGGATTGACAATAGAGGATCATTAATTTAAGTGCTGTTCCATTCAATTGGAACTACCCTAAATAGTAGGTTGGCTACCTAGAAGCACAGAATTATTAGAGGAGAGGTCACCTAGCAATGAAGTCACCTCACAGGGGTCTGCGGTCATCTGTTAAGGTTGATCAGGAGGTCACATGATGGCACAGACAGGAAGATTGTGAAAGAGCAGGAGCTGCTTTCCTCTGGGTTTTTGGTCATTTTCACCAATTCAAGGTGAGGGGAACTGCTGCAGCAGGTGGAACACAGATTGACTCCCAAGGGAAAGATGAGCTAGCATGAGGGGCCTTGTGTTCAGGGTGTTTGTTGTTTTCTAAATGATCAGACCTCTCTGGTGCTTCATCTCTTAAGAAAAGGAGAATTGTGTTAAAAAACATTGGCTAAGTCTGTGGCTATTTGCTTCCAATACCACAGATCCTTGAAGTACATTGTAAACCAGAAGATTCACACCTGTGGTGGAAGTCTGGGGAATGTGCAAAAGCTGCTGGAGATGTTTTGTGGAAGATGGCACTACTGTCAGGGTCTAGGCAATTGGACCACAGGGGCCCACTACCAAGAGGGGTGTCAGATACAAAGCCTAGCAGCCCAAACCCAAGGACAGTGTTTGGATCCCTCACAGCAGTCTAGTGAGTATCCAGCAGGGGGAGGTCTACCAGATCCGTGACGCTTGGTCTCAAAGGCAAGCAAATAGGACCTCATGATGAAAGGTTCGTAGATCACGGGGAAGCTGAGCCAAATACTTTAAATGGTATAAAAGAGCAGATCTAAACAATAATGTTATCGGTCTCTTATAAATACATCTAAACTACCCTTTACAGAGATATTTGTATCTGGGCCCTTTGATTAATGGTTGCCTGGATGAGTCCCTCCCTAATACCTTCCCAGTCCCGCCTACAGCACTCTGTCTTCCGCAGTTTCCACTTACCTTAAAGATTTCATCCAACGTGTGGAGGAGGAGTCTGTATGGATTGACTGCTTTGTTTTTGTCAGAGAAATGGCCAGATGCAGACTCCAGATCAATATGTAAGGCATGGAAGGACCTATGTCCTTGAGCAATTTGTTCTCTGGACCTATGTCATTCCACCTTTTTCCACTTCCAAAACACGGAAGAGGCATCTCTAATCAAGGGCAGGCTCTGCCCATCGTATTATCCCTGGCATTCTGGACTGCACCCTTTCATCCAGGAAGACAGCACTTGTGTCTTTATCCCTATTTCATATTAATGCTTTTGGGTCCGTACTTGATATCTGGATTTATCATGACCTTATAATGTTGCTTAATTTGTGCAAGGGTTAGTTTATTAATAAAATCCATGTCTATTTTATAAATTGTCATTTAACATACTTGTTTGACATCAGTTTCTTATCATATATTAGCTGCTAGGTTATAGGTGCTGCTGTTTTTGCTGCCACTTCCAGTGGACACTTCCTGTGGAAGTGGCAGCAAAAACAGTAGCAACTTGGAATGAAGAATAACTGAAAGCCGCAATAGCCTTTGCCTAGACTAGCCATGATCCTGGAGTGAAGGAGCTGTAAGGATTCCTTGGTACACAAGCTGGATGGCTAGATCAGGTTGAACAATGGGTCCTTAAAGCGTCTTTCACAGTCCCACAAAAGAAGAATGTTAGTATTAGATTCAGCACAGCTGGCTTGAGAGTTCTGTTGAGCTACTGAGGAGAAAGTATGTTAAAAAACAAAGGGATATGAAGGAACTAATGTTCAACATCAATGCATAGATTATATAATTACATTGTTTAATCTAGTGCCACAGTGGAGCTCACCAAAATCCCATGTCATTAAGGGTTATTAGCTTTTTAGTGACTTATTGCTTGTAATAAATTACGGGAAGTTTGATCTCATGCTCCTACCTTAATTTGGATTGATTTTTCCTGGCTTTAAAAAAATTCCCAATTGGAGAGGCCTCTGTCAGCCGGGTGGAATGCATGTCAGTTTAGCAGAGACCAAAGGAAATAAAAATCCTGTCTATCTGAAAGTTGTAGGGGTTTGGCACTGAGCTCAATGGTATCGCTTCTGAGTGGTAGGTCACAAGGGTATCCAACACTTACAAAAATGGCTCTGATTTGGCTTTTATTCAACACCTACCGTTTTGCTGCAGGACTGGAAATGTACAAAGCATGAAATGTTCCTTGTGTTGCCAGAAAGCATTTAATTTACATAAAGCTCAACAGTGTGGGTGTGTGCATTTCAGACCTGAGAGTAGATAAAATTGTACAGACTCTCACTCATAAGGTTTCCAAAAGGCTAAAGAGTACATGCAGTGGTCCAATGGGAGCGTGTCCAACTCAGTCTTGTATTGCTCCGTCTGTATAGTATGCCGTAAAAAATAAAGTCCAGACATAGCAGGATAGAAGTGGATTTCTTTCTAAGAAGCAAGCCATATAGAAAGATATTTTTAGAGTTGGTCAAAATGTTCCCTTGACAAAAAAAAAAAAAGATGAAATGGTCTTTTTTTCAAAACAAATTGTTATGGAAAATAGTTGCCTTAAAATGATTTTTTCCTTTTTTTTAAACTAAAAGATTCATTTTCAGTATTTCATCCCAAAATAGAAAATATCTGCAATTTTATTTTAATGATTTTTCCCCCCCAAACCACCATTTTCTGACCAGCTCTACTCATTAGCTCTGAAAACAAAGCCAAACAAATCTGTTTTATGAAACTAACAAATCCCTACTTTGCTTTTCTAGACTAGCTAATTGGAAGGGTATAAGAGAGAGCTCGGGAATTAAATTAACTATTTTTGGTAAATGTTTTGCTTTTGTCATTAACTAGGCAGATCTATTTACAAAAACAAATCTCCGTTTACAGCCCTAATAGTCAGATAGATCTCTCAGAACTGCATCCCTTGCAAAATTTTCAGCCATAGCTTTCTGTCTTCCAGGCCAGGGATCTTGTATCTTTGCTGAGAGAGAAAGGTAAAAATCATAAGGATGCATAAGACTCCAGAAAGTTCAGATATAGATCTCTCTCTCCCCATCTCATTCCTCATCTAGCCCAACCAAATCCTTCTCCTCCACCTAGCTTGAATTCACCTTTGCCCCTCTTTGCTCCAAGTAGCTGGCAGCTAGCTGGTTCATACCTGCCTTTTGACCTGATAACTTCTAGCTCCTTCCACAATGATTCTTTCTCCTCCTACATCCTGACCTGATGTAGGGGATTGGCTACATGGTGGGGTAATGTGCTCTAAGGAGGTGTGATTTCTAAAGCACACTAATGTGTTGCACATTAATTGGTCAATGTAGACTCTTCTGGTGTACTTTTAACATAGTGCTGTTTGAAACAATACTATATTAAAGTGCATATGGGAGCCTTTAGTGCATAGCATAAGGTCTACATGGACGATTAATGCACAACACATTAGTGCACTTTAGAAATCACCCCCTCCCCCTCACACACTGTATAGACAGGCCCTGAGATTTGTTCTGTCCTTCACGGTACTCCCTCCCTCTGCCGATATGCCAAATCTGTAATGGGTTTTTAGCATGTCTAGTGGACCAGTCTCCTGATCATCTCAATATTGACATATTCTACAATAATACATCACAACACTTCACTGAATATTATTATATTATGGACTGTATCGTAAGAACTCTGTTTCATGGAATCTTGCCAGATTTTAGCCTCCTTAGGTCAGAAACAGCCCTAACTTCATAGCTCTCCTGTGAGTATAAGGAAGCCTCATAATGCAGATGATTGGACAGTAGCCATGCCAGTTGCCTGTCCTTTTGGTATAGATGCGCTCCTTAGTCCAGTATGCCTTTGCTGATATCCCTGAAATAGATTTGGCAGGATGTCCATGAAGGTAAGGGAGTATGTTGAGAATAGAACACATCTAGAATCAAATTTGGTTCAGTATTTGGAATTAAATTTGGACCAATTTACCCTTTTCTAATATAATATTCCATGTTTCTGTACTGTTTTTCGGATTGGCTCTTTGTACTTCTGATTGGCTTTTTGTAACATTTCATTTCCTAGGGGAAGAAAGAAGAGATGCTTACAGATTCTTATACGAACACAGTCCATTTGCTAGAACACCATCTGTTACTTAATTATAGAAAAACACAAGATGTAACAAATGGAGGAAAAAGCTTCCATGGACTTGCCTGAATCTCCTCACTGAATTTTAGTAGCTTATGCTCTTTGTTTCCTCCCCTCCTCCCCCTTCTTAATATCTCCACTGCAGCTCTGAAGACTGTTGAAAGCCACCTATTCTGTGACTTCTGATGCATGCGAGATGTTCACATCCACTCTGGCCCCTGTACACTTGAAAAGGGGGTCAGATGAGCATAAAGCCTATAAGCTACCTGCAGAAGACCCCTCTCAAAAATCCTGGTGTAGGGGATATGCCAGGGGGCCAGAACAAGGAACAATAGCCCTACTGAGATTTTAGCAGTGCTGCTGCCCACTGGGTGGCTGGGGAGGCTGATATAACTTTGACATTCCCCCAGGCCTTTCTAAATTGCTTGGGATTGGGAGAGCACCATACACAACCATAACCTGCCACTCCAACCACCCCTCCCCGGGCTTTAAGTTCTGTGCTGCGCCACTGAGAGGCACAACACAGAATCTCATCCCTAGGTTTCAAGGCCAGAAGGGGTTATTACGATCATTTAGTTTGATCTCTCACAAGCACAGACCATAGAATTTCAACCAGTAATTCCCGCATCAAGAACATAGCTACTTCTTAAGCTACAGCATGTCTTTAGGAAAGAGAGTATTGTAGTATCTAGTACGTCTGCTTGCCCATTGTTGATCTCTTTTCAAATCTCACATGGAAATATACTTTCCCTAGCTTTAATTGTTTCTCTTTCTTTCCTATTACTAACCTTTGAACATTCTACTGTACCTTCTTCTATTGGACTTCACAGAAGATTGCAATTTACTGTTGTCTTTTACATCTGAAGGTGAGCCCCACCCACATCCCATTTCTCTATTTAAGCAGATTGGAAAAATTGTCAGAGAATAACATGGGATTCAAAATGCAGGCTAATGCATGTGCGGTAAATAATGCTAAACACACATACTCAACAGGATAGAGAAAGCTAGGAGCAGACATGGCTAAAGACACCTGAGTGATAGAGGACAGCAACTTAAACATAAGTTTGCACTGCAGTGGGACAGCTAAAATAGGCCATTCAGTTTGAAGCATCATAAAACAGGGAGTTACAGACCCTGTTTTTACAGATCTGATGTGACCACACTTAAAATACCCTACTATGAGAAAGTATTAACAAATTTAAGGGAGTTCAGAGAAAAGCAACAAAAATAATCAGGGGCCGAAGGACTGACTTATGAGGAAAGGTTAAATAGAGCTAAAGACATATAATGGCAGCTTCATTAAGGAAGAAGAATATGTAAGATGTCTACAAATATTGTATTGGTGTTATGAGTACTCTGAAGTGAGCAGAACATTTAGGGTGCTACAAGGGCTATCTAGAGAAGAGTAATGGGAAGAAATTAAGAAAGGGGAAATTTAGAGTGAATATAAAGAAAATCTTCCTGTCAATAAGATTTATTAGGCTGTGTCATAGTCTCCCAAGAGAAGTGATGAAAACTCCATCACCTGGGACAATTAAAGGAAGGGGAGAAAACATTATAAAATGTACCATAGGGAAATCTTGACTTTGCAGGGGCTGGACTGGATAATACAGTAGGTCTTTTCCATGTCTAACATTTAAGATTCAGATTGGCAGGCTTATACTTAGGTATTTGCCTCCTTCCTCATTCACCACTGAAGCTATTTTTACTTCTTCTTTCCTGCCATTTCTTTCCTCTAGATTATTTTTCTTTCCAGCCATTAGGCCTATTTTTATGTCTTTCATACTTGTGTTTCAGTTGAATCTCTGCTCCCTTTATGCCATAACTATTGGTAGAAGCTAACTAACACGGCTACCCCTCTGCTACATAACTATTGGTAGATTAGCTTGATTATTCGTTTGCTCACTAGCAGCCCATGTGAGATTGAGAGCTATAATAAATTACATTTTGTGCAGCACCTTTCATCCAAAGATGACTCTGTCCTAAATAAGGGAATGTTGTTTTGGTAGAGCTATATCTACATTCATAGTGTATGTATATGTTGGCAAGCCCTTTCCTTCTCTTTTAACATCTTCCTTGTCTTGCTCCAACTCTATCTCCCCAAGTTACAGAACTATAGTTCCTTTACTCTGCACACCCTCTCGCTGTCCTCAGCTCTCTCCCCTTTGGCTTAGATTTTGTTTTCTGCACCCAGGGGGTATTGTAACTCCATAAAGTCAAAATGTTGCCCCTGCCCCCCCTTACTCTGCAGGGAGAGAAAGTTACATCATCCCTTTTCATGGAGCGGCTTCATTGCTCCATCCCGGTGCACCCTGGGAGTGTCTCTGGTTGACAAGTAAGGCATGAAGAGGACCAAAGTCTCCTCTCACTCCCCACCTCTTCAACCCATATTATCTTGGAGCAGAGAATACAGGGTAAATAGTCCCCATTCTCCCTCCTCAGCTAACAGTTGCAATCTGAGGGTTGGTGTATATAGGGCTTCTCTTTACTCCCTAGTTTGGCCAAGTAAGGGCTGTAATAATCTCCCTATCCCCAGCTTTCAGCTCCACCTCTTTCTTCCTCATCCTTTCTCTCTCCGATAAGGTCCCCTCTTTCTTGAAGCTTGACCTCAGACCACCGAAACACATTAATTCATCATACTGCTTATCTGTACTGCACATAGTACTGTTGCCACTGACACTGACAATGCTATTAGCAACGAAATCACTGTCACTATTTTCTTCTCTTCTGGCGATTAAAATTTGAGCGACAGGAAGAATGAGTGAATTGTCAGCTGCATTTACGTCTATCAAAGTTTCCAAATCTAAACCCCAAGCAGATTCAAAAGCTCCCCAAACTCCACTTTCACAGTGTAAATGTGGGGTGTGTGTGTGTGTGCATGTGTGTGTGTGTGCGTGTGTATAGATAGCATAATTTCAAATGAACTTATTTTAAAAATATCAGACAGAGAAAAATCCAATTGGTTCTGGTGTTTGTATTGACTTTTGCTTTCCTCTTTTACTAAGTCAAAAAATCCATTTAAAGCAATGGTTACTGTAGCTGGTTGAGAGTTTAAGAAGCTCAGTGTTTCAAAGGGGATTCAAGTTCTGTTCTAACTTAATCTGAACCTGTTTGAAAATCTCCAAGTTTCAACCATCCACAAGCACAAACATGAAATCTGAACCATAGCCTGGGAATGATTCATTGAATTCCAAAAGGAAATTGGTATTTCTCAATTCTTTCTATTTATGCTTTGCCTTTAACATACAGTCTAGAAAATAACAGATGAGATGTTGTTATTGGACTACATTTTAATAGTTACAGTTTTTGGTTTCCTGTAATAAGAAAAAAGAACATACTTTATAAAAAAAAAGAGACAATATTTCACAAAGGACTAAAAAGTGTTTTTGGCAAAAGATTTCCTTTTTGGAAACTTTTATTATTTTCCTGAAATGACAGATCTTACTTTCTGTAAAGAAAACACTACCTTTCCGTTGTTTACTTTTGATACTACAGCCTTGAACAATGAACAATATTATTGTGATTATAATGTAAAATAAAAAGTGGCAGTTGATTATCTCAGGCAATAAGAGGGGAAGCATGTCTGAATAGAACAATATACTCTAGGCTCCCAAAGAATGGCCAACACAATGGAGCTGATCAAAAGCCTTTGGATCAGGCCCCACTGCAGGATGTGCCCACACAATTGCTTTA
The DNA here is from genome assembly GCF_016161935.1 of Mauremys reevesii. Classification (NCBI taxonomy): domain Eukaryota; kingdom Metazoa; phylum Chordata; order Testudines; family Geoemydidae; genus Mauremys; species Mauremys reevesii. The sequence goes on along the minus strand of NC_052623.1, from coordinate 133,888,645 downwards.
TGGTCCCTCCCCACCCTTTTAATGCCTTGCATTATTGAAAGAACTCGTCAAGTTGATGAGCTCTACAAATGAGAAAAAAATCTTCTTACATGAGCCTTTATTCATTTGGGTTAACCTCTTCTTATGGCAGTAACCTGAAACAAATGACAGATTGACAGGAGTATGAAATGGTTCTTTAATGAACTCTTGCAACTCATTTACAATCTCGACCTTCAGGCTACTGACATATAAATCCCTTTTATACTGTCTGAGCAATTATAGTGGATATGTGACTGATAACTGACTGCTGTGGATTAATGTCTTAGCTTGTAATGTGGGCTGACTCAGGCTTTACCAAGGCTGAATCCATTACACATCGCCTTCCTCTGATTACAGCTGTTTCTCTTGATAGTAGTTTTTAGGATCAAATTCATGAGTTAGCCATCCTTTAGACCTCATCAACACTCACAATTCCTGCTTATGTGATGGCAACATTCTAATCATAATATTTATTCCAATTTGCCTATTTATTACACTTTACTTTATTAAATTAGTGGTAGAGTCTAACTAGTCCTAACACAGTTACACAGAGGGTTATGCAGCGGTACAGCCCCACTCCCAGCCACTTAAGGGCTACCCATATCTTGGAAGCAGATCTTGTGTGGAGTGCAGGGGCTATGCTCCATGTTGGGAACAAGAAGGCAGGGAGAAGTCAGAGAGGGGTGGGGAGAGAGCTAGGCGTTGGCTCCACCTCCCTGTTCTTTGCTCAGCAGATCTGGATGGATGCACAAAGGTAAGTAAGCTATCTCCTTTTAAGGGCATCAGTAAATAACAGAGCAAGATAGGAGCAAAGTATTGCCCCTGGCAGATGCAGTGGCACACACTTCTTATTGGGAACAAAAAGCACAGTCCCCAAAATAAGCAGGCAAAGATAGAAAGAAAGAAGTTTCTCCTGCTCTAAAAGTTAACTTAAAATATGCCTGGCACATAGAAAAAGCTTTGAAATGCCTCAGAATATGTTTGCACCACCACCGAAAACATAGGTTTAAGTTTGTGGTTATTCAAAAATGAAATACATTTACTTATTTCAAGTTGTGGTGGCATTTTGTCCACATCACAAAATTACTAAACAGTTGAGCGTTATCTGTTGGTGTCTGTTTAGGGGACAGCTATTATGTTCACAGCGCATACACAGAGAAATTACATAAAAATAGAAAATACTCTTTCTGGAATGTTGCAATGCAATATTACTTTATTTCTTTAAAGGCAGAACCCTAACACACAGGAACCAAAAACAGACAGACAAAGCAGGCTGCTCCCTAAGGCAGAAAGGTGTAACTTGCTCCTGGCTGGCTTCATTGCAAACTGACTACAGAAGATCCATATCACACACTTCTCTAGTCCACAAGCAGGATTGGGAAATGTCTTGTAACTGAAAATGATTGTTATTTTAACAGTTTTCAATACACCACAATGGCCAAAATAGGAATAGCAGAGGTATTGCAAGTGAGGGCTGTAGGAGATCGTATGCACTCATCTTGAATGCCAGTGGCAACGGCAGTGTGACGGGGTGAATTCACACCACACTGGAGGGGGAAGGGTTAACTCCTCACTGTGGGCAGAGAAAGCCACGGCCCCAGATCCCTACCAGGCATGCTCCAGATATAGCAGTGGTATAAGAGGGAGCAGCCTGGCTCAGTCTGAGCTGACCACTGGAGAGAAAGGACGCTTCTTGCTGGCTCCTGCTCAGGAACCACTGGAGACCTGGACCTCAGAAGCAAGAGGTGCCGAAACCCACACAGGTGGCCAACTACCTATGGACACCTCAGGGAGAGCAGAGCTACAGGAAGTTGCACCAGCTGAAGAACTCGGAGACCTCGTAGATGCTCAGATCGCTGACTGGAGTGACAGGGTAGGAAGTAGTCCAAGGGGGACAAGCCATTGTCTCGAGGCCGGTCAGAGTGTTGTGGACGGATCCCTGCTGACCCAGTGGCAGACACTGTCACCACTGCAAGGGCTCTGGGATAGGATGTAGCAGAGCAGGGAGGCCCCGGGTCCTCCTACCTGGTCACCACCCTCCTCCCGCCCCCAGGTGGCAGCCAACACCTATCCCCACAAGAGGCCAATTGGAGGGCAACTTTAGTGATTCTGGCTTTAATGATACAGCCCCACCCAGAGGGCTACCCTGTTGACTCTGGTGGCTAGGCCTTACAGCCACATCCGGAAGATGACCCTGTTGGCTCTAGCTGGTAGGGCATACAGCCCCACCCAGAGTGCAACTTTATTGACTCTCATCACTAGGCCATATAGCCACAACCGGAGGGGTGTCCCCATTGACTCTGGCCATTAGGCCATACAGCTGCGCCCAGAAGGTGACCTTATTGGCTCCAGCTGCTAAGCCATACAGCCCCGCCCGGAGGGTGACTTTATGGACTCTGGCCGGTTGGCCATACAGCCACACCCGGAGGGGTATCTCCATAAATGATCTGGAGAAAGGGGTAAACAGTGAGGTGGCAAAGTTTGCAGATGACACTAAACTGCTCAAGATAGCTAAGGCCAAAGCAGACTGTGAAGAATGTCAAAGAGATCTCACAAAACTAAGTGATTGGGCAACAAAATGGCAAATGAAATTTAATGTGGATAAAGGTAAAGTAATGCACATTGGAAAAAATAACCCCAACTATACATACAATATGATGGGGGCTAATTTAGCTACTACAAATCAGGAAAAAGATCTTGGAGTCATCGTGGATAGTTCCCTGAAGATGTCCACGCAGTGTGCCGAGGTGGTCAAAAAAGCAAACAGGATGTTAGGAATCATAAAAAAGGGGGTAGAGAATAAGAAGGAGAATATATTATTGCCCTTATATAAATCCATGGTACGCCTACATCTTGAATACTATGTACAGATGTCATCTCCTCATCTCAAAAAAGATATTCTAGCACTAGGAAAGGTTCAGAGAAGGGGAACTAAAATGATTAGGGGTTTGGAGAGGGTCCCATATGAGGAGAGATTAAAGAGGCTAGGACTTTTCAGCTTGGAAAAGAGGAGACTAAGGGGGGATATGATAGAGGGATATACAATTATGAGTGATGTGGAGAAAGTGGATAAGGAAAAGTTATTTACTTGTTCCCATAATACAAGAACTAGGGGTCACCAAATGAAATTAATAGGCAGCAGGTTTAAAACAAATAAAAGGAAGTTCTTCACACAGTGCACAGTCAACTTGTGGAACTCCTTACCTGAGGAGGTTGTGAAGGCTAGGACTATAACAGTGTTTAAAAGAGAACTGGATAAATTCATGGCAGGTAAGTCCATTAATGGCTATTAGCCAGGATGGGGTAAGGAATGATGTCCCTAGCCTCTGTTTGTCAGAGGATGGAGATGGATGGCAGGAGAGAGATCACTTGATTATTACCTGTTAGATTCACTCCCTCTGGGGCACCTGGCATTGGCCACTGTTGGTAGACAGGATACTGGGCTAGATGGACCTTTGGTCTGACCCAGTATGGCATTCTTATGTTCTCATGTTCATTGATTCTGGCTGCTAGGCAAGGCTGCCAGCAACCCCAGAGTATCATTAATGACTCTGGCTGCTAGGCCTTACTACCCTGTAGACCCAGGATAGCTCTACTGACTTTGACCATTGGACCTTACTGCCTTGCAAACCCCAGGGTGCCCCTATGGACTCTGGCAACTAGGCCTTAATGCCCAGCAGAGAAGGGCTACCCCCCGAACATTGATCATGTGACCCTATTGGCATGTGGAGCAAGACAATTCCATAGACTCCGGCCATTGGACCTTAAAGCCCTGCAGATCAGGGCATCTCTATGGATTCCTGCCCTTAGGTCTCACAGCCTGGAGACAGAGCGTAGCTTGAAGGATGGGGTGAGCTCACCCCACACTAGACCAGGTCTCCTCATCCCATCACAGGCAGAATTATTTAAAAAATTTGGGACAAAAGGAGATTGGCTAAGATCTTGGATATATTTGAAAAAAATATAATTATGGAATGGCTATTATAAATTATATATATTACAATTAAATTAAGGGGAAAATGTAAAAACAGGATCAAATGTGCCTTTCAGTTACACCAGTGCAACACATTGACTTCAGTGGGATTGCCCAGCTTTTGCCGAGAACATAATTTGGCCGTGTGTATTTAAGAGAATTTGTTTGAGATAGAAGTACATCCATAGCATATCTTTTTTCCTTATCTGTCTTATTGTGATGAGTTGTTTTGTACTACATAATCTAACTTCAGTGGTGTTACACAGGTTATACAATTCAGCCAATCATATGCCGACAACGCCAAATATTGGTTTCATGACAAAACAATCTGCCATTATATAGCACCTTTCTCACAATGCATTCCCAATACATTTTACAACCCAGAAAAACCTATGTTTAACTTGATTTAATATTTCATTAATGCAAGGCACTTCCACTGGACTGGTAGTTTTGAAGAAAAATGAAAAATGTATGAGGCCTCCATTTTAGATTAACATTTTTAGCACTGTTCATAGTTTTTCTGGATGACACAGTTTTAAATGCTATGTGGAAAGTGTACTGTGATTACAACTGGCATCTTCCAGTGGGCAGAAAGAAATGCACAGTAACCATACAAAAGAATCATTTCTGAGTGAAGGGGAGGTTGACACAGCTGAGATTTCTAAGAACCCGATCCTGCAGAGCACTGAACAATGTGCTTAACTTTAAGTATGGGAATAGTCCAATTGGAAACATAGAACTGAAAACTATGAGACTGCTCCCATGCTCCAAGGTAAGCTCTTGCTTAAGTGCTCTGCTGGAGCAGAACTCAGATATTCTGCTGTTCAGGGCACTATTGATTTTCAAAGAGCAGTAATATGTTTTTTAAAATAGAGGTTAAAATAATCTTCATTCTACTGAAATAATTCTTGAAAGGCTACTTGAATACCCAAATCATTTAAAATGAGATCTTCCTAGAGGTGTCTGGGCATATAAATATGCAGTTGTAACAACTGAAGTTTTACTTCTGTCAGCATCAACTCCTCGTGGCTTGCAGGTTGATTCTTCAGGGTCAGCTCCCTCTCCCCCTGAGAGATGTAAGGTTTCTCAGTGGAGAGACGTGTAATTCCTGTGCTGCCAAGATGATGAGGTGAGAGATTTATGCTATACGATAACCGGATACACATTTTTGACTTTTGAATCCAGAAAGTAATTGGTTTTCATCTTCAGATAAGCAAACTTTCCTTACTTCAATTATGTAAACTCCCATTGAAGATGGCTGCAATCCCTTCTCTTGGGGCAGATCTTCAGATGGTGTAAATTGTCATAGTTCCATTCAAGCCCCCACAAACAAATCCAGTCTTTGATTCAGCTAGAACTTCCTTTTATTCCATGTAGGTTACATGTTATTCTTCTGTTAAAAGCAATTTCTAAGATTTCTCCCCACACTTATCTTTCATCACACCAAACTGAAATATTCCCAAACAGAAAATAAAACTGGGATCTTGAACATGTGATTATGGAAGGTCTTGTTTTCTTAGCAATGAAAACATAATTTGTTAGGCTATATACATGTTAATCCAAAGTAGGAAAGGGAAGTAACACAGTGATATTTAGATTTAATATCATAGTAAATATGGGCCATGTGACATCTGTTGCCTGATATAATTCAGTACAAAAATTTACCTAGACAGGCAGTACCATTATTGTAGGGGTTTTATACTGCTGTCCATCTCCATAGTATCTGAGTGCCTTCCACATAAAATCATTAGCAATTGCAAAGTCCCTAATAAAAAAACCCTTAAAATATTAAAATATGCAGAAAACTTTATTTTCTATCATAGCAATGAAATCTATGAAATTACAATGGATAAAACTCAAGTTACATACATAACTACATGTAACTTATTCAACATTTTGTGCTGTTATACCCTTATTAGACTTCTTTATAGTATAACCACCTCACATCAGGGTGCTGCTTTGAGTGTTGTGGTACACTGGTCTTTTTTACATAGCTATTTTGTAGTGAGTTGTGTGTGCCATGAGTAAGGATACGATTCTGTGACTTTCCGGGACCTCTGTGACTTCTGGGGCAGGGCTGGAGCAGCTGTCAGCTCTGGGGCTGCCAGAGCGACGACTGCTAGAACAACTGACTGATGGCCAGCCCTGGGGCTGCTGAATAGTTGACCAGTGGTCAGCCCTAGGGCTGCCAGAATAGTTAACAGGATGCCAGCCCTGGAGTAGCAGAACAGTGGTCCCTGGAAAAGCAGCAGTCCTGGGGCCCCCAGAGCAGTGGCCAGCCCCACAGTAGTGCCCCCAAGAACAGCTGACCAGTGGCCAGCTCTGGCCTGCTGAAAGAGCAGTCCCCAGCCCACCAAAGCAATGGATGGGTCAGCCCCCCTGAGGCTGGAACAGCAGCGGTGAGCCCCTTTTGCAGGAGAAGCCACAAGGCTGGAGCAGCTGCAAGCCCCTGCAGTGCTCTGTTTAGTAAAAGTCAGGGACAGGTTGCAGGCTTCTATGAATTTTTGTTTATTGCTGTGACCTGCCCCTGTTTTTTTCTAAAAATACCTGTGAAAGAAACTTAACCTTAGCCATGCACTTGAAGGCAAACATTGTAGGTGCTTCAGACACTAGTTTCTACAGCCTTGTTGGGTTTTAAATAACTATCCCCATCCTGAGGCCTAATCAGTGCTGCTGCCAGCAAAAGTGATAGAACATCCACTTGAAACCACTGTTACTGTAAGGAAGAATTGTCAGATAGGGAAGCTATTAAGAGGAGCCTCCATGAGGTGCTGGGGAGAGTGAAGCATGTTGGATTGACAGCTACTGGGCAAGGAGTTATAACGGATCTTTTTTGGTGGGTGGGGAGGAAAAGTGTATTTGATTGATATATGTGTGATGGTGGGGAACACTATGGAATTTGTGCAATAATTAATAGACAGCAGGTTTAAAACAAACAAAAGGAAGTATTTCTTCACACAACACAAGTCAATCTGTGGATCTCCTTGACACAGAATGTTGTGAAGTCCAAGACTATAACAGGGATCAATAAAGCACTAGATAAGTTCATGGAGGATAGGTCCATCAATGGCTATTAGCCAGGATGGGCAGGGATGGTGTCCCTCACCTCTGTTTGCCAGAAGCTGGGAATGGGCGACAGGGGATGGATCATTTGATGATTACCTGTTCTGTTCATTCCCTCTGAGGGACCTAGCAATGACCACTGTCGGAAAACAGGATACTGGGCTAGATGGATATTTGGTCTGACCCAGTATGGTCGTTCTTATGTTGTTATGTTCTTAGGTTTCCTAGAGCACCTGTTTTGGTGGGTAACAGTTTATAATAATCCAAAAATTTCAAAATTTGCCAAAGATTTTATATGGGTTCAAGTATACGTTTGATAAAAATATTGGATCAGTTCATATCTAAAATTTGTTTGCCCCTTCATACTCTCTTTGGGAGAATGAAAATATGACAGAGGATCAGTCTTCAAGCAGAGATTAATAATTATTGAAACATTCTGGGCCACTCATGTTGATTACCTTACTTGAGTAGAAGTCAATGAAAATATTTGTAAAGTAAAATACTACGCAGCGTGAATAAAAGTATTAGAATGTGGTTTTCTATAATATCAGAACATACATTATATTGATCACCTAAGGCTTTCTGTCATCATAGCTATTACATGTTGAAATGATATACAGCACGCAGAGTAAGCATACAAAGAAAAGTCATGGATGTTCATGCTTAAAACAAAACATCAGAAGTGATATGTCTTCCACACTCCAAGAAATACAATAAGCATAGGCCTGGCTGCTCCCAGTCTTTAGCCCACCAATAGCCTAAATCTTTCAGTGATCTGCTTGTGGAATATTTCTTAGCATAATTCAAAGGCAAAACTGCAGCAAACAAGATAAAAGACATTAGAAATATCGTACACATCAGGATTTTTATTAATCAGTATGTCAGGTATTGGGGGAGATAGGATTATAATGGTGCTTCTTCCTTGTCTCCATCCTGCCTGGGAAGGCTGTGGGCAAGATACTAGAAGTAGAACATCTACAGTAGCTATCTCTCTTTGTATCCTTGATTCATTAAAGGCATAATATTTCCTAGTGTAAAATTGCATCCACAAAAATGACCACCAGGCTTAAAATCTGGTCATTTACCTACAATTATTTTGTTATAGTATGGAATAGTTGTCTTCCTTTAAAAATAATGCTACTGTTAAGTGTTTTATTACTTTAGTGTGTGATCCTGGGAACATTTATGATGTGATTCATTTTGTCCATGTGAGTAGCTCTTGCACAGGACTTTCCCATTCATCTCATCTGACTATCAACCTTGAAACTGAATTTTAACCACTTCTACTCCAGTATGCCTAAATATTCGATCAGACAGTGTTTTGATTATTCAGATAATTCAGATGCTTGCTGTGTTGTTCTTGAAATTAAGGGGAAATGGCACCTATATTGCCGTTAGCAAAAAAGAGTTGGATTCCTGTAGTGCAGCTTGGGGGATTTTGTGGTTTTGAAATAAAAAGTTGGTCCAGCAGCAGTGAAGGTAGTTCATTTTAATAACCTAATAAATATTTCTGAATGACTCTCAGTGATAATCTACTCTTAAAATTCAAGAATAGGGCCAAGTAGAAAGTAAATTCAAAACAAACTCCCCCACAGAAATTCCACAGAAAGGCCCTTTCCTCCCCAACAATTTCTATTGTCCCTGCTCATAAATCCTTGCAAAGCCATTTATTATCCAGTTGGGGGTAATATATTATTTCTGGAGTCTTATCACATTTTTTTTTGCTTGTTAATTATTGCAATAATAATAACAACATATTAATGTATATCTTTGGAAACAATGTAGATACCACAGTGTATTCTCATAGGAATTCCAGTACAGTAATGTTTATTAAAGCATGGAAGTGGAGTATTACTGTTTTTCTTGAATGAGACTTCAGGGATGTTCTAGCAACAAGCCTCTTAAACTCATTGCAATTATTAATATATCTTAAATTAACCTTGCTCGCTGTTCTACTAAATGTGATTTGTTGTATTTGCAGAGGCAGCTTGAAAAGTTTTATTTAACATCCAGATTAGCAACCAAATTAGTTCAGCGTAATTCATTCTAAGAACATAAAAGAATTAAATATTTATCAGGCATTGGTTGAAGAAAGTCACCAAGTTTTATTTTCCCCCCACTTCCATAAAATAATCTTGACAACAGGCCCAGCTGTGCCATGCAGTTGCTCTGCTTATGGAACTTCTTTTGCCTTGAGGAGCAGGCCCACTTTGCGGGAAATTGTGGGCAGTGAGAATGGGCTAGAATTAAATTTGAATGAATGATATGTGTATTCTGCAAACTGAAGTTTCTCAGTATGAAGATCCCTGCCTGATATAAATTGCAATAGCTGCTTTGAGTTCAGTGATTTATACCATTTGAAAAGCAGGCCAAATCAGAACTCTGATCCATCCTTATTCAGCTAAGCACTTAATCACATGCTTATCTTTAAGCATGTGTTTAAGTCTCATTACTGTCAATGGGACTAGCTTGTGCTTAAGTACTTTGCTGAATAGGGAAGAATTTAAGCACATGCTTGTATTCTCTGCTGAAATGGCTCTTATGTAGAATCTTAGCCTCCCAGAAATATTCCCATTGCCATACGGTAGATAGTCTGACTGCAGTTTATATTGTAATTAACTGATATTCTATACTTATTGAAAGTCTGTATTGTACATAACCTTGTATCTATCTACAAGAACTCCAATCTGAATTGCTAGATTGTCAAATATAGCCTACTATAGCAGTAAGTACTACTACAGGAAAGGAGAAATTCTGGCTATAGATCAATAGCAATAGTGCCAATTGTTATTCACAGCACTCATGCCCCTGGGAAGCCTTGATTCTAGAAGCACTAATTTTAGGAATCATGGTACATGTAGAAATGCAGTAACATTGTCCCATACATACAATCAGTTTAGCACCCATTCGCACTGATGAAGTGTCAGTGGAATTTTTCTAGTTTTACATAAAAGTGAGATCACACTCTGGCCTACAGCTGGAAAAATGCTAAGCCTCTGAACAAGGGTCTCAAATGTGGTTGTTCCATCTCTAAACTTCCCAGTAATCTGGGAAGTTTGTAAACACTACCCCTGGGCACCTCTAAGAGGCAATAATTCCCCACTCACAAGCACTGAGTCCCTGTATTACAAAAGAAAATGTTTATTAAAAGAAGGTAACAAAGCATTAATTTGGGAAAACGCTGCAACAATGACTTGAAAGTATGCAACCAATAAGTGGAACATCCATCCCCCAGTATTATGATCAGTGTCCTTTTTCTCAGTTTCCCACCTTGTGGTGTGAAAATCCAAGGCGTAAATGTCTCTTTAACATGCCAGTCCCCTTTTCCCTCCTCTGTACCCTACTCAGAGTGTCTTGTCTGAGGTCAGCAACATCCACAGAATCCGGGTATGCACTTGGGTGGGTTCATCTCCCACCTCTGAGGGGAGATGCTGGTTGAATATTGCCTCCACCTATGCTCCTCAATATATCTGCAGTCTCTGCCACTGTTTGTCATTTCTTGTTCCTTGTCACTGCTGCTGTCATTGCCGTCTTCACTGCCATTTTACTGTGACACTGTTCTGAGGTTCCACCACTCAGCCCAGTTCTCAGTGATTTCAGCCCTTTAGTGATTTCACTGGACAGTAGGGGACCTTTCTGATACTATCTCTTGTGTGCTGTCTTTTCACTGCAACACAGTTCTACACCAGGCCTGAAGTTCAGCCCTCTTGGATCAACTTATCTATGAGTTCTTTTTTAGTGATCACTGACAAAGAACCAAGATTTTCAAATTAGTTTAATCAACACTGGAGGGAGATGGATCAAATATCTTCTAGGATCCTTTAAACATGACCACCCACACATAGGATTATCTATTCTCACCCCATCTGACTCTTACCTGGATTTGCCATCATGACACCCTGCTTAGTGAGTGAGGTTCATATTATGGGGACCCCTGAATCAGGACATGCTAAGTACAGTACTGCTGCCCTTTACTCATACAATAAGGATAACAACACCACTCCTTTCAATATTAAAATGAATTTTAGCCCCAAAGAGCCAAAACTGATCACTTTGGCAATGCAGGTCTGTCTGCTGATCCCCTAAGTGGAGTAGGTGTGTCTATGCAAATACATTCTGCTCCTGAGGTCTTTTCCCCCAGTTCATCACTAGTTCTCAGTGAGAGTTCATTCAGACCTGGCTTATAAATCCATAAATAATTACTTATACTTTTTTAGTTTTATAGGCACAAATCATGCCACTGCTATTTACAGGCACATAGGACTGAATCATATTCAAGTTCGTTAGAGCAGGATAATTTTTTTTAGACAAAGAGCTTTTTGGCCAAAAAATGCAGTTTCAGTCCAACTGAAACTATTTGCAAAGTTGACATGAATTCACAAATAGATTCCACTCAGGCGGACAAGCTGATCTTATACCTTCTACAATGCTGCCATTGGTTGGTGGGTATTTTGGGGCAGGTCTCTCTCAGTATCTCCTGCTGAAACTGTTCCACTCTGTACAAAATACACGAATAGTCATTGGGCCAGAGAGATAGAATTATTCTAACTTTGTGATTAGGGCACAAACTGGGGTGGGAGGGTGGGTGTGTCCCTACATCCATGAATACTTAATATATACACCTCCAATTTTGATGCAGGAAATCTACTATCAACCCCCAAAGTACAGCACAGTCTGGGCATTTTCAAGAACATCACCTGGCAAACAATCCCTGATATCCACTTCTGACCAAGGTAATCGCAAAACAAACTAAGAGTCATCTAACCCACTGTCAGTACACAGGGCCCCTCCCGATTGGCTTTCACACAAGTTCCCATAACAGAGACAAAATACTCACTGCTCATTGGCCCACGATGCCAGCCTCCATCACATAGCAGTTTCTTTAATTTAACATCTTCATACTTTCTCCTAAACTGCCCCCATATTTGGGAACAGCTCCCCACAATCATCAGCAAAGCTACTTCATTATCCTCCTTCAGAACCCTCATTAAAACTCTCCTTTGCCCTGATGGCAAACTTGACAATGGCTAAGCTGCTGGTGTTCAGAGATCCCTACGTATCATGCCAACCAATCTCATCTCATTATTTCCTTTTACTCCCCTATCTATCCGTATCTATCTGTTGTCTCTTGTCTTATAGTTAAATTGTGAGCTTCTTGGGGCAGGTACTGTCATTTTGTCCTGTGTTAGTATGGTGCCTTGAACAACAGGTCCACAACTAGGGCTTCCAGTGCTGCAGTAATACACATAATAATAATGATAATGGAAGACGTTGCCCCATAATAATGGAGGACTTAGCCATGGTGATCTATGCCTATGTGGCCTCCGGTTTGGACTACTGCAACTCCATATATTTAAGTATGAGCACAGTGCTTAAAAAGCTTCAAGTAGTCCAGTATCTAGTAGTCTGATGTTGCACCTTCCTGCAGTAAAAGGGGTGAATCAAGCCCACTCAAGAATTAACATGTCATAACTCCCTGTTAGATGGGTACGTACTAGTATCCTCATTTTACAGATGGGGATCCTAAATAAAAATTAAAAAATAAAATAAAACAGTGATTATCCCAAGGTTACAAAGAGAGGGAGGATCTGAACTGGGATTACAACTCGAAGTGATCTTGGCTCCAAATCCCATGTTCAGACCACTAGACCAGTATAATTGCAGGGTCTTCTATGTTATTTACAAACCAACATTATGGAGGACTGCTTATTTATTATTGAGCTACATTTACAAGTTCAACACCCTATTCCCAGCAAAGTGACATAAATCGTCAAGTCCCTGAACCATTTTAATGTGTCCTGGAAACAGGAGGCTTAGCCTTTGAAGGTGAAAATAAACTAACTGTAGACTGAGCAGCCCAAGGGATGATTTAGAGTCACAAAAAATAAACTGTGATTTAACAGCCTTGTCTGATCTTGTGTGAAAGAGCTACAGTGCTTAGATATGTCTGGGCAAGATGCCGTCTTATAATTATGCATGAGAAACCCACATATTTCCGCTTAATCCATGCAGTACTAATGCCTCCTTCAGCATGCTCCACTGTTTAAAATGTTCATTTTTGGTGATAAAGCTAATGAGTATAAATGTACTTCTAATCTAGCCAAAATGATGTTACTGGGATAGCATTATGAGCTGCGAGTCATGAAGACAGTCTGAGGCAATGAGCACTGAAGTGAGGTCCTAGAAGGTGTGATGGCTAAAAGTGTGAATAGTAAAACAAAATGCTAAAGATGTGCAGAAATATTCTGATGCTGGCAAATCTCCTCACTCATAAGAAAGGGAATACTTTGTTTTACTTCTTCTTTTAGAACTCTGAAGGATCCACACATGATATCATAAATTTCCTTGGGAAATTGAAACATAATCACATTCCATGGGTGAGATATTCTGTAACTCTGCAGGGATTTATTTTAGGTTATGGTGAATTAAAGTGTTTAAGATCATTAGTATTTTCTGTTAAAATATGAGAAGGATCTATATTAACCAGGGCTTCAAAGCTATTTGAAAGTTAAGGGTAAAAAAATCACTCAACTTGCTAGAAATTTGACTCATTAAAATTTGCAAAAGTTTCAGAATGGAATTCCATGCTTGACTCATTGGCACAGGTGGACCAGACATGAGAAAGAGTATATATCGTGTCTGTATCTATGACGATAGATAGATAGTACATCTTAAATAAGAAATAATATACACACATGTATATAGAGTTAAGGAAGTAGGTTGTACTGAGAAGTAAAACATCCCATAAACTGAAAAAATCAACAGTGTCACTGTCGTGCACCGGAGGGCCATTTTTCACTATAAACTAGAATTTTGAATCCATATACTGCCTACTTTATTACAACCTTAAAAATACAGAAGAGGGAACATGCTAGTTGTACACCCCAGTGAGATGATGTATGTTGGCAGAGCTGAATGATTATAAAATCTATCAGCCTATATAGCATTATGCACTTATGCTATGTTAAATGAGGGGTTAGAATTATTGTCATGGTTCTGGGTAGTAAAACAAATTGATTAGCGTGACCAAATCCAAGAAAAACCCTTCTTGTGTTCTACACTGGCAGATGAAGGGTATGCACACAAACCATCTATCACACCCATTTTCATTCTTTGGTTAATATGAGAAGTCAGTGAACCACTTGGCTTGGCACGGCATAACATTTCCAGTGAATATATTTGAAAGGCTGCAGCTTTCTAAAATCTATCACAGGAAAGCTAGTTATCTACAAACTTTTCTTTGAAAACAGTTTGTGTTTTAGCCAGGGAGATGGTACTTATTTCCTGGTATCTGCCTTGGCTGTTAGGCTAGTGACACTTCCCCTGTTGCAAAAAAAGCAAACATAATTCTGGGACGTATTAGCACGAGTATTGTAAGCAAGACACGAGAAGTAATTCTTCCATGCTACTCTGCACTGATATGGCTTCAACTGGAG